>NW_027645978.1:0-600000 GCF_951394435.1 Stenella coeruleoalba | reverse complement strand
AAAAAGTGTAAAATCCAGAAAGACAACAGGCCATGGAGAACTGGGAGCCTTGTTATGCTGATGGGCGGGATGTAAATTGCCAACAACCACTCAGGAGAAGTGTATGGTGTTTCCTGAAACATCTAAAAAACAAAGCAACAGAGCCTAGGGCACTTCCACTTATGGTCCTATAGCTTAGGGAAATTAAAATCAAAAAGACACAGCCACCCCAAAGTTTGGAACGGCTCTGTTTACAAGAACCTCGTTTACAGTACAAGTTCAACATCGCAGAAAGTGAAAAATGGATAAAGAAGTTGTGGTATTCACTTACAAAGCAATATCACTCAGCAATGAAATCTATGTCATCAGGCCCTTAGCATCGCAATGAGTGGATTCAGGTATGATGATTCTAACTGAAATAAGTCACACAGAAAAAGAAACATCATAAGATATCACTAATACACGGAATGTAAACTTGGCTACACAGGAACTGAATTACAGAACAGAACTGGGTCTCAAATTTAGAAAACCAACTTATGCTTGCTTAAGGGTAAAGGTGAGTTGGGGTGCTGCATAAAACCAGAGATTGCAATGAGCACAGATAAAGTTCCTTAAGCCAAATATGGAATAGACAAGAGCTACTCCTTGCTCAACGAAATGGACTCAACACCCCATATTAAACGCCTAAGAATGTACCTGACTAGTAAGTATCTTAAAACCTATGGATTGCTATGTCTCCAAAAGAGAATCAAGCATGTGTACAGGGGCATAAACGCAGCAGTGATAGGATTGGAGAGGTTCGGTGAGCAAATGAAGACCCTTTGAAGTCATATTGCATGGTACCCATTCCACGGGTTTCAACTACCCAGGTTTAAGGTATTCTTCCTTCAGCTAAAACATGCATGTGGAACCCAAGTATGATCAACCATGTGAACGGGAGACGTGTTCAAATATGTCTCAGTTTTCCTCCCCTGGTACTCGGGTGCAACATTCCAGACGCTTTACTAACACTCTCCCGACTTGGAGAGTCAGTCCCTTTAACCTCCTGTTTGGCCCAGTTTGCAATTTCTGCGGAAGATGAACAGGAATAGCGAGAACCAATGAGAGGCTAGCTGCAGGTGTCTGGACGGGCAAATTTAACTCTCATTTCCCACCAGGAAGAGGAATTAACCAAAGGCTCAGCGTGCCATGCCGGAACCAGATTAGGTCCTGAAGCCATCCTGCGGTGTTGCGGCCAGGTCACAAGAAAGCGAGTTGAAGAAAGGAGCTCAGGGGCACTGTAATTCACAAACCTGCAGAGTTATAAATGACAGCTATCGTCCAAAAATAGACTGAAGTAAGGCTGCCAAGAGGACTTGAAAGCGGGGCAGAATTGCAGGAAACCGATTTCAGGAGGTAGACTGGAATTGCATTGAAAGCATAGGAAAAGAGGCAGAACGTCCACAATGATGCACTTGGCCAAAAAGGGCGTATGCGTTTTTTCCTGAATATATTCAGGAAAAAACGCATACGCCCTTTTTGGCCAACCAAGCAAGCTTGCAAAGGAAATCTGCACTACAATGAAGTCTCACTTCCCCCCGGTCAAAAGGGCCATCTGAAAAAAGTGCAAAATCCAGAAAGGCAACAGGCCATGGAGAACTGGGAGCCTTGTTATGCTGATCGGCGGGATGTAAATTGCCAACAGACACTCCGGAGAAGTGTATGGTGTTTCCTGAAACATCTAAAAAACAAAGCAACAGAGCCTAGGGCACTTCCACTTATGGTCCTATAGCTTAGGGAAATTAAAATCAAAAAGACACAGCCACCCCAAAGTTTGGAACGGCTCTGTTTACAAGAACCTCGTTTACAGTACAAGTTCAACATCGCAGAAAGTGAAAAATGGATAAAGAACTTGTGGTACTTACGTACAATGCAGTATCACTCAGCAATGAAATCTATGTCATCAGGCCCGTAGCAGCATAATGAGTAGATTCAGGTACGATGATTCTAACTGTAATAAGTCACACAGAAAAAGAAACATCATAAGATATCACTAATACACGGAATGTAAACTTGGCTACACAGGAACTGAATTCCAAAACAGAAAAGGTTCTCAAATTTAGAAAACCAACTTATGCTTGCTTAAGGGGAAAGGTGAGTTGGGTTGCTGCATAAAACCAGAGATTGAAATGAGCACAGATAAAGTTCCTTAAGCCAAATATGGAATAGACAAGAGCTACTCCTTGCTCAACGAAATGGACTCAACACCGCATATTAAACGCCTAAGAATGTACCTGACTAGTAAGTATCTTAAACCTATGGATTGCTATGTCTCCAAAAGAGAATCAAGCATGGGTACAGGGGCATAAACGCAGCAGTGATAGGATTGGAGAGGTTCGGTGAGCAAATGAAGACCCTTTGAAGTCATATTGCATGTTACCCATTACACGGGTCTTAACTCTCCAGGTTTAAGGTATTCTTCCTTCAGCTAAAACATGCATGTGGAACCCAAGTATGATCAACCATGTGAACGGGAGACGTGTTCAAATATGTCTCAGTTTTCCTCCCCTGGTACTCGGGTGCAACATTCCAGACGCTTTACTAACACTCTCCCCACTTGGAGAGTCAGCGCCTTTAACCTCCTGTTTGGCCCAGTTTGCAATTTCTGCGGAAGATGAACAGGAATAGCGAGAACCAATGAGAGACTAGCTGGAGGTGTCTGCACGGGCAAATTTAACTCTCATTTCCCACCAGGAAGAGGAAATAACCAAAGGCTCAGCGTGCCGTGCCGGAACCAGATTAGGGCCTGAAGCCATCCTGCGGTGTTGCGGCCAGGTCACAAGAAAGCGAGTTGAAGAAAGGAGCTCAGGGGCACTGTAATTCACAAACCTGCAGAGTTATAAATGACAGCTATCGTCCAAAAATAGACTGAAGTAAGGCTGCCAAGAGGACTTGAAAGCGGGGCAGAATTGCAGGAAACCGATTTCAGGAGGTAGACTGGAATTGCATTGAAAGCATAGGAAAAGAGGCAGAACGTCCACAATGATGCACTTGGCCAAAAAGGGCGTATGCGTTTTTTCCTGAATATATTCAGGAAAAAACGCATACGCCCTTTTTGGCCAACCAAGCAAGCTTGCAAAGGAAATCTGCACTACAATGAAGTCTCACTTCCCCCCAGTCAAAAGGGCCATCTAAAAAAGTGTAAAATCCAGAAAGGCAGGACAGGCCATGGAGAACTGGGAGCCTTGTTATGCTGATGGGCGGGATGTAAATTGCTAACAACCATTCGGGAGAAGTGTATGGTGTTTCCTGAAACATCTAAAAAACAAAGCAACAGAGCCTAGGGCACTTCCACTTATGGTCCTATAGCTTAGGGAAATTAAAATCAAAAAGACACAGCCACCCCAAAGTTTGGGACGCCTCCGTTTACAAGAACCTCGTTTACCGTACAAGTTCAATATCACAGAAAGTGAAAAATGGATAAAGAACTTGTGGTACTTACGTACAATGCAGTATCACTCAGCAATGAAATCTATGTCATCAGGCCCGTAGCAGCATAATGAGTGGATTCAGGTACGATGATTCTAACTGAAATAAGTCACACAGAAAAAGAAACATCATAAGATATCACTAATACACGGAATGTAAACTTGGCTACACAGGAACTGCATTCCAAAACAGAACAGGGTCTCAAATTTAGAAAACCAACTTATGCTTGCTTAAGGGGAAAGGTGAGTTGGGGTGCTGCATAAAACCAGAGATTGAAATGAGCACAGATAAAGTTCCTTAAGCCAAATATGGAATAGACAAGAGCTACTCCTTGCTCAACGAAATGGACTCAACACCCCATATTAAACGCCTAAGAATGTACCTGACTAGTAAGTATCTTAAAACCTATGGATTGCTATGTCTCCAAAAGAGAATCAAGCGTGTGTACAGGGGCATAAACGCAGCAGTGATAGGATTGGAGAGGTTCGGTGAGCAAATGAAGACCCTTTGAAGTCATATTGCATGGTACCCATTCCACGGGTCTCAACTCTCCAGGTTTAAGGTATTCTTCCTTCAGCTAAAACATGCATGTGGAACCCAGAGTATGATCAACCATGTGAACGGTAGACGTGTTCAAATATGTCTCAGTTTTCCTCCCCTGGTACTCGGGTGCAACATTCCAGATGCTTTACTAACACTCTCCCGACTTGGAGAGTCAGTCCCTTTAACCTCCTGTTTGGCCCAGTTTGCAATTTCTGCGGAAGATGAACAGGAATAGCGAGAACCAATGAGAGACTAGCTGGAGGTGTCTGAACGGGCAAATTTAACTCTCATTTCCCACCAGGAAGAGGAATTAACCAAAGGCTCAGCATGCCGGGCCGGAACCAGATTAGGGCCTGAAGCCATCCTGCGGTATTGCGGCCAGGTCACAAGAAAGCGAGTTGAAGAAAGGAGCTCAGGGGCACTGTAATTCACAAACCTGCAGAGTTATAAATGACAGCTATCGTCCAAAAATAGACTGAAGTGAGGCTGCCAAGAGGACTTGAAAGCGGGGCAGAATTGCAGGAAACCGATTTCAGGAGGTAGACTGGAATTGCATTGAAAGCATAGGAAAAGAGGCAGAACGTCCACAATGATGCACTTGGCCAAAAAGGGCGTATACATTTTTTCCTGAATATATTCAGGAAAAAACTCATACGCCCTTTTTGGCCAACCAAGCAAGCTTGCAAAGGAAATCTGCACTACAATGAAGTCTCACTTCCCCCTGGTCAAAAGGGCCATCTGAAAAAAGTGTAAAATCCAGAAAGGCAGGACAGGCCATGGAGAACTGGGAGCCTTGTTATGCTGATGGGCGGGATGTAAATTGCCAACAACCACTCGGGAGAAGTGTATGGTGTTTCCTGAAACATCTAAAAAACAAAGCAACAGAACCTAGGGCACTTCCACTTATGGTCCTATAGCTTAGGGAAATTAAAATCAAAAAGACACAGCCACCCCAAAGTTTGGGAATCCTCTGTTTACAAGAACCTCGTTTACAGTACAAGTTCAACATCGAAGAAAGTGAAAAATGGATAAAGAAGTTGTGGTATTTACTTACAAAGCAATATCACTCAGCAATGGAATCTGTGTCATCAGGCCCTTAGCAGCACAATGAGTGGATTCAGGTATGATGATTCTAACTGAAATAAGTCACACAGAAAAAGAAACATCATAAGATATCAGTGATACACGGAATGTAAACTTGGCTACACAGGAACTGAATTACAGAACAGAACAGGGTCTCAAATTTAGAAAACCAACTTATTCTTGCTTAAGGGGAAAGGTGAGTTGGGGTGCTGCATAAAACCAGAGATTGAAATGAGCACAGATAAAGTTCCTTAAGCCAAATATGGAATAGACAAGAGCTACTCCTTGCTCAACGAAATGGACTCAACACCCCATATTAAACGCCTAAGAATGTACCTGACTAGTAAGTATCTTAAAACCTATGGATTGCTATGTCTCCGAAAGAGAATCAAGCATGTGTACAGGGGCATAAACGCAGCAGTGATAGGATTGGAGAGGTTCGGTGAGCAAATGAAGACCCTTTGAAGTCATATTGCATGGTACCCATTCCACGGGTTTCAACTACCCAGGTTTAAGGTATTCTTCCTTCAGCTAAAACATGCATGTGGAACCTAGAGTATGATCAACCATGTGATCGGGAGACGTGTTCAAATATGTCTCAGTTTTCCTCCCCTGGTACTCAGGTGCAACATTCCAGACGCTTTACTAACACTCTCCCCACTTGGAGAGTCAGTCCCTTTAACCTCCTGTTTGGCCCAGTTTGCAATTTCTGCGGAAGATGAACAGGAATAGCGAGAACCAATGAGAGGCTAGCTGGAGGTGTCTGGACGGGCAAATTTAACTCTCATTTCCCACCAGGAAGAGGAATTAACCAAAGGCTCAGCATGCCGGGCCGGAACCAGATTAGGGCCTGAAGCCATCCTGCGGTGTTGCGGCCAGGTCACAAGAAAGCGAGTTGAAGAAAGGAGCTCAGGGGCACTGTAATTCACAAACCTGCAGAGTTATAAATGACAGCTATCGTCCAAAAATAGACTGAAGTAAGGCTGCCAAGAGGACTTGAAAGCGGGGCAGAATTGCAGGAAACTGATTTCAGGAGGTAGACTGGAATTGCATTGAAAGCATAGGAAAAGAGGCAGAATGTCCACAATGATGCACTTGGCCAAAAAGGGCGTATGCGTTTTTTCCTGAATATATTCAGGAAAAAACGCATACGCCCTTTTTGGCCAACCAAGCAAGCTTGCAAAGGAAATCTGCACTACAATGAAGTCTCACTTCCCCCCGGTCAAAAGGGCCATCTGAAAAAAGTGCAAAATCCAGAAAGGCAACAGGCCATGGAGAACTGGGAGCCTTGTTATGCTGATGGGCGGGATGTAAATTGCCAACAGACACTCCGGAGAAGTGTATGGTGTTTCCTGAAACATCTAAAAAACAAAGCAACAGAGCCTAGGGCACTTCCACTTATGGTCCTATAGCTTAGGGAAATTAAAATCAAAAAGACACAGCCACCCCAAAGTTTGGAATGGCTCTGTTTACAAGAACCTCGTTTACAGTACAAGTTCAACATCGCAGAAAGTGAAAAATGGATAAAGAACTTGTGGTACTTACGTACAATGCAGTATCACTCAGCAATGAAATCTATGTCATCAGGCCCGTAGCAGCATAATGAGTAGATTCAGGTACGATGATTCTAACTGTAATAAGTCACACAGAAAAAGAAACATCATAAGATATCACTAATACACGGAATGTAAACTTGGCTACACAGGAACTGAATTCCAAAACAGAAAAGGTTCTCAAATTTAGAAAACCAACTTATGCTTGCTTAAGGGGAAAGGTGAGTTGGGTTGCTGCATAAAACCAGAGATTGAAATGAGCACAGATAAAGTTCCTTAAGCTAAATATGGAATAGACAAGAGCTACTCCTTGCTCAACGAAATGGACTCAACACCGCATATTAAACGCCTAAGAATGTACCTGACTAGTAAGTATCTTAAACCTATGGATTGCTATGTCTCCAAAAGAGAATCAAGCATGGGTACAGGGGCATAAACGCAGCAGTGATAGGATTGGAGAGGTTCGGTGAGCAAATGAAGACCCTTTGAAGTCATATTGCATGTTACCCATTACACGGGTCTTAACTCTCCAGGTTTAAGGTATTCTTCCTTCAGCTAAAACATGCATGTGGAACCCAAGTATGATCAACCATGTGAACGGGAGACGTGTTCAAATATGTCTCAGTTTTCCTCCCCTGGTACTCGGGTGCAACATTCCAGACGCTTTACTAACACTCTCCCCACTTGGAGAGTCAGCGCCTTTAACCTCCTGTTTGGCCCAGTTTGCAATTTCTGCGGAAGATGAACAGGAATAGCGAGAACCAATGAGAGGCTAGCTGGAGGTGTCTGGACGGGCAAATTTAACTCTCATTTCCCAACAGGAAGAGGAATTAACCAAAGGCTCAGCATGCCGGGCCGGAACCAGATTTGGGCCTGAAGCCATCCTGCGGTGTTGCGGCCAGGTCACAAGAAAGCAAGTTGAAGAAAGGAGCTCAGGGGCACTGTAATTCACAAACCTGCAGAGTTATAAATGACAGCTATCGTCCAAAAATATACTGAAGTAAGGCTGCCAAGAGGACTTGAAAGCGGGGCAGAATTGCAGGAAACCGATTTCAGGAGGTAGACTGGAATTGCATTGAAAGCATAGGAAAAGAGGCAGAACGTCCACAATGATGCACTTGGCCAAAAAGGGCGTATGCGTTTTTTCCTGAATATATTCAGGAAAAAACGCATACGCCCTTTTTGGCCAACCAAGCAAGCTTGCAAAGGAAATCTGCACTACAATGAAGTCTCACTTCCCCCTGGTCAAAAGGGCCATCTGAAAAAAGTGTAAAATCCAGAAAGGCAGGACAGGCCATGGAGAACTGGGAGCCTTGTTATGCTGATGGGCGGGATGTAAATTGCCAACAACCACTCGGGAGAAGTGTATGGTGTTTCCTGAAACATCTAAAAAACAAAGCAACAGAACCTAGGGCACTTCCACTTATGGTCCTATAGCTTAGGGAAATTAAAATCAAAAACACACAGCCACCCCAAAGTTTGGAACGGCTCTGTTTACAAGAACCTCGTTTACAGTACAAGTTCAACATCACAGAAAGTGAAAAATGGATAAAGAAGTTGTGGTATTTACTTACAAAGCAATATCACTCAGCAATGAAATCTGTGTCATCAGGCCCTAAGCAGCACAGTGAGTGGATTCAGGTATGATGATTCTAACTGAAATAAGTCACACAGAAAAAGAAACATCATAAGATATCAGTAATACACGGAATGGAAACTTGGCTACACAGGAACTGAATTACAGAACAGAACAGGGTCTCAAATTTAGAAAACCAACTTATGCTTGCTTAAGGATAAAGGTGAGGTGGGGTGCTGCATAAAACCAGAGATTGAAATGAGCACAGGTAAAGTTCCTTAAGTCAAATATGGAATAGACAAGAGCTACTCCTTGCTCAACGAAATGGACTCAACACCGCATATTAAACGCCTAAGAATGTACCTGACTAGTAAGTATCTTAAAACCTATGGATTGCTATGTCTCCGAAAGAGAATCAAGCATGTGTACAGGGGCATAAACGCAGCAGTGATAGGATTGGAGAGGTTCGGTGAGCAAATGAAGACCCTTTGAAGTCATATTGCATGGTACCCATTACACGGGTCTTAACTCTCCAGGTTTAAGGTATTCTTCCTTCAGCCAAAACATGCATGTGGAACCCAAGTATGATCAACCATGTGAACGGGAGACGTGTTCAAATATGTCTCAGTTTTCCTCCCCTGGTACTCGGGTGCAACATTCCAGACGCTTTACTAACACTCTCCCCACTTGGAGAGTCAGCGCCTTTAACCTCCTGTTTGGCCCAGTTTGCAGTTTCTGCAGAAGATGAACAGGAATAGCGAGAACCAATGAGAGACTAGCTGCAGGTGTCTGGACGGGCAAATTTAACTCTCATTTCCCACCAGGAAGAGGAATTAACCAAAGGCTCAGCATGCCGGGCCGGAACCAGATTAGGGCCTGAAGCCATCCTGCGGTGTTGCGGCCAGCTCAAAAGAAACCGAGTTGAAGAAAGGAGCTCAGGGGCACTGTAATTCACAAACCTGCAGAGTTATAAATGACAGCTATCGTCCAAAAATAGACTGAAGTAAGGCTGCCAAGAGGACTTGAAAGCGGGGCAGAATTGCAGGAAACCGATTTCAGGAGGTAGACTGGAATTGCATTGAAAGCATAGGAAAAGAGGCAGAACGTCCACAATGATGCACTTGGCCAAAAAGGGCGTATGCGTTTTTTCCTGAATATATTCAGGAAAAAACGCATACGCCCTTTTTGGCCAACCAAGCAAGCTTGCAAAGGAAATCTGCACTACAATGAAGTCTCACTTCCCCCCGGTCAAAAGGGCCATCTGAAAAAAGTGTAAAATCCAGAAAGGCAACAGGCCATTGAGAACTGGGAGCCTTGTTATGCTGATGGGCGGGATGTAAATTGCCAACAGACACTTGGGAGAAGTGTATGGTGTTTCCTGAAACATATAAAAAACAAAGCAACAGAGCCTAGGGCACTTCCACTTATGGTCCTATAGCTTAGGGAAATTAAAATCAAAAAGACACAGCCACCCCAAAGTTTGGAACGGCTCTGTTTACAAGAACCTCGTTTACAGTACAAGTTCAACATCGCAGAAAGTGAAAAATGGATAAAGAAGTTGTGGTATTCACTTACAAAGCAATATCACTCAGCAATGAAATCTATGTCATCAGGCCCTTAGCAGCACAATGAGTGGATTCAGGTATGATGATTCTAACTGAAATAAGTCACACAGAAAAAGAAACATCATAAGATATCAGTAATACACGGAATGGAAACTTGGCTACACAGGAACTGAATTACAGAACAGAACAGGGTCTCAAATTTAGAAAACCAACTTATGCTTGCTTAAGGGTAAAGGTGAGTTGGGGTGCTGCATAAAACCAGAGATTGAAATGAGCACAGATAAAGTTCCTTAAGTCAAATATGGAATAGACAAGAGCTACTCCTTGCTCAACGAAATGGACTCAACACCGCATATTAAATGCCTAAGAATGTACCTGACTAGTAAGTATCTTAAAACCTATGGATTGCTATGTCTCAGAAAGAGAATCAAGCATGTGTACAGGGGCATAAATGCAGCAGTGATAGGATTGGAGAGGTTCGGTGAGCAAATGAAGACCCTTTGAAGTCATATTGCATGGTACCCATTCCACGGGTTTCAACTACCCAGGTTTAAGGTATTCTTCCTTCAGCTAAAACATGCATGTGGAACCTAGAGTATGATCAACCATGTGATCGGGAGACGTGTTCAAATATGTCTCAGTTTTCCTCCCCTGGTACTCGGGTGCAACATTCCAGACGCTTTACTAACACTCTCCCCACTTGGAGAGTCAGTCCCTTTAACCTCCTGTTTGGCCCAGTTTGCAATTTCTGCGGAAGATGAACAGGAATAGCGAGAACCAATGAGAGACTAGCTGGAGGTGTCTGGACGGGCAAATTTAACTCTTATTTCCCACCAGGAAGAGGAATTAACCAAAGGCTCAGCATGCCGGGCCGGAACCAGATTAGGGCCTGAAGCCATCCTGCGGTGTTGCGGCCAGGTCACAAGAAAGCGAGTTGAAGAAAGGAGCTCAGGGGCACTGTAATTCACAAACCTGCAGAGTTATAAATGACAGCTATCGTCCAAAAATAGACTGAAGTAAGGCTGTCAAGAGGACTTGAAAGCGGGGCAGAATTGCAGGAAACCGATTTCAGGAGGTAGACTGGAATTGCATTGAAAGCATAGGAAAAGAGGCAGAACGTCCACAATGATGCACTTGGCCAAAAAGGGCGTATGCGTTTTTTCCTGAATATATTCAGGAAAAAACGCATACGCCCTTTTTGGCCAACCAAGCAAGCTTGCAAAGGAAATCTGCACTACAATGAAGTCTCACTTCCCCCCGGTCAAAAGGGCCATCTGAAAAAAGTGTAAAATCCAGAAAGGCAGGACAGGCCATGGAGAACTGGGAGCCTTTTTATGCTGATGGGCGGGATGTAAATTGCCAACAGACACTCGGGAGAAGTGTATGGTGTTTCCTGAAACATCTAAAAAACAAAGCAACAGAGCCTAGGGCACTTCCACTTATGGTCCTATAGCTTAGGGAAATTAAAATCAAAAAGACACAGCCACCCCAAAGTTTGGAACGGCTCTGTTTACAAGAACCTCGTTTACAGTACAAGTTCAACATCGCAGAAAGTGAAAAATGGATAAAGAAGTTGTGGTATTTACTTACAAAGCAATATCACTCAGCAATGAAATCTATGTCATCAGGCCCTTAGCATCACAATGAGTGGATTCAGGTATGATGATTCTAACTGAAATAAGTCACACAGAAAAAGAAACATCATAAGATATCAGTAATACACGGAATGTAAACTTGGCTACACAGGAACTGAATTACAGAACAGAACAGGGTCTCAAATTTAGAAAACCAACTTATGCTTGCTTAAGGGTAAAGGTGAGTTGGGGTGCTGCATAAAACCAGAGATTGAAATGAGCACAGATAAAGTTCCTTAAGTCAAATATGGAATAGACAAGAGCTACTCCTTGCTCAACGAAATGGACTCAACACCGCATATTAAACGCCTAAGAATGTACCTGACTAGTAAGTATCGTAAAACCTATGGATTGCTATGTCTCCAAAAGAGAATCAAGCATGTGTACAGGGGCAAAAACGCAGCAGTGATAGGATTGGAGAGGTTCGGTGAGCAAATGAAGACCCTTTGAAGTCATATTGCATGGTACCCATTACACGGGTCTCAACTCTCCAGGTTTAAGGTATTCTTCCTTCAGCAAAAACATGCATGTGGAACCCAAGTATGATCAACCATGTGAACGGGAGACGTGTTCAAATATGTCTCAGTTTTCCTCCCCTGGTACTCGGGTGCAACATTCCAGACGCTTTACTAACACTCTCCCCACTTGGAGAGTCAGCGCCTTTAACCTCCTGTTTGGCCCAGTTTGCAATTTCTGCGGAAGATGAACAGGAATAGTGAGAACCAATGAGAGGCTAGCTGGAGGTGTCTGGACGGGCAAATTTAACTCTCATTTCCCACCAGGAAGAGGAAATAACCAAAGGCTCAGCGTGCCGTACCGGAACCAGATTAGGGCCTGAAGCCATCCTGCGGTGTTGCGGCCAGCTCAAAAGAAAGCGAGTTGAAGAAAGGAGCTCAGGGGCACTGTAATTCACAAACCTGCAGAGTTATAAATGACAGCTATCGTCCAAAAATAGACTGAAGTAAGGCTGCCAAGAGGACTTGAAAGCGGGGCAGAATTGCAGGAAACCGATTTCAGGAGGTAGACTGGAATTGCATTGAAAGCATAGGAAAAGAGGCAGAACGTCCACAATGATGCACTTGGCCAAAAAGGGCGTATGCGTTTTTTCCTGAATATATTCAGGAAAAAACGCATACGCCCTTTTTGGCCAACCAAGCAAGCTTGCAAAGGAAATCTGCACTACAATGAAGTCTCACTTCCCCCCGGTCAAAAGGGCCATCTGAAAAAAGTGTAAAATCCAGAAAGGCAGGACAGGCCATGGAGAACTGGGAGCCTTGTTATGCTGATGGGCGGGATGTAAATTGCCAACAACCACTCGGGAGAAGTGTATGGTGTTTCCTGAAACATCTAAAAAACAAAGCAACAGAACCTAGGGCACTTCCACTTATGGTCATATAGCTTAGGGAAATTAAAATCAAAAAGACACAGCCACCTCAAAGTTTGGAACGGCTCTGTTTACAAGAACCTCGTTTACAGTACAAGTTCAACATCGCAGAAAGTGAAAAATGGATAAAGAAGTTGTGGTATTTACTTACAAAGCAATATCACTCAGCAATGAAATCTGTGTCATCAGGCCCTTCGCAGCACAATGAGTGGATTCAGGTATGATGATTCTAACTGAAGTAAGTCACACAGAAAAAGAAACATCATAAGATATCAGTAATACACGGAATGTAAACTTGGCTACACAGGAACTGAATTACAGAACAGAACAGGGTCTCAAATTTAGAAAACCAACTTATCCTTGCTTAAGGGTAAAGGTGAGTTGGGGTGCTGCATAAAACCAGAGATTGAAATGAGCACAGATAAAGTTCCTTAAGTCAAATATGGAATAGACAAGAGCTACTCCTTGCTCAACGAAATGGACTCAACACCGCATATTAAACGCCTAAGAATGTACCTGACTAGTAAGTATCTTAAAACCTATGGATTGCTATGTCTCCAAAAGAGAATCAAGCATGGGTACAGGGGCATAAACGCAGCAGTGATAGGATTGGAGAGGTTCGGTGAGCAAATGAAGACCCTTTGAAGTCATATTGCATGGTACCCATTCCACGGGTCTCAACTCTCCAGGTTTAAGGTATTCTTCCTTCAGCTAAAACATGCATGTGGAACCCAAGTATGATCAACCATGTGAACGGGAGACGTGTTCAAATATGTCTCAGTTTTCCTCCCCTGGTACTCGGGTGCAACATTCCAGACGCTTTACTAACACTCTCCCCACTTGGAGAGTCAGCGCCTTTAACCTCTTGTTTGGCCCAGTTTGCAATTTCTGCGGAAGATGAACAGGAATAGCGAGAACCAATGAGAGGCGAGCTGCAGGTGTCTGGCCGGGCAAATTTAACTCTCATTTCCCACCAGGAAGAGGAATTAACCAAAGGCTCAGCATGCCGGGCCGGAACCAGATTAGGGCCTGAAGCCATCCTGCGGTGTTGCGGTCAGGTCACAACAAAGCGAGTTGAAGAAAGGAGCTCAGGGGCACTGTAATTCACAAACCTGCAGAGTTATAAATGACAGCTATCGTCCAAAAATAGACTGAAGTAAGGCTGCCAAGAGGACTTGAAAGCGGGGCAGAATTGCAGGAAACCGATTTCAGGAGGTAGACTGGAATTGCATTGAAAGCATAGGAAAAGAGGCAGAACGTCCACAATGATGCACTTGGCCAAAAAGGGCGTATGCGTTTTTTCCTGAATATATTCAGGAAAAAACGCATACGCCCTTTTTGGCCAACCAAGCAAGCTTGCAAAGGAAATCTGCACTACAATGAAGTCTCACTTCCCCCCGGTCAAAAGGGCCATCTGAAAAAAGTGTAAAATCCAGAAAGGCAGGACAGGCCATGGAGAACTGGGAGCCTTGTTATGCTGATGGGCGGGATGTAAATTGCCAACAACCACTCGGGAGAAGTGTATGGTGTTTCCTGAAACATCTAAAAAACAAAGCAACAGAACCTAGGGCACTTCCACTTATGGTCCTATAGCTTAGGAAAATTAAAATCAAAAAGACACAGCCACCCCAAAGTTTGGAACAGCTCTGTTTACAAGAACCTCGTTTACAGTACAAGTTCAACATCGCAGAAAGTGAAAAATCGATAAAGAACTTGTGGTACTTATGTACAATGCAGTATCACTCAGCAATGAAATCTATGTCATCAGGCCCGTAGCAGCATAATGAGTAGATTCAGGTACGATGATTCTAACTGAAATAAGTCACACAGAAAAAGAAACATCATAAGATATCACTAATACACGGAATGTAAACTTGGCTACACAGGAACTGAATTCCAAAACAGAAAAGGTTCTCAAATTTAGAAAACCAACTTATGCTTGCTTAAGGGGAAAGGTGAGTTGGGTTGCTGCATAAAACCAGAGATTGAAATGAGCACAGATAAAGTTCCTTAAGTCAAATATGGAATAGACAAGAGCTACTCCTTGCTCAACGAAATGGACTCAACATCGCATATTAAACGCCTAAGAATGTACCTGACTAGTAAGTATCTTACAACCTATGGATTGCTATGTCTCCGAAAGAGAATCAAGCATGTGTACAGGGGCATAAACGCAGCAGTGATAGGATTGGAGAGGTTCGGTGAGCAAATGAAGACCCTTTGAAGTCATATTGCATGGTACCCATTCCACGGGTCTCAACTCTCCAGGTTTAAGGTATTCTTCCTTCAGCTAAAACATGCATGTGGAACCCAGAGTATGATCAACCATGTGATCGGGAGACGTGTTCAAATATGTCTCAGTTTTCCTCCCCTGGTACTCGGGTGCAACATTCCAGACGCTTTACTAACACTCTCCCCACTTGGAGAGTCAGCGCCTTTAACCTCCTGTTTGGCACAGTTTGCAATTTCTGCGGAAGATGAACAGGAATAGCGAGAACCAATGAGAGGCTAGCTGGAGGTGTCTGGACGGGCAAATTTAACTCTCATTTCGCAAGAGGAAGAGGAAATAACCAAAGGCTCAGCGTTCCGTACCGGAACCAGATTAGGGCCTGAAGCCATCCTGCGGTATTGCGGCCAGCTCAAAAGAAACCGAGTTGAAGAAAGGAGCTCAGGGGCACTGTAATTCACAAACCTGCAGTTATAAAAGACAGCTATCGTCCAAAAATATACTGAAGTAAGGCTGCCAAGAGGACTTGAAAGCGGGGCAGAATTGCAGGAAACCAATTTCAGGAGGTAGACTGGAATTGCATTGAAAGCATAGGAAAAGAGGCAGAACGTCCACAATGATGCACTTGGCCAAAAAGGGCGTATGCGTTTTTTCCTGAATATATTCAGGAAAAAACGCATACGCCCTTTTTGGCCAACCAAGCAAGCTTGCAATGGAAATGTGCACTACAATGAAGTCTCACTTCCCCCCGGTCAAAAGGGCCATCTGAAAAAAGTGTAAAATCCAGAAAGGCAGGACAGGCCATGGAGAACTGGGAGCCTTGTTATGCTGATGGGCGGGATGTAAATTGCCAACAACCACTCGGAAGAAGTGTATGGTGTTTCCTGAAACATCTAAAAAACAAAGCAACAGAACCTAGGGCACTTCCACTTATGGTCCTATAGCTTAGGGAAATTAAAATCAAAAAGACACAGCCACCCCAAAGTTTGGAACGGCTCTGTTTACAAGAACCTCGTTTACAGTACAAGTTCAACATCGCAGAAAGTGAAAAATGGATAAAGAAGTTGTGGTATGTACTTACAAAGCAATATCACTCAGCAATGAAATCTGTGTCATCAGGCCCTTAGCAGCACAATGAGTGGATTCAGGTATGATGATTCTAACTGAAGTAAGTCACACAGAAAAAGAAACATCATAAGATATCAGTAATACACGGAATGTAAACTTGGCTACACAGGAACTGAATTACAGAACAGAATAGGGTCTCAAATTTAGAAAACCAACTTATGCTTGCTTAAGGGTAAAGGTGAGTTGGGGTGCTGCATAAAAACAGAGATTGAAATGAGCACAGATAAAGTTCCTTAAGTCAAATATGGAATAGACAAGAGCTACTCCTTGCTCAACGAAATGGACTCAACACCGCATATTAAACGCCTAAGAATGTACCTGACTAGTAAGTATCTAAAAACCTATGGATTGCTATGTCTCCGAAAGAGAATCAAGCATGGGTACAGGGGCATAAACGCAGCAGTGATAGGATTGGAGAGGTTCGGTGAGCAAATGAAGACCCTTTGAAGTCATATTGCATGGTAGCCATTACACGGGTCTTAACTCTCCAGGTTTAAGGTATTCTTCCTTCAGCTAAAACATGCATGTGGAACACAGAGTATGATCAACCATGTGAACGGGAGACGTGTTCAAATATGTCTCAGTTTTCCTCCCCTGGTACTCGGGTGCAACATTCCAGACGCTTTACTAACACTCTCCCCACTTGGAGAGTCAGCGCCTTTAACCTCCTGTTTGGCCCAGTTTGCAATTTCTGCGGAAGATGAACAGGAATAGCGAGAACCAATGAGAGACTAGCTGGAGGTGTCTGGACGGGCAAATTTAACTCTCATTTCCCACCAGGAAAAGGAAATAACCAAAGGCTCAGCGTGCCGTACCGGAACCAGATTAGGGCCTGAAGCCATCCTGCGGTGTTGCGGCCAGGTCACAAGAAAGCGAGTTGAAGAAAGGAGCTCAGGGG
Source organism: Stenella coeruleoalba (assembly GCF_951394435.1). Classification (NCBI taxonomy): domain Eukaryota; kingdom Metazoa; phylum Chordata; class Mammalia; order Artiodactyla; family Delphinidae; genus Stenella; species Stenella coeruleoalba. Next base: position 582,962 of record NW_027645978.1, on the reverse strand, counting down.
CACTGTAATTCACAAACCTGCAGAGTTATAAATGACAGCAATCGTCCAAAAATAGACTGAAGTAAGGCTGCCAAGAGGACTTGAAAGCGGGGCAGAATTGCAGGAAACCGATTTCAGGAGGTAGACTGGAATTGCATTGAAAGCATAGGAAAAGAGGCAGAACGTCCACAATGATGCACTTGGCCAAAAAGGGCGTATGCGTTTTTTCCTGAATATATTCAGGAAAAAACGCATACGCACTTTTTGGCCAACCAAGCAAGCTTGCAAAGGAAATCTGCACTACAATGAAGTCTCACTTCCCCCCGGTCAAAAGGGCCATCTGAAAAAAGTGTAAAATCCAGAAAGGCAGGACAGGCCATGGAGAACTGGGAGCCTTGTTATGCTGATGGGCGGGTTGTAAATTGCCAACAACCACTCGGGAGAAGTGTATGGTGTTTCCTGAAACATCTAACAAACAAAGCAACAGAGCCTAGGGCACTTCCACTTATGGTCCTATAGCTTAGGGAAATTAAAATCAAAAAGACACAGCCACCCCAAAGTTTGGAACGGCTCTGTTTACAAGAACCTCATTTACAGTACAAGTTCAATATCACAGAAAGTGAAAAATGGATAAAGAAGTTGTGGTATTTACTTACAAAGCAATATCACTCAGCAATGAAATCTATGTCATCAGGCCCTTAGCAGCACAATGAGTGGGTTCAGGTATGATGATTCTAACTGAAATAAGTCACACAGAAAAAGAAACATCATAAGATATCAGTAATACACGGAATGTAAACTTGGCTACACAGGAACTGAATTACAGAACAGAACAGGGTCTCAAATTTAGAAAACCAACTTATGCTTGCTTAAGGGTAAAGGTGAGTTGGGGTGCTGCATAAAAACAGAGATTGAAATGAGCACAGATATAGTTCCTTAAGTCAAATATGGAATAGACAAGAGCTACTCCTTGCTCAACGAAATGGACTCAACACCCCATATTAAACGCCTAAGAATGTACCTGACTAGTAAGTATCGTAAAACCTATGGATTGCTATGTCTCCAAAAGAGAATCAAGCATGTGTACAGGGGCATAAACGCAGCAGTGATAGGATTGGAGAGGTTCGGTGAGCAAATGAAGACCCTTTGAAGTCATATTGCATGGTACCCATTACACGGGTCTCAACTCTCCAGGTTTAAGGTATTCTTCCTTCAGCTAAAACATGCATGTGGAACCCAAGTATGATCAACCATGTGAACGGGAGACGTGTTCAAATATGTCTCAGTTTTCCTCCCCTGGTACTCGAGTGCAACATTCCAGACGCTTTACTAACACTCTCCCCACTTGGAGAGTCAGCGCCTTTAACCTCCTGTTTGGCCCAGTTTGAAATTTCTGCGGAAGATGAACAGGAATAGCGAGAACCAATGAGAGGCTAGCTGGAGGTGTCTGGACGGGCAAATTTAACTCTCATTTCCCACCAGGAAGAGGAATTAACCAAAGGCTCAGCATGCCGGGCCGGAACCAGACTAGGGCCTGAAGCCATCCTGCGGTGTTGCGGCCAGGTCACAAGAAAGCGAGTTGAAGAAAGGAGCTCAGGGGCACTGTAATTCACAAACCTGCAGAGTTATAAATGACAGCTATCGTCCAAAAATAGACTGAAGTAAGGCTGCCAAGAGGACTTGAAAGCGGGGCAGAATTGCAGGAAACCGATTTCAGGAGGTAGACTGGAATTGCATTGAAAGCATAGGAAAAGAGGCAGAACGTCCACAATGATGCACTTGGCCAAAAAGGGCGTATTCGTTTTTTCCTGAATATATTCAGGAAAAAACGCATACGCCCTTTTTGGCCAACCAAGCAAGCTTGCAAAGGGAATCTGCACTACAATGAAGTCTCACTTCCCCCCGGTCAAAAGGGCCATCTGAAAAAAGTGTAAAATCCAGAAAGGCTGGACAGGCCATGGAGAACGGGGAGCCTTGTTATGCTGATGGGCGGGATGTAAATTGCCAACAACCACTCGGGAGAAGTGTATGGTGTTTCCTGAAACATCTAAAAAACAAAGCAACAGAACCTAGGGCACTTCCACTTATGGTCCTATAGCTTAGGGAAATTAAAATCAAAAAGACACAGCCACCCAAAAGTTTGGAACGGCTCTGTTTACAAGAACCTCGTTTACAGTACAAGCTCAACATCGCAGAAAGTGAAAAATGGATAAAGAAGTTGTGGTATTTACTTACAAAGCAATATCACTCAGCAATGAAATCTGTGTTATCAGGCCCTTAGCAGCACAATGAGTGGATTCAGGTATGATGATTCTAACTGAAATAAGTCACACAGAAAAAGAAACATCATAAGATATCAGTAATACACGGAATGTAAACTTGGCTACACAGGAACTGAATTACAGAACAGAACAGGGTCTCAAATTTAGAAAACCAACTTATTCTTGCTTAAGGGGAAAGGTGAGTTGGGGTGCTGCATAAAACCAGAGATTGAAATGAGCACAGATAAAGTTCCTTAAGCCAAATATGGAATAGACAAGAGCTACTCCTTGCTCAACGAAATGGACTCAACACCCCATATTAAACGCCTAAGAATGTACCTGACTAGTAAGTATCTTAAAACCTATGGATTGCTATGTCTCCGAAAGAGAATCAAGCATGTGTACAGGGGCATAAACGCAGCAGTGATAGGATTGGAGAGGTTCGGTGAGCAAATGAAGACCCTTTGAAGTCATATTGCATGGTACCCATTCCACGGGTTTCAACTACCCAGGTTTAAGGTATTCTTCCTTCAGCTAAAACATGCATGTGGAACCTAGAGTATGATCAACCATGTGATCGGGAGACGTGTTCAAATATGTCTCAGTTTTCCTCCCCTGGTACTCGGGTGCAACATTCCAGACGCTTTACTAACACTCTCCCCACTTGGAGAGTCAGCGCCTTTAACCTCCTGTTTGGCCCTGTTTGCAATTTCTGCGGAAGATGAACAGGAATAGCGAGAACCAATGAGAGGCTAGCTGGAGGTGTCTGGGACGGGCAAATTTAACTCTCATTTCCCACCAGGAAGAGGAATTAACCAAAGGCTCAGCATGCCGGGCCGGAACCAGATTAGGGCCTGAAGCCATCCTGCGGTGTTGCGGCCAGGTCACAAGAAAGCGAGTTGAAGAAAGGAGCTCAGGGGCACTGTAATTCACAAACCTGCAGAGTTATAAATGACAGCTATCGTCCAAAAATAGACTGAAGTAAGGCTGCCAAGAGGACTTGAAAGCGGGGCAGAATTGCAGGAAACCGATTTCAGGAGGTAGACTGGAATTGCATTGAAAGCATAGGAAAAGAGGCAGAACGTCCACAATGATGCACTTGGCCAAAAAGGGCGTATGCGTTTTTTCCTGAATATATTCAGGAAAAAACGCATACGCCCTTTTTGGCCAACCAAGCAAGCTTTCAAAGGAAATCTGCACTACAATGAAGTCTCACTTCCCCCCGGTCAAAAGGGCCATCTGAAAAAAGTGTAAAATCCAGAAAGGCAGGACAGGCCATGGAGAACTGGGAGCCTTGTTATGCTGATGGGCGGGATGTAAATTGCCAACAGACACTCCGGAGAAGTGTATGGTGTTTCCTGAAACATCTAAAAAACAAAGCAACAGAGCCTAGGGCACTGCCACTTATGGTCCTATAGCTTAGGGAAATTAAAATCAAAAAGACACAGCCACCCCAAAGTTGGGACGCCTCTGTTTACAAGAACCTCGTTTACAGTACAAGTTCAACATTGCAGAAAGTGAAAAATGGATAAAGAAGTTGTGGTATTTACTTACAAAGCAATATCACTCAGCAATGAAATCTGTGTCATCAGGCCCTCAGCAGCACAATGAGTGGATTCAGGTATGATGATTCTAACTGAAGTAAGTCACACAGAAAAAGAAACATCATAAGATATCAGTAATACACGGAATGTAAACTTGGCTACACAGGAACTGAATTACAGAACAGAACAGGGTCTCAAATTTAGAAAACCAACTTATGCTTGCTTAAGGGTAAAGGTGAGTTGGGGTGCTGCATAAAACCAGAGATTGAAATGAGCACAGATAAAGTTCCTTAAGTCAAATATGGAATAGACAAGAGCTACTCCTTGCTCAACGAAATGGACTCAACATCGCATATTAAACGCCTAAGAATGTACCTGACTAGTAAGTATCTTACAACCTATGGATTGCTATGTCTCCGAAAGAGAATCAAGCATGTGTACAGGGGCATAAACGCAGCAGTGATAGGATTGGAGAGGTTCGGTGAGCAAATGAAGACCCTTTGTAGTCATATTGCATGGTACCCATTCCACGGGTCTCAACTCTCCAGGTTTAAGGTATTCTTCCTTCAGCTAAAACATGCATGTGGAACCCAGAGTATGATCAACCATGTGATCGGGAGACGTGTTCAAATATGTCTCAGTTTTCCCCCCCTGGTACTCGGGTGCAACATTCCAGACGCTTTACTAACACTCTCCCCACTTGGAGAGTCAGCGCCTTTAACCTCCTGTTTGGCACAGTTTGCAATTTCTGCGGAAGATGAACAGGAATAGCGAGAACCAATGAGAGGCTAGCTGGAGGTGTCTGGACGGGCAAATTTAACTCTCATTTCCCACCAGGAAGAGGAAATAACCAAAGGCTCAGCGTTCCGTACCGGAACCAGATTAGGGCCTGAAGCCATCCTGCGGTATTGCGGCCAGCTCAAAAGAAACCGAGTTGAAGAAAGGAGCTCAGGGGCACTGTAATTCACAAACCTGCAGTTATAAATGACAGCTATCGTCCAAAAATATACTGAAGTAAGGCTGCCAAGAGGACTTGAAAGCGGGGCAGAATTGCAGGAAACCGATTTCAGGAGGTAGACTGGAATTGCATTGAAAGCATAGGAAAAGAGGCAGAACGTCCACAATGATGCACTTGGCCAAAAAGTGCGTATGCGTTTTTTCCTGAATATATTCAGGAAAAAACGCATACGCCCTTTTTGGCCAACCAAGCAAGCTTGCAAAGGAAATGTGCACTACAATGAAGTCTCACTTCCCCCTGGTCAAAAGGGCCATCTGAAAAAAGTGTAAAATCCAGAAAGGCAGGACAGGCCATGGAGAACTGGGAGCCTTGTTATGCTGATGGGCGGGATGTAAATTGCCAACAACCACTCGGGAGAAGTGTATGGTGTTTCCTGAAACATCTAAAAAACAAAGCAACAGAACCTAGGGCACTTCCACTTATGGTCCTATAGCTTAGGGAAATTAAAATCAAAAAGACACAGCCACCCCAAAGTTTGGAACGGCTCTGTTTACAAGAACCTCGTTTACAGTACAAGTTCAACATCGCAGAAAGTGAAAAATGGATAAAGAAGTTGTGGTATTTACTTACAAAGCAATATCACTCAGCAATGAAATCTGTGTCATCAGGCCCTTAGCAGCACAATGAGTGGATTCAGGTATGATGATTCTAACTGAAATAAGTCACACAGAAAAAGAAACATCATAAGATATCAGTAATACACGGAATGGAAACTTGGCTACACAGGAACTGAATTACAGAACAGAACAGGGTCTCAAATTTAGAAAACCAACTTATTCTTGCTTAAGGGGAAAGGTGAGTTGGGGTGCTGCATAAAACCAGAGATTGAAATGAGCACAGATAAAGTTCCTTAAGCCAAATATGGAATAGACAAGAGCTACTCCTTGCTCAACGAAATGGACTCAACACCCCATATTAAACGCCTAAGAATGTACCTGACTAGTAAGTATCTTAAAACCTATGGATTGCTATGTCTCCGAAAGAGAATCAAGCATGTGTACAGGGGCATAAACGCAGCAGTGATAGAATTGGAGAGGTTCGGTGAGCAAATGAAGACCCTTTGAAGTCATATTGCATGGTACCCATTCCACGGGTTTCAATTACCCAGGTTTAAGGTATTCTTCCTTCAGCTAAAACATGCATGTGGAACCTAGAGTATGATCAACCATGTGACCGGGAGACGTGTTCAAATATGTCTCAGTTTTCCTCCCCTGGCACTCGGGTGCAACATTCCAGACGCTTTACTAACACTCTCCCCACTTGGAGAGTCAGTCCCTTTAACCTCCTGTTTGGCCCAGTTTGCAATTTCTGCGGAAGATGAACAGGAATAGCGAGAACCAATGAGAGGCTAGCTGGAGGTGTCTGGGACGGGCAAATTTAACTCTCATTTCCCACCAGGAAGAGGAATTAACCAAAGGCTCAGCATGCCGGGCCGGAACCAGATTAGGGCCTGAAGCCATCCTGCGGTGTTGCGGCCAGGTCACAAGAAAGCGAGTTGAAGAAAGGAGCTCAGGGGCACTGTAATTCACAAACCTGCAGAGTTATAAATGACAGCTATCGTCCAAAAATAGACTGAAGTAAGGCTGCCAAGAGGACTTGAAAGCGGGGCAGAATTGCAGGAAACCGATTTCAGGAGGTAGACTGGAATTGCATTGAAAGCATAGGAAAAGAGGCAGAACGTCCACAATGATGCACTTGGCCAAAAAGGGCGTATGCGTTTTTTCCTGAATATATTCAGGAAAAAACGCATACGCCCTTTTTGGCCAACCAAGCAAGCTTGCAAAGGAAATCTGCACTACAATGAAGTCTCATTTCCCCCCGGTCAAAAGGGCCATCTGAAAAAAGTGTAAAATCCAGAAAGGCAGGACAGGCCATGGAGAACTGGGAGCCTTGTTATGCTGATGGGCGGGATGTAAATTGCCAACAGACACTCGGGAGAAGTGTATGGTGTTTCCTGAAACATCTAAAACACAAAGCAACAGAGCCTAGGGCACTTCCACTTATGGTCCTATAGCTTAGGGAAATTAAAATCAAAAAGACACAGCCACCCCAAAGTTTGGGACGCCTCTGTTTACAAGAACCTCGTTTACAGTACAAGTTCAACATCGCAGAAAGTGAAAAATGGATAAAGAAGTTGTGGTATTTACTTACAAAGCAATATCACTCAGCAATGAAATCTGTGTCATCAGGCCCTTAGCAGCACAATGAGTGGATTCAGGTATGATGATTCTAACTGAAGTAAGTCACACAGAAAAAGAAACATCATAAGATATCAGTAATACACGGAATGTAAACTTGGCTACACAGGAACTGAATTACAGAACAGAACAGGGTCTCAAATTTAGAAAACCAACTTATGCTTGCTTAAGGGTAAAGGTGAGTTGGGGTGCTGCATAAAACCAGAGATTGAAATGAGCACAGATAAAGTTCCTTAAGCCAAATATGGAATAGACAAGAGCTACTCCTTGCTCAACGAAATGGACTCAACACCGCATATTAAAAACCTAAGAATGTACCTGACTAGTAAGTATCTTAAAACCTATGGATTGCTATGTCTCCGAAAGAGAATCAAGCATGTGTACAGGGGCATAAACGCAGCAATGATAGGATTGGAGAGGTTCGGTGAGCAAATGAAGACCCTTTGAAGTCATATTGCATGGTACCCATTACACGGGTCTCAACTCTCCAGGTTTAAGGTATTCTTCCTTCAGCTAAAACATGCATGTGGAACCCAAGTATGATCAACCATGTGAACGGGAGACGTGTTCAAATATGTCTCAGTTTTCCTCCCGTGGTACTCGGGTGCAACATTCCAGACGCTTTACTAACACTCTCCCCACTTGGAGAGTCAGCGCCTTTAACCTCCTGTTTGGCCCAGTTTGCAATTTCTGCGGAAGATGAACAGGAATAGCGAGAACCAATGAGAGGCTAGCTGGAGGTGTCTGGACGGGCAAATTTAACTCTCATTTCCCACCAGGAAGAGGAAAGAACCAAAGGCTCAGCGTGCCGTACCGGAACCAGATTAGGGCCTGAAGCCATCCTGCGGTGTTGCGGCCAGCTCAAAAGAAAGCGAGTTGAAGAAAGGAGCTCAGGGGCACTGTAATTCACAAACCTGCAGAGTTATAAATGACAGCTATCGTCCAAAAATATACTGAAGTAAGACTGCCAAGAGGACTTGTAAGCGGGGCAGAATTGCAGGAAACCGATTTCAGGAGGTAGACTGGAATTGCATTGAAAGCATAGGAAAAGAGGCAGAACGTCCACAATGATGCACTTGGCCAAAAAGGGCGTATGCGTTTTTTCCTGAATATATTCAGGAAAAAACGCATACGCCCTTTTTGGCCAACCAAGCAAGCTTGCAAAGAAATGTGCACTACAATGAAGTCTCACTTCCCCCCAGTCAAAAGGGCCATCTGAAAAAAGTGTAAAATCCAGAAAGGCAGGACAGGCCATGGAGAACTGGGAGCCTTGTTATGCTGATGGGCGGGATGTCAATTGCCAAAAACCACTCGGGAGAAGTGTATGGTGTTTCCTGAAACATCTAAAAAACAAAGCAACAGAACCTAGGGCACTTCCACTTATGGTCCTATAGCTTAGGGAAATTAAAATCAAAAAGACACAGCCACCCCAAAGTTTGGAACGGCTCTGTTTACAAGAACCTCGTTTACAGTACAAGTTCAACATCGCAGAAAGTGAAAAATGGATAAAGAAGTTGTGGTATTTACTTACAAAGCAATATCACTCAGCAATGAAATCTATGTCATCAGGCCCTTAGCATCACAATGAGTGGATTCAGGTATGATGATTCTAACTGAAATAAGTCACACAGAAAAAGAAACATCATAAGATATCAGTAATACACGGAATGTAAACTTGGCTACACAGGAACTGAATTACAGAACAGAACAGGGTCTCAAATTTAGAAAACCAACTTATTCTTGCTTAAGGGTAAAGGTGAGTTGGGGTGCTGCATAAAACCAGAGATTGAAATGAGCACAGATAAAGTTCCTTAAGTCAAATATGGAATAGACAAGAGCTACTCCTTGCTCAACGAAATGGACTCAACATCGCATATTAAACGCCTAAGAATGTACCTGACTAGTAAGTATCTTAAAACCTATGGATTGCTATGTCTCCGAAAGAGAATCAAGCATGTGTACAGGGGCATAAACGCAGCAGTGATAGGATTGGAGAGGTTCGGTGAGCAAATGAAGACCCTTTGAAGTCATATTGCATGGTACCCATTACACGGGTCTTAACTCTCCAGGTTTAAGGTATTCTTCCTTCAGCTAAAACATGCATGTGGAACCCAAGTATGATCAACCATGTGAACGGGAGACGTGTTCAAATATGTCTCAGTTTTCCTCCCCTGGTACTCGGGTGCAACATTCCAGACGCTTTACTAACACTCTCCCCACTTGGAGAGTCAGTCCCTTTAACCTCCTGTTTGGCCCAGTTTGCAATTTCTGCGGAAGATGAACAGGAACAGCGAGAACCAATGAGAGGCTAGCTGGAGGTGTCTGGACGGGCAAATTTAACTCTCATTTCCCACCAGGAAGAGGAATTAACCAAAGGCTCAGCATGCCGGGCCGGAACCAGATTAGGGCCTGAAGCCATCCTGCGGTGTTGCGGCCAGGTCACAAGAAAGCGAGTTGAAGAAAGGAGCTCAGGGGCACTGTAATTCACAAACCTGCAGAGTTATAAATGACAGCTATCGTCCAAAAATAGACTGAAGTAAGGCTGCCAAGAGGACTTGAAAGCAGGGCAGAATTGCAGGAAACCGATTTCAGGAGGTAGACTGGAATTGCATTGAAAGCATAGGAAAAGAGGCAGAACGTCCACAATGATGCACTTGGCCAAAAAGGGCGTATGCGTTTTTTCCTGAATATATTCAGGAAAAAACGCATACGCCCTTTTTGGCCAACCAAGCAAGCTTGCAAAGGAAATCTGCACTACAATGAAGTCTCACTTCCCCCCGGTCAAAAGGGCCATCTGAAAAAAGTGTAAAATCCAGAAAGGCAGGACAGGCCATGGAGAACTGGGAGCCTTGTTATGCTGATGGGCGGGATGTAAATTGCCAACAGACACTCGGGAGAAGTGTATGGTGTTTCCTGAAACATCTAAAAAACAAAGCAACAGAGCCTAGGGCACTGCCACTTATGGTCCTATAGCTTAGGGAAATTAAAATCAAAAAGACACAGCCACCCCAAAGTTTGGGACGCCTCTGTTTACAAGAACCTCGTTTACAGTACAAGTTCAACATCGCAGAAAGTGAAAAATGGATAAAGAAGTTGTGGTATTTACTTACAAAGCAATATCACTCAGCAATGACATCTATGTCATCAGGACCTTCGCATCACAATGAGTGGATTCAGGTATGATGATTCTAACTGAAATAAGTCACACAGAAAAAGAAACATCATAAGATATCAGTAATACACGGAATGTAAACTTGGCTACACAGGAACTGAATTACAGAACAGAACAGGGTCTCAAATTTAGAAAACCAACTTATTCTTGCTTAAGGGTAAAGGTGAGTTGGGGTGCTGCATAAAACCAGAGATTGAAATGAGCACAGATAAAGTTCCTTAAGTCAAATATGGAATAGACAAGAGCTACTCCTTGCTCAACGAAATGGACTCAACATCGCATATTAAACGCCTAAGAATGTACCTGACTAGTAAGTATCTTAAAACCTATGGATTGCTATGTCTCCGAAAGAGAATCAAGCATGTGTACAGGGGCATAAACGCAGCAGTGATAGGATTGGAGAGGTTCGGTGAGCAAATGAAGACCCTTTGAAGTCATATTGCATGGTACCCATTACACGGGTCTTAACTCTCCAGGTTTAAGGTATTCTTCCTTCAGCTAAAACATGCATGTGGAACCCAAGTATGATCAACCATGTGAACGGGAGACGTGTTCAAATATGTCTCAGTTTTCCTCCCCTGGTACTCGGGTGCAACATTCCAGACGCTTTACTAACACTCTCCCCACTTGGAGAGTCAGTCCCTTTAACCTCCTGTTTGGCCCAGTTTGCAATTTCTGCGGAAGATGAACAGGAACAGCGAGAACCAATGAGAGGCTAGCTGGAGGTGTCTGGACGGGCAAATTTAACTCTCATTTCCCACCAGGAAGAGGAATTAACCAAAGGCTCAGCATGCCGGGCCGGAACCAGATTAGGGCCTGAAGCCATCCTGCGGTGTTGCGGCCAGGTCACAAGAAAGCGAGTTGAAGAAAGGAGCTCAGGGGCACTGTAATTCACAAACCTGCAGAGTTATAAATGACAGCTATCGTCCAAAAATAGACTGAAGTAAGGCTGCCAAGAGGACTTGAAAGCAGGGCAGAATTGCAGGAAACCGATTTCAGGAGGTAGACTGGAATTGCATTGAAAGCATAGGAAAAGAGGCAGAACGTCCACAATGATGCACTTGGCCAAAAAGGGCGTATGCGTTTTTTCCTGAATATATTCAGGAAAAAACGCATACGCCCTTTTTGGCCAACCAAGCAAGCTTGCAAAGGAAATCTGCACTACAATGAAGTCTCACTTCCCCCCGGTCAAAAGGGCCATCTGAAAAAAGTGTAAAATCCAGAAAGGCAGGACAGGCCATGGAGAACTGGGAGCCTTGTTATGCTGATGGGCGGGATGTAAATTGCCAACAGACACTCGGGAGAAGTGTATGGTGTTTCCTGAAACATCTAAAAAACAAAGCAACAGAGCCTAGGGCACTGCCACTTATGGTCCTATAGCTTAGGGAAATTAAAATCAAAAAGACACAGCCACCCCAAAGTTTGGGACGCCTCTGTTTACAAGAACCTCGTTTACAGTACAAGTTCAACATCGCAGAAAGTGAAAAATGGATAAAGAAGTTGTGGTATTTACTTACAAAGCAATATCACTCAGCAATGACATCTATGTCATCAGGACCTTAGCATCACAATGAGTGGATTTAGGTATGATGATTCTAACTGAAATAAGTCACACAGAAAAAGAAACATCATAAGATATCAGTAATACACGGAATGGAAACTTGGCTACACAGGAACTGAATTACAGAACAGAACAGGGTCTCAAATTTAGAAAACCAACTTATGCTTGCTTAAGGGTAAAGGTGAGTTGGGGTGCTGCATAAAACCAGAGATTGAAATGAGCACAGATAAAGTTCCTTAAGTCAAATATGGAATAGACAAGAGCTACTCCTTGCTCAACGAAATGGACTCAACACCGCATATTAAACGCCTAAGAATTTACCTGACTAGTAAGTATCTTAAAACCTATGGATTGCTATGTCTCCGAAAGAGAATCAAGCATGTGTACAGGGGCATAAAGGCAGCAGTGATAGGATTGGAGAGGTTCGGTGAGCAAATGAAGACCCTTTGAAGTCATATTGCATGGTACCCATTACACGGGTCTCAACTCTCCAGGTTTAAGGTATTCTTCCTTCAGCTAAAACATGCATGTGGAACCCAAGTATGATCAACCATGTGAACGGGAGACGTGTTCAAATATGTCTCAGGTTTCCTCCCCTGGTACTCGGGTGCAACATTCCAGACGCTTTACTAACACTCTCCCGACTTGGAGAGTCAGCCCCTTTAACCTCCTGTTTGGCCCAGTTTGCAATTTCTGCGGAAGATGAACAGGAATAGCGAGAACCAATGAGAGGCTAGCTGGAGGTGTCTGGACGGGCAAATTTAACTCTCATTTCCCACCAGGAAGAGGAAATAACCAAAGGCTCAACGTGCCGCACCGGAACCAGATTAGGGCCTGAAGCCATCCTGCGGTGTTGCGGCCAGCTCAAAAGAAAGCGAGTTGAAGAAAGGAGCTCAGGGGCACTGTAATTCACAAACCTGCAGAGTTATAAATGACAGCTATCGTCCAAAAATAGACTGAAGTAAGGCTGCCAAGAGGACTTGAAAGCGGGGCAGAATTGCAGGAAACCGATTTCAGGAGGTAGACTGGAATTGCATTGAAAGCATAGGAAAAGAGGCAGAACGTCCACAATGATGCACTTGGCCAAAAAGGGCGTATGCGTTTTTTCCTGAATATATTCAGGAAAAAACGCATACGCCCTTTTTGGCCAACCAAGCAAGCTTGCAAAGGAAATCTGCACTACAATGAAGTCTCACTTCCCCCCGGTCAAAAGGGCCATCTGAAAAAAGTGTAAAATCCAGAAAGGCAGGACAGGCCATGGAGAACTGGGAGCCTTGTTATGCTGATGGGCGGGATGTAAATTGCCAACAACCACTCGGGAGAAGTGTATGGTGTTTCCTGAAACATCTAAAAAACAAAGCAACAGAACCTAGGGCACTTCCACTTATGGTCCTATAGCTTAGGGAAATTAAAATCAAAAAGACACAGCCACCCCAAAGTTTGGAACGGCTCTGTTTACAAGAACCTCGTTTACAGTACAAGTTCAACATCGCAGAAAGTGAAAAATGGATAAAGAAGTTGTGGTATTTACTTACAAAGCAATATCACTCAGCAATGAAATCTATGTCATCAGGCCCTTAGCATCACAATGAGTGGATTCAGGTATGATGACTCTAACTGAAATAAGTCACACAGAAAAAGAAACATCATAAGATATCAGTAATACACGGAATGTAAACTTGGCTACACAGGAACTGAATTACAGAACAGAACAGGGTCTCAAATTTAGAAAACCAACTTATGCTTGCTTAAGGGTAAAGGTGAGTTGGGGTGCTGCATAAAACCAGAGATTGAAATGAGCACAGATAAAGTTCCTTAAGCCAAATATGGAATAGACAAGAGCTACTCCTTGCTCAACGAAATGGACTCAACACCCCATATTAAACGCCTAAGAATGTACCTGACTAGTAAGTATCTTAAAACCTATGGATTGCTATGTCTCCGAAAGAGAATCAAGCATGTGTACAGGGGCATAAACGCAGCAGTGATAGGATTGGAGAGGTTCGGTGAGCAAATGAAGACCCTTTGAAGTCATATTGCATGGTACCCATTACACGGGTCTTAACTCTCCAGGTTTAAGGTATTCTTCCTTCAGCTAAAACATACATGTGGAACCCAAGTATGATCAACCATGTGAACGGGAGACGTGTTCAAATATGTCTCAGTTTTCCTCCCCTGGTACTCGGGTGCAACATTCCAGACGCTTTACTAACACTCTCCCCACTTGGAGAGTCAGTCCCTTTAACCTCCTGTTTGGCCCAGTTTGCAAATTCTGCGGAAGATGAACAGGAATAGCGAGAACCAATGAGAGGCTAGTTGGAGGTGTCTGGACGGGCAAATTTAACTCTCATTTCCCACCAGGAAGAGGAATTAACCAAAGGCTCAGCGTGCCGGGCCGGAACCAAATTAGGGCCTGAAGCCATCCTGCGGTGTTGCGGCCAGGTCACAAGAAAGCGAGTTGAAGAAAGGAGCTCAGGGGCACTGTAATTCACAAACCTGCAGAGTTATAAATGACAGCTATCGTCCAAAAATAGACTGAAGTAAGGCTGCCAAGAGGACTTGAAAGCGGGGCAGAATTGCAGGAAACCGATTTCAGGAGGTAGACTGGAATTGCATTGAAAGCATAGGAAAAGAGGCAGAACGTCCACAATGATGCACTTGGCCAAAAAGGGCGTATGCGTTTTTTCCTGAATATATTCAGGAAAAAACGCATACGCCCTTTTTGGCCAACCAAGCAAGCTTGCAAAGGAAAAGTGCACTACAATGAAGTCTCACTTCCCCCCGGTCAAAAGGGCCATCTGAAAAAAGTGTAAAATCCAGAAAGGCAGGACAGGCCATGGAGAACTGGGAGCCTTGTTATGCTGATGGGCGGGATGTAAATTGCCAACAACCACTCGGGAGAAGTGTATGGTGTTTCCTGAAACATCTAAAAAACAAAGCAACAGAACCTAGGGCACTTCCACTTATGGTCCTATAGCTTAGGGAAATTAAAATCAAAAAGACACAGCCACCCCAAAGTTTGGAACGGCTCTGTTTACAAGAACCTCGTTTACAGTACAAGTTCAACATCGCAGAAAGTGAAAAATGGATAAAGAAGTTGTGGTATTTACTTACAAAGCAATATCACTCAGCAATGAAATCTATGTCATCAGGCCCTTAGCATCACAATGAGTGGATTCAGGTATGATGACTCTAACTGAAATAAGTCACACAGAAAAAGAAACATCATAAGATATCAGTAATACACGGAATGTAAACTTGGCTACACAGGAACTGAATTACAGAACAGAACAGGGTCTCAAATTTAGAAAACCAACTTATGCTTGCTTAAGGGTAAAGGTGAGTTGGGGTGCTGCATAAAACCAGAGATTGAAATGAGCACAGATAAAGTTCCTTAAGTCAAATATGGAATAGACAAGAGCTACTCCTTGCTCAACGAAATGGACTCCACACCGCATATTAAACGCCTAAGAATGTACCTGACTGGTAAGTATCGTAAAACCTATGGATTGCTATGTCTCCAAAAGAGAATCAAGCATGTGTACAGGGGCATAAACGCAGCAGTGATAGGATTGGAGAGGTTCGGTGAGCAAATGAAGACCCTTTGAAGTCATATTGCATGGTACCCATTACACGGGTCTCAACTCTCCAGGTTTAAGGTATTCTTCCTTCAGCTAAAACATGCATGTGGAACCCAAGTATGATCAACCATGTGAACGGGAGACGTGTTCAAATATGTCTCAGTTTTCCTCCCCTGGTACTCGGGTGCAACATTCCAGACGCTTTACTAACACTCTCCCCACTTGGAGAGTCAGCGCCTTTAACCTCCTGTTTGGCCCAGTTTGCAATTTCTGCGGAAGATGAA
The DNA here is from genome assembly GCF_951394435.1 of Stenella coeruleoalba. Taxonomy (NCBI): domain Eukaryota; kingdom Metazoa; phylum Chordata; class Mammalia; order Artiodactyla; family Delphinidae; genus Stenella; species Stenella coeruleoalba. The sequence continues at coordinate 567,364 of NW_027645978.1, read as the reverse complement.
CAGGAATAGCGAGAACCAATGAGAGGCTAGCTGGAGGTGTCTGGACGGGCAAATTTAACTCTCATTTCCCACCAGGAAGAGGAAATAACCAAAGGCTCAGCGTGCCGTACCGGAACCAGATTAGGGCCTGAAGCCATCCTGCGGTGTTGCGGCCAGCTCAAAAGAAAGCGAGTTGAAGAAAAGAGCTCAGGGGAACTGTAATTCACAAACCTGCAGAGTTATAAATGACAGCTATCGTCCAAAAATAGACTGAAGTAAGGCTGCCAAGAGGACTTGAAAGCGGGGCAGAATTGCAGGAAACCGATTTCAGGAGGTAGACTGGAATTGCATTGAAAGCATAGGAAAAGAGGCAGAACGTCCACAATGATGCACTTGGCCAAAAAGGGCGTATGCGTTTTTTCCTGAATATATTCAGGAAAAAACGCATACGCCCTTTTTGGCCAACCAAGCAAGCTTGCAAAGGAAATCTGCACTACAATGAAGTCTCACTTCCCCCCGGTCAAAAGGGCCATCTGGAAAAAGTGTAAAATCCAGAAAGGCAGGACAGGCCATGGAGAACTGGGAGCCTTGTTATCCTGATGGGCGGGATGTAAATTGCCAACAACCACTCGGGAGAAGTGTATGGTGTTTCCTGAAACATCTAAAAAACAAAGCAACAGAACCTAGGGCACTTCCACTTATGGTACTATAGCTTAGGGAAATTAAAATCAAAAAGACACAGCCACCCCAAAGTTTGGAACAGCTCTGTTTACAAGAACCTCGTTTACAGTACAAGTTCAACATCACAGAAAGTGAAAAATGGATAAAGAAGTTGTGGTATTTACTTACAAAGCAATATCACTCAGCAATGAAATCTGTGTCATCAGGCCCTTAGCAGCACAATGAGTGGATTCAGGTATGATGATTCTAACTGAAATAAGTCACACAGAAAAAGAAACATCATAAGATATCAGTAATACACGGAATGGAAACTTGGCTACGCAGGAACTGAATTACAGAACAGAACAGGGTCTCAAATTTAGAAAACCAACTTATGCTTGCTTAAGGGTAAAGGTGAGTTGGGGTGCTGCATAAAACCAGAGATTGAAATGAGCACAGATAAAGTTCCTTAAGCCAAATATGGAATAGACAAGAGCTACTCCTTGCTCAACGAAATGGACTCAACACCCCATATTAAACGCCTAAGAATGTACCTGACTAGTAAGTATCTTAAAACCTATGGATTGCTATGTCTCCGAAAGAGAATCAAGCATGTGTACAGGGGCATAAACGCAGCAGTGATAGGATTGGAGAGGTTCGGTGAGCAAATGAAGACCCTTTGAAGTCATATTGCATGGTACCCATTCCACGGGTTTCAACTACCCAGGTTTAAGGTATTCTTCCTTCAGCTAAAACATGCATGTGGAACCTAGAGTATGATCAACCATGTGATCGGGAGACGTGTTCAAATATGTCTCAGTTTTCCTCCCCTGGTACTCGGGTGCAACATTCCAGACGCTTTACTAACACTCTCCCCACTTGGAGAGTCAGTCCCTTTAAACTCCTGTTTGGCCCAGTTTGCAATTTCTGCGGAAGATGAACAGGAATAGCGAGAACCAATGAGAGGCTAGCTGGAGGTGTCTGGACGGGCAAATTTAACTCTCATTTCCCACCAGGAAGAGGAATTAACCAAAGGCTCAGCATGCCGGGCCGGAACCAGATTAGGGCCTGAAGCCATCCTGCGGTGTTGCGGCCAGGTCACAAGAAAGCGAGTTGAAGAAAGGAGCTCAGGGGCACTGTAATTCACAAACCTGCAGAGTTATAAATGACAGCTATCATCCAAAAATAGACTGAAGTAAGGCTGCCAAGAGGACTTGAAAGCGGGGCAGAATTGCAGGAAACCGATTTCAGGAGGTAGACTGGAATTGCATTGAAAGCATAGGAAAAGAGGCAGAACGTCCACAATGATGCACTTGGCCAAAAAGGGCGTATGCGTTTTTTCCTGAATATATTCAGGAAAAAACGCATACGCCCTTTTTGGCCAACCAAGCAAGCTTGCAAAGGAAATCTGCACTACAATGAAGTCTCACTTCCCCCCGGTCAAAAGGGCCATCTGAAAAAAGTGTAAAATCCAGAAAGGCAGGACAGGCCATGGAGAACTGGGAGCCTTGTTATGCTGATGGGCGGGATGTAAATTGCCAACAGACACTCGGGAGAAGTGTATGGTGTTTCCTGAAACATCTAAAAAACAAAGCAACAGAGCCTAGGGCACTGCCACTTATGGTCCTATAGCTTAGGGAAATTAAAATCAAAAAGACACAGCCACCCCAAAGTTTGGGACGCCTCTGTTTACAAGAACCTCGTTTACAGTACAAGTTCAACATCGCAGAAAGTGAAAAATGGATAAAGAAGTTGTGGTATTTACTTACAAAGCAATATCACTCAGCAATGAAATCTATGTCATCAGGCCCTTAGCATCACAATGAGTGGATTCAGGTATGATGATTCTAACTGAAATAAGTCACACAGAAAAAGAAACATCATAAGATATCAGTAATACACGGAATGTAAACTTGGCTACACAGGAACTGAATTACAGAACAGAACAGGGTCTCAAATTTAGAAAACCAACTTATGCTTGCTTAAGGGTAAAGGTGAGTTGGGGTGCTGCATAAAACCAGAGATTGAAATGAGCACAGATAAAGTTCCTTAAGTCAAATATGAAATAGACAAGAGCTACTCCTTGCTCAACGAAATGGACTCAACACCGCATATTAAACGCCTAAGAATGTACCTGACTAGTAAGTATCGTAAAACCTATGGATTGCTATGTCTCCAAAAGAGAATCAAGCATGTGTACAGGGGCATAAACGCAGCAGTGATAGGATTGGAGAGGTTCGGTGAGCAAATGAAGACCCTTTGAAGTCATATTGCATGGTACCCATTACACGGGTCTCAACTCTCCAGGTTTAAGGTATTCTTCCTTCAGCTAAAACATGCATGTGGAACCCAAGTATGATCAACCATGTGAACGGGAGACGTGTTCAAATATGTCTCAGTTTTCCTCCCCTGGTACTCGGGTGCAACATTCCAGACGCTTTACTAACACTCTCCCCACTTGGAGAGTCAGCGCCTTTAACCTCCTGTTTGGCCCAGTTTGCAATTTCTGCGGAAGATGAACAGGAATAGCGAGAACCAATGAGAGGCTAGCTGGAGGTGTCTGGACGGGCAAATTTAACTCTCATTTCCCACCAGGAAGAGGAATTAACCAAAGGCTCAGCATGCCGGGCCGGAACCAGATTAGGGCCTGAAGGCATCCTGCGGTGTTGCGGCCAGGTCACAAGAAAGCGAGTTGAAGAAAGGAGCTCAGGGGCACTGTAATTCACAAACCTGCAGAGTTATAAATGACAGCTATCGTCCAAAAATAGACTGAAGTAAGGCTGCCAAGAGGACTTGAAAGCGGGGCAGAATTGCAGGAAACCGATTTCAGGAGGTAGACTGGAATTGCATTGAAAGCATAGGAAAAGAGGCAGAACGTCCACAATGATGCACTTGGCCAAAAAGGGCGTATGCGTTTTTTCCTGAATATATTCAGGAAAAAACGCATACGCCCTTTTTGGCCAACCAAGCAAGCTTGCAAAGGAAATCTGCACTACAATGAAGTCTCACTTCCCCCCGGTCAAAAGGGCCATCTGAAAAAAGTGTAAAATCCAGAAAGGCAGGACAGGCCATGGAGAACTGGGAGCCTTGTTATGCTGATGGGCGGGATGTAAATTGCCAACAACCACTCGGGAGAAGTGTATGGTGTTTCCTGAAACATCTAAAAAACAAAGCAACAGAACCTAGGGCACTTCCACTTATGGTCCTATAGCTTAGGGAAATGAAAATCAAAAAGACACAGCCACCCCAAAGTTTGGAACGGCTCTGTTTACAAGAACCTTGTTTACAGTACAAGTTCAACATCGCAGAAAGTGAAAAATGGATAAAGAAGTTGTGGTATTTACTTACAAAGCAATATCACTCAGCAATGAAATCTGTGTCATCAGGCCCTTAGCAGCACAATGAGTGGATTCAGGTACGATGATTCTAACTGAAATAAGTCACACAGAAAAAGAAACATCATAAGATATCAGTAATACACGGAATGGAAACTTGGCTACACAGGAACTGAATTACAGAACAGAACAGGGTCTCAAATTTAGAAAAACAACTTATGCTTGCTTAAGGGGAAAGGTGAGTTGGGGTGCTGCATAAAACCAGAGATTGAAATGAGCACAGATAAAGTTCCTTAAGCCAAATATGGAATAGACAAGAGCTACTCCTTGCTCAACGAAATGGACTCAACACCGCATATTAAACGCCTAAGAATGTACCTGACTTGTAAGTATCTTAAAACCTATGGATTGCTATGTCTCCGAAAGAGAATCAAGCATGTGTACAGGGGCATAAACGCAGCAGTGATAGGATTGGAGAGGTTCGGTGAGCAAATGAAGACCCTTTGAAGTCATATTGCATGGTACCCATTCCACGGGTTTCAACTACCCAGGTTTAAGGTATTCTTCCTTCAGCTAAAACATGCATGTGGAACCTAGAGTATGATCAACCATGTGATCGGGAGACGTGTTCAAATATGTCTCAGTTTTCCTCCCCTGGTACTCGGGTGCAACATTCCAGACGCTTTACTAACACTCTCCCCACTTGGAGAGTCAGTCCCTTTAACCTCCTGTTTGGCCCAGTTTGCAATTTCTGCGGAAGATGAACAGGAATAGCGAGAACCAATGAGAGGCTAGCTGGAGGTGTCTGGACGGGCAAATTTAACTCTCATTTCCCACCAGGAAGAGGAATTAACCAAAGGCTCAGCATGCCGGGCCGGAACCAGATTAGGGCCTGAAGCCATCCTGCGGTGTTGCGGCCAGGTCACAGGAAAGCGAGTTGAAGAAAGGAGCTCAGGGGCACTGTAATTCACAAACCTGCAGAGTTATAAATGACAGCTATCGTCCAAAAATAGACTGAAGTAAGGCTGCCAAGAGGACTTGAAAGCGGGGCAGAATTGCAGGAAACCGATTTCAGGAGGTAGACTGGAATTGCATTGAAAGCATAGGAAAAGAGGCAGAACGTCCACAATGATGCACTTGGCCAAAAAGGGCGTATGCGTTTTTTCCTGAATATATTCAGGAAAAAACGCATACGCCCTTTTTGGCCAACCAAGCAAGCTTGCAAATGAAATCTGCACTACAATGAAGTCTCACTTCCCCCCGGTCAAAAGGGCCATCTGAAAAAAGTGTAAAATCCAGAAAGGCAGGACAGACCATGGAGAACTGGGAGCCTTGTTATGCTGATGGGCGGGATGTAAATTGCCAACAACCACTCGGGAGAAGTGTATGGTGTTTCCTGAAACATCTAAAAAACAAAGCAACAGAACCTAGGGCAGTTCCACTTATGGTCCTATAGCTTAGGGAAATTAAAATCAAAAAGACACAGCCACCCCAAAGTTTGGAACGGCTCTGTTTACAAGAACCTCGTTTACAGTACAAGTTCAACATCGCAGAAAGTGAAAAATGGATAAAGAAGTTGTGGTATTTACTTACAAAGCAATATCACTCAGCAATGAAATCTGTGTCATCAGGCCCTTAGCAGCACAATGAGTGGATTCAGGTATGATGATTCTAACTGAAGTAAGTCACACAGAAAAAGAAACATCGTAAGATATCAGTAATACACGGAATGTAAACTTGGCTACACAGGAACTGAATTACAGAACAGAACAGGGTCTCAAATTTAGAAAACCAACTTATGCTTGCTTAAGGGGAAAGGTGAGTTGGGGTGCTGCATAAAACCAGAGATTGAAATGAGCACAGATAAAGTTCCTTAAGTCAAATATGGAATAGACAAGAGCTACTCCTTGCTCAACGAAATGGACTCAACACCGCATATTAAACGCCTAAGAATGTACCTGCCTAGTAAGTATCTTAAAACCTATGGATTGCTATGTCTTCGAAAGAGAATCAAGCATGTGTACAGGGGCATAAACGCAGCAGTGATAGGATTGGAGAGGTTCGGTGAGCAAATGAAGACCCTTTGAAGTCATATTGCATGGTACCCATTCCACGGGTTTCAACTACCCAGGTTTTAGGTATTCTTCCTTCAGCTAAAACATGCATGTGGAACCCAAGTATGATCAACCATGTGATCGGGAGACGTGTTCAAATATGTCTCAGTTTTCCTCCCCTGGTACTCGGGTGCAACATTCCAGACGCTTTACTAACACTCTCCCCACTTGGAGAGTCAGCGCCTTTAACCTCCTGTTTGGCACAGTTTGCAATTTCTGCGGAAGATGAACAGGAATAGCGAGAACCAATGAGAGGCTAGCTGGAGGTGTCTGGACGGGCAAATTTAACTCTCATTTCGCAACAGGAAGAGGAAATAACCAAAGGCTCAGCGTTCCGTACCGGAACCAGATTAGGGCCTGAAGCCATCCTGCGGTGTTGCGGCCAGCTCAAAAGAAACCGAGTTGAAGAAAGGAGCTCAGGGGCACTGTAATTCACAAACCTGCAGAGTTATAAATGACAGCTATCGTCCAAAAATATACTGAAGTAAGGCTGCCAAGAGGACTTGAAAGCGGGGCAGAATTGCAGGAAACCGATTTCAGGAGGTAGACTGGAATTGCATTGAAAGCATAGGAAAAGAGGCAGAACGTCCACAATGATGCACTTGGCCAAAAAGGGCGTATGCGTTTTTTCCTGAATATATTCAGGAAAAAACGCATACGCCCTTTTTGGCCAACCAAGCAAGCTTGCAAAGGAAATCTGCACTACAATGAAGTCTCACTTCCCCCCGGTCAAAAGGGCCATCTGAAAAAAGTGTAAAATCCAGAAAGGCAGGACAGGCCATGGAGAACTGGGAGCCTTGTTATGCTGATGGGCGGGATGTAAATTGCCAACAACCACTCGGGAGAAGTGTATGGTGTTTCCTGAAACATCTAAAAAACAAAGCAACAGAACCTAGGGCACTTCCACTTATGGTCCTATAGCTTAGGGAAATTAAAATCAAAAAGACACAGCCACCCCAAAGTTTGGAACGGCTCTGTTTACAAGAACCTCGTTTACAGTACAAGTTCAACATCGCAGAAAGTGAAAAATGGATAAAGAAGTTGTGGTATTTACTTACAAAGCAATATCACTCAGCAATGAAATCTGTGTCATCAGGCCCTTAGCAGCACAATGAGTGGATTCAGGTATGATGATTCTAACTGAAATAAGTCACACAGAAAAAGAAACATCATAAGATATCAGTAATACACGGAATGTAAACTTGGCTACACAGGAACTGAATTACAGAACAGAACAGGGTCTCAAATTTAGAAAACCAACTTATACTTGCTTAAGGGTAAAGGTGAGTTGGGGTGCTGCATAAAACCAGAGATTGCAATGAGCACAGATAAAGTTCCTTAAGCCAAATATGGAATAGACAAGAGCTACTCCTTGCTCAACGAAATGGACTCAACACCCCATATTAAACGCCTAAGAATGTTCCTGACTAGTAAGTATCTTAAAACCTATGGATTGCAATGTCTCCGAAAGAGAATCAAGCATGTGTACAGGGGCATAAACGCAGCAGTGATAGGATTGGAGAGGTTCGGTGAGCAAATGAAGACCCTTTGAAGTCATATTGCATGGTACCCATTACACGGTTCTTAACTCTCCAGGTTTAAGGTATTCTTCCTTCAGCTAAAACATGCATGTGGAACCCAAGTATGATCAACCATGTGAACGGGAGACGTGTTCAAATATGTCTCAGTTTTCCTCCCCTGGTACTCGGGTGCAACATTCCAGACGCTTTACTAACACTCTCCCCACTTGGAGAGTCAGTCCCTTTAACCTCCTGTTTGGCCCAGTTTGCAATTTCTGCGGAAGATGAACAGGAATAGCGAGAACCAATGAGAGGCTAGCTGGAGGTGTCTGGACGGGCAAATTTAACTCTCATTTCCCACCAGGAAGAGGAATTAACCATAGGCTCAGCGTGCCGTACCGGAACCAGATTAGGGCCTGAAGCCATCCTGCGGTGTTGCGGCCAGCTCAAAAGAAAGCGAGTTGAAGAAAGGAGCTCAGGGGCACTGTAATTCACAAACCTGCAGAGTTATAAATGATAGCTATCGTCCAAAAATAGACTGAAGTAAGGCTGCCAAGAGGACTTGAAAGCGGGGCAGAATTGCAGGAAACCGATTTCAGGAGGTAGACTGGAATTGCATTGAAAGCCTAGGAAAAGAGGCAGAACGTCCACAATGATGCACTTGGCCAAAAAGGGCGTATGCGTTTTTTCCTGAATATATTCAGGAAAAAACGCATACGCCCTTTTTGGCCAAACAAGCAAGCTTGCAAAGGAAATCTGCACTACAATGAAGTCTCACTTCCCCCCGGTCAAAAGGGCCATCTGAAAAAAGTGTAAAATCCAGAAAGGCAGGACAGGCCATGGAGAACTGGGAGCCTTGTTATGCTGATGGGCGGGATGTAAATTGCCAACAACCACTCGGGAGAAGTGTATGGTGTTTCCTGAAACATCTAAAAAACAAAGCAACAGAACCTAGGGCACTTCCACTTATGGTCCTATAGCTTAGGGAAATTAAAATCAAAAAGACACAGCCACCCCAAAGTTTGGAACGGCTCTGTTTACAAGAACCTCGTTTACAGTACAAGTTCAACATCGCAGAAAGTGAAAAATGGATAAAGAAGTTGTGGTATTTACTTACAAAGCAATATCACTCAGCAATGAAATCTGTGTCATCAGGCCCTTAGCAGCACAATGAGTGGATTCAGGTATGATGATTCTAACTGCAGTAAGTCACACAGAAAAAGAAACATCGTAAGATATCAGTAATACACGGAATGTAAACTTGGCTACACAGGAACTGCATTCCATAACAGAACAGGGTCTCAAATTTAGAAAACCAACTTATGCTTGCTTAAGGGGAAAGGTGAGTTGGGGTGCTGCATAAAACCAGAGATTGAAATGAGCACAGATAAAGTTCCTTAAGTCAAATATGGAATAGACAAGAGCTACTCCTTGCTCAACGAAATGGACTCAACACCGCATATTAAACGCCTAAGAATGTACCTGCCTAGTAAGTATCTTAAAACCTATGGATTGCTATGTCTTCGAAAGAGAATCAAGCATGTGTACAGGGGCATAAACGCAGCAGTGATAGGATTGGAGAGGTTCGGTGAGCAAATGAAGACCCTTTGAAGTCATATTGCATGGTACCCATTCCACGGGTTTCAACTACCCAGGTTTTAGGTATTCTTCCTTCAGCTAAAACATGCATGTGGAACCCAAGTATGATCAACCATGTGATCGGGAGACGTGTTCAAATATGTCTCAGTTTTCCTCCCCTGGTACTCGGGTGCAACATTCCAGACGCTTTACTAACACTCTCCCCACTAGGAGAGTCAGCGCCTTTAACCTCCTGTTTGGCACAGTTTGCAATTTCTGCGGAAGATGAACAGGAATAGCGAGAACCAATGAGAGGCTAGCTGGAGGTGTCTGGACGGGCAAATTTAACTCTCATTTCCCACCAGGAAGAGGAAATAACCAAAGGCTCAGCGTGCCGTACCGGAACCAGATTAGGGCCTGAAGCCATCCTGCGGTGTTGCGGCCAGCTCAAAAGAAAGCGAGTTGAAGAAAGGAGCTCAGGGGCACTGTAATTCACAAACCTGCAGAGTTATAAATGACAGCTATCGTCCAAAAATAGACTGAAGTAAGGCTGCCAAGAGGACTTGAAAGCGGGGCAGAATTGCAGGAAACCGATTTCAGGAGGTAGACTGGAATTGCATTGAAAGCATAGGAAAAGAGGCAGAACGTCCACAATGATGCACTTGGCCAAAAAGGGCGTATGCGTTTTTTCCTGAATATATTCAGGAAAAAACGCATACGCCCTTTTTGGCCAACCAAGCAAGCTTGCAAAGGAAATCTGCACTACAATGAAGTCTCACTTCCCCCCGGTCAAAAGGGCCATCTGAAAAAAGTGTAAAATCCAGAAAGGCAGGACAGGCCATGGAGAACTGGGAGCCTTGTTATGCTGATGGGCGGGATGTAAATTGCCAACAACCACTCGGGAGAAGTGTATGGTGTTTCCTGAAACATCTAAAAAACAAAGCAACAGAACCTAGGGCACTTCCACTTATGGTCCTATAGCTTAGGGAAATTAAAATCAAAAAGACACAGCCACCCCAAAGTTTGGAACGGCTCTGTTTACAAGAACCTCGTTTACAGTACAAGTTCAACATCGCAGAAAGTGAAAAATGGATAAAGAAGTTGTGGTATTTACTTACAAAGCAATATCACTCAGCAATGAAATCTGTGTCATCAGGCCCTTAGCAGCACAATGAGTGGATTCAGGTATGATGATTCTAACTGAAATAAGTCACACAGAAAAAGAAACATCATAAGATATCAGTAATACACGGAATGTAAACTTGGCTACACAGGAACTGTATTACAGAACAGAACAGGGTCTCAAATTTAGAAAACCAACTTATACTTGCTTAAGGGTAAAGGTGAGTTGGGGTGCTGCATAAAACCAGAGATTGCAATGAGCACAGATAAAGTTCCTTAAGCCAAATATGGAATAGACAAGAGCTACTCCTTGCTCAACGAAATGGACTCAACACCCCATATTAAACGCCTAAGAATGTACCTGACTAGTAAGTATCTTAAAACCTATGGATTGCAATGTCTCCGAAAGAGAATCAAGCATGTGTACAGGGGCATAAACGCAGCAGTGATAGGATTGGAGAGGTTCGGTGAGCAAATGAAGACCCTTTGAAGTCATATTGCATGGTACCCATTACACGGTTCTTAACTCTCCAGGTTTAAGGTATTCTTCCTTCAGCTAAAACATGCATGTGGAACCCAAGTATGATCAACCATGTGAACGGGAGACGTGTTCAAATATGTCTCAGTTTTCCTCCCCTGGTACTCGGGTGCAACATTCCAGACGCTTTACTAACACTCTCCCCACTTGGAGAGTCAGTCCCTTTAACCTCCTGTTTGGCCCAGTTTGCAATTTCTGCGGAAGATGAACAGGAATAGCGAGAACCAATGAGAGGCTAGCTGGAGGTGTCTGGACGGGCAAATTTAACTCTCATTTCCCACCAGGAAGAGGAATTAACCATAGGCTCAGCGTGCCGTACCGGAACCAGATTAGGGCCTGAAGCCATCCTGCGGTGTTGCGGCCAGCTCAAAAGAAAGCGAGTTGAAGAAAGGAGCTCAGGGGCACTGTAATTCACAAACCTGCAGAGTTATAAATGATAGCTATCGTCCAAAAATAGACTGAAGTAAGGCTGCCAAGAGGACTTGAAAGCGGGGCAGAATTGCAGGAAACCGATTTCAGGAGGTAGACTGGAATTGCATTGAAAGCATAGGAAAAGAGGCAGAACGTCCACAATGATGCACTTGGCCAAAAAGGGCGTATGCGTTTTTTCCTGAATATATTCAGGAAAAAACGCATACGCCCTTTTTGGCCAAACAAGCAAGCTTGCAAAGGAAATCTGCACTACAATGAAGTCTCACTTCCCCCCGGTCAAAAGGGCCATCTGAAAAAAGTGTAAAATCCAGAAAGGCAGGACAGGCCATGGAGAACTGGGAGCCTTGTTATGCTGATGGGCGGGATGTAAATTGCCAACAACCACTCGGGAGAAGTGTATGGTGTTTCCTGAAACATCTAAAAAACAAAGCAACAGAACCTAGGGCACTTCCACTTATGGTCCTATAGCTTAGGGAAATTAAAATCAAAAAGACACAGCCACCCCAAAGTTTGGAACGGCTCTGTTTACAAGAACCTCGTTTACAGTACAAGTTCAACATCGCAGAAAGTGAAAAATGGATAAAGAAGTTGTGGTATTTACTTACAAAGCAATATCACTCAGCAATGAAATCTGTGTCATCAGGCCCTTAGCAGCACAATGAGTGGATTCAGGTATGATGATTCTAACTGAAGTAAGTCACACAGAAAAAGAAACATCATAAGATATCAGTAATACACGGAATGTAAACTTGGCTACACAGGAACTGAATTACCGAACAGAACAGGGTCTCAAATTTAGAAAACCAACTTATGCTTGCTTAAGGGTAAAGGTGAGTTGGGGTGCTGCATAAAACCAGAGATTGAAATGAGCACAGATAAAGTTCCTTAAGTCAAATATGGAATAGACAAGAGCTACTCCTTGCTCAACGAAATGGACTCAACACCGCATATTAAACGCCTAAGAATGTACCTGACTAGTAAGTATCTTAAAACCTATGGATTGCTATGTCTCCGAAAGAGAATCAAGCATGTGTACAGGGGCATAAACGCAGCAGTGATAGGATTGGAGAGGTTCGGTGAGCAAATGAAGACCCTTTGAAGTCATATTGCATGGTACCCATTACACGGGTCTTAACTCTCCAGGTTTAAGGTATTCTGCCTTCAGCTAAAACATGCATGTGGAACCCAAGTATGATCAACCATGTGAACGGGAGACGTGTTCAAATATGTCTCAGTTTTCCTCCCCTGGTACTCGGGTGCAACATTCCAGACGCTTTACTAACACTCTCCCCACTTGGAGAGTCAGCGCCTTTAACCTCCTGTTTGGCCCAGTTTGCAATTTCTGCGGAAGATGAACAGGAATAGCGAGAACCAATGAGAGACTAGCTGGAGTTGTCTGGACGGGCAAATTTAACTCTCATTTCCCACCAGGAAGAGGAAATAACCAAAGGCTCAGCGTGCCGTGCCGGAACCAGATTAGGGCCTGAAGCCATCCTGCGGTGTTGCGGCCAGGTCACAAGAAAGCAAGTTGAAGAAAGGAGCTCAGAGGCACTGTAATTCACAAACCTGCAGAGTTATAAATGACAGCTATCGTCCAAAAATAGACTGAAGTAAGGCTGCCAAGAGGACTTGAAAGCGGGGCAGAATTGCAGGAAACCGATTTCAGGAGGTAGACTGGAATTGCATTGAAAGCATAGGAAAAGAGGCAGAACGTCCACAATGATGCACTTGGACAAAAAGGGCGTATGCGTTTTTTCCTGAATATATTCAGGAAAAAACGCATACGCCCTTTTTGGCCAACCAAGCAAGCTTGCAAAGGAAATCTGCACTACAATGAAGTCTCACTTCCCCCCGGTCAAAAGGGCCATCTGAAAAAAGTGTAAAATCCAGAAAGGCAGGACAGGCCATGGAGAACTGGGAGCCTTGTTATGCTGATGGGCGGGATGTAAATTGCCAACAACCACTCGGGAGAAGTGTATGGTGTTTCCTGAAACATCTAAAAAACAAAGCAACAGAACCTAGGGCACTTCCACTTATGGTCCTATAGCTTAGGGAAATTAAAATCAAAAAGACACAGCCACCCCAAAGTTTGGAACGGCTCTGTTTACAAGAACCTCGTTTACAGTACAAGTTCAACATCGCAGAAAGTGAAAAATGGATAAAGAAGTTGTGGTATTCACTTACAAAGCAATATCACTCAGCAATGAAATCTGTGTCATCAGGCCCTTAGCAGCACAATGAGTGGATTCAGGTATGATGATTCTAACTGAAATAAGTCACACAGAAAAAGAAACATCATAAGATATCAGTAATACACGGAATGTAAACTTGGCTACACAGGAACTGAATTACAGAACAGAACAGGGTCTCAAATTCAGAAAACCAACTTATGCTTGCTTAAGGGTAAAGGTGAGTTGGGGTGCTGCATAAAACCAGAGATTGAAATGAGCACAGATAAAGTTCCTTAAGCCAAATATGGAATAGACAAGAGCTACTCCTTGCTCAACGAAATGGACTCAACACCGCATATTAAACGCCTAAGAATGTACCTGACTAGTAAGTATCGTAAAACCTATGGATTGCTATGTCTCCGAAAGAGAATCAAGCATGTGTACAGGGGCATAAACGCAGCAGTGATAGGATTGGAGAGGTTCGGTGAGCAAATGAAGACCCTTTGAAGTCATATTGCATGGTTCCCATTACACGGGTCTCAACTCTCCAGATTTAAGGTATTCTTCCTTCAGCTAAAACATGCATGTGGAACCCAAGTATGATCAACCATGTGAACGGGAGACGTGTTCAAATATGTCTCAATTTTCCTCCCCTGGTACTCGGGTGCAACATTCCAGACGCTTTACTAACACTCTCCCCACTTGGAGAGTCAGCGCCTTTAACCTCCTGTTTGGCCCAGTTTGCAATTTCTGTGGAAGATGAACAGGAATAGCGAGAACCAATGAGAGGCTAGCTGGAGGTGTCTGGACGGGCAAATTTAACTCTCATTTCGCAACAGGAAGAGGAAATAACCAAAGGCTCAGCGTTCCGTACCGGAACCAGATTAGGGCCTGAAGCCATCCTGCGGTGTTGCGGCCAGCTCAAAAGAAACCGAGTTGAAGAAAGGAGCTCAGGGGCACTGTAATTCACAAACCTGCAGAGTTATAAATGACAGCTATCGTCCAAAAATATACTGAAGTAAGGCTGCCAAGAGGACTTGAATGCGGGGCAGAATTGCAGGAAACCGATTTCAGGAGGTAGACTGGAATTGCATTGAAAGCATAGGAAAAGAGGCAGAACGTCCACAATGATGCACTTGGCCAAAAAGGGCGTATGCGTTTTTTCCTGAATATATTCAGGAAAAAACGCATACGCCCTTTTTGGCCAACCAAGCAAGCTTGCAAAGGAAATCTGCACTACAATGAAGTCTCACTTCCCCCCGGTCAAAAGGGCCATCTGAAAAAAGTGTAAAATCCAGAAAGGCAGGACAGGCCATGGAGAACTGGGAGCCTTGTTATGCTGATGGGCGGGATGTAAATTGCCAACAACCACTCGGGAGAAGTGTATGGTGTTTCCTGAAACATCTAAAAAACAAAGCAACAGAACCTAGGGCACTTCCACTTATGGTCCTATAGCTTAGGGAAATTAAAATCAAAAAGACACAGCCACCCCAAAGTTTGGAACGGCTCTGTTTACAAGAACCTCGTTTACAGTACAAGTTCAACATCGCAGAAAGTGAAAAATGGATAAAGAAGTTGTGGTATTTACTTACAAAGCAATATCACTCAGCAATGAAATCTGTGTCATCAGGCCCTTAGCAGCACAATGAGTGGATTCAGGTATGATGATTCTAACTGAAATAAGTCACACAGAAAAAGAAACATCATAAGATATCAGTAATACACGGAATGTAAACTTGGCTACACAGGAACTGAATTACAGAACAGAACAGGGTCTCAAATTTAGAAAACCAACTTATACTTGCTTAAGGGTAAAGGTGAGTTGGGGTGCTGCATAAAACCAGAGATTGCAATGAGCACAGATAAAGTTCCTTAAGCCAAATATGGAATAGACAAGAGCTACTCCTTGCTCAACGAAATGGACTCAACACCCGATATTAAACGCCTAAGAATGTTCCTGACTAGTAAGTATCTTAAAACCTATGGATTGCAATGTCTCCGAAAGAGAATCAAGCATGTGTACAGGGGCATAAACGCAGCAGTGATAGGATTGGAGAGGTTCGGTGAGCAAATGAAGACCCTTTGAAGTCATATTGCATGGTACCCATTACACGGTTCTTAACTCTCCAGGTTTAAGGTATTCTTCCTTCAGCTAAAACATGCATGTGGAACCCAAGTATGATCAACCATGTGAACGGGAGACGTGTTCAAATATGTCTCAGTTTTCCTCCCCTGGTACTCGGGTGCAACATTCCAGACGCTTTACTAACACTCTCCCCACTTGGAGAGTCAGTCCCTTTAACCTCCTGTTTGGCCCAGTTTGCAATTTCTGCGGAAGATGAACAGGAATAGCGAGAACCAATGAGAGGCTAGCTGGAGGTGTCTGGACGGGCAAATTTAACTCTCATTTCCCACCAGGAAGAGGAATTAACCATAGGCTCAGCGTGCCGTACCGGAACCAGATTAGGGCCTGAAGCCATCCTGCGGTGTTGCGGCCAGCTCAAAAGAAAGCGAGTGGAAGAAAGGAGCTCAGGGGCACTGTAATTCACAAACCTGCAGAGTTATAAATGATAGCTATCGTCCAAAAATAGACTGAAGTAAGGCTGCCAAGAGGACTTGAAAGCGGGGCAGAATTGCAGGAAACCGATTTCAGGAGGTAGACTGGAATTGCATTGAAAGCATAGGAAAAGAGGCAGAACGTCCACAATGATGCACTTGGCCAAAAAGGGCGTATGCGTTTTTTCCTGAATATATTCAGGAAAAAACGCATACGCCCTTTTTGGCCAAACAAGCAAGCTTGCAAAGGAAATCTGCACTACAATGAAGTCTCACTTCCCCCCGGTCAAAAGGGCCATCTGAAAAAAGTGTAAAATCCAGAAAGGCAGGACAGGCCATGGAGAACTGGGAGCCTTGTTATGCTGATGGGCGGGATGTAAATTGCCAACAACCACTCGGGAGAAGTGTATGGTGTTTCCTGAAACATCTAAAAAACAAAGCAACAGAACCTAGGGCACTTCCACTTATGGTCCTATAGCTTAGGGAAATTAAAATCAAAAAGACACAGCCACCCCAAAGTTTGGAACGGCTCTGTTTACAAGAACCTCGTTTACAGTACAAGTTCAACATCGCAGAAAGTGAAAAATGGATAAAGAAGTTGTGGTATTTACTTACAAAGCAATATCACTCAGCAATGAAATCTGTGTCATCAGGCCCTTAGCAGCACAATGAGTGGATTCAGGTATGATGATTCTAACTGAAGTAAGTCACACAGAAAAAGAAACATCATAAGATATCAGTAATACACGGAATGTAAACTTGGCTACACAGGAACTGAATTACCGAACAGAACAGGGTCTCAAATTTAGAAAACCAACTTATGCTTGCTTAAGGGTAAAGGTGAGTTGGGGTGCTGCATAAAACCAGAGATTGAAATGAGCACAGATAAAGTTCCTTAAGCCAAATATGGAATAGACAAGAGCTACTCCTTGCTCAACGAAATGGACTCAACACCGCATATTAAACGCCTAAGAATGTACCTGACTAGTAAGTATCGTAAAACCTATGGATTGCTATGTCTCCGAAAGAGAATCAAGCATGTGTACAGGGGCATAAACGCAGCAGTGATAGGATTGGAGAGGTTCGGTGAGCAAATGAAGACCCTTTGAAGTCATATTGCATGGTTCCCATTACACGGGTCTCAACTCTCCAGATTTAAGGTATTCTTCCTTCAGCTAAAACATGCATGTGGAACCCAAGTATGATCAACCATGTGAACGGGAGACGTGTTCAAATATGTCTCAATTTTCCTCCCCTGGTACTCGGGTGCAACATTCCAGACGCTTTACTAACACTCTCCCCACTTGGAGAGTCAGCGCCTTTAACCTCCTGTTTGGCCCAGTTTGCAATTTCTGCGGAAGATGAACAGGAATAGCGAGAACCAATGAGAGGCTAGCTGGAGGTGTCTGGACGGGCAAATTTAACTCTCATTTCGCAACAGGAAGAGGAAATAACCAAAGGCTCAGCGTTCCGTACCGGAACCAGATTAGGGCCTGAAGCCATCCTGCGGTGTTGCGGCCAGCTCAAAAGAAACCGAGTTGAAGAAAGGAGCTCAGGGGCACTGTAATTCACAAACCTGCAGAGTTATAAATGACAGCTATCGTCCAAAAATATACTGAAGTAAGGCTGCCAAGAGGACTTGAATGCGGGGCAGAATTGCAGGAAACCGATTTCAGGAGGTAGACTGGAATTGCATTGAAAGCATAGGAAAAGAGGCAGAACGTCCACAATGATGCACTTGGCCAAAAAGGGCGTATGCGTTTTTTCCTGAATATATTCAGGAAAAAACGCATACGCCCTTTTTGGCCAACCAAGCAAGCTTGCAAAGGAAATCTGCACTACAATGAAGTCTCACTTCCCCCCGGTCAAAAGGGCCATCTGAAAAAAGTGTAAAATCCAGAAAGGCAGGACAGGCCATGGAGAACTGGGAGCCTTGTTATGCTGATGGGCGGGATGTAAATTGCCAACAACCACTCGGGAGAAGTGTATGGTGTTTCCTGAAACATCTAAAAAACAAAGCAACAGAACCTAGGGCACTTCCACTTATGGTCCTATAGCTTAGGGAAATTAAAATCAAAAAGACACAGCCACCCCAAAGTTTGGAACGGCTCTGTTTACAAGAACCTCGTTTACAGTACAAGTTCAACATCGCAGAAAGTGAAAAATGGATAAAGAAGTTGTGGTATTTACTTACAAAGCAATATCACTCAGCAATGAAATCTGTGTCATCAGGCCCTTAGCAGCACAATGAGCGGATTCAGGTATGATGATTCTAACTGAAATAAGTCACACAGAAAAAGAAACATCATAAGATATCAGTAATACACGGAATGTAAACTTGGCTACACAGGAACTGAATTACAGAACAGAACAGGGTCTCAAATTTAGAAAACCAACTTATACTTGCTTAAGGGTAAAGGTGAGTTGGGGTGCTGCATAAAACCAGAGATTGCAATGAGCACAGATAAAGTTCCTTAAGCCAAATATGGAATAGACAAGAGCTACTCCTTGCTCAACGAAATGGACTCAACACCCCATATTAAACGCCTAAGAATGTTCCTGACTAGTAAGTATCTTAAAACCTATGGATTGCAATGTCTCCGAAAGAGAATCAAGCATGTGTACAGGGGCATAAACGCAGCAGTGATAGGATTGGAGAGGTTCGGTGAGCAAATGAAGACCCTTTGAAGTCATATTGCATGGTACCCATTACACGGTTCTTAACTCTCCAGGTTTAAGGTATTCTTCCTTCAGCTAAAACATGCATGTGGAACCCAAGTATGATCAACCATGTGAACGGGAGACGTGTTCAAATATGTCTCAGTTTTCCTCCCCTGGTACTCGGGTGCAACATTCCAGACGCTTTACTAACACTCTCCCCACTTGGAGAGTCAGCGCCTTTAACCTCCTGTTTGGCCCAGTTTGCAATTTCTGCGGAAGATGAACAGGAATAGCGAGAACCAATGAGAGGCTAGCTGGAGGTGTCTGGACGGGCAAATTTAACTCTCATTTCCCACCAGGAAGAGGAAATAACCAAAGGCTCAGCGTGCCGTACCGGAACCAGATTAGAGCCTGAAGCCATCCTGCAGTGTTGCGGCCAGCTCAAAAGAAAGCGAGTTGAAGAAAGGAGCTCAGGGGCACTGTAATTCACAAACCTGCAGAGTTATAAATGACAGCTATCGTCCAAAAATAGACTGAAGTAAGGCTGCCAAGAGGACTTGAAAGCGGGGCAGAATTGCAGGAAACCGATTTCAGGAGGTAGACTGGAATTGCATTGAAAGCATAGGAAAAGAGGCAGAACGTCCACAATGATGCACTTGGCCAAAAAGGGCGTATGCGTTTTTTCCTGAATATATTCAGGAAAAAACGCATACGCCCTTTTTGGCCAACCAAGCAAGCTTGCAAAGGAAATCTGCACTACAATGAAGTCTCACTTCCCCCCGGTCAAAAGGGCCATCTGAAAAAAGTGTAAAATCCAGAAAGGCACGACAGGCCATGGAGAACTGGGAGCCTTGTTATGCTGATGGGCGGGATGTAAATTGCCAACAACCACTCGGGAGAAGTGTATGGTGTTTCCTGAAACATCTAAAAAACAAAGCAACAGAGCCTAGGGCACTGCCACTTATGGTCCTATAGCTTAGGGAAATTAAAATCAAAAAGACACAGCCACCCCAAAGTTTGGGACGCCTCTGTTTACAAGAACCTCGTTTACAGTACAAGTTCAACATCGCAGAAAGTGAAAAATGGATAAAGAAGTTGTGGTATTTACTTACAAAGCAATATCACTCAGCAATGAAATCTGTGTCATCAGGCCCTTAGCAGCACAATGAGTGGATTCAGGTATGATGATTCTAACTGAAATAAGTCACACAGAAAAAGAAACATCATAAGATATCAGTAATACACGGAATGTAAACTTGGCTACACAGGAACTGAATTACAGAACAGAACAGGGTCTCAAATTTAGAAAACAAACTTATTCTTGCTTTAGGGTAAAGGTGAGTTGCGGTGCTGCATAAAACCAGAGATTGAAATGAGCACAGATAAAGTTCCTTAAGCCAAATATGGAATAGACAAGAGCTACTCCTTGCTCAACGAAATGGACTCAACACCCCATATTAAACGCCTAAGAATGTACCTGACTAGTAAGTATCTTAAAACCTATGGATTGCTATGTCTCCGAAAGAGAATCAAGCATGTGTACAGGGGCATAAACGCAGCAGTGATAGGATTGGAGAGGTGTGAAGAGCAAATGAAGACACTTTGAAGTCATATTGCATGGTACCCATTCCACGGGTTTCAAATACCCAGGTTTAAGGTATTCTTCCTTCAGCTAAAACATGCATGTGGAACCTAGAGTATGATCAACCATGTGATCGGGAGACGTGTTCAAATATGTCTCAGTTTTCCTCCCCTGGTACTCGGGTGCAACATTCCAGACGCTTTACTAACACTCTCCCCACTTGGAGAGTCAGTCCCTTTAACCTCCTGTTTGGCCCCGTTTGCAATTTCTGCGGAAGATGAACAGGAATAGCGAGAACCAATGAGAGGCTAGCTGGAGGTGTCTGGACGGGCAAATTTAACTCTCATTTCCCACCAGGAAGAGGAAATAACCAAAGGCTCAGCGTGCCGTGCCGGAACCAGATTAGGGCCTGAAGCCATCCTGCGGTGTTGCGGCCAGGTCACAAGAAAGCGAGTTGAAGAAAGGAGCTCAGGGGCACTGTAATTCACAAACCTGCAGAGTTATAAATGACAGCTATCGTCCAAAAATAGACTGAAGTAAGGCTGCCAAGAGGACTTGAAAGCGGGGCAGAATTGCAGGAAACCGATTTCAGGAGGTAGACTGGAATTGCATTGAAAGCATAGGAAAAGAGGCAGAACGTCCACAATGATGCACTTGGCCAAAAAGGGCGTATGCGTTTTTTCCTGAATATATTCAGGAAAAAACCCATACGCCCTTTTTGGCCAACCAAGCAAGCTTGCAAAGGAAATCTGCACTACAATGAAGTCTCACTTCCCCCCGGTCAAAAGGGCCATCTGAAAAAAGTGTAAAATCCAGAAAGGAAGGACAGGTCATGGAGAACTGGGAGCCTTGTTATGCTGATGGGCGGGATGTAAATTGCCAACAACCACTTGGGAGAAGTGTGTGGTGTTTCCTGAAACATCTAAAAAACAAAGCAACAGAACCTAGGGCACTTCCACTTATGGTCCTATAGCTTAGGGAAATTAAAATCAAAAAGACACAGCCACCCCAAAGTTTGGGACGGCTCTGTTTACAAGAACCTCGTTTACAGTACAAGCTCAACATCGCAGAAAGTGAAAAATGGATAAAGAAGTTGTGGTATTTACTTACAAAGCAATATCACTCAGCAATGAAATCTGTGTCATCAGGCCCTTAGCAGCACAATGAGTGGATTCAGGTATGATGATTCTAACTGAAGTAAGTCACACAGAAAAAGAAACATCATAAGATATCAGTAATACACGGAATGTAAACTTGGCTACACAGGAACTGAATTACAGAACAGAACAGGGTCTCAAATTTAGAAAACCAACTTATGCTTGCTTAAGGGGAAAGGTGAGTTGGGGTGCTGCATAAAACCAGAGATTGAAATGAGCACAGATAAAGTTCCTTAAGCCAAATATGGAATAGACAAGAGCTACTCCTTGCTCAACGAAATGGACTCAACACCGCATATTTAACGCCTAAGAATGTACCTGACTAGTAAGTATCGTAAAACCTATGGATTGCTATGTCTCCGAAAGAGAATCAAGCATGTGTACAGGGGCATAAACGCAGCAGTGATAGGATTGGAGAGGTTCGGTGAGCAAATGAAGACCCTTTGAAGTCATATTGCATGGTTCCCATTACACGGGTCTCAACTCTCCAGATTTAAGGTATTCTTCCTTCAGCTAAAACATGCATGTGGAACCCAAGTATGATCAACCATGTGAACGGGAGACGTGTTCAAATATGTCTCAGTTTTCCTCCCCTGGTACTCGGGTGCAACATTCCAGACGCTTTACTAACACTCTCCCCACTTGGAGAGTCAGCGCCTTTAACCTCCTGTTTCGCCCAGTTTGCAATTTCTGCGGAAGATGAACAGGAATAGCGAGAACCAATGAGAGGCTAGCTGGAGGTGTCTGGACGGGCAAATTTAACTCTCATTTCCCACCAGGAAGAGGAAATAACCAAAGGCTCAGCGTGCCGTACCGGAACCAGATTAGAGCCTGAAGCCATCCTGCGGTGTTGCGGCCAGCTCAAAAGAAAGCGAGTTGAAGAAAGGAGCTCAGGGGCACTGTAATTCACAAACCTGCAGAGTTATAAATGACAGCTATCGTCCAAAAATAGACTGAAGTAAGGCTGCCAAGAGGACTTGAAAGCGGGGCAGAATTGCAGGAAACGGATTTCAGGAGGTAGACTGGAATTGCATTGAAAGCATAGGAAAAGAGGCAGAACGTCCACAATGATGCACTTGGCCAAAAAGGGCGTATACATTTTTTCCTGAATATATTCAGGAAAAAACGCATACGCCCTTTTTGGCCAACCAAGCAAGCTTGCAAAGGAAATCTGCACTACAATGAAGTCTCACTTCCCCCCGGTCAAAAGGGCCATCTGAAAAAAGTGTAAAATCCAGAAAGGCACGACAGGCCATGGAGAACTGGGAGCCTTGTTATGCTGATGGGCGGGATGTAAATTGCCAACAACCACTCGGGAGAAGTGTATGGTGTTTCCTGAAACATCTAAAAAACAAAGCAACAGAGCCTAGGGCACTGCCACTTATGGTCCTATAGCTTAGGGAAATTAAAATAAAAAAGACACAGCCACCCCAAAGTTTGGGACGCCTCTGTTTACAAGAACCTCGTTTACAGTACAAGTTCAACATCGCAGAAAGTGAAAAATGGATAAAGAAGTTGTGGTATTTACTTACAAAGCAATATCACTCAGCAATGAAATCTGTGTCATCAGGCCCTTAGCAGCACAATGAGTGGATTCAGGTATGATGATTCTAACTGAAGTAAGTCACACAGAAAAAGAAACATCATAAGATATCAGTAATACACGGAATGTAAACTTGGCTACACAGGAACTGAATTACAGAACAGAACAGGGTCTCAAATTTAGAAAACCAACTTATTCTTGCTTTAGGGTAAAGGTGAGTTGGGGTGCTGCATAAAACCAGAGATTGAAATGAGCACAGATAAAGTTCCTTAAGCCAAATATGGAATAGACAAGAGCTACTCCTTGCTCAACGAAATGGACTCAACACCCCATATTAAACGCCTAAGAATGTACCTGACTAGTAAGTATCTTAAAACCTATGGATTGCTATGTCTCCGAAAGAGAATCAAGCATGTGTACAGGGGCATAAACGCAGCAGTGATAGGATTGGAGAGGTTCGGTGAGCAAATGAAGACCCTTTGAAGTCATATTGCATGGTACCCATTCCACGGGTTTCAACTACCCAGGTTTAAGGTATTCTTCCTTCAGCTAAAACATGCATGTGGAACCTAGAGTATGATCAACCATGTGATCGGGAGACGTGTTCAAATATGTCTCAGTTTTCCTCCCCTGGTACTCGGGTGCAACATTCCAGACGCTTTACTAACACTCTCCCCACTTGGAGAGTCAGTCCCTTTAACCTCCTGTTTGGCCCAGTTTGCAATTTCTGCGGAAGATGAACAGGAATAGCGAGAACCAATGAGAGGCTAGCTGGAGGTGTCTGGACGGGCAAATTTAACTCTCATTTCCCACCAGGAAGAGGAATTAACCAAAGGCTCAGTGTGCCGTACCGGAACCAGATTAGGGCCTGAAGCCATCCTGCGGTGTTGCGGCCAGGTCACAAGAAAGCGAGTTGAAGAAAGGAGCTCAGGGGCACTGTAATTCACAAACCTGCAGAGTTATAAATGACAGCTATCGTCCAAAAATAGACTGAAGTAAGGCTGCCAAGAGGACTTGAAAGCGGGGCAGAATTGCAGGAAACCGATTTCAGGAGGTAGACTGGAATTGCATTGAAAGCATAGGAAAAGAGGCAGAACGTCCACAATGATACACTTGGCCAAAAAGGGCGTATGCGTTTTTTCCTGAATATATTCAGGAAAAAACGCATACGCACTTTTTGGCCAACCAAGCAAGCTTGCAAAGGAAATCTGCACTACAATGAAGTCTCACTTCCCCCCGGCCAAAAGGGCCATCTGAAAAAAGTGTAAAATCCAGAAAGGCAGGACAGGCCATTGAGAACTGGGAGCCTTGTTATGCTGATGGGCGGGATGTAAATTGCCAACAGACACCTGGGAGAAGTGTATGGTGTTTCCTGAAACATCTAAAAAACAAAGCAACAGAGCCTAGGGCACTGCCACTTATGGTCCTATAGCTTAGGGAAATTAAAATAAAAAAGACACAGCCACCCCAAAGTTTGGGACGCCTCTGTTTACAAGAACCTCGTTTACAGTACAAGTTCAACATCGCAGAAAGTGAAAAATGGATAAAGAAGTTGTGGTATTTACTTACAAAGCAATATCACTCAGCAATGAAATCTGTGTCATCAGGCCCTTAGCAGCACAATGAGTGGATTCAGGTATGATGATTCTAACTGAAATAAGTCACACAGAAAAAGAAACATCATAAGATATCAGTAATACACGGAATGTAAACTTGGCTACACAGGAACTGAATTACAGAACAGAACAGGGTCTCAAATTTAGAAAACCAACTTATTCTTGCTTTAGGGTAAAGGTGAGTTGGGGTGCTGCATAAAACCAGAGATTGAAATGAGCACAGATAAAGTTCCTTAAGCCAAATATGGAATAGACAAGAGCTACTCCTTGCTCAACGAAATGGACTCAACACCCCATATTTAACGCCTAAGAATGTACCTGACTAGTAAGTATCTTAAAACCTATGGATTGCAATGTCTCCGAAAGAGAATCAAGCATGTGTACAGGGGCATAAACGCAGCAGTGATAGGATTGGAGAGGTTCGGTGAGCAAATGAAGACCCTTTGAAGTCATATTGCATGGTTCCCATTACACGGGTCTCAACTCTCCAGATTTAAGGTATTCTTCCTTCAGCTAAAACATGCATGTGGAACCCAAGTATGATCAACCATGTGAACGGGAGACGTGTTCAAATATGTCTCAGTTTTCCTCCCCTGGTACTCGGGTGCAACATTCCAGACGCTTTACTAACACTCTCCCCACTTGGAGAGTCAGCGCCTTTAACCTCCTGTTTGGCCCAGTTTGCAATTTCTGCGGAAGATGAACAGGAATAGCGAGAACCAATGAGAGGCTAGCTGGAGGTGTCTGGACGGGCAAATTTAACTCTCATTTCCCACCAGGAAGAGGAATTAACCAAAGGCTCAGCATGCCGGGCCGGAACCAGATTAGGGCCTGAAGCCATCCTGCGGTGTTGCGGCCAGGTCACAAGAAAGCGAGTTGAAGAAAGGAGCTCAGGGGCACTGTAATTCACAAACCTGCAGAGTTATAAATGACAGCTATCGTCCAAAAATAGACTGAAGTAAGGCTGCCAAGAGGACTTGAAAGCGGGGCAGAATTGCAGGAAACCGATTTCAGGAGGTAGACTGGAATTGCATTGAAAGCATAGGAAAAGAGGCAGAACGTCCACAATGATGCACTTGGCCAAAAAGGGCGTATGCGTTTTTTCCTGAATATATTCAGGAAAAAACGCATACGCCCTTTTTGGCCAACCAAGCAAGCTTGCAAAGGAAATCTGCACTACAATGAAGTCTCACTTCCCCCCGGTCAAAAGGGCCATCTGAAAAAAGTGTAAAATCCAGAAAGGCAGGACAGGCCATGGAGAACTGGGAGTCTTGTTATGCTGATGGGCGGGATGTAAATTGCCAACAACCACTCGGGAGAAGTGTATGGTGTTTCCTGAAACATCTAAAAAACAAAGCAACAGAGCCTAGGGCACTTCCACTTATGGTCCTATAGCTTAGGGAAATTAAAATAAAAAAGACACAGCCACCCCAAAGTTTGGAACGGCTCTGTTTACAAGAACCTCGTTTACAGTACAAGTTCAACATCGCAGAAAGTGAAAAATGGATAAAGAAGTTGTGGTATTTACTTACAAAGCAATATCACTCTGCAATGAAATCTGTGTCATCAGGCCCTTAGCAGCACAATGAGTGGATTCAGGTATGATGATTCTAACTGAAGTAAGTCACACAGAAAAAGAAACATCATAAGATATCAGTAATACACGGAATGTAAACTTGGCTACACAGGAACTGAATTACTGAACAGAACAGGGTCTCAAATTTAGAAAACCAACTATGCTTGCTTAAGGGTAAAGGTGAGTTGGGGTGCTGCATAAAACCAGAGATTGAAATGAGCACAGATAAAGTTCCTTAAGTCAAATATGGAATAGACAAGAGCTACTCCTTGCTCAACGAAATGGACTCAACACCGCATATTAAACGCCTAAGAATATACCTGACTAGTAAGTATCGTAAAACCTATGGATTGCTATGTCTCCGAAAGAGAATCAAGCATGTGTACAGGGGCATAAACGCAGCAGTGATAGGATTGGAGAGGTTCGGTGAGCAAATGAAGACCCTTTGAAGTCATATTGCATGGTACCCATTCCACGGGTCTTAACTCTCCAGGTTTAAGGTATTCTTCCTTCAGCTAAAACATGCATGTGGAACCCAAGTATGATCAACCATATGAACGGAGACGTGTTCAAATATGTCTCAGTTTTCCTCCCCTGGTACTCGGGTGCAACATTCCAGACGCTTTACTAACACTCTCCCCACTTGGAGAGTCAGTCCCTTTAACCTCCTGTTTGGCCCAGTTTGCAATTTCTGCGGAAGATGAACAGGAATAGCGAAAACCAATGAGAGGCTAGTTGGAGGTGTCTGGATGGGCAAATTTAACTCTCATTTCCCACCAGGAAGAGGAATTAACCAAAGGCTCAGCATGCCGGGCCGGAACCTGATTAGGGCCTGAAGCCATCCTGCGGTGTTGCGGCCAGGTCACAAGAAAGCGAGTTGAAGAAAGGAGCTCAGGGGCACTGTAATTCACAAACCTGCAGAGTTATAAATGACAGCTATCGTCCAAAAATAGACTGAAGTAAGGCTGCCAAGAGGACTTGAAAGCGGGGCAGAATTGCAGGAAACCGATTTCAGGAGGTAGACTGGAATTGCATTGAAAGCATAGGAAAAGAGGCAGAACGTCCACAATGATGCACTTGGCCAAAAAGGGCGTATGCGTTTTTTCCTGAATATATTCAGGAAAAAACGCATACACCCTTTTTGGCCAACCAAGCAAGCTTGCAAAGGAAATCTGCACTACAATGAAGTCTCACTTCCCCCCGGTCAAAAGGGCCATGTGAAAAAAGTGTAAAATCCAGAAAGGCAGGACAGGCCATGGAGAACTGGGAGCCTTGTTATGTTGATGGGCGGGATGTAAATTGCCAACAGACACTCGGGAGAAGTGTATGGTGTTTCCTGAAACATCTAAAAAACAAAGCAACAGAGCCTAGGGCACTGCCACTTATGGTCCTATAGCTTAGGGAAATTAAAATCAAAAAGACACAGCCACCCCAAAGTTTGGGACGCCTCTGTTTACAAGAACCTCGTTTACAGTACAAGTTCAACATCGCAGAAAGTGAAAAATGGATAAAGAAGTTGTGGTATTTACTTACAAAGCAATATCACTCAGCAATGAAATCTGTGTCATCAGGCCCTTAGCAGCACAATGAGTGGATTCAGGTATGATGATTCTAACTGAAATAAGTCACACAGAAAAAGAAACATCATAAGATATCAGTAATACACGGAATGTAAACTTGGCTACACAGGAACTGAATTACAGAACAGAACAGGGTCTCAAATTTAGAAAACCAACTTATTCTTGCTTTAGGGTAAAGGTGAGTTGGGGTGCTGCATAAAACCAGAGATTGAAATGAGCACAGATAAAGTTCCTTAAGCCAAATATGGAATAGACAAGAGCTACTCCTTGCTCAACGAAATGGACTCAACACCCCATATTTAACGCCTAAGAATGTACCTGACTAGTAAGTATCTTAAAACCTATGGATTGCAATGTCTCCGAAAGAGAATCAAGCATGTGTACAGGGGCATAAACGCAGCAGTGATAGGATTGGAGAGGTTCGGTGAGCAAATGAAGACCCTTTGAAGTCATATTGCATGGTTCCCATTACACGGGTCTCAACTCTCCAGATTTAAGGTATTCTTCCTTCAGCTAAAACATGCATGTGGAACCCAAGTATGATCAACCATGTGAACGGGAGACGTGTTCAAATATGTCTCAGTTTTCCTCCCCTGGTACTCGGGTGCAACATTCCAGACGCTTTACTAACACTCTCCCCACTTGGAGAGTCAGCGCCTTTAACCTCCTGTTTGGCCCAGTTTGCAATTTCTGCGGAAGATGAACAGGAATAGCGAGAACCAATGAGAGGCTAGCTGGAGGTGTCTGGACGGGCAAATTTAACTCTCATTTCCCACCAGGAAGAGGAATTAACCAAAGGCTCAGCATGCCGGGCCGGAACCAGATTAGGGCCTGAAGCCATCCTGCGGTGTTGCGGCCAGGTCACAAGAAAGCGAGTTGAAGAAAGGAGCTCAGGGGCACTGTAATTCACAAACCTGCAGAGTTATAAATGACAGCTATCGTCCAAAAATAGACTGAAGTAAGGCTGCCAAGAGGACTTGAAAGCGGGGCAGAATTGCAGGAAACCGATTTCAGGAGGTAGACTGGAATTGCATTGAAAGCATAGGAAAAGAGGCAGAACGTCCACAATGATGCACTTGGCCAAAAAGGGCGTATGCGTTTTTTCCTGAATATATTCAGGAAAAAACGCATACGCCCTTTTTGGCCAACCAAGCAAGCTTGCAAAGGAAATCTGCACTACAATGAAGTCTCACTTCCCCCCGGTCAAAAGGGCCATCTGAAAAAAGTGTAAAATCCAGAAAGGCAGGACAGGCCATGGAGAACTGGGAGTCTTGTTATGCTGATGGGCGGGATGTAAATTGCCAACAACCACTCGGGAGAAGTGTATGGTGTTTCCTGAAACATCTAAAAAACAAAGCAACAGAGCCTAGGGCACTTCCACTTATGGTCCTATAGCTTAGGGAAATTAAAATCAAAAAGACACAGCCACCCCAAAGTTTGGAACGGCTCTGTTTACAAGAACCTCGTTTACAGTACAAGTTCAACATCGCAGAAAGTGAAAAATGGATAAAGAAGTTGTGGTATTTACTTACAAAGCAATATCACTCTGCAATGAAATCTGTGTCATCAGGCCCTTAGCAGCACAATGAGTGGATTCAGGTATGATGATTCTAACTGAAGTAAGTCACACAGAAAAAGAAACATCATAAGATATCAGTAATACACGGAATGTAAACTTGGCTACACAGGAACTGAATTACTGAACAGAACAGGGTCTCAAATTTAGAAAACCAACTATGCTTGCTTAAGGGTAAAGGTGAGTTGGGGTGCTGCATAAAACCAGAGATTGAAATGAGCACAGATAAAGTTCCTTAAGTCAAATATGGAATAGACAAGAGCTACTCCTTGCTCAACGAAATGGACTCAACACCGCATATTAAACGCCTAAGAATATACCTGACTAGTAAGTATCGTAAAACCTATGGATTGCTATGTCTCCGAAAGAGAATCAAGCATGTGTACAGGGGCATAAACGCAGCAGTGATAGGATTGGAGAGGTTCGGTGAGCAAATGAAGACCCTTTGAAGTCATATTGCATGGTACCCATTCCACGGGTCTTAACTCTCCAGGTTTAAGGTATTCTTCCTTCAGCTAAAACATGCATGTGGAACCCAAGTATGATCAACCATATGAACGGAGACGTGTTCAAATATGTCTCAGTTTTCCTCCCCTGGTACTCGGGTGCAACATTCCAGACGCTTTACTAACACTCTCCCCACTTGGAGAGTCAGTCCCTTTAACCTCCTGTTTGGCCCAGTTTGCAATTTCTGCGGAAGATGAACAGGAATAGCGAAAACCAATGAGAGGCTGGCTGGAGGTGTCTGGATGGGCAAATTTAACTCTCATTTCCCACCAGGAAGAGGAATTAACCAAAGGCTCAGCATGCCGGGCCGGAAC
Organism: Stenella coeruleoalba; assembly: GCF_951394435.1. Taxonomy (NCBI): domain Eukaryota; kingdom Metazoa; phylum Chordata; class Mammalia; order Artiodactyla; family Delphinidae; genus Stenella; species Stenella coeruleoalba. Next base: position 537,247 of record NW_027645978.1, on the reverse strand, counting down.
CTGATTAGGGCCTGAAGCCATCCTGCGGTGTTGCGGCCAGGTCACAAGAAAGCGAGTTGAAGAAAGGAGCTCAGGGGCACTGTAATTCACAAACCTGCAGAGTTATAAATGACAGCTATCGTCCAAAAATAGACTGAAGTAAGGCTGCCAAGAGGACTTGAAAGCGGGGCAGAATTGCAGGAAACCGATTTCAGGAGGTAGACTGGAATTGCATTGAAAGCATAGGAAAAGAGGCAGAACGTCCACAATGATGCACTTGGCCAAAAAGGGCGTATGCGTTTTTTCCTGAATATATTCAGGAAAAAACGCATACACCCTTTTTGGCCAACCAAGCAAGCTTGCAAAGGAAATCTGCACTACAATGAAGTCTCACTTCCCCCCGGTCAAAAGGGCCATGTGAAAAAAGTGTAAAATCCAGAAAGGCAGGACAGGCCATGGAGAACTGGGAGCCTTGTTATGTTGATGGGCGGGATGTAAATTGCCAACAGACACTCGGGAGAAGTGTATGGTGTTTCCTGAAACATCTAAAAAACAAAGCAACAGAGCCTAGGGCACTGCCACTTATGGTCCTATAGCTTAGGGAAATTAAAATCAAAAAGACACAGCCACCCCAAAGTTTGGGATGCCTCTGTTTACAAGAACCTCATTTACAGTACAAGTTCAACATCGCAGAAAGTGAAAAATGGATAAAGAAGTTGTGGTATTTACTTACAAAGCAATATCACTCAGCAATGAAATCTATGTCATCAGGCCCTTAGCATCACAATGAGTGGATTCAGGTATGATGATTCTAACTGAAATAAGTCACACAGAAAAAGAAACATCATAAGATATCAGTAATACACGGAATGTAAACTTGGCTACACAGGAACTGAATTACAGAACAGAACAGGGTCTCAAATTTAGAAAACCAACTTATGCTTGCTTAAGGGTAAAGGTGAGTTGGGGTGCTGCATAAAACCAGAGATTGAAATGAGCACAGATAAAGTTCCTTAAGTCAAATATGGAATAGACAAGAGCTACTCCTTGATCAACGAAATGGACTCAACACCGCATATTAAATGCCTAAGAATGTACCTGACTAGTAAGTATCGTAAAACCTATGGATTTCTATGTCTCCAAAAGAGAATCAAGCATGTGTACAGGGGCATAAACGCAGCAGTGATAGGATTGGAGAGGTTCGGTGAGCAAATGAAGACCCTTTGAAGTCATATTGCATGGTACCCATTACACGAGTCTCAACTCTCCAGGTTTAAGGTATTCTTCCTTCAGCTAAAACATGCATGTGGAACCTAAGTATGATCAACCATGTGAACGGGAGACGTGTTCAAATATGTCTCAGTTTTCCTCCCCTGGTACTCGGGTGCAACATTCCAGACGCTTTACTAACACTCTCCCCACTTGGAGAGTCAGCGCCTTTAACCTCCTGTTTGGCCCAATTTGCAATTTCTGCGGAAGATGAACAGGAATAGCGAGAACCAATGAGAGGCTAGCTGGAGGTGTCTGGACGGGCAAATTTAACTCTCATTTCCCACCAGGAAGAGGAAATAACCAAAGGCTCAGCGTGCCGTACCGGAACCAGATTAGGGCCTGAAGCCATCCTGCGGTGTTGCGGCCAGCTCAAAAGAAAGCGAGTTGAAGAAAGGAGCTCAGGGGCACTGTAATTCACAAACCTGCAGAGTTATAAATGACAGCTATCGTCCAAAAATAGACTGAAGTAAGGCTGCCAAGAGGACTTGAAAGCGGGGCAGAATTGCAGGAAACCGATTTCAGGAGGTAGACTGGAATTGCATTGAAAGCATAGGAAAAGAGGCAGAACGTCCACAATGATGCACTTGGCCAAAAAGGGCGTATGCATTTTTTCCTGAATATATTCAGGAAAAAACGCATACGCCCTTTTTGGCCAACCAAGCAAGCTTGCAAAGGAAATCTGCACTACAATGAAGTCTCACTTCCCCCCGGTCAAAAGGGCCATCTGAAAAAAGTGTAAAATCCAGAAAGGCAGGACAGGCCATGGAGAACTGGGAGCCTTGTTATGCTGATGGGCGGGATGTAAATTGCCAACAACCACTCGGGAGAAGTGTATGGTGTTTCCTGAAACATCTAAAAAACAAAGCAACAGAGCCTAGGGCACTGCCACTTATGGTCCTATAGCTTAGGGAAATTAAAATAAAAAAGACACAGCCACCCCAAAGTTTGGGACGCCTCTGTTTACAAGAACCTCGTTTACAGTACAAGTTCAACATCGCAGAAAGTGAAAAATGGATAAAGAAGTTGTGGTATTTACTTACAAAGCAATATCACTCAGCAATGAAATCTGTGTCATCAGGCCCTTAGCAGCACAATGAGTGGATTCAGGTATGATGATTCTAACTGAAATAAGTCACACAGAAAAAGAAACATCATAAGATATCAGTAATACACGGAATGTAAACTTGGCTACACAGGAACTGAATTACAGAACAGAACAGGGTCTCAAATTTAGAAAAACAACTTATGCTTGCTTAAGAGTAACGGTGAGTTGGGGTGCTGCATAAAACCAGAGATTGAAATGAGCACAGATAAAGTTCCTTAAGTCAAATATGGAATAGACAAGAGCTACTCCTTGCTCAACGAAATGGACTCAACACCGCATATTAAACACCTAAGAATGTACCTGACTTGTAAGTATCTTAAAACCTATGGATTGCTATGTCTCCGAAAGAGAATCAAGCATGTGTACAGGGGCATAAACGCAGCAGTGATAGGATTGGAGAGGTGCGGTGAGCAAATGAAGACCCTTTGAAGTCATATTGCATGGTACCCATTCCACGGGTTTCAACTACCCAGGTTTAAGGTATTCTTCCTTCAGCTAAAACATGCATGTGGAACCTAGAGTATGATCAACCATGTGATCGGGAGACGTGTTCAAATATGTCTCAGTTTTCCTCCCCTGGTACTCGGGTGCAACATTCCAGACGCTTTACTAACACTCTCCCCACTTGGAGAGTCAGTCCCTTTAACCTCCTGTTTGGCCCAGTTTGCAATTTCTGCGGAAGATGAACAGGAATAGCGAGAACCAATGAGAGGCTAGCTGGAGGTGTCTGGACGGGCAAATTTAACTCTCATTTCCCACCAGGAAGAGGAATTAACCAAAGGCTCAGCATGCCGGGCCGGAACCAGATTAGGGCCTGAAGCCATCCTGCGGTGTTGCGGCCAGGTCACAAGAAAGCGAGTTGAAGAAAGGAGCTCAGGGGCACTGTAATTCACAAACCTGCAGAGTTATAAATGACAGCTATCGTCCAAAAATAGACTGAAGTAAGGCTGCCAAGAGGACTTGAAAGCGGGGCAGAATTGCAGGAAACCGATTTCAGGAGGTAGACTGGAATTGCATTGAAAGCATAGGAAAAGAGGCAGAACGTCCACAATGATGCACTTGGCCAAAAAGGGCGTATGCGTTTTTTCCTGAATATATTCAGGAAAAAACGCATACGCCCTTTTTGGCCAACCAAGCAAGCTTGCAAAGGAAATCTGCACTACAATGAAGTCTCACTTCCCCCCGGTCAAAAGGGCCATCTGAAAAAAGTGTAAAATCCAGAAAGGCAGGACAGGCCATGGAGAACTGGGAGTCTTGTTATGCTGATGGGCGGGATGTAAATTGCCAACAACCACTCGGGAGAAGTGTATGGTGTTTCCTGAAACATCTAAAAAACAAAGCAACAGAGCCTAGGGCACTTCCACTTATGGTCCTATAGCTTAGGGAAATTAAAATCAAAAAGACACAGCCACCCCAAAGTTTGGAACGGCTCTGTTTACAAGAACCTCGTTTACAGTACAAGTTCAACATCGCAGAAAGTGAAAAATGGATAAAGAAGTTGTGGTATTTACTTACAAAGCAATATCACTCAGCAATGAAATCTGTGTCATCAGGCCCTTAGCAGCACAATGAGTGGATTCAGGTATGATGATTCTAACTGAAGTAAGTCACACAGAAAAAGAAACATCATAAGATATCAGTAATACACGGAATGTAAACTTGGCTACACAGGAACTGAATTACTGAACAGAACAGGGTCTCAAATTTAGAAAACCAACTATGCTTGCTTAAGGGTAAAGGTGAGTTGGGGTGCTGCATAAAACCAGAGATTGAAATGAGCACAGATAAAGTTCCTTAAGTCAAATATGGAATAGACAAGAGCTACTCCTTGCTCAACGAAATGGACTCAACACCGCATATTAAACGCCTAAGAATATACCTGACTAGTAAGTATCGTAAAACCTATGGATTGCTATGTCTCCGAAAGAGAATCAAGCATGTGTACAGGGGCATAAACGCAGCAGTGATAGGATTGGAGAGGTTCGGTGAGCAAATGAAGACCCTTTGAAGTCATATTGCATGGTACCCATTCCACGGGTCTTAACTCTCCAGGTTTAAGGTATTCTTCCTTCAGCTAAAACATGCATGTGGAACCCAAGTATGATCAACCATATGAACGGGAGACGTGTTCAAATATGTCTCAGTTTTCCTCCCCTGGTACTCGGGTGCAACATTCCAGACGCTTTACTAACACTCTCCCCACTTGGAGAGTCAGTCCCTTTAACCTCCTGTTTGGCCCAGTTTGCAATTTCTGCGGAAGATGAACAGGAATAGCGAGAACCAATGAGAGGCTAGCTGGAGGTGTCTGGACGGGCAAATTTAACTCTCATTTCCCACCAGGAAGAGGAAATAACCAAAGGCTCAGCATGCCGTACCGGAACCAGATTAGGGCCTGAAGCCATCCTGCGGTGTTGCGGCCAGCTCAAAAGAAAGCGAGTTGAAGAAAGGAGCTCAGGGGCACTGTAATTCACAAACCTGCAGAGTTATAAATGACAGCTATCGTCCAAAAATAGACTGAAGTAAGGCTGCCAAGAGCACTTGAAAGCGGGGCAGAATTGCAGGAAACCGATTTCAGGAGGTAGACTGGAATTGCATTGAAAGCATAGGAAAAGAGGCAGAACGTCCACAATGATGCACTTGGCCAAAAAGGGCGTATGCGTTTTTTCCTGAATATATTCAGGAAAAAACGCATACGCCCTTTTTGGCAAACCAAGCAAGCTTGCAAAGGAAATCTGCACTACAATGAAGTCTCACTTCCCCCCGGCCAAAAGGGCCATCTGAAAAAAGTGTAAAATCCAGAAAGGCAACAGGCCATTGAGAACTGGGAGCCTTGTTATGCTGATGGGCGGGATGTAAATTGCCAACAGACACCTGGGAGAAGTGTATGGTGTTTCCTGAAACATCTAAAAAACAAAGCAACAGAGCCTAGGGCACTTCCACTTATGGTCCTATAGCTTAGGGAAATTAAAATCAAAAAGACACAGCCACCCCAAAGTTTGGAACGGCTCTGTTTACAAGAACCTCGTTTACAGTACAAGTTCAACATCGCAGAAAGTGAAAAATGGATAAAGTAGTTGTGGTATTCACTTACAAAGCAATATCACTCAGCAATGAAATCTATGTCATCAGGCCCTTAGCAGCACAATGAGTGGATTCAGGTATGATGATTCTAACTGAAATAAGTCACACAGAAAAAGAAACATCATAAGATATCAGTAATACACGGAATGTAAACTTGGCTACACAGGAACTGAATTACAGAACAGAACAGGGTCTCAAATTTAGAAAACCAACTTATGCTTGCTTAAGGGTAAAGGTGAGTTGGGGTGCTGCATAAAACCAGAGATTGAAATGAGCACAGATAAAGTTCCTTAAGTCAAATATGGAATAGACAAGAGCTACTCCTTGCTCAACGAAATGGACTCAAGACCGCATATTAAACGCCTAAGAATGTACCTGACTAGTAAGTATCTTAAAACCTATGGATTGCTATGTCTCCGAAAGAGAATCAAGCATGTGTACAGGGGCATAAACGCAGCAGTGATAGGATTGGAGAGGTGCGGTGAGCAAATGAAGACCCTTTGAAGTCATATTGCATGGTACCCATTCCACGGGTGTCAACTACCCAAGTTTAAGGTATTCTTCCTTCAGCTAAAACATGCAGGTGGAACCTAGAGTATGATCAACCATGTGATCGGGAGACGTGTTCAAATATGTCTCAGTTTTCCTCCCCTGGTACTCGGGTGCAACATTCCAGACGCTTTACTAACACTCTCCCCACTTGGAGAGTCAGTCCCTTTAACCTCCTGTTTGGCCCAGTTTGCAATTTCTGCGGAAGATGAACAGGAATAGCGAAAACCAATGACAGGCTAGCTGGAGGTGTCTGGATGGGCAAATTTAACTCTCATTTCCCACCAGGAAGAGGAATTAACCAAAGGCTCAGCATGCCGGGCCGGAACCTGATTAGGGCCTGAAGCCATCCTGCGGTGTTGCGGCCAGGTCACAAGAAAGCGAGTTGAAGAAAGGAGCTCAGGGGCACTGTAATTCACAAACCTGCAGAGTTATAAATGACAGCTATCGTCCAAAAATAGACTGAAGTAAGGCTGCCAAGAGGACTTGAAAGCGGGGCAGAATTGCAGGAAACCGATTTCAGGAGGTAGACTGGAATTGCATTGAAAGCATAGGAAAAGAGGCAGAACGTCCACAATGATGCACTTGGCCAAAAAGGGCGTATGCGTTTTTTCCTGAATATATTCAGGAAAAAACGCATACACCCTTTTTGGCCAACCAAGCAAGCTTGCAAAGGAAATCTGCACTACAATGAAGTCTCACTTCCCCCCGGTCAAAAGGGCCATGTGAAAAAAGTGTAAAATCCAGAAAGGCAGGACAGGCCATGGAGAACTGGGAGCCTTGTTATGTTGATGGGCGGGATGTAAATTGCCAACAGACACTCGGGAGAAGTGTATGGTGTTTCCTGAAACATCTAAAAAACAAAGCAACAGAGCCTAGGGCACTGCCACTTATGGTCCTATAGCTTAGGGAAATTAAAATCAAAAAGACACAGCCACCCCAAAGTTTGGGATGCCTCTGTTTACAAGAACCTCATTTACAGTACAAGTTCAACATCGCAGAAAGTGAAAAATGGATAAAGAAGTTGTGGTATTTACTTACAAAGCAATATCACTCAGCAATGAAATCTATGTCATCAGGCCCTTAGCATCACAATGAGTGGATTCAGGTATGATGATACTAACTGAAATAAGTCACACAGAAAAAGAAACATCATAAGATATCAGTAATACACGGAATGTAAACTTGGCTACACAGGAACTGAATTACAGAACAGAACAGGGTCTCAAATTTAGAAAACCAACTTATGCTTGCTTAAGGGTAAAGGTGAGTTGGGGTGCTGCATAAAACCAGAGATTGAAATGAGCACAGATAAAGTTCCTTAAGTCAAATATGGAATAGACAAGAGCTACTCCTTGATCAACGAAATGGACTCAACACCGCATATTAAATGCCTAAGAATGTACCTGACTAGTAAGTATCGTAAAACCTATGGATTTCTATGTCTCCAAAAGAGAATCAAGCATGTGTACAGGGGCATAAACGCAGCAGTGATAGGATTGGAGAGGTTCGGTGAGCAAATGAAGACCCTTTGAAGTCATATTGCATGGTACCCATTACACGGGTCTCAACTCTCCAGGTTTAAGGTATTCTTCCTTCAGCTAAAACATGCATGTGGAACCCAAGTATGATCAACCATGTGAACGGGAGACGTGTTCAAATATGTCTCAGTTTTCCTCCCCTGGTACTCGGGTGCAACATTCCAGACGCTTTACTAACACTCTCCCCACTTGGAGAGTCAGCGCCTTTAACCTCCTGTTTGGCCCAGTTTGCAATTTCTGCGGAAGATGAACAGGAATAGCGAGAACCACTGAGAGGCTAGCTGGAGGTGTCTGGACGGGCAAAATTAACTCTCATTTCCCACCAGGAAGAGGAAATAACCAAAGGCTCAGCGTGCCGTACCGGAACCAGATTAGGGCCTGAAGCCATCCTGCGGTGTTGCGGCCAGCTCAAAAGAAAGCGAGTTGAAGAAAGGAGCTCAGGGGCACTGTAATTCACAAACCTGCAGAGTTATAAATGACAGCTATCGTCCAAAAATAGACTGAAGTAAGGCTGCCAAGAGGACTTGAAAGCGGGGCAGAATTGCAGGAAACCGATTTCAGGAGGTAGACTGGAATTGCATTGAAAGCATAGGAAAAGAGGCAGAACGTCCACAATGATGCACTTGGCCAAAAAGGGCATATGCGTTTTTTCCTGAATATATTCAGGAAAAAACGCATACGCCCTTTTTGGCCAACCAAGCAAGCTTGCAAAGGAAATCTGCACTACAATGAAGTCTCACTTCCCCCCGGTCAAAAGGGCCATCTGAAAAAAGTGTAAAATCCAGAAAGGCAGGACAGGCCATGGAGAACTGGGAGCCTTGTTATGCTGATGGGCGGGATGTAAATTGCCAACAGACACTCGGGAGAAGTGTATGGTGTTTCCTGAAACATCTAAAAAACAAAGCAACAGAGCCTAGGGCACTGCCACTTCTGGTCCTATAGCTTAGGGAAATTAAAATCAAAAAGACACAGCCACCCCAAAGTTTGGGACGCCTCTGTTTACAAGAACCTCGTTTACAGTACAAGTTCAACATCGCAGAAAGTGAAAAATGGATAAAGAACTTGTGGTACTTACGTACAATGCAGTATCACTCAGCAATGAAATCTATGTCATCAGGCCCGTAGCAGCATAATGAGCAGATTCAGGTACGATGATTCTAACTGAAATAAGTCACACAGAAAAAGAAACATCATAAGATATCAGTAATACACGGAATGTAAACTTGGCTACACAGAAACTGAATTACAGAACAGAACAGGGTCTCAAATTTAGAAAAACAACTTATACTTGCTTAAGGGGAAAGGTGAGTTGGGGTGCTGCAAAAAACCAGAGATTGAAATGAGCACAGATAAAGTTCCTTAAGCCAAATATGGAATAGACAAGAGCTACTCCTTGCTCAACGAAATGGACTCAACACCCCATATTAAACGCCTAAGAATGTACCTGACTAGTAAGTATCTTGAAACCTATGGATTGCTATGTCTCCAAAAGAGAATCAAGCGTGTGTACAGGGGCATAAACGCAGCAGTGATAGGATTGGAGAGGTTCGGTGAGCAAATGAAGACCCTTTGAAGTCATATTGCATGGTACCCATTCCACGGGTCTCAACTCTCCAGGTTTAAGGTATTCTTCCTTCAGCTAAAACATGCATGTGGAACCCAGAGTATGATCAACCATGTGAACGGGAGACGTGTTCAAATATGTCTCAGTTTTCCTCCCCTGGTACTCGGGTGCAACATTCCAGACGCTTTACTAACACTCTCCCGACTTGGAGAGTCAGTCCCTTTAACCTCCTGTTTGGCCCAGTTTGCAATTTCTGCGGAAGATGAACAGGAATAGCGAGAACCAATGAGAGACTAGCTGGAGGTGTCTGAACGGGCAAATTTAACTCTCATTTCCCACCAGGAAGAGGAATTAACCAAAGGCTCAGCAGCCGGGCCAGAACCAGATTAGGGCCTGAAGCCATCCTGCGGTGTTGCGGCCAGGTCACAAGAAAGCAAGTTGAAGAAAGGAGCTCAGGGGCACTGTAATTCACAAACCTGCAGAGTTATAAATGACAGCTATCGTCCAAAAATAGACTGAAGTAAGGCTGCCAAGAGGACTTGAAAGCGGGGCAGAATTGCAGGAAACCGATTTCAGGAGGCAGACTGGAATTGCATTGAAAGCATAGGAAAAGAGGCAGAACGTCCACAATGATGCACTTGGCCAAAAAGGGCGTATGCGTTTTTTCCTGAATATATTCAGGAAAAAACGCATACGCCCTTTTTGGCCAACCAAGCAAGCTTGCAAAGGAAATCTGCACTACAATGAAGTCTCACTTCCCCCCGGTCAAAAGGGCCATCTGAAAAAAGTGTAAAATCCAGAAAGGCAACAGGCCATTGAGAACTGGGAGCCTTGTTATGCTGATGGGCGGGATGTAAATTGCCAACAGACACTCAGGAGAAGTGTATGGTGTTTCCTGAAACATCTAAAAAACAAACCAACAGAGCCTAGGGCACTTCCACTTATGGTCCTATAGCTTAGGGAAATTAAAATCAAAAAGACACAGCCACCCCAAAGTTTGGAACGGCTCTGTTTACAAGAACCTCGTTTACAGTACAAGTTCAACATTGCAGAAAGTGAAAAATGGATAAAGAACTTGTGGTACTTACGTACAATGCAGTATCACTCAGCAATGAAATCTATGTCATCAGGCCCGTAGCAGCATAATGAGTAGATTCAGGTACGATGATTCTAACTGAAATAAGTCACACAGAAAAAGAAATATCATAAGATATCAGTAATACACGGAATGTAAACTTGGCTACACAGGAACTGAATTACAGAACAGAACAGGGTCTCAAATTTAGAAAAACAACTTATTCTTGCTTAAGGTTAAAGGTGAGTGTGGGTGCTGCATAAAACCAGAGATTGAAATGAGCACAGATAAAGTTCCTTAAGCCAAATATGGAATAGACAAGAGATACTCCTTGCTCAACGAAATGGACTCAACACCCCATATTAAACGCCTAAGAATGTACCTGACTAGTAAGTATCATGAAACCTATGGATTGCTATGTCTCCGAAAGAGAATCAAGCATGTGTACAGGGGCATAAACGCAGCAGTGATAGGATTGGAGAGGTTCGGTGAGCAAATGAAGACCCTTTGAAGTCATATTGCATGGTACCCATTACACGGGTCTCAACTCTCCAGGTTTAAGGTATTCTTCCTTCAGCTAAGACATGCATGTGGAACCCAAGTATGATCAACCATGTGATCGGGAGACGTGTTCAAATATGTCTCAGTTTTCCTCCCCTGGTACTCGGGTGCAACATTCCAGACGCTTTACTAACACTCTCCCCACTTGGAGAGTCAGTCCCTTTAACCTCCTGTTTGGCCCAGTTTGCAATTTCTGCGGAAGATGAACAGGAATAGCGAGAACCAATGAGAGGCTAGCTGGAGGTGTCTGGACGGGCAAATTTAACTCTCATTTCCCACCAGGAAGAGGAATTAACCAAAGGCTCAGCGTGCCGTGCCGGAACCAGATTAAGGCCTGAAGCCATCCTGCGGTGTTGCGGCCAGCTCAAAAGAAAGCGAGTTGAAGAAAGGAGCTCAGGGGCACTGTAATTCACAAACCTGCAGAGTTATAAATGACAGCTATCGTCCAAAAATAGACTGAAGTAAGGCTGCCAAGAGGACTTGAAAGCGGGGCAGAATTGCAGGAAACCGATTTCAGGAGGTAGACTGGAATTGCATTGAAAGCATAGGAAAAGAGGCAGAACGTCCACAATGATGCACTTGGCCAGAAAGGGCGTATGCGTTTTTTCCTGAATATATTCAAGAAAAAACGCATACGCCCTTTTTGGCCAACCAAGCAAGCTTGCAAAGGAAATCTGCACTACAATGAAGTCTCACTTCCCCCCGGTCAAAAGGGCCATCTGAAAAAAGTGTAAAATCCAGAAAGGCAGGACAGGCCATGGAGAACTGGGAGCCTTGTTATGCTGATGGGCGGGATGTAAATTGCCAACAACCACTCGGGAGAAGTGTATGGTGTTTCCTGAAACATCTAAAAAACAAAGCAACAGAACCTAGGGCACTTCCACTTATGGTCCTATAGCTTAGGGAAATTAAAATCAAAAAGACACAGCCACCCCAAAGTTTGGAACGGCTCTGTTTACAAGAACCTCGTTTACAGTACAAGTTCAACATCGCAGAAAGTGAAAAATGGATAAAGAAGTTGTGGTATTTACTTACAAAGCAATATCACTCAGCAATGAAATCTGTGTCATCAGGCCCTTAGCAGCACAATGAGTGGATTCAGGTATGATGATTCTAACTGAAGTAAGTCACACAGAAAAAGAAACATCATAAGATATCAGTAATACACGGAATGTAAACTTGGCTACACAGGAACTGAATTACAGAACAGAACAGGGACTCAAATTTAGAAAAACAACTTATGCTTGCTTAAGGGTAAAGGTGAGTTGGGGTGCTGCATAAAACCAGAGATTGAAATGAGCACAGATAAAGTTCCTTAAGTCAAATATGGAATAGACAAGAGCTACTCCTTGCTCAACGAAATGGACTCAACACCCCATATTAAACGCCTAAGAATGTACCTGACTAGTAAGTATCTTAAAACCTATGGATTGCTATGTCTCCGAAAGAGAATCAAGCATGTGTACAGGGGCATAAACGCAGCAGTGATAGGATTGGAGAGGTTCGGTGAGCAAATGAAGACCCTTTGAAGTCATATTGCATGGTACCCATTACACGGGTCTCAACTAGCCAGGTTTAAGGTATTCTTCCTTCAGCTAAGACATGCATGTGGAACCCAAGTATGATCAACCATGTGATCGGGAGACGTGTTCAAATATGTCTCAGTTTTCCTCCCCTGGTACTCGGGTGCAACATTCCAGACGCTTTACTAACACTCTCCCCACTTGGAGAGTCAGTCCCTTTAACCTCCTGTTTGGCCCAGTTTGCAATTTCTGCGGAAGATGAACAGGAATAGCGAGAACCAATGAGAGGCTAGCTGGAGGTGTCTGGACGGGCAAATTTAACTCTCATTTCCCACCAGGAAGAGGAATTAACCAAAGGCTCAGCGTGCCGTGCCGGAACCAGATTAGGGCCTGAAGCCATCCTGCGGTGTTGCGGCCAGCTCAAAAGAAAGCGAGTTGAAGAAAGGAGCTCAGGGGCACTGTAATTCACAAACCTGCAGAGTTATAAATGACAGCTATCGTCCAAAAATAGACTGAAGTAAGGCTGCCAAGAGGACTTGAAAGCGGGGCAGAATTGCAGGAAACCGATTTCAGGAGGTAGACTGGAATTGCATTGAAAGCATAGGAAAAGAGGCAGAACGTCCACAATGATGCACTTGGCCAAAAAGGGCGTATGCGTTTTTTCCTGAATATATTCAGGAAAAAACGCATACGCCCTTTTTGGCCAACCAAGCAAGCTTGCAAAGGAAATCTGCACTACAATGAAGTCTCACTTCCCCCCCGTCAAAAGGGCCATCTGAAAAAAGTGTAAAATCCAGAAAGGCAGGACAGGCCATGGAGAACTGGGAGCCTTGTTATGCTGATGGGCGGGATGTAAATTGCCAACAGACACTCGGGAGGAGTGTATGGTGTTTCCTGAAACATCTAAAAAACAAAGCAACAGAGCCTAGGGCACTGCCACTTATGGTCCTATAGCTTAGGGAAATTAAAATCAAAAAGACACAGCCACCCCAAAGTTTGGAACGGCTCTGTTTACAAGAACCTCGTTTACAGTACAAGTTCAACATCGCAGAAAGTGAAAAATGGATAAAGAAGTTGTGGTATTTACTTACAAAGCAATATCACTCAGCAATGAAATCTGTGTCATCAGGCCCTTAGCAGCACAATGAGTGGATTCAGGTATGATGATTCTAACTGAAATAAGTCACACAGAAAAAGAAACATCATAAGATATCAGTAATACACGGAATGTAAACTTGGCTACACAGGAACTGAATTACAGAACAGAACAGGGTCTCAAATTTAGAAAACCAACTTATTCTTGCTTAAGGCTAAAGGTGAGTTGGGGTGCTGCATAAAACCAGAGATTGAAATGAGCACAGATAAAGTTCCTTAAGCCAAATATGGAATAGACAAGAGCTACTCCTTGCTCAACGAAATGGACTCAACACCCCATATTAAACGCCTAAGAATGTACCTGACTAGTAAGTATCTTAAAACCTATGGATTGCTATGTCTCCGAAAGAGAATCAAGCATGTGTACAGGGGCATAAACGCAGCAGTGATAGGATTGGAGAGGTTCGGTGAGCAAATGAAGACCCTTTGAAGTCATATTGCATGGTACCCATTCCACGGGTTTCAACTACCCACGTTTAAGGTATTCTTCCTTCAGCTAAAACATGCATGTGGAACCTAGAGTATGATCAACCATGTGATCGGGAGACGTGTTCAAATATGTCTCAGTTTTCCTCCCCTGGTACTCGGGTGCAACATTCCAGACGCTTTACTAACACTCTCCCCACTTGGAGAGTCAGTCCCTTTAACCTCCTGTTTGGCCCAGTTTGCAATTTCTGCGGAAGATGAACAGGAATAGCGAGAACCAATGAGAGGCTAGCTGGAGGTGTCTGGACGGGCAAATTTAACTCTCATTTCCCACCAGGAAGAGGAATTAACCAAAGGCTCAGCATGCTGGGCCGGAACCAGATTAGGGCCTGAAGCCATCCTGCGGTGTTGCGGCCAGGTCACAAGAAAGCGAGTTGAAGAAAGGAGCTCAGGGGCACTGTAATTCACAAACCTGCAGAGTTATAAATGACAGCTATCGTCCAAAAATAGACTGAAGTAAGGCTGCCAAGAGGACTTGAAAGCGGGGCAGAATTGCAGGAAACCGATTTCAGGAGGTAGACTGGAATTGCATTGAAAGCATAGGAAAAGAGGCAGAACGTCCACAATGATGCACTTGGCCAAAAAGGGCGTATGCGTTTTCTCCTGAATATATTCAGGAAAAAACGCATACGCCCTTTCTGGTCAACCAAGCAAGCTTTCAAAGGAAATCTGCACTACAATGAAGTCTCACTTCCCCCCGGCCAAAAGGGCCATCTGAAAAAAGTGTAAAATCCAGAAAGGCAACAGGCCATTGAGAACTGGGAGCCTTGTTATGCTGATGGGCGGGATGAAAATTGCCAACAGACACTTGGGAGAAGTGTATGGTGTTTCCTGAAACATCTAAAAAACAAAGCAACAGAGCCTAGGGCACTTCCACTTATGGTCCTATAGCTTAGGGAAATTAAAATCAAAAAGACACAGCCACCCCAAAGTTTGGAACGGCTCTGTTTACAAGAACCTCGTTTACAGTACAAGTTCAACATCGCAGAAAGTGAAAAATGGATAAAGAAGTTGTGGTATTTACTTACAAAGCAATATCACTCAGCAATGAAATCTGTGTCATCAGGCCCTTAGCAGCACAATGAGTGGATTCAGGTATGATGATTCTAACTGAAATAAGTCACACAGAAAAAGAAACATCATAAGATATCAGTAATACACGGAATGGAAACTTGGCTACACAGGAACTGAATTACAGAACAGAACAGGGTCTCAAATTTAGAAAACCAACTTATGCTTGCTTAAGGGTAAAGGTGAGTTGGGGTGCTGCATAAAACCAGAGATTGAAATGAGCACAGATAAAGTTCCTTAAGCCAAATATGGAATAGACAAGAGCTACTCCTTGCTCAACGAAATGGACTCAACACCCCATATTAAACGCCTAAGAATGTACCTGACTACTAAGTATCTTAAAACCTATGGATTGCTATGTCTCCGAAAGAGAATCAATCATGTGTACAGGGGCATAAATGCAGCAGTGATAGGATTGGAGAGGTTCGGTGAGCAAATGAAGACCCTTTGAAGTCATATTGCATGGTACCCATTACACGGGTCTCAACTCTCCAGGTTTAAGGTATTCTTCCTTCAGCTAAAACATGCATGTGGAACCCAAGTATGATCAACCATGTGAACGGGAGACGTGTTCAAATATGTCTCAGTTTTCCTCCCCTGGTACTCGGGTGCAACATTCCAGACGCTTTACTAACACTCTCCCCACTTGGAGAGTCAGCGCCTTTAACCTCCTGTTTGGCCCAGTTTGCAATTTCTGCGGAAGATGAACAGGAATAGCGAGAACCAATGAGAGGCTAGCTGGAGGTGTCTGGACGGGCAAATTTAACTCTCATTTCCCACCAGGAAGAGGAAATAACCAAAGGCTCAGCGTGCCGTACCGGAACCAGATTAGGGCCTGAAGCCATCCTGCGGTGTTGCGGCCAGCTCAAAAGAAAGCGAGTTGAAGAAAGGAGCTCAGGGGCACTGTAATTCACAAACCTGCAGAGTTATAAATGACAGCTATCGTCCAAAAATAGACTGAAGTAAGGCTGCCAAGAGGACTTGAAAGCGGGGCAGAATTGCAGGAAACCGATTTCAGGAGGCAGACTGGAATTGCATTGAAAGCATAGGAAAAGAGGCAGAACGTCCACAATGATGCACTTGGCCAAAAAGGGCGTATGCGTTTTTTCTTGAATATATTCAGGAAAAAACGAATACGCCCTTTTTGGCCAACCAAGCAAGCTTGCAAAGGAAATCTGCACTACAATGAAGTCTCACTTCCCCCCGGTGAAAAGGGCCATCTGAAAAAAGTGTAAAATCCAGAAAGGCAACAGGCCATTGAGAACTGGGAGCCTTGTTATGCTGATGGGCGGGATGTAAATTGCCAACAGACACTCGGGAGAAGTGTATGGTGTTTCCTGAAACATCTAAAAAACAAAGCAACAGAGCCTAGGGCACTTCCACTTATGGTCCTATAGCTTAGGGAAATTAAAATCAAAAAGACACAGCCACCCCAAAGTTTGGAACGGCTCTGTTTACAAGAACCTCGTTTACAGTACAAGTTCAACATCGCAGAAAGTGAAAAATGGATAAAGAACTTGTGGTACTTACGTACAATGCAGTATCACTCAGCAATGAAATCTATGTCATCAGGCCCGTAGCAGCATAATGAGCAGATTCAGGTACGATGATTCTAACTGAAATAAGTCACACAGAAAAAGAAACATCATAAGATATCAGTAATACACGGAATGTAAACTTGGCTACACAGAAACTGAATTACAGAACAGAACAGGGTCTCAAATTTAGAAAAACAACTTATACTTGCTTAAGGGGAAAGGTGAGTTGGGGTGCTGCAAAAAACCAGAGATTGAAATGAGCACAGATAAAGTTCCTTAAGCCAAATATGGAATAGACAAGAGCTACTCCTTGCTCAACGAAATGGACTCAACACCCCATATTAAACGCCTAAGAATGTACCTGACTAGTAAGTATCTTGAAACCTATGGATTGCTATGTCTCCAAAAGAGAATCAAGCGTGTGTACAGGGGCATAAACGCAGCAGTGATAGGATTGGAGAGGTTCGGTGAGCAAATGAAGACCCTTTGAAGTCATATTGCATGGTACCCATTCCACGGGTCTCAACTCTCCAGGTTTAAGGTATTCTTCCTTCAGCTAAAACATGCATGTGGAACCCAGAGTATGATCAACCATGTGAACGGGAGACGTGTTCAAATATGTCTCAGTTTTCCTCCCCTGGTACTCGGGTGCAACATTCCAGACGCTTTACTAACACTCTCCCGACTTGGAGAGTCAGTCCCTTTAACCTCCTGTTTGGCCCAGTTTGCAATTTCTGCGGAAGATGAACAGGAATAGCGAGAACCAATGAGAGACTAGCTGGAGGTGTCTGAACGGGCAAATTTAACTCTCATTTCCCACCAGGAAGAGGAATTAACCAAAGGCTCAGCAGCCGGGCCAGAACCAGATTAGGGCCTGAAGCCATCCTGCGGTGTTGCGGCCAGGTCACAAGAAAGCAAGTTGAAGAAAGGAGCTCAGGGGCACTGTAATTCACAAACCTGCAGAGTTATAAATGACAGCTATCGTCCAAAAATAGACTGAAGTAAGGCTGCCAAGAGGACTTGAAAGCGGGGCAGAATTGCAGGAAACCGATTTCAGGAGGCAGACTGGAATTGCATTGAAAGCATAGGAAAAGAGGCAGAACGTCCACAATGATGCACTTGGCCAAAAAGGGCGTATGCGTTTTTTCCTGAATATATTCAGGAAAAAACGCATACGCCCTTTTTGGCCAACCAAGCAAGCTTGCAAAGGAAATCTGCACTACAATGAAGTCTCACTTCCCCCCGGTCAAAAGGGCCATCTGAAAAAAGTGTAAAATCCAGAAAGGCAACAGGCCATTGAGAACTGGGAGCCTTGTTATGCTGATGGGCGGGATGTAAATTGCCAACAGACACTCAGGAGAAGTGTATGGTGTTTCCTGAAACATCTAAAAAACAAACCAACAGAGCCTAGGGCACTTCCACTTATGGTCCTATAGCTTAGGGAAATTAAAATCAAAAAGACACAGCCACCCCAAAGTTTGGAACGGCTCTGTTTACAAGAACCTCGTTTACTGTACAAGTTCAACATTGCAGAAAGTGAAAAATGGATAAAGAACTTGTGGTACTTACGTACAATGCAGTATCACTCAGCAATGAAATCTATGTCATCAGGCCCGTAGCAGCATAATGAGTAGATTCAGGTACGATGATTCTAACTGAAATAAGTCACACAGAAAAAGAAATATCATAAGATATCAGTAATACACGGAATGTAAACTTGGCTACACAGGAACTGAATTACAGAACAGAACAGGGTCTCAAATTTAGAAAAACAACTTATTCTTGCTTAAGGTTAAAGGTGAGTGTGGGTGCTGCATAAAACCAGAGATTGAAATGAGCACAGATAAAGTTCCTTAAGCCAAATATGGAATAGACAAGAGATACTCCTTGCTCAACGAAATGGACTCAACACCCCATATTAAACGCCTAAGAATGTACCTGACTAGTAAGTATCATGAAACCTATGGATTGCTATGTCTCCGAAAGAGAATCAAGCATGTGTACAGGGGCATAAACGCAGCAGTGATAGGATTGGAGAGGTTCGGTGAGCAAATGAAGACCCTTTGAAGTCATATTGCATGGTACCCATTACACGGGTCTCAACTCTCCAGGTTTAAGGTATTCTTCCTTCAGCTAAGACATGCATGTGGAACCCAAGTATGATCAACCATGTGATCGGGAGACGTGTTCAAATATGTCTCAGTTTTTCTCCCCTGGTACTCGGGTGCAACATTCCAGACGCTTTACTAACACTCTCCCCACTTGGAGAGTCAGTCCCTTTAACCTCCTGTTTGGCCCAGTTTGCAATTTCTGCGGAAGATGAACAGGAATAGCGAGAACCAATGAGAGGCTAGCTGGAGGTGTCTGGACGGGCAAATTTAACTCTCATTTCCCACCAGGAAGAGGAATTAACCAAAGGCTCAGCGTGCCGTGCCGGAACCAGATTAAGGCCTGAAGCCATCCTGCGGTGTTGCGGCCAGCTCAAAAGAAAGCGAGTTGAAGAAAGGAGCTCAGGGGCACTGTAATTCACAAACCTGCAGAGTTATAAATGACAGCTATCGTCCAAAAATAGACTGAAGTAAGGCTGCCAAGAGGACTTGAAAGCGGGGCAGAATTGCAGGAAACCGATTTCAGGAGGTAGACTGGAATTGCATTGAAAGCATAGGAAAAGAGGCAGAACGTCCACAATGATGCACTTGGCCAAAAAGGGCGTATGCGTTTTTTCCTGAATATATTCAGGAAAAAACGCATACGCCCTTTTTGGCCAACCAAGCAAGCTTGCAAAGGAAATCTGCACTACAATGAAGTCTCACTTCCCCCCGGTCAAAAGGGCCATCTGAAAAAAGTGTAAAATCCAGAAAGGCAGGACAGGCCATGGAGAACTGGGAGCCTTGTTATGCTGATGGGCGGGATGTAAATTGCCAACAACCACTCGGGAGAAGTGTATGGTGTTTCCTGAAACATCTAAAAAACAAAGCAACAGAACCTAGGGCACTTCCACTTATGGTCCTATAGCTTAGGGAAATTAAAATCAAAAAGACACAGCCACCCCAAAGTTTGGAACGGCTCTGTTTACAAGAACCTCGTTTACAGTACAAGTTCAACATCGCAGAAAGTGAAAAATGGATAAAGAAGTTGTGGTATTTACTTACAAAGCAATATCACTCAGCAATGAAATCTGTGTCATCAGGCCCTTAGCAGCACAATGAGTGGATTCAGGTATGATGATTCTAACTGAAGTAAGTCACACAGAAAAAGAAACATCATAAGATATCAGTAATACACGGAATGTAAACTTGGCTACACAGGAACTGAATTACAGAACAGAACAGGGACTCAAATTTAGAAAAACAACTTATGCTTGCTTAAGGGTAAAGGTGAGTTGGGGTGCTGCATAAAACCAGAGATTGAAATGAGCACAGATAAAGTTCCTTAAGTCAAATATGGAATAGACAAGAGCTACTCCTTGCTCAACGAAATGGACTCAACACCCCATATTAAACGCCTAAGAATGTACCTGACTAGTAAGTATCTTAAAACCTATGGATTGCTATGTCTCCGAAAGAGAATCAAGCATGTGTACAGGGGCATAAACGCAGCAGTGATAGGATTGGAGAGGTTCGGTGAGCAAATGAAGACCCTTTGAAGTCATATTGCATGGTACCCATTACACGGGTCTCAACTAGCCAGGTTTAAGGTATTCTTCCTTCAGCTAAGACATGCATGTGGAACCCAAGTATGATCAACCATGTGATCGGGAGACGTGTTCAAATATGTCTCAGTTTTCCTCCCCTGGTACTCGGGTGCAACATTCCAGACGCTTTACTAACACTCTCCCCACTTGGAGAGTCAGTCCCTTTAACCTCCTGTTTGGCCCAGTTTGCAATTTCTGCGGAAGATGAACAGGAATAGCGAGAACCAATGAGAGGCTAGCTGGAGGTGTCTGGACGGGCAAATTTAACTCTCATTTCCCACCAGGAAGAGGAATTAACCAAAGGCTCAGCGTGCCGTGCCGGAACCAGATTAGGGCCTGAAGCCATCCTGCGGTGTTGCG
Source organism: Stenella coeruleoalba (assembly GCF_951394435.1). Taxonomy (NCBI): domain Eukaryota; kingdom Metazoa; phylum Chordata; class Mammalia; order Artiodactyla; family Delphinidae; genus Stenella; species Stenella coeruleoalba. The sequence continues at coordinate 516,693 of NW_027645978.1, read as the reverse complement.
GCCAGCTCAAAAGAAAGCGAGTTGAAGAAAGGAGCTCAGGGGCACTGTAATTCACAAACCTGCAGAGTTATAAATGACAGCTATCGTCCAAAAATAGACTGAAGTAAGGCTGCCAAGAGGACTTGAAAGCGGGGCAGAATTGCAGGAAACCGATTTCAGGAGGTAGACTGGAATTGCATTGAAAGCATAGGAAAAGAGGCAGAACGTCCACAATGATGCACTTGGCCAAAAAGGGCGTATGCGTTTTTTCCTGAATATATTCAGGAAAAAACGCATACGCCCTTTTTGGCCAACCAAGCAAGCTTGCAAAGGAAATCTGCACTACAATGAAGTCTCACTTCCCCCCCGTCAAAAGGGCCATCTGAAAAAAGTGTAAAATCCAGAAAGGCAGGACAGGCCATGGAGAACTGGGAGCCTTGTTATGCTGATGGGCGGGATGTAAATTGCCAACAGACACTCGGGAGGAGTGTATGGTGTTTCCTGAAACATCTAAAAAACAAAGCAACAGAGCCTAGGGCACTGCCACTTATGGTCCTATAGCTTAGGGAAATTAAAATCAAAAAGACACAGCCACCCCAAAGTTTGGAACGGCTCTGTTTACAAGAACCTCGTTTACAGTACAAGTTCAACATCGCAGAAAGTGAAAAATGGAGAAAGAAGTTGTGGTATTTACTTACAAAGCAATATCACTCAGCAATGAAATCTGTGTCATCAGGCCCTTAGCAGCACAATGAGTGGATTCAGGTATGATGATTCTAACTGAAATAAGTCACACAGAAAAAGAAACATCATAAGATATCAGTAATACACGGAATGTAAACTTGGCTACACAGGAACTGAATTACAGAACAGAACAGGGTCTCAAATTTAGAAAACCAACTTATGCTTGCTTAAGGGTAAAGGTGAGTTGGGGTGCTGCATAAAACCAGAGATTGAAATGAGCACAGATAAAGTTCCTTAAGCCAAATATGGAATAGACAAGAGCTACTCCTTGCTCAACGAAATGGACTCAACACCCCATATTAAACGCCTAAGAATGTACCTGACTAGTAAGTATCTTAAAACCTATGGATTGCTATGTCTCCGAAAGAGAATCAAGCATGTGTACAGGGGCATAAACGCAGCAGTGATAGGATTGGAGAGGTTCGGTGAGCAAATGAAGACCCTTTGAAGTCATATTGCATGGTACCCATTCCACGGGTTTCAACTACCCACGTTTAAGGTATTCTTCCTTCAGCTAAAACATGCATGTGGAACCTAGAGTATGATCAACCATGTGATCGGGAGACGTGTTCAAATATGTCTCAGTTTTCCTCCCCTGGTACTCGGGTGCAACATTCCAGACGCTTTACTAACACTCTCCCCACTTGGAGAGTCAGTCCCTTTAACCTCCTGTTTGGCCCAGTTTGCAATTTCTGCGGAAGATGAACAGGAATAGCGAGAACCAATGAGAGGCTAGCTGGAGGTGTCTGGACGGGCAAATTTAACTCTCATTTCCCACCAGGAAGAGGAATTAACCAAAGGCTCAGCATGCTGGGCCGGAACCAGATTAGGGCCTGAAGCCATCCTGCGGTGTTGCGGCCAGGTCACAAGAAAGCGAGTTGAAAAAGGAGCTCAGGGGCACTGTAATTCACAAACCTGCAGAGTTATAAATGACAGCTATCGTCCAAAAATAGACTGAAGTAAGGCTGCCAAGAGGACTTGAAAGCGGGGCAGAATTGCAGGAAACCGATTTCAGGAGGTAGACTGGAATTGCATTGAAAGCATAGGAAAAGAGGCAGAACGTCCACAATGATGCACTTGGCCAAAAAGGGCGTATGCGTTTTCTCCTGAATATATTCAGGAAAAAACGCATACGCCCTTTCTGGTCAACCAAGCAAGCTTTCAAAGGAAATCTGCACTACAATGAAGTCTCACTTCCCCCCGGCCAAAAGGGCCATCTGAAAAAAGTGTAAATTCCAGAAAGGCAACAGGCCATTGAGAACTGGGAGCCTTGTTATGCTGATGGGCGGGATGAAAATTGCCAACAGACACTTGGGAGAAGTGTATGGTGTTTCCTGAAACATCTAAAAAACAAAGCAACAGAGCCTAGGGCACTTCCACTTATGGTCCTATAGCTTAGGGAAATTAAAATCAAAAAGACACAGCCACCCCAAAGTTTGGAACGGCTCTGTTTACAAGAACCTCGTTTACAGTACAAGTTCAACATCGCAGAAAGTGAAAAATGGATAAAGAAGTTGTGGTATTTACTTACAAAGCAATATCACTCAGCAATGAAATCTGTGTCATCAGGCCCTTAGCAGCACAATGAGTGGATTCAGGTATGATGATTCTAACTGAAATAAGTCACACAGAAAAAGAAACATCATAAGATATCAGTAATACACGGAATGGAAACTTGGCTACACAGGAACTGAATTACAGAACAGAACAGGGTCTCAAATTTAGAAAACCAACTTATGCTTGCTTAAGGGTAAAGGTGAGTTGGGGTGCTGCATAAAACCAGAGATTGAAATGAGCACAGATAAAGTTCCTTAAGCCAAATATGGAATAGACAAGAGCTACTCCTTGCTCAACGAAATGGACTCAACACCCCATATTAAACGCCTAAGAATGTACCTGACTAGTAAGTATCTTAAAACCTATGGATTGCTATGTCTCTGAAAGAGAATCAAGCATGTGTACAGCGGCATAAACGCAGCAGTGATAGGATTGGAGAGGTGCGGTGAGCAAATGAAGACCCTTTGAAGTCATATTGCATGGTACCCATTCCACGGGTTTCAACTACCCAGGTTTAAGGTATTCTTCCTTCAGCTAAAACATGCATGTGGAACCTAGAGTATGATCAACCATGTGATCGGGAGACGTGTTCAAATATGTCTCAGTTTTCCTCCCCTGGTACTCGGGTGCAACATTCCAGACGCTTTACTAACACTCTCCCCACTTGGAGAGTCAGTCCCTTTAACCTCCTGTTTGGCCCAGTTTGCAATTTCTGTGGAAGATGAACAGGAATAGCGAGAACCAATGAGAGGCTAGCTGGAGGTGTCTGGACGGGCAAATTTAACTCTCATTTCCCACCAGGAAGAGGAATTAACCAAAGGCTCAGCATGCCGGGCCGGAACCAGATTAGGGCCTGAAGCCATCCTGCGCTGTTGCGGCCAGGTCACAAGAAAGCGAGTTGAAGAAAGGAGCTCAGGGGCACTGTAATTCACAAACCTGCAGAGTTATAAATGACAGCTATCGTCCAAAAATAGACTGAAGTAAGGCTGCCAAGAGGACTTGAAAGCGGGGCAGAATTGCAGGAAACCGATTTCAGGAGGTAGACTGGAATTGCATTGAAAGCATAGGAAAAGAGGCAGAACGTCCACAATGATGCACTTGGCCAAAAAGGGCGTATGCGTTTTTTCCTGAATATATTCAGGAAAAAACGCATACGCCCTTTTTGGCCAACCAAGCAAGCTTGCAAAGGAAATCTGCACTACAATGAAGTCTCACTTCCCCCCGGCCAAAAGGGCCATCTGAAAAAAGTGTAAAATCCAGAAAGGCAACAGGCCATTGAGAACTGGGAGCCTTGTTATGCTGATGGGCGGGATGTAAATTGCCAACAGACACTTGGGAGAAGTGTATGGTGTTTCCTGAAACATCTAAAAAACAAAGCAACAGAGCCTAGGGCACTTCCACTTATGGTCCTATAGCTTAGGGAAATTAAAATCAAAAAGACACAGCCACCCCAAAGTTTGGAACGGCTCTGTTTACAAGAACCTCGTTTACAGTACAAGTTCAACATCGCAGAAAGTGAAAAATGGATAAAGAAGTTGTGGTATTTACTTACAAAGCAATATCACTCAGCAATGAAATCTGTGTCATCAGGCCCTTAGCAGCACAATGAGTGGATTCAGGTATGATGATTCTAACTGAAATAAGTCACACAGAAAAAGAAACATCATAAGATATCAGTAATACACGGAATGTAAACTTGGCTACACAGGAACTGAATTACAGAACAGAACAGGGTCTCAAATTTAGAAAACCAACTTATGCTTGCTTAAGGGTAAAGGTGAGTTGGGGTGCTGCATAAAAACAGAGATTGAAATGAGCACAGATAAAGTTCCTTAAGCCAAATATGGAATAGACAAGAGCTACTCCTTGCTCAACGAAATGGACTCAACACCGCATATTAAACGCCTAAGAATGTACCTGACTAGTAAGTATCGTAAAACCTATGGATTGCTATGTCTCCGAAAGAGAATCAAGCATGTGTACAGGGGCATAAACGCAGCAGTGATAGGATTGGAGAGGTTCGGTGAGCAAATGAAGACCCTTTGAAGTCATATTGAATAGTACCCATTCCAGGGGTTTCAACTACCCAGGTTTAAGGTATTCTTCCTTCAGCTAAAACATGCATGTGGAACCTAGAGTATGATCAACCATGTGATCGGGAGACGTGTTCAAATATGTCTCAGTTTTCCTCCCCTGGTACTCGGGTGCAACATTCCAGACGCTTTACTAACACTCTCCCCACTTGGAGAGTCAGTCCCTTTAACCTCCTGTTTGGCCCAGTTTGCAATTTCTGCGGAAGATGAACAGGAATAGCGAGAACCAATGAGAGACTAGCTGGAGGTGTCTGGACGGGCAAATTTAACTCTCATTTCCCACCAGGAAGAGGAAATAACCAAAGGCTCAGCGTGCCGTGCCGGAACCAGATTAGGGCCTGAAGCCATCCTGCGGTGTTGCGGCCAGGTCACAAGAAAGCGAGTTGAAGAAAGGAGCTCAGGGGCACTGTAATTCACAAACCTGCAGAGTTATAAATGACAGCTATCGTCCAAAAATAGACTGAAGTAAGGCTGCCAAGAGGACTTGAAAGCGGGGCAGAATTGCAGGAAACCGATTTCAGGAGGTAGACTGGAATTGCATTGAAAGCATAGGAAAAGAGGCAGAACGTCCACAATGATGCACTTGGCCAAAAAGGGCGTATGCGTTTTTTCCTGAATATATTCAGGAAAAAACGCATACGCCCTTTTTGGCCAACCAAGCAAGCTTGCAAAGGAAATCTGCACTACAATGAAGTCTCACTTCCCCCCGGTCAAAAGGGCCATCTGAAAAAAGTGTAAAATCCAGAAAGGCAAGACAGGCCATGGAGAACTGGGAGCCTTGTTATGCTGATGGGCGGGATGTAAATTGCCAACAGACACTCGGGAGAAGTGTATGGTGTTTCCTGAAACATCTAAAAAACAAAGCAACAGAACCTAGGGCACTTCCACTTATGGTCCTATAGCTTAGGGAAATTAAAATCAAAAAGACACAGCCACCCCAAAGTTTGGAACGGCTCTGTTTACAAGAACCTCGTTTACAGTACAAGTTCAACATCGCAGAAAGTGAAAAATGGATAAAGAAGTTGTGGTATTTACTTACAAAGCAATATCACTCAGCAATGAAATCTGTGTCATCAGGCCCTTAGCAGCACAATGAGTGGATTCAGGTATGATGATTCTAACTGAAGTAAGTCACACAGAAAAAGAAACATCATAAGATATCAGTAATACACGGAATGTAAACTTGGCTACACAGGAACTGAATTACAGAACAGAACAGGGTCTCAAATTTAGAAAACCAACTTATGCTTGCTTAAGGGTAAAGGTGAGTTGGGGTGCTGCATAAAACCAGAGATTGAAATGAGCACAGATAAAGTTCCTTAAGCCAAATATGGAATAGACAAGAGCTACTCCTTGCTCAACGAAATGGACTCAACACCGCATATTAAACGCCTAAGAATGTACCTGACTAGTAAGTATCTTAAAACCTATGGATTGCTATGTCTCCGAAAGAGAATCAAGCATGTGTACAGGGGCATAAACGCAGCAGTGATAGGATTGGAGAGGTTCGGTGAGCAAATGAAGACCCTTTGAAGTCATATTGCATGGTACCCATTACATGGGTCTTAACTCTCCAGGTTTAAGGTATTCTTCCTTCAGCTAAAACATGCATGTGGAACCCAAGTATGATCAACCATGTGAACGGGAGACGTGTTCAAATATGTCTCAGTTTTCCTCCCCTGGTACTCGGGTGCAACATTCCAGACGCTTTACTAACACTCTCCCCACTTGGAGAGTCAGCGCCTTTAACCTCCTGTTTGGCCCAGTTTGCAATTTCTGCGGAAGATGAACAGGAATAGCGAGAACCAATGAGAGGCTAGCTGGAGGTGTCTGGACGGGCAAATTTAACTCTCATTTCCCACCAGGAAGAGGAAATAACCAAAGGCTCAGTGTGCCGTGCCGGAACCAGATTAGGGCCTGAAGCCATCCTGCGGTGTTGCGGCCAGGTCACAAGAAAGCGAGTTGAAGAAAGGAGCTCAGGGGCACTGTAATTCACAAACCTGCAGAGTTATAAATGACAGCTATCGTCCAAAAATAGACTGAAGTAAGGCTGCCAAGAGGACTTGAAAGCGGGGCAGAATTGCAGGAAACCGATTTCAGGAGGTAGACTGGAATTGCATTGAAAGCATAGGAAAAGAGGCAGAACGTCCACAATGATGCACTTGGCCAAAAAGGGCGTATGCGTTTTTTCCTGAATATATTCAGGAAAAAACGCATACGCCCTTTTTGGCCAACCAAGCAAGCTTGCAAAGGAAATCTGCACTACAATGAAGTCTCACTTCCCCCCGGTCAAAAGGGCCATCTGAAAAAAGTGTAAAATCCAGAAAGGCAACAGGCAATTGAGAACTGGGAGCCTTGTTATGCTGATGGGCGGGATGTAAATTGCCAACAGACACTTGGGAGAAGTGTATGGTGTTTCCTGAAACATCTAAAAAACAAAGCAACAGAGCCTAGGGCACTGCCACTTATGGTCCTATAGCTTAGGGAAATTAAAATCAAAAAGACACAGCCACCCCAAAGTTTGGGACGCCTCTGTTTACAAGAACCTCGTTTACAGTACAAGTTCAACATCGCAGAAAGTGAAAAATGGATAAAGAAGTTGTGGTATTCACTTACAAAGCAATATCACTCAGCAATGAAATCTATGTCATCAGGCCCTTAGCAGCACAATGAGTGGATTCAGGTATGATGATTCTAACTGAAGTAAGTCACACAGAAAAAGAAACATCATAAGATATCAGTAATACACGGAATGCAAACTTGGCTACACAGGAACTGAATTACAGAACAGAACAGGGTCTCAAATTTAGAAAAACAACTTATGCTTGCTTAAGGGTAAAGGTGAGTTGGGGTGCTGCATAAAACCAGAGATTGAAATGAGCACAGATAAAGTTCCTTAAGCCAAATATGGAATAGACAAGAGCTACTCCTTGCTCAACGAAATGGACTCAACACCCCATATTAAACGCCTAAGAATGAACCTGACTTGTAAGTATCTTAAAACCTATGGATTGCTATGTCTCCGAAAGAGAATCAAGCATGTGTACAGGGGCATAAACGCAGCAGTGATAGGATTGGAGAGGTGCGGTGAGCAAATGAAGACCCTTTGAAGTCATATTGCATGGTACCCATTCCACGGGTTTCAACTACCCAGGTTTAAGGTATTCTTCCTTCAGCTAAAACATGCATGTGGAACCTAGAGTATGATCAACCATGTGATCGGGAGACGTGTTCAAATATGTCTCAGTTTTCCTCCCCTGGTACTCGGGTGCAACATTCCAGACGCTTTACTAACACTCTCCCCACTTGGAGAGTCAGTCCCTTTAACCTCCTGTTTGGCCCAGTTTGCAATTTCTGCGGAAGATGAACAGGAATAGCGAAAACCAATGAGAGGCTAGCTGGAGGTGTCTGGACAGGCAAATTTAACTCTCATTTCCCACCAGGAAGAGGAATTAACCAAAGGCTCAGCATGCCGGGCCGGAACCAGATTAGGGCCTGAAGCCATCCTGCGGTGTTGCGGCCAGCTCAAAAGAAAGCGAATTGAAGAACGGAGCTCAGGGGCACTGTAATTCACAAACCTGCAGAGTTATAAATGACAGCTATCGTCCAAAAATAGACTGAAGTACGGCTGCCAAGAGGACTTGAAAGCGGGGCAGAATTGCAGGAAACCGATTTCAGGAGGTAGACTGGAATTGCATTGAAAGCACAGGAAAAGAGGCAGAACGTCCACAATGATGCACTTGGCCAAAAAGGGCGTATGCGTTTTTTCCTGAATATATTCAGGAAAAAACGCATACGCCCTTTTTGGCCAACCAAGCAAGCTTGCAAAGGAAATCTGCACTACAATGAAGTCTCACTTCCCCCCGGTCAAAAGGGCCATCTGAAAAAAGTGTAAAATCCAGAAAGGCAAGACAGGCCATGGAGAACTGGGAGCCTTGTTATGCTGATGGGCGGGATGTAAATTGCCAACAGACACTCGGGAGAAGTGTATGGTGTTTCCTGAAACATCTAAAAAACAAAGCAACAGAGCCTAGGGCACTGCCACTTATGGTCCTATAGCTTAGGGAAATTAAAATCAAAAAGACACAGCCACCCCAAAGTTTGGGACGCCTCTGTTTACAAGAACCTCGTTTACAGTACAAGTTCAACATCGCAGAAAGTGAAAAATGGATAAAGAAGTTGTGGTATTTACTTACAAAGCAATATCACTCAGCAATGAAATCTATGTCATCAGGCCCTTAGCATCACAATGAGTGGATTCAGGTATGATGATTCTAACTGAAATAAGTCACACAGAAAAAGAAACATCATAAGATATCAGTAATACATGGAATGTAAACTTGGCTACACAGGAACTGAATTACAGAACAGAACAGGGTCTCAAATTTAGAAAACCAACTTATGCTTGCTTAAGGGTAAAGGTGAGTTGGGGTGCTGCATAAAACCAGAGATTGAAATGAGCACAGATAAAGTTCCTTAAGCCAAATATGGAATAGACAAGAGCTACTCCTTGCTCAACGAAAGGGACTCAACACCGCATATTAAACGCCTAAGAATGTACCTGACTAGTAAATATCGTAAAACCTATGGATTGCTATGTCTCCGAAAGAGAATCAAGCATGTGTACAGGGGCATAAACGCAGTAGTGATAGGGTTGGAGAGGTTCGGTGAGCAAATGAAGACCCTTTGAAGTCATATTGCATGGTACCCATTACACGGGTCTCAACTCTCCAGGTTTAAGGTATTCTTCCTTCAGCTAAAACATGCATGTGGAACCCAAGTATGATCAACCATGTGAACGGGAGACGTGTTCAAATATGTCTCAGTTTTCCTCCCCTGGTACTCGGGTGCAACATTCCAGACGCTTTACTAACACTCTCCCCACTTGGAGAGTCAGCGCCTTTAACCTCCTGTTTGGCCCAGTTTGCAATTTCTGCGGAAGATGAACAGGAATAGCGAGAACCAATGAGAGGCTAGCTGGAGGTGTCTGGACGGGCAAATTTAACTCTCATTTCCCACCAGGAAGAGGAAATAACCAAAGGCTCAGTGTGCCGTGCCGGAACCAGATTAGGGCCTGAAGCCATCCTGCGGTGTTGCGGCCAGGTCACAAGAAAGCGAGTTGAAGAAAGGAGCTCAGGGGCACTGTAATTCACAAACCTGCAGAGTTATAAATGACAGCTATCGTCCAAAAATAGACTGAAGTAAGGCTGCCAAGAGGACTTGAAAGCGGGGCAGAATTGCAGGAAACCGATTTCAGGAGGTAGACTGGAATTGCATTGAAAGCATAGGAAAAGAGGCAGAACGTCCACAATGATGCACTTGGCCAAAAAGGGCGTATGCGTTTTTTCCTGAATATATTCAGGAAAAAACGCATACGCCCTTTTTGGCCAACCAAGCAAGCTTGCAAAGGAAATCTGCACTACAATGAAGTCTCACTTCCCCCCGGTCAAAAGGGCCATCTGAAAAAAGTGTAAAATCCAGAAAGGCAACAGGCAATTGAGAACTGGGAGCCTTGTTATGCTGATGGGCGGGATGTAAATTGCCAACAGACACTTGGGAGAAGTGTATGGTGTTTCCTGAAACATCTAAAAAACAAAGCAACAGAGCCTAGGGCACTGCCACTTATGGTCCTATAGCTTAGGGAAATTAAAATCAAAAAGACACAGCCACCCCAAAGTTTGGGACGCCTCTGTTTACAAGAACCTCGTTTACAGTACAAGTTCAACATCGCAGAAAGTGAAAAATGGATAAAGAAGTTGTGGTATTCACTTACAAAGCAATATCACTCAGCAATGAAATCTATGTCATCAGGCCCTTAGCAGCACAATGAGTGGATTCAGGTATGATGATTCTAACTGAAGTAAGTCACACAGAAAAAGAACCATCATAAGATATCAGTAATACACGGAATGCAAACTTGGCTACACAGGAACTGAATTACAGAACAGAACAGGGTCTCAAATTTAGAAAACCAACTTATGCTTGCTTAAGGGTAAAGGTGAGTTGGGGTGCTGCATAAAACCAGAGATTGAAATGAGCACAGATAAAGTTCCTTAAGCCAAATATGGAATAGACAAGAGCTACTCCTTGCTCAACGAAATGGACTCAACACCGCATATTAAACGCCTAAGAATGTACCTGACTTGTAAGTATCTTAAAACCTATGGATTGCTATGTCTCCGAAAGAGAATCAAGCATGTGTACAGGGGCATAAACGCAGCAGTGATAGGATTGGAGAGGTGCGGTGAGCAAATGAAGACCCTTTGAAGTCATATTGCATGGTACCCATTCCACGGGTTTCAACTACCCAGGTTTAAGGTATTCTTCCTTCAGCTAAAACATGCATGTGGAACCTAGAGTATGATCAACCATGTGATCGGGAGACGTGTTCAAATATGTCTCAGTTTTCCTCCCCTGGTACTCGGGTGCAACATTCCAGACGCTTTCCTAACACTCTCCCCACTTGGAGAGTCAGTCCCTTTAACCTCCTGTTTGGCCCAGTTTGCAATTTCTGCGGAAGATGAACAGGAATAGCGAAAACCAATGAGAGGCTAGCTGGAGGTGTCTGGACAGGCAAATTTAACTCTCATTTCCCACCAGGAAGAGGAATTAACCAAAGGCTCAGCATGCCGGGCCGGAACCAGATTAGGGCCTGAAGCCATCCTGCGGTGTTGCGGCCAGCTCAAAAGAAAGCGAATTGAAGAACGGAGCTCAGGGGCACTGTAATTCACAAACCTGCAGAGTTATAAATGACAGCTATCGTCCAAAAATAGACTGAAGTAAGGCTGCCAAGAGGACTTGAAAGCGGGGCAGAATTGCAGGAAACCGATTTCAGGAGGTAGACTGGAATTGCATTGAAAGCATAGGAAAAGAGGCAGAACGTCCACAATGATGCACTTGGCCAAAAAGGGCGTATGCGTTTTTTCCTGAATATATTCAGGAAAAAACGCATACGCCCTTTTTGGCCAACCAAGCAAGCTTGCAAAGGAAATCTGCACTACAATGAAGTCTCACTTCCCCCCGGTCAAAAGGGCCATCTGAAAAAAGTGTAAAATCCAGAAAGGCAGGACAGGCCATGGAGAACTGGGAGCCTTGTTATGCTGATGGGCGGGATGTAAATTGCCAACAGACACTCGGGAGAAGTGTATGGTGTTTCCTGAAACATCTAAAAAACAAAGCAACAGAGCCTAGGGCACTGCCACTTATGGTCCTATAGCTTAGGGAAATTAAAATCAAAAAGACACAGCCACCCCAAAGTTTGGGACGCCTCTGTTTACAAGAACCTCGTTTACAGTACAAGTTCAACATCGCAGAAAGTGAAAAATGGATAAAGAAGTTGTGGTATTTACTTACAAAGCAATATCACTCAGCAATGAAATCTATGTCATCAGGCCCTTAGCATCACAATGAGTGGATTCAGGTATGATGATTCTAACTGAAATAAGTCACACAGAAAAAGAAACATCATAAGATATCAGTAATACATGGAATGTAAACTTGGCTACACAGGAACTGAATTACAGAACAGAACAGGGTCTCAAATTTAGAAAACCAACTTATGCTTGCTTAAGGGTAAAGGTGAGTTGGGGTGCTGCATAAAACCAGAGATTGAAATGAGCACAGATAAAGTTCCTTAAGCCAAATATGGAATAGACAAGAGCTACTCCTTGCTCAACGAAAGGGACTCAACACCGCATATTAAACGCCTAAGAATGTACCTGACTAGTAAATATCGTAAAACCTATGGATTGCTATGTCTCCGAAAGAGAATCAAGCATGTGTACAGGGGCATAAACGCAGTTGTGATAGGGTTGGAGAGGTTCGGTGAGCAAATGAAGACCCTTTGAAGTCATATTGCATGGTACCCATTACACGGGTCTCAACTCTCCAGGTTTAAGGTATTCTTCCTTCAGCTAAAACATGCATGTGGAACCCAAGTATGATCAACCATGTGAACGGGAGACGTGTTCAAATATGTCTCAGTTTTCCTCCCCTGGTACTCGGGTGCAACATTCCAGACGCTTTACTAACACTCTCCCCACTTGGAGAGTCAGCGCCTTTAACCTCCTGTTTGGCCCAGTTTGCAATTTCTGCGGAAGATGAACAGGAATAGCGAGAACCAATGAGAGGCTAGCTGGAGGTGTCTGGACGGGCAAATTTAACTCTCATTTCCCACCAGGAAGAGGAAATAACCAAAGGCTCAGCATGCCGGGCCGGAACCAGATTAGGGCCTGAAGCCATCCTGCGGTGTTGCGGCCAGGTCACAAGAAAACGAGTTGAAGAAAGGAGCTCAGGGGCACTGTAATTCACAAACCTGCAGAGTTATAAATGACAGCTATCGTCCAAAAATAGACTGAAGTAAGGCTGCCAAGAGGACTTGAAAGCGGGGCAGAATTGCAGGAAACCGATTTCAGGAGGTAGACTGGAATTGCACTGAAAGCATAGGAAAAGAGGCAGAACGTCCACAATGATGCACTTGGCCAAAAAGGGCGTATGCGTTTTTTCCTGAATATATTCAGGAAAAAACGCATACGCCCTTTTTGGCCAAACAAGCAAGCTTGCAAAGGAAATCTGCACTACAATGAAGTCTCACTTCCCCCCGGTCAAAAGGGCCATCTGAAAAAAGTGTAAAATCCAGAAAGGCAGGACAGGCCATGGAGAACTGGGAGCCTTGTTATGCTGATGGGCGGGATGTAAATTGCCAACAGACACTCGGGAGAAGTGTATGGTGTTTCCTGAAACATCTAAAAAACAAAGCAACAGAACCTAGGGCACTTCCACTTATGGTCCTATAGCTTAGGGAAATTAAAATCAAAAAGACACAGCCACCCCAAAGTTTGGAACGGCTCTGTTTACAAGAACCTCGTTTACAGTACAAGTTCAACATCGCAGAAAGTGAAAAATGGATAAAGAACTTGTGGTATTTACTTACAAAGCAATATCACTCAGCAATGAAATCTGTGTCATCAGGCCCTTAGCAGCACAATGAGTGGATTCAGGTATGATGATTCTAACTGAAGTAAGTCACACAGAAAAAGAAACATCATAAGATATCAGTAATACACGGAATGTAAACTTGGCTACACAGGAACTGAATTACAGAACAAAACAGGGACTCAAATTTAGAAAAACAACTTATGCTTGCTTAAGGCTAAAGGTGAGTTGGGGTGCTGCATAAAACCAGAGATTGAAATGAGCACAGATAAAGTTCCTCAAGTCAAATATGGAATAGACAAGAGCTACTCCTTGCTCAACGAAATGGACTCAACACCGCATATTAAACGCCTAAGAATGTACCTGACTAGTAAGTATCTTAAAACCTATGGATTGCTATGTCTCCGAAAGAGAATCAAGCATGTGTACAGGGGCATAAACGCAGCAGTGATAGGATTGGAGAGGTTCGGTGAGCAAATGAAGACCCTTTGAAGTCATATGGCATGGTACCCATTACACGGGTCTCAACTCTCCAGGTTTAAGGTATTCTTCCTTCAGCTAAGACATGCATGTGGAACCCAAGTATGATCAACCATGTGATCGGGAGACGTGTTCAAATATGTCTCAGTTTTCCTCCCCTGGTACTCGGGTGCAACATTCCAGACGCTTTACTAACACTCTCCCCACTTGGAGAGTCAGTCCCTTTAACCTCCTGTTTGGCCCAGTTTGCAATTTCTGCGGAAGATGGACAGGAATAGCGAAAACCAATGAGAAGCTAGCTGGAGGTGTTTGGACGGGCAAATTTAACTCTCATTTCCCACCAGGAAGAGGAATTAACCAAAGGCTCAGCATGCCGGGCCGGAACCAGATTAGGGCCTGAAGCCATCCTGCGGTGTTGCGGCCAGCTCAAAAGAAAGCGAATTGAAGAACGGAGCTCAGGGGCACTGTAATTCACAAACCTGCAGAGTTATAAATGACAGCTATCGTCCAAAAATAGACTGAAGTAAGGCTGCCAAGAGGACTTGAAAGCGGGGCAGAATTGCAGGAAACCGATTTCAGGAGGTAGACTGGAATTGCATTGAAAGCATAGGAAAAGAGGCAGAACGTCCACAATGATGCACTTGGCCAAAAAGGGCGTATGCGTTTTTTCCTGAATATATTCAGGAAAAAACGCATACGCCCTTTTTGGCCAACCAAGCAAGCTTGCAAAGGAAATCTGCACTACAATGAAGTCTCACTTCCCCCCGGTCAAAAGGGCCATCTGAAAAAAGTGTAAAATCCAGAAAGGCAGGACAGGCCATGGAGAACTGGGAGCCTTGTTATGCTGATGGGCGGGATGTAAATTGCCAACAGACACTCGGGAGAAGTGTATGGTGTTTCCTGAAACATCTAAAAAACAAAGCAACAGAGCCTAGGGCACTGCCACTTATGGTCCTATAGCTTAGGGAAATTAAAATCAAAAAGACACAGCCACCCCAAAGTTTGGGACGCCTCTGTTTACAAGAACCTCGTTTACAGTACAAGTTCAACATCGCAGAAAGTGAAAAATGGATAAAGAAGTTGTGGTATTTACTTACAAAGCAATATCACTCAGCAATGAAATCTGTGTCATCAGGCCCTTAGCAGCACAATGAGTGGATTCAGGTATGATGATTCTAACTGAAATAAGTCACACAGAAAAAGAAACATCATAAGATATCAGTAATACACGGAATGTAAACTTGGCTACACAGGAACTGAATTACTGAACAGAACAGGGTCTCAAATTTAGAAAACCAACTATGCTTGCTTAAGGGTAAAGGTGAGTTGGGGTGCTGCATAAAACCAGAGATTGAAATGAGCACAGATAAAGTTCCTTAAGTCAAATATGGAATAGACAAGAGCTACTCCTTGCTCAACGAAATGGACTCAACACCGCATATTAAACGCCTAAGAATATACCTGACTAGTAAGTATCGTAAAACCTATGGATTGCTATGTCTCCGAAAGAGAATCAAGAATGTGTACAGGGGCATAAACGCAGCAGTGATAGGATTGGAGAGGTTCGGTGAGCAAATGAAGACCCTTTGAAGTCATATTGCATGGTACCCATTACACGGGTCTCAACTCTCCAGGTTTAAGGTATTCTTCCTTCAGCTAAAACATGCATGTGGAACCCAAGTATGATCAACCATGTGAAGGGGAGACGTGTTCAAATGTGTCTCAGTTTTCCTCCCCTGGTACTCGGGTGCAACATTCCAGACGCTTTACTAACACTCTCCCCACTTGGAGAGTCAGCGCCTTTAACCTCCTGTTTGGCCCAGTTTGCAATTTCTGCGGAAGATGAACAGGAATAGCGAGAACCAATGAGAGGCTAGCTGGAGGTGTCTGGACGGGCAAATTTAACTCTCATTTCCCACCAGGAAGAGGAAATAACCAAAGGCTCAGCGTGCCGTACCGGAACCAGATTAGGGCCTGAAGCCATCCTGCGGTGTTGCGGCCAGCTCAAAAGAAAGCGAGTTGAAGAAAGGAGCTCAGGGGCACTGTAATTCTCAAACCTGCAGAGTTATAAATGACAGCTATCGTCCAAAAATAGACTGAAGTAAGGCTGCCAAGAGGACTTGAAAGCGGGGCAGAATTGCAGGAAACCGATTTCAGGAGGTAGACTGGAATTGCATTGAAAGCATAGGAAAAGAGGCAGAACGTCCACAATGATGCACTTGGCCAAAAAGGGCGTATGCGTTTTTTCCTGAATATATTCAGGAAAAAACGCATACGCCCTTTTTGGCCAACCAAGCAAGCTTGCAAAGGAAATCTGCACTACAATGAAGTCTCACTTCCCCCCGGTCAAAAGGGCCATCTGAAAAAAGTGTAAAATCCAGAAAGGCAGGACAGGCCATGGAGAACTGGGAGCCTTGTTATGCTGATGGGCGGGATGTAAATTGCCAACAGACACTTGGGAGAAGTGTATGGTGTTTCCTGAAACATCTAAAAAACAAAGCAACAGAGCCTAGGGCACTTCCACTTATGGTCCTATAGCTTAGGGAAATTAAAATCAAAAAGACACAGCCACCCCAAAGTTTGGAACGGCTCTGTTTACAAGAACCTCGTTTACAGTACAAGTTCAACATCGCAGAAAGTGAAAAATGGATAAAGAAGTTGTGGTATTTACTTACAAAGCAATATCACTCAGCAATGAAATCTATGTCATCAGGCCCTTAGCATCACAATGAGTAGATTCAGGTACGATGATTCTAACTGAAATAAGTCACATAGAAAAAGAAACATCATAAGATATCAGTAATACACGGAATGTAAACTTGGCTACACAGGAACTGAATTCCAAAACAGAACAGGTTCTCAAATTTAGAAAACCAACTTATGCTTGCTTAAGGGTAAAGGTGAGTTGGGGTGCTGCATAAAACCAGAGATTGAAATGAGCACAGATAAAGTTCCTTAAGTCAAATATGGAATAGACAAGAGCTACACCTTGCTCAACGAAATGGACTCAACACCGCATATTAAACGCCTAAGAATGTACCTGACTAGTAAGTATCTTAAAACCTATGGATTGCTATGTCTCCGAAAGAGAATCAAGCATGTGTACAGGGGCATAAACGCAGCAGTGATAGGATTGGAGAGGTTCGGTGAGCAAATGAAGACCCTTTGAAGTCATATTGCATGGTACCCATTACACGGGTCTCAACTCTCCAGGTTTAAGGTATTCTTCCTTCAGCTAAAACATGCATGTGGAACCCAGAGTATGATCAACCATATGATCGGGAGACGTGTTCAAATATGTCTCAGTTTTCCTCCCCTGGTACTCGGGTGCAACATTCCAGACGCTTTACTAACACTCTCCCCACTTGGAGAGTCAGCGCCTTTAACCTCCTGTTTGGCCCAGTTTGCAATTTCTGCGGAAGATGAACAGGAATAGCGAGAACCAGTGAGAGACTAGCTGGAGGTGTCTGGACGGGCAAATTTAACTCTCATTTCCCACCAGGAAGAGGAAATAACCAAAGGCTCAGCGTGCCGTGCCGGAACCAGATTAGGGCCTGAAGCCATCCTGCGGTGTTGCGGCCAGGTCACAAGAAAGCGAGTTGAAGAAAGGAGCTCGGGGCACTGTAATTCACAAACCTGCAGAGTTATAAATGACAGCTATCGTCCAAAAATAGACTGAAGTAAGGCTGCCAAGAGGACTTGAAAGTGGGGCAGAATTGCAGGAAACCGATTTCAGGAGGTAGACTGGAATTGCATTGAAAGCATAGGAAAAGAGGCAGAACGTCCACAATGATGCACTTGGCCAAAAAGGGCGTATGCGTTTTTTCCTGAATATATTCAGGAAAAAACGCATACGCCCTTTTTGGCCAACCAAGCAAGCTTGCAAAGGAAATCTGCACTACAATGAAGTCTCACTTCCCCCCGGTCAAAAGGGCCATCTGAAAAAAGTGTAAAATCCAGAAAGGCAGGACAGGCCATGGAGAACTGGGAGCCTTGTTATGCTGATGGGCGGGATGTAAATTGCCAACAACCACTCGGGAGAAGTGTATGGTGTTTCCTGAAACATCTAAAAAACAAAGCAACAGAGCCTAGGGCACTTCCACTTATGGTCCTATAGCTTAGGGAAATTAAAATCAAAAAGACACAGCCACCCCAAAGTTTGGGACGCCTCCATTTACAAGAACCTCGTTTACCGTACAAGTTCAATATCACAGAAAGTGAAAAATGGATAAAGAACTTGTGGTACTTACGTACAATGCAGTATCACTCAGCAATGAAATCTATGTCATCAGGCCCGTAGCAGCATAATGAGTGGATTCAGGTACGATGATTCTAACTGAAATAAGTCACACAGAAAAAGAAACATCATAAGATATCACTAATACACGGAATGTAAACTTGGCTACACAGGAACTGCATTCCAAAACAGAACAGGGTCTCAAATTTAGAAAACCAACTTATGCTTGCTTAAGGGGAAAGGTGAGTTGGGGTGCTGCATAAAACCAGAGATTGAAATGAGCACAGATAAAGTTCCTTAAGCCAAATATGGAATAGACAAGAGCTACTCCTTGCTCAACGAAATGGACTCAACACCCCATATTAAACGCCTAAGAATGTACCTGACTAGTAAGTATCTTAAAACCTATGGATTGCTATGTCTCCAAAAGAGAATCAAGCGTGTGTACAGGGGCATAAACGCAGCAGTGATAGGATTGGAGAGGTTCGGTGAGCAAATGAAGACCCTTTGAAGTCATATTGCATGGTACCCATTACACGGGTCTCAACTCTCCAGGTTTAAGGTATTTTTCCTTCAGCTAAAACATGCATGTGGAACCCAAGTATGATCAACCATGTGAACGGGAGACGTGTTCAAATATGTCTCAGTTTTCCTCCCCTGGTACTCGGGTGCAACATTCCAGACGCTTTACTAACACTCTCCCCACTTGGAGAGTCAGCGCCTTTAACCTCCTGTTTGGCCCAGTTTGCAATTTCTGCGGAAGATGAACAGGAATAGCGAGAACCAATGAGAGACTAGCTGGAGGTGTCTGGACGGGCAAATTTAACTCTCATTTCCCACCAGGAAGAGGAAATAACCAAAGGCTCAGCGTGCCGTGCCGAAACCAGATTAGGGCCTGAAGCCATCCTGCGGTGTTGCGGCCAGGTCACAAGAAAGCAAGTTGAAGAAAGGAGCTCCGGGGCACTGTAATTCACAAACCTGCAGAGTTATAAATGACAGCTATCGTCCAAAAATAGACTGAAGTAAGGCTGCCAAGAGGACTTGAAAGCGGGGCAGAATTGCAGGAAACCGATTTCAGGAGGTAGACTGGAATTGCATTGAAAGCATAGGAAAAGAGGCAGAACGTCCACAATGATGCACTTGGCCAAAAAGGGCGTATGCGTTTTTTCCTGAATATATTCAGGAAAAAACGCATACGCCCTTTTTGGCCAACCAAGCAAGCTTGCAAAGGAAATCTGCACTACAATGAAGTCTCACTTCTCCCCGGTCAAAAGGGCCATCTGAAAAAAGTGTAAAATCCAGAAAGGCAGGACAGGCCATGGAGAACTGGGAGCCTTGTTATGCTGATGGGCGGGATGTAAATTGCCAACAACCACTCGGGAGAAGTGTATGGTGTTTCCTGAAACATCTAAAAAACAAAGCAACAGAACCTAGGGCACTTCCACTTATGGTCCTATAGCTTAGGGAAATTAAAATCAAAAAGACACAGCCACCCCAAAGTTTGGGACGCCTCTGTTTACAAGAACCTCGTTTACAGTACAAGTTCAACATCGCAGAAAGTGAAAAATGGATAAAGAAGTTGTGGTATTTACTTACAAAGCAATATCACTCAGCAATGAAATCTGTGTCATCAGGCCCTTAGCAGCACAATGAGTGGATTCAGGTATGATGATTCTAACTGAAATAAGTCACACAGAAAAAGAAACATCATAAGATATCACTAATACACGGAATGTAAACTTGGCTACACAGGAACTGAATTACAGAACAGAACAGGGTCTCAAATTTAGAAAACCAACTTATTCTTGCTTAAGGGTAAAGGTGAGTTGGGGTGCTGCATAAAACCAGAGATTGAAATGAGCACAGATAAAGTTCCTTAAGCCAAATATGGAATAGACAAGAGCTACTCCTTGCTCAACGAAATGGACTCAACACCCCATATTAAACGCCTAAGAATGTACCTGACTAGTAAGTATCTTAAAACCTATGGATTGCTATGTCTCCGAAAGAGAATCAAGCATGTGTACAGGGGCATAAACGCAGCAGTGATAGGATTGGAGAGGTTCGGTGAGCAAATGAAGACCCTTTGAAGTCATATTGCATGGTACCCATTACACGGGTTTCAACTACCCAGGTTTTAGGTATTCTTCCTTCAGCTAAAACATGCATGTGGAACCTAGAGTATGATCAACCATGTGATCGGGAGACGTGTTCAAATATGTCTCAGTTTTCCTCCCCTGGTACTCGGGTGCAACATTCCAGACGCTTTACTAACACTCTCCCCACTTGGAGAGTCAGTCCCTTTAACCTCCTGTTTGGCCCAGTTTGCAATTTCTGCGGAAGATGAACAGGAATAGCGAGAACCAATGAGAGGCTAGCTGGAGGTGTCTGGACGGGCAAATTTAACTCTCATTTCCCACCAGGAAGAGGAATTAACCAAAGGCTCAGCATGCCGGGCCGGAACCAGATTAGGGCCTGAAGACATCCTGCGGTGTTGCGGACAGGTCACAACAAAGCGAGTTGAAGAAAGGAGCTCAGGAGCACTGTAATTCACAAACCTGCAGAGTTATAAATGACAGCTATCGTCCAAAAATAGACTGAAGTAAGGCTGCCAAGAGGACTTGAAAGCGGGGCAGAATTGCAGGAAACCGATTTCAGGAGGTAGACTGGAATTGCATTGAAAGCATAGGAAAAGAGGCAGAACGTCCACAATGATGCACTTGGCCAAAAAGGGCGTATGCGTTTTTTCCTGAATATATTCAGGAAAAAACGCATACGCCCTTTTTGGCCAACCAAGCAAGCTTGCAAAGGAAATCTGCACTACAATGAAGTCTCACTTCCCCCCAGTCAAAAGGGCCATCTGAAAAAAGTGTAAAATCCAGAAAGGCAACAGGCCATTGAGAACTGGGAGCCTTGTTATGCTGATGGGCGGGATGTAAATTGCCAACAGACACTTGGGAGAAGTGTATGGTGTTTCCTGAAACATCTAAAAAACAAAGCAACAGAGCCTAGGGCACTTCAACTTATGGTCCTATAGCTTAGGGAAATAAAAATCAAAAAGACACAGCCACCCCAAAGTTTGGAACGGCTCTGTTTTAAGAACCTCGTTTACAGTACAAGTTCAACATCGCAGAAAGTGAAAAATGGATAAAGAAGTTGTGGTATTCACTTACAAAGCAATATCACTCAGCAATGAAATCTATGTCATCAGGCCCTTAGCAGCACAATGAGTGGATTCAGGTATGATGATTCTAACTGAAATAAGTCACACAGAAAAAGAAACATCATAAGATATCAGTAATACACGGAATGGAAACTTGGCTACACAGGAACTGAATTACAGAACAGAACAGGGTCTCAAATTTAGAAAAACAACTTATGCTTGCTTAAGGGTAAAGGTGAGTTGGGGTGCTGCATAAAACCAGAGATTGAAATGAGCACAGATAAAGTTCCTTAAGCCAAATATGGAATAGACAAGAGCTACTCCTTGCTGAACGAAATGGAGTCAACACCGCATATTAAACGCCTAAGAATATACCTGACTTGTAAGTATCTTAAAACCTATGGATTGCTATGTCTCTGAAAGAGAATCAAGCATGTGTACAGGGGCATAAACGCAGCAGTGATAGGATTGGAGAGGTTCGGTGAGCAAATGAAGACCCTTTGAAGTCATATTGCATGGTACCCATTACACGGGTCTTAACTCTCCAGGTTTAAGGTATTCTTCCTTCAGCTAAAACATGCATGTGGAACCCAACTATGATCAACCATGTGAACGGGAGACGTGTTCAAATATGTCTCAGTTTTCCTCCCCTGGTACTCGGGTGCAACATTCCAGACGCTTTACTAACACTCTCCCCACTTGGAGAGTCAGTCCCTTTAACCTCCTGTTTGGCCCAGTTTGCAATTTCTGCGGAAGATGAACAGGAATAGCGAGAACCAATGAGAGGCTAGCTGGAGGTGTCTGGACGGGCAAATTTAACTCTCATTTCCCACCAGGAAGAGGAATTAACCAAAGGCTGAGCATGCCGTACCGGAACCAGATTAGGGCCTGAAGCCATCCTGCGGTGTTGCGGCCAGGTCACAAGAAAGCGAGTTGAAGAAAGGAGCTCAGCGGCACTGTAATTCACAAACCTGCAGAGCTATAAATGACAGCTATCGTCCAAAAATATACTGAAGTAAGGCTGCCAAGAGGACTTGAAAGCGGGGCAGAATTGCAGGAAACCGATTTCAGGAGGTAGACTGGAATTGCATTGCAAGCATAGGAAAAGAGGCAGAACGTCCACAATGATGCACTTGGCCAAAAAGGGCGTATGCGTTTTTTCCTGAATATATTCAGGAAAAAACGCATACGCCCTTTTTGGCCAACCAAGCAAGCTTGCAAAGGAAATCTGCACTACAATGAAGTCTCACTTCCCCCCGGTCAAAAGGGCCATCTGAAAAAAGTGTAAAATCCAGAAAGGCAGGACAGGCCATGGAGAACTGGGAGCCTTGTTATGCTGATGGGCGGGATGTAAATTGCCAACAGACACTCGGGAGAAGTGTATGGTGTTTCCTGAAACATCTAAAAAACAAAGCAACAGAGCCTAGGGCAATGCCACTTATGGTCCTATAGCTTAGGGAAATTAAAATCAAAAAGACACAGCCACCCCAAAGTTTGGAACGGCTCTGTTTACAAGAACCTCGTTTACAGTACAAGTTCAACATCGCAGAAAGTGAAAAATGGATAAAGAAGTTGTGGTATTTACTTACAAAGCAATGTCACTCAGCAATGAAATCTGTGTCATCAGGCCCTTAGCAGCACAATGAGTGGATTCAGGTATGATGATTCTAACTGAAGTAAGTCACACAGAAAAAGAAACATCATAAGATATCAGTAATACACGGAATGTAAACTTGGCTACACAGGAACTGAATTACAGAACAGAACAGGGTCTCAAATTTAGAAAACCAACTTATGCTTGCTTAAGGGTAAAGGTGAGTTGGGGTGCTGCATAAAACCAGAGATTGAAATGAGCACAGATAAAGTTCCTTAAGTCAAATATGGAATAGACAAGAGCTACTCCTTGCTCAACGAAATGGACTCAACACCGCATATTAAACGCCTAAGAATGTACCTGACTAGTAAGTATCTTAAAACCTATGGATTGCTATGTCTCCGAAAGAGAATCAAGCATGTGTACAGGGGCATAAACGCAGCAGTGATAGGATTGGAGAGGTTCGGTGAGCAAATGAAGACCCTTTGAAGTCATATTGCATGGTACCCATTACACGGGTCTTAACTCTCCAGGTTTAAGGTATTCTTCCTTCAGCTAAAACATGCATGTGGAACCCAACTATGATCAACCATGTGAACGGGAGACGTGTTCAAATATGTCTCAGTTTTCCTCCCCTGGTACTCGGGTGCAACATTCCAGACGCTTTACTAACACTCTCCCGACTTGGAGAGTCAGTCCCTTTAACCTCCTGTTTGGCC
The DNA here is from genome assembly GCF_951394435.1 of Stenella coeruleoalba. Taxonomy (NCBI): domain Eukaryota; kingdom Metazoa; phylum Chordata; class Mammalia; order Artiodactyla; family Delphinidae; genus Stenella; species Stenella coeruleoalba. The sequence goes on along the minus strand of NW_027645978.1, from coordinate 493,193 downwards.
CAGTTTGCAATTTCTGCGGAAGATGAACAGGAATAGCGAGAACCAATGAGAGACTAGCTGGAGGTGTCTGGACGGGCAAATTTAACTCTCATTTCCCACCAGGAAGAGGAAATAACCAAAGGCTCAGCGTGCCGTGCCGAAACCAGATTAGGGCCTGAAGCCATCCTGCGGTGTTGCGGCCAGGTCACAAGAAAGCAAGTTGAAGAAAGGAGCTCCGGGGCACTGTAATTCACAAACCTGCAGAGTTATAAATGACAGCTATCGTCCAAAAATAGACTGAAGTAAGGCTGCCAAGAGGACTTGAAAGCGGGGCAGAATTGCAGGAAACCGATTTCAGGAGGTAGACTGGAATTGCATTGAAAGCATAGGAAAAGAGGCAGAACGTCCACAATGATGCACTTGGCCAAAAAGGGCGTATGCGTTTTTTCCTGAATATATTCAGGAAAAAACGCATACGCCCTTTTTGGCCAACCAAGCAAGCTTGCAAAGGAAATCTGCACTACAATGAAGTCTCACTTCTCCCCGGTCAAAAGGGCCATCTGAAAAAAGTGTAAAATCCAGAAAGGCAGGACAGGCCATGGAGAACTGGGAGCCTTGTTATGCTGATGGGCGGGATGTAAATTGCCAACAACCACTCGGGAGAAGTGTATGGTGTTTCCTGAAACATCTAAAAAACAAAGCAACAGAACCTAGGGCACTTCCACTTACGGTCCTATAGCTTAGGGAAATTAAAATCAAAAAGACACAGCCACCCCAAAGTTTGGGACGCCTCTGTTTACAAGAACCTCGTTTACAGTACAAGTTCAACATCGCAGAAAGTGAAAAATGGATAAAAAAGTTGTGGTATTTACTTACAAAGCAATATCACTCAGCAATGAAATCTGTGTCATCAGGCCCTTAGCAGCACAATGAGTGGATTCAGGTATGATGATTCTAACTGAAATAAGTCACACAGAAAAAGAAACATCATAAGATATCACTAATACACGGAATGTAAACTTGGCTACACAGGAACTGAATTACAGAACAGAACAGGGTCTCAAATTTAGAAAACCAACTTATTCTTGCTTAAGGGTAAAGGTGAGTTGGGGTGCTGCATAAAACCAGAGATTGAAATGAGCACAGATAAAGTTCCTTAAGCCAAATATGGAATAGACAAGAGCTACTCCTTGCTCAACGAAATGGACTCAACACCCCATATTAAACGCCTAAGAATGTACCTGACTAGTAAGTATCTTAAAACCTATGGATTGCTATGTCTCCAAAAGAGAATCAAGCGTGTGTACAGGGGCATAAACGCAGCAGTGATAGGATTGGAGAGGTGCGGTGAGCAAATGAAGACCCTTTGAAGTCATATTGCATGGTACCGATTACACGGGTCTCAACTCTCCAGGTTTAAGGTATTCTTCCTTCAGCTAAAACATGCATATGGAACCTAGAGTATGATCAACCATGTGATCGGGAAACGTGTTCAAATATGTCTCAGTTTTCGTACCCTGGTACTCGGGTGCAACATTCCAGACGCTTTACTAACACTCTCCCCACTTGGAGAGTCAGCGCCTTTAACCTCCTGTTTGGCCCAGTTTGCAATTTCTGCGGAAGATGAACAGGAATAGCGAGAACCAATGAGAGACTAGCTGGAGGTGTCTGGACGGGCAAATTTAACTCTCATTTCCCACCAGGAAGAGGAAATAACCAAAGGCTCAGCGTGCCGTGCCGGAACCAGATTAGGGCATGAAGCCATCCTGCGGTGTTGCGGCCAGGTCACAAGAAAGCGAGTTGAAGAAAGGAGCTCAGGGGCACTGTAATTCACAAACCTGCAGAGTTATAAATGACAGCTATCGTCCAAAAATAGACTGAAGTAAGGCTGCCAAGAGGACTTGAAAGCGGGGCAGAATTGCAGGAAACCGATTTCAGGAGGTAGACTGGAATTGCATTGAAAGCATAGGAAAAGAGGCAGAACGTCCACAATGATGCACTTGGCCAAAAAGGGCGTATGCGTTTTTTCCTGAATATATTCAGGAAAAAACGCATACGCCCTTTATGGCCAACCAAGCAAGCTTGCAAAGGAAATCTGCACTACAATGAAGTCTCACTTCCCCCCGGTCAAAAGGGCCATCTGAAAAAAGTGTAAAATCCAGAAAGGCAGGACAGGCCATGGAGAACTGGGAGCCTTGTTATGCTGATGGGCGGGATGTAAATTGCCAACAGACACTCGGGAGAAGTGTATGGTGTTTCCTGAAACATCTAAAAAACAAAGCAACAGAGCCTAGGGCACTGCCACTTATGGTCCTATAGCTTAGGGAAATTAAAATCAAAAAGACACAGCCACCCCAAAGTTTAGGACGCCTCTGTTTACAAGAACCTCGTTTACAGTACAAGTTCAACATCGCAGAAAGTGAAAAATGGATAAAGAAGTTGTGGTATTTACTTACAAAGCAATATCACTCAGCAATGAAATCTGTGTCATCAGGCCCTTAGCAGCACAATGAGTGGATTCAGGTTTGATGATTCTAACTGAAGTAAGTCACACAGAAAAAGAAACATCATAAGATATCAGTAATACACGGAATGTAAACTTGGCTACACAGGAACTGAATTACAGAACAGAACAGGGTCTCAAATTTAGAAAACCAACTTATGCTTGCTTAAGGGTAAAGGTGAGTTGGGGTGCTGCATAAAACCAGAGATTGAAATGAGCACAGATAAAGTTCCTTAAGTCAAATATGGAATAGACAAGAGCTACTCCTTGCTCAACGAAATGGACTCAACACCGCATATTAAACGCCTAAGAATGTACCTGACTAGTAAGTATCTTAAAACCTATGGATTGCTATGTCTCCGAAAGAGAATCAAGCATGTGTACAGGGGCATAAACGCAGCAGTGATAGGATTGGAGAGGTTCGGTGAGCAAATGAAGACCCTTTGAAGTCATATTGCATGGTACCCATTACATGGGTCTTAACTCTCCAGGTTTAAGGTATTCTTCCTTCAGCTAAAACATGCATGTGGAACCCAAGTATGATCAACCATGTGAACGGGAGACGTGTTCAAATATGTCTCAGTTTTCCTCCCCTGGTACTCAGGTGCAACATTCCAGACGCTTTACTAACACTCTCCCCACTTGGAGAGTCAGCGCCTTTAACCTCCTGTTTGGCCCAGTTTGCAATTTCTGCGGAAGAAGAACAGGAATAGCGAGAACCAATGAGAGACTAGCTGGAGGTGTCTGGACGGGCAAATTTAACTCTCATTTCCCACCAGGAAGAGGAAATAACCAAAGGCTCAGCGTGCCGGGCCGGAACCAGATTAGGGCCTGAAGCCATCCTGCGGTGTTGCGGCCAGCTCAAAAGAAAGCGAGTTGAAGAAAGGAGCTCAGGGGCACTGTAATTCACAAACCTGCAGAGTTATAAATGACAGCTATCGTCCAAAAATAGACTGAAGTAAGGCTGCCAAGAGGACTTGAAAGCGGGGCAGAATTGCAGGAAACCGATTTCAGGAGGTAGACTGGAATTGCATTGAAAGCATAGGAAAAGAGGCAGAACGTCCACAATGATGCACTTGGCCAAAAAGGGCGTATGCGTTTTTTCCTGAATATATTCAGGAAAAAACGCATACGCCCTTTATGGCCAACCAAGCAAGCTTGCAAAGGAAATCTGCACTACAATGAAGTCTCACTTCCCCCCGGTCAAAAGGGCCATCTGAAAAAAGTGTAAAATCCAGAAAGGCAGGACAGGCCATGGAGAACTGGGAGCCTTGTTATGCTGATGGGCGGGATGTAAATTGCCAACAGACACTCGGGAGAAGTGTATGGTGTTTCCTGAAACATCTAAAAAACAAAGCAACAGAGCCTAGGGCACTGCCACTTATGGTCCTATAGCTTAGGGAAATTAAAATCAAAAAGACACAGCCACCCCAAAGTTTGGGACGCCTCTGTTTACAAGAACCTCGTTTACAGTACAAGTTCAACATCGCAGAAAGTGAAAAATGGATAAAGAAGTTGTGGTATTTACTTACAAAGCAATATCACTCAGCAATGAAATCTGTGTCATCAGGCCCTTAGCAGCACAATGAGTGGATTCAGGTATGATGATTCTAACTGAAGTAAGTCACACAGAAAAAGAAACATCATAAGATATCAGTAATACACGGAATGTAAACTTGGCTACACAGGAACTGAATTACAGAACAGAACAGGGTCTCAAATTTAGAAAACCAACTTATGCTTGCTTAAGGGTAAAGGTGAGTTGGGGTGCTGCATAAAACCAGAGATTGAATTGAGCACAGATAAAGTTCCTTAAGTCAAATATGGAATAGACAAGAGCTACTCCTTGCTCAACGAAATGGACTCAACACCGCATATTAAACGCCTAAGAATGTACCTGACTAGTAAGTATCTTAAAACCTATGGATTGCTATGTCTCCGAAAGAGAATCAAGCATGTGTACAGGGGCATAAACGCAGCAGTGATAGGATTGGAGAGGTTCGGTGAGCAAATGAAGACCCTTTGAAGTCATATTGCATGGTACCCATTACATGGGTCTTAACTCTCCAGGTTTAAGGTATTCTTCCTTCAGCTAAAACATGCATGTGGAACCCAAGTATGATCAACCATGTGAACGGGAGACGTGTTCAAATATGTCTCAGTTTTCCTCCCCTGGTACTCAGGTGCAACATTCCAGACGCTTTACTAACACTCTCCCCACTTGGAGAGTCAGCGCCTTTAACCTCCTGTTTGGCCCAGTTTGCAATTTCTGCGGAAGAAGAACAGGAATAGCGAGAACCAATGAGAGACTAGCTGGAGGTGTCTGGACGGGCAAATTTAACTCTCATTTCCCACCAGGAAGAGGAAATAACCAAAGGCTCAGCATGCCGGGCCGGAACCAGATTAGGGCCTGAAGCCATCCTGCGGTGTTGCGGCCAGCTCAAAAGAAAGCGAGTTGAAGAAAGGAGCTCAGGGGCACTGTAATTCACAAACCTGCAGAGTTATAAATGACAGCTATCGTCCAAAAATAGACTGAAGTAAGGCTGCCAAGAGGACTTGAAAGCGGGGCAGAATTGCAGGAAACCGATTTCAGGAGGTAGACTGGAATTGCATTGAAAGCATAGGAAAAGAGGCAGAACGTCCACAATGATGCACTTGGCCAAAAAGGGCGTATGCGTTTTTTCCTGAATATATTCAGGAAAAAACGCATACGCCCTTTTTGGCCAACCAAGCAAGCTTGCAAAGGAAATCTGCACTACAATGAAGTCTCACTTCCCCCCGGTCAAAAGGGCCATCTGAAAAAAGTGTAAAATCCAGAAAGGCAGGACAGGCCATGGAGAACTGGGAGCCTTGTTATGCTGATGGGCGGGATGTAAATTGCCAACAGACACTCGGGAGAAGTGTATGGTGTTTCCTGAAACATCTAAAAAACAAAGCAACAGAACCTAGGGCACTTCCACTTATGGTCCTATAGCTTAGGGAAATTAAAATAAAAAGACACAGCCACCCCAAAGTTTGGAACGGCTCTGTTTACAAGAACCTCGTTTACAGTACAAGTTCAACATCGCAGAAAGTGAAAAATGGATAAAGAAGTTGTGGTATTTACTTACAAAGCAATATCACTCAGCAATAAAATCTGTGTCATCAGACCCTTAGCAGCACGATGAGTGGATTCAGGTATGATGATTCTAACTGAAGTAAGTCACACAGAAAAAGAAACATCATAAGATATCACTAATACACGCAATGTAAACTTGCCTACACAGGAACTGAATTACAGAACAGAACAGGGACTCAAATTTAGAAAACCAACTTATGCTTGCTTAAGGGGAAAGGTGAGTTGGGGTGCTGCATAAAACCAGAGATTGAAATGAGCACAGATAAAGTTCCTTAAGCCAAATATGGAATAGACAAGAGCTACTCCTTGCTCAACGAAATGGACCTAACACCCCATATTAAATCCCTAAGAATGTACCTGACTAGTAAGTATCTTAAAACCTATGGATTGCTATGTCTCCAAAAGAGAATCAAGCGTGTGTACAGGGGAATAAACGCAGCAGTGATAGGATTGGAGAGGTTCGGTGAGCAAATGAAGACCCTTTGAAGTCATATTGCATGGTACCCATTACACGGGTCTCAACTCTCCAGGTTTAAGGTATTCTTCCTTCAGCTAAAACATGCATGTGGAACCCAGAGTATGATCAACCATGTGAACGGGAGACGTGTTCAAATATGTCTCAGTTTTCCTCCCCTGGTACTCGGGTGCAACATTCCAGACGCTTTACTAACACTCTCCCGACTTGGAGAGTCAGTCCCTTTAACCTCCTGTTTGGCCCAGTTTGCAATTTCTGCGGAAGATGAACAGGAATAGCGAGAACCAATGACAGGCTAGCTGGAGGTGTCTGGACGGGCAAATTTAACTCTCATTTCCCACCAGGAAGAGGAAATAACCAAAGGCTCAGCGTGCCGTACCGGAACCAGATTAGGGCCTGAAGCCATCCTGCGGTGTTGCGGCCAGCTCAAAAGAAAGCGAGTTGAAGAAAGGAGCCCAGGGGCACTGTAATTCACAAACCTGCAGAGTTATAAATGACAGCTATCGTCCAAAAATAGACTGAAGTAAGGCTGCCAAGAGGACTTGAAAGCGGGGCAGAATTGCAGGAAACCGATTTCAGGAGGTAGACTGGAATTGCATTGAAAGCATAGGAAAAGAGGCAGAACGTCCACAATGATGCACTTGGCCAAAAAGGGCGTATGCGTTTTTTCCTGAATATATTCAGGAAAAAACGCATACGCCCTTTTTGGCCAACCAAGCAAGCTTGCAAAGGAAATCTGCACTACAATGAAGTCTCACTTCCCCCCGGTCAAAAGGGCCATCTGAAAAAAGTGTAAAATCCAGAAAGGCAGGACAGGCCATGGAGAACTGGGAGCCTTGTTATGCTGATGGGCGGGATGTAAATTGCCAACAACCACTCCGGAGAAGTGTATGGTGTTTCCTGAAACATCTAAAAAACAAAGCAACAGAACCTAGGGCACTTCCACTTATGGTCCTATAGCTTAGGGAAATTAAAATCAAAAAGACACAGCCACCCCAAAGTTTGGAACGGCTCTGTTTACAAGAACCTCGTTTACAGTACAAGTTCAACATCGCAGAAAGTGAAAAATGGATAAAGAAGTTGTGGTATTTACTTACAAAGCAATATCACTCAGCAATGAAATCTATGTCATCAGGCCCCTAGCAGCACAATGAGTGGATTCAGGTACCATGATTCTAACTGAAATAAGTCACACAGAAAAAGAAACATCATAAGATATCACTAATACACGGAATGCAAACTTGGCTACACAGGAACTGAATTCCAAAACAGAACAGGGTCTAAAATTTAGAAAACCAACTTATGCTTGCTTAAGGGTAAAGGTGAGTTGGGGTACTGCATAAAACCAGAGATTGAAATGAGCACAGATAAAGTTCCTTAAGTCAAATATGGAATAGACAAGAGCTACTCCTTGCTCAACAAAATGGACTCAACACCGCATATTAAACGCCTAAGAATGTACCTGACTAGTAAGTATCTTAAAACCTATGGATTGCTATGTCTCCGAAAGAGAATCAAGCATGTGTACAGGGGCATAAACGCAGCAGTGATAGGATTGGAGAGGTTCGGTGAGCAAATGAAGACCCTTTGAAGTCATATTGCATGGTACCCATTCCACGGGTTTCAACTACCCAGGTTTAAGGTATTCTTCCTTCAGCTAAAACATGCATGTGGCACCTAGAGTATGATCAACCATGTGATCGGGAGACGTGTTCAAATATGTCTCAGTTTTCCTCCCCTGGTACTTAGGTGCAACATTCCAGATGCTTTACTAACACTCTCCCGACTTGGAGAGTCAGTCCCTTTAACCTCCTGTTTGGCCCAGTTTGCAATTTCTGCGGAAGATGAACAGGAATACCGAGAACCAATGAGAGGCTAGCTGGAGGTGTCTGGACGGGCAAATTTAACTCTCATTTCCCACCAGGAAGAGGAATTAACCAAAGGCTCAGCGTGCCGGGCCGGAACCAGATTAGGGCCTGAAGCCATCCTGCGGTGTTGCGGCCAGCTCAAAAGAAAGCGAGTTGAAGAAAGGAGCTCAGCGGCACTGTAATTCACAAACCTGCAGAGTTATAAATGACAGCTATCGTCCAAAAATAGACTGAAGTAAGGCTGCCAAGAGGACTTGAAAGCGGGGCAGAATTGCAGGAAACCGATTTCAGGAGGTAGACTGGAATTGCATTGAAAGCATAGGAAAAGAGGCAGAACGTCCACAATGATGCACTTGGCCAAAAAGGGCGTATGCGTTTTTTCCTGAATATATTCAGGAAAAAACGCATACGCCCTTTTTGGCCAACCAAGCAAGCTTGCAAAGGAAATCTGCACTACAATGAAGTCTCACTTCCCCCCGGTCAAAAGGGCCATCTGAAAAAAGTGTAAAATCCAGAAAGGCAGGACAGGCCATGGAGAACTGGGAGCCTTGTTATGCTGATGGGCGGGATGTAAATTGCCAACAGACACTCGGGAGAAGTGTATGGTGTTTCCTGAAACATCTAAAAAACAAAGCAACAGAGCCTAGGGCACTGCCACTTATGGTCCTATAGCTTAGGGAAATTAAAATCAAAAAGACACAGCCACCCCAAAGTTTGGAACGGCTCTGTTTACAAGAACCTCGTTTACAGTACAAGTTCAACATCGCAGAAAGTGAAAAATGGATAAAGAAGTTGTGGTATTTACTTACAAAGCAATATCACTCAGCAATGAAATCTATGTCATCAGGCCCTTAGCATCACAATGAGTGGATTCAGGTATGATGATTCTAACTGAAATAAGTCACACAGAAAAAGAAACATCATAAGATATCAGTAATACACGGAATGTAAACTTGGCTACACAGGAACTGAATTACAGAACAGAACAGGGTCTCAAATTTAGAAAACCAACTTATGCTTGCTTAAGGGGAAAGGTGAGTTGGGGTGCTGCATAAAACCAGAGATTGAAATGAGCACAGATAAAGTTCCTTAAGCCAAATATGGAATAGACAAGAGCTACTCCTTGCTCAACGAAATGGACTCAACACCCCATATTAAACGCCTAAGAATGTACCTGACTAGTAAGTATCTTAAAACCTATGGATTGCTATGTCTCCAAAAGAGAATCAAGCGTGTGTACAGGGGCATAAACGCAGCAGTGATAGGATTGGAGAGGTTCGGTGAGCAAATGAAGACCCTTTGAAGTTATATTGCATGGTACCCATTCCACGGGTCTCAACTCTCCAGCTTTAAGGTATTCTTCCTTCAGCTAAAACATGCATGTGGATCCCAAGTATGATCAACCATGTGAACGGGAGACGTGTTCAAATATGTCTCAGTTTTCCTCCCCTGGTACTCGGGTGCAACATTCCAGACGCTTTACTAACACTCTCCCCACTTGGAGAGTCAGCGCCTTTAACCTCCTGTTTGGCCCAGTTTGCAATTTCTGCGGAAGATGAACAGGAATAGCGAGAACAAATGAGAGGCTAGCTGGAGGTGTCTGGACGGGCAAATTTAACTCTCATTTCCCACCAGGAAGAGGAAATAACCAAAGGCTCAGCGTGCCGTACCGGAACCAGATTAGGGCCTGAAGCCACCCTGCGGTGTTGCGGCCAGCTCAAAAGAAAGCGAGTTGAAGAAAGGAGCTCAGGGGCACTGTAATTCACAAACCTGCAGAGTTATAAATGACAGCTATCGTCCAAAAATAGACTGAAGTAAGGCTGCCAAGAGGACTTGAAAGCGGGGCAGAATTGCAGGAAACCGATTTCAGGAGGTAGACTGGAATTGCATTGAAAGCATAGGAAAAGAGGCAGAACGTCCACAATGATGCACTTGGCCAAAAAGGGCGTATGCGTTTTTTCCTGAATATATTCAGGAAAAAACGCATACGCCCTTTTTGGCCAACCAAGCAAGCTTGCAAAGGAAATCTGCACTACAATGAAGTCTCACTTCCCCCCGGTCAAAAGGGCCATCTGAAAAAAGTGTAAAATCCAGAAAGGCAGGACAGGCCATGGAGAACTGGGAGCCTTGTTATGCTGATGGGCGGGATGTAAATTGCCAACAACCACTCGGGAGAAGTGTATGGTGTTTCCTGAAACATCTAAAAAACAAAGCAACAGAACCTAGGGCACTTCCACTTATGGTCCTATAGCTTAGGGAAATTAAAATCAAAAAGACACAGCCACCCCAAAGTTTGGAACGGCTCTGTTTACAAGAACCTCGTTTACAGTACAAGTTCAACATCGCAGAAAGTGAAAAATGGATAAAGAAGTTGTGGTATTTACTTACAAAGCAATATCACTCAGCAATGAAATCTGTGTCATCAGGCCCGTAGCAGCACAATGAGTGGATTCAGGTATGATGATTCTAACTGAAATAAGTCACACAGAAAAGGAACATCATAAGATATCAGTAATACACGGAATGTAAACTTGGCTACACAGGAACTGAATTACAGAACAGAACAGGGTCTCAAATTTAGAAAACCATCTTATGCTTGCTTAAGGGTAAAGGTGAGTTGGGGTGCTGCATAAAACCAGAGATTGAAATGAGCACAGATAAAGTTCCTTAAGCCAAATATGGAATAGACAAGAGCTACTCCTTGCTCAACGAAATGGACTCAACACCGCATATTAAACGCCTAAGAATGTACCTGACTAGTAAGTATCTTAAAACCTATGGATTGCTATGTCTCCAAAAGAGAATCAAGCGTGTGTACAGGGGCATAAACGCAGCAGTGATAGGATTGGAGAGGTTCGGTGAGCAAATGAAGACCCTTTGAAGTCATATTGCATGGTACCCATTACACGGGTCTCAACTCTCCAGGTTTAAGGTATTCTTCCTTCAGCTAAAACATGCATGTGGAACCCAAGTATGATCAACCATGTGAACGGGAGACGTGTTCAAATATGTCTCAGTTTTCCTCCCCTGGTACTCGGGTGCAACATTCCAGACGCTTTACTAACACTCTCCCCACTTGGAGAGTCAGCGCCTTTAACCTCCTGTTTGGCCCAGTTTGCAATTTCTGCGGAAGATGAACAGGAATAGCGAGAACCAATGAGAGGCTAGCTGGAGGTGTCTGGACGGGCAAATTTAACTCTCATTTCCCACCAGGAAGAGGAAATAACCAAAGGCTCAGCGTGCCGTACCGGAACCAGATTAGGGCCTGAAGCCATCCTGCGGTGTTGCGGCCAGCTCAAAAGAAAGCGAGTTGAAGAAAGGAGCCCAGGGGCACGGTAATTCACAAACCTGCAGAGTTATAAATGACAGCTATCGTCCAAAAATAGACTGAAGTAAGGCTGCCAAGAGGACTTGAAAGCGGGGCAGAATTGCAGGAAACCGATTTCAGGAGGTAGACTGGAATTGCATTGAAAGCATAGGAAAAGAGGCAGAACGTCCACAATGATGCACTTGGCCAAAAAGGGCGTATGCGTTTTTTCCTGAATATATTCAGGAAAAAACGCATACGCCCTTTTTGGCCAACCAAGCAAGCTTGCAAAGGAAATCTGCACTACAATGAAGTCTCACTTCCCCCCGGTCAAAAGGGCCATCTGAAAAAAGTGTAAAATCCAGAAAGGCAACAGGCCATGGAGAACTGGGAGCCTTGTTATGCTGATGGGCGGGATGTAAATTGCCAACAAACACTTGGGAGAAGTGTATGGTGTTTCCTGAAACATCTAAAAAACAAAGCAACAGAGCCTAGGGCACTTCCACTTATGGTCCTATAGCTTAGGGAAGTTAAAATCAAAAAGACACAGCCACCCCAAAGTTTGGAACGGCTCTGTTTACAAGAACCTCGTTTACAGTACAAGTTCAACATCGCAGAAAGTGAAAAATGGATAAAGAAGTTGTGGTATTCACTTACAAAGCAATATCACTCAGCAATGAAATCTATATCATCAGGCCCTTAGCATCGCAATGAGTGGATTCAGGTATGATGATTCTAACTGAAATAAGTCACACAGAAAAAGAAACATCATAAGATATCACTAATACACGGAATGTAAACTTGCCTACACAGGAACTGAATTACAGAACAGAACAGGGTCTCAAATTTAGAAAACCAACTTATGCTTGCTTAAGGGTAAAGGTGAGTTGGGGTGCTGCATAAAACCAGAGATTGAAATGAGCACAGATAAAGTTCCTTAAGCCAAATATGGAATAGACAAGAGCTACTCCTTGCTCAACGAAATGGACTCAACACCCCATATTAAACGCCTAAGAATGTTCCTGACTAGTAAGTATCTTAAAACCTATGGATTGCTATGTCTCCAAAAGAGAATCAAGTGTGTGTACAGGGGCATAAACGCAGCAGTGATAGGATTGGAGAGGTTCGGTGAGCAAATGAAGACCCTTTGAAGTCATATTGCATGGTACCCATTCCACGGGTCTCAACTCTCCAGGTTTAAGGTATTCTTCCTTCAGCTAAAACATGCATGTGGAACCCAAGTATGATCAACCATGTGAACGGGAGACGTGTTCAAATATGTCTCAGTTTTCGTACCCTGGTACTCGGGTGCAACATTCCAGACGCTTTACTAACACTCTCCCCACTTGGAGAGTCAGCGCCTTTAACCTCCTGTTTGGCCCAGTTTGCAATTTCTGCGGAAGATGAACAGGAATAGCGAGAACCAATGAGAGGCTAGCTGGAGGTGTCTGGACGGGCAAATTTAACTCTCATTTCCCACCAGGAAGAGGAAATAACCAAAGGCTCAGCGTGCCGTACCGGAACCAGATTAGGGCCTGAAGCCATCCTGCGGTGTTGCGGCCAGCTCAAAAGAAAGCGAGTTGAAGAAAGGAGCTCAGGGGCACTGTAATTCACAAACCTGCAGAGTTATAAATGACAGCTATCGTCCAAAAATAGACTGAAGTAAGGCTGCCAAGAGGACTTGAAAGCGGGGCAGAATTGCAGGAAACCGATTTCAGGAGGTAGACTGGAATTGCATTGAAAGCATAGGAAAAGAGGCAGAACGTCCACAATGATGCACTTGGCCAAAAAGGGCGTATGCGTTTTTTCCTGAATATATTCAGGAAAAAACGCATACGCCCTTTTTGGCCAACCAAGCAAGCTTGCAAAGGAAATCTGCACTACAATGAAGTCTCACTTCCCCCCGGTCAAAAGGGCCATCTGAAAAAAGTGTAAAATCCAGAAAGGCAGGACAGGCCATGGAGAACTGGGAGCCTTGTTATGCTGATGGGCGGGATGTAAATTGCCAACAACCACTCGGGAGAAGTGTATGGTGTTTCCTGAAACATCTAAAAAACAAAGCAACAGAACCTAGGGCACTTCCACTTATGGTCCTATAGCTTAGGGAAATTAAAATCAAAAAGACACAGCCACCCCAAAGTTTGGAACGGCTCTGTTTACAAGAACCTCGTTTACAGTACAAGTTCAACATCGCAGAAAGTGAAAAATGGATAAAGAACTTGTGGTACTTACGTACAATGCAGTATCACTCAGCAATGAAATCTATGTCATCAGGCCCGTAGCAGCATAATGAGTAGATTCAGGTACGATGATTCTAACTGAAATAAATCACACAGAAAAAGAAACATCATAAGATATCAGTAATACACGGAATGTAAACTTGGCTACACAGGAACTGAATTCCAAAACAGAACAGGGTCTCAAATTTAGAAAACCAACTTATGCTTGCTTAAGGGTAAAGGTGAGTTGGGTTGCTGCATAAAACCAGAGATTGAAATGAGCACAGATAAAGTTCCTTAAGCCAAATATGGAATAGACAAGAGCTACTCCTTGCTCAACGAAATGGACTCAACACCGCATATTAAACGCCTAAGAATGTACCTGACTAGTAAGTATCTTAAAACCTATGGATTGCTATGTCTCCAAAAGAGAATCAAGCATGTGTACAGGGGCATAAACGCAGCAGTGATAGGATTGGAGAGGTTCGGTGAGCAAATGAAGACCCTTTGAAGTCATATTGCATGGTAACCATTCCACGGGTTTCAACTACACAGGTTTTAGGTATTCTTCCTTCAGCTAAAACATGCATGTGGAACCCAAGTATGATCAACCATGTGAACGGGAGACGTGTGCAAATATGTCTCAGTTTTCCTCCCCTGGTACTCGGGTGCAACATTCCAGACGCTTTACTAACACTCTCCCCACTTGGAGAGTCAGCGCCTTTAACCTCCTGTTTGGCCCAGTTTGCAATTTCTGCGGAAGATGAACAGGAATAGCGAGAACCAATGAGAGGCTAGCTGGAGGTGTCTGGACGGGCAAATTTAACTCTCATTTCCCACCAGGAAGAGGAAATAACCAAAGGCTCAGCGTGCCGTACCGGAACCAGATTAGGGCCTGAAGCCACCCTGCGGTGTTGCGGCCCGCTCAAAAGAAAGCGAGTTGAAGAAAGGAGCTCAGGGGCACTGTAATTCTCAAACCTGCAGAGTTATAAATGACAGCTATCGTCCAAAAATAGACTGAAGTAAGGCTGCCAAGAGGACTTGAAAGCGGGGCAGAATTGCAGGAAACCGATTTCAGGAGGTAGACTGGAATTGCATTGAAAGCATAGGAAAAGAGGCAGAACGTCCACAATGATGCACTTGGCCAAAAAGGGCGTATGCGTTTTTTCCTGAATATATTCAGGACAAAACGCATACGCCCTTTTTGGCCAACCAAGCAAGCTTGCAAAGGAAATCTGCACTACAATGAAGTCTCACTTCCCCCCGGTCAAAAGGGCCATCTGAAAAAAGTGTAAAATCCAGAAAGGCAGGACAGGCCATGGAGAACTGGGAGCCTTGTTATGCTGATGGGCGGGATGTAAATTGCCAACAACCACTCGGGAGAAGTGTATGGTGTTTCCTGAAACATCTAAAAAACAAAGCAACAGAACCTAGGGCACTTCCACTTATGGTCCTATAGCTTAGGGAAATTAAAATCAAAAAGACACAGCCACCCCAAAGTTTGGAACGGCTCTGTTTACAAGAACCTCGTTTACAGTACAAGTTCAACATCGCAGAAAGTGAAAAATGGATAAAGAAGTTGTGGTATTTACTTACAAAGCAATATCACTCAGCAATGAAATCTGTGTCATCAGGCCTTTAGCAGCACAATGAGTGGATTCAGGTATGATGATTCTAACTGAAGTAAGTCACACAGAAAAAGAAACATCATAAGATATCAGTAATACACGGAATGTAAACTTGGCTACACAGGAACTGAATTACAGAACAGAACAGGGTCTCAAATTTAGAAAACCAACTTATGCTTGCTTAAGGGTAAAGGTGAGTTGGGGTGCTGCATAAAACCAGAGATTGAAATGAGCACAGATAAAGTTCCTTAAGCCAAATATGGAATAGACAAGAGCTACTCCTTGCTCAACGAAATGGACTCAACACCCCATATTAAACGCCTAAGAATGTACCTGACTAGTAAGTATCTTAAAACCTATGGATTGCTATGTCTCCAAAAGAGAATCAAGTGTGTGTACAGGGGCATAAACGCAGCAGTGATAGGATTGGAGAGGTTCGGTGAGCAAATGAAGACCCTTTGAAGTCATATTGCATGGTACCCATTCCACGGGTCTCAACTCTCCAGGTTTAAGGTATTCTTCCTTCAGCTAAAACATGCATGTGGAACCCAAGTATGATCAACCATGTGAACGGGAGACGTGTTCAAATATGTCTCAGTTTTCCTCCCCTGGTACTCGGGTGCAACATTCCAGACGCTTTACTAACACTCTCCCCACTTGGAGAGTCAGCGCCTTTAACCTCCTGTTTGGCCCAGTTTGCAATTTCTGCGGAAGATGAACAGGAATAGCGAGAACCAATGAGAGGCTAGCTGGAGGTGTCTGGACGGGCAAATTTAACTCTCATTTCCCACCAGGAAGAGGAAATAACCAAAGGCTCAGCGTGCCGTACCGGAACCAGATTAGGGCCTGAAGCCATCCTGCGGTGTTGCGGCCAGCTCAAAAGAAAGCGAGTTGAAGAAAGGAGCTCAGGGGCACTGTAATTCACAAACGTGCAGAGTTATAAATGACAGCTATCGTCCAAAAATAGACTGAAGTAAGGCTGCCAAGAGGACTTGAAAGCAGGGCAGAATTGCAGGAAACCGATTTCAGGAGGTAGACTGGAATTGCATTGAAAGCATAGGAAAAGAGGCAGAACGTCCACAATGATGCACTTGGCCAAAAAGGGCGTATGCGTTTTTTCCTGAATATATTCAGGAAAAAACACATACGCCCTTTTTGGCCAACCAAGCAAGCTTGCAAAGGAAATCTGCACTACAATGAAGTCTCACTTCCCCCCGGTCAAAAGGGCCATCTGAAAAAAGTGTAAAATCCAGAAAGGCAGGACAGGCCATGGAGAACTGGGAGCCTTGTTATGCTGATGGGCGGGATGTAATTTGCCAACAACCACTCGGGAGAAGTGTATGGTGTTTCCTGAAACATCTAAAAAACAAAGCAACAGAACCTAGGGCACTTCCACTTATGGTCCTATAGCTTAGGGAAATTAAAATCAAAAAGACACAGCCACCCCAAAGTTTGGAACGGCTCTGTTTACAAGAACCTCGTTTACAGTACAAGTTCAACATCGCAGAAAGTGAAAAATGGATAAAGAAGTTGTGGTATTTACTTACAAAGCAATATCACTCAGCAATGAAATCTGTGTCATCAGGCCCTTAGCAGCACAATGAGTGGATTCAGGTATGATGATTCTAACTGAAGTAAGTCACACAGAAAAAGAAACATCATAAGATATCAGTAATACACGGAATGTAAACTTGGCTACACAGGAACTGAATTACAGAACAGAACAGGGTCTCAAATTTAGAAAACCAACTTATGCTTGCTTAAGGGTAAAGGTGAGTTGGGGTGCTGCATAAAACCAGAGATTGAAATGAGCACAGATAAAGTTCCTTAAGCCAAATATGGAATAGACAAGAGCTACTCCTTGCTCAACGAAATGGACTCAACACCCCATATTAAACGCCTAAGAATGTACCTGACTAGTAAGTATCTTAAAACCTATGGATTGCTATGTCTCCAAAAGAGAATCAAGCGTGTGTACAGGGGCATAAACGCAGCAGTGATAGGATTGGAGAGGTTCGGTGAGCAAATGAAGACCCTTTGAAGTCATATTGCATGGTACCCATTCCACGGGTCTCAACTCTCCAGGTTTAAGGTATTCTTCCTTCAGCTAAAACATGCATGTGGAACCCAAGTATGATCAACCATGTGAACGGGAGACGTGTTCAAATATGTCTCAGTTTTCCTCCCCTGGTACTCGGGTGCAACATTCCAGACGCTTTACTAACACTCTCCCCACTTGGAGAGTCAGCGCCTTTAATCTCCTGTTTGGCCCAGTTTGCAATTTCTGCGGAAGATGAACAGGAATAGCGAGAACCAATGAGAGACTAGCTGGAGGTGTCTGGACGGGCAAATTTAACTCTCATTTCCCACCAGGAAGAGGAATTAACCAAAGGCTCAGCGTGCCATACCGGAACCAGATTAGGGCCTGAAGCCATCCTGCGGTGTTGCGGCCAGCTCAAAAGAAAGCGAGTTGAAGAAAGGAGCTCAGGGGCACTGTAATTCACAAACCTGCAGAGTTATAAATGACAGCTATCGTCCAAAAATAGACTGAAGTAAGGCTGCCAAGAGGACTTGAAAGCGGGGCAGAATTGCAGGAAACCGATTTCAGGAGGTAGACTGGAATTGCATTGAAAGCATAGGAAAAGAGGCAGAACGTCCACAATGATGCACTTGGCCAAAAAGGGCGTATGCGTTTTTTCCTGAATATATTCAGGAAAAAACGCATATGCCCTTTTTGGCCAACCAAGCAAGCTTGCAAAGGAAATCTGCACTACAATGAAGTCTCACTTCCCCCCGGTCAAAAGGGCCATCTGAAAAAAGTGTAAAATCCAGAAAGGCAGGACAGGCCATGGAGAACTGGGAGCCTTGTTATGCTGATGGGCGGGATGTAAATTGCCAACAACCACTCGGGAGAAGTGTATGGTGTTTCCTGAAACATCTAAAAAACAAAGCAACAGAACCTAGGGCACTTCCACTTATGGTCCTATAGCTTAGGGAAATTAAAATCAAAAAGACACAGCCACCCCAAAGTTTGGAACGGCTCTGTTTACAAGAACCTCGTTTACAGTACAAGTTCAACATCGCAGAAAGTGAAAAATGGATAAAGAAGTTGTGGTATTTACTTACAAAGCAATATCACTCAGCAATGAAATCTGTGTCATCAGGCCCGTAGCAGCACAATGAGTGGATTCAGGTATGATGATTCTAACTGAAGTAAGTCACACAGAAAAAGAAACATCATAAGATATCAGTAATACACGGAATGTAAACTTGGCTACACAGGAACTGAATTACAGAACAGAACAGGGTCTCAAATTTAGAAAACCAACTTATGCTAGCTTAAGGGTAAAGATGAGTTGGGGTGCTGCATAAAACCAGAGATTGAAATGAGCACAGATAAAGTTCCTTAAGCCAAATATGGAATAGACAAGAGCTACTCCTTGCTCAACGAAATGGACTCAAAACCCCATATTAAACCCCTAAGAATGTACCTGACTAGTAAGTATCTTAAAACCTATGGATTGCTATGTCTCCAAAAGAGAATCAAGCGTGTGTACAGGGGAATAAACACAGCAGTGATAGGATTGGAGAGGTTCGGTGAGCAAATGAAGACCCTTTGAAGTTATATTGCATGGTACCCATTACACGGGTCTAAACTCTCCAGGTTTAAGGTATTCTTCCTTCAGCTAAAACATGCATGTGGAACCCAGAGTATGATCAACCATGTGAACGGGAGACGTGTTCAAATATGTCTCAGTTTTCCTCCCCTGGTACTCGGGTGCAACATTCCAGACGCTTTACTAACACTCTCCCGACTTGGAGAGTCAGTCCCTTTAACCTCCTGTTTGGCCCAGTTTGCAATTTCTGCGGAAGATGAACAGGAATAGCGAGAACCAATGAGAGGCTAGCTGGAGGTGTCTGGACGGGCAAATTTAACTCTCATTTCCCACCAGGAAGAGGAATTAACCAAAGGCTCAGCGTGCCGGGCCGGAACCAGATTAGGGCCTGAAGCCATCCTGCGGTGTTGCGGCCAGCTCAAAAGAAAGCGAGTTGAAGAAAGGAGCTCAGGGGCACTGTAATTCACAAACCTGCAGAGTTATAAATGACAGCTATCGTCCAAAAATAGACTGAAGTAAGGCTGCCAAGAGGACTTGAAAGCGGGGCAGAATTGCAGGAAACCGATTTCAGGAGGTAGACTGGAATTGCATTGAAAGCATAGGAAAAGAGGCAGAACGTCCACAATGATGCACTTGGCCAAAAAGGGCGTATGCGTTTTTTCCTGAATATATTCAGGAAAAAACGCATACGCCCTTTTTGGCCAACCAAGCAAGCTTGCAAAGGAAATCTGCACTACAATGAAGTCTCACTTCCCCCCGGTCAAAAGGGCCATCTGAAAAAAGTGTAAAATCCAGAAAGGCAACAGGCCATTGAGAACTGGGAGCCTTGTTATGCTGATGGGCGGGATGTAAATTGCCAACAGACACTTGGGAGAAGTGTATGGTGTTTCCTGAAACATCTAAAAAACAAAGCAACAGAGCCTAGGGCACTTCCACTTATGGTCCTATAGCTTAGGGAAATTAAAATCAAAAAGACACAGCCACCCCAAAGTTTGGAACGGCTCTGTTTACAAGAACCTCGTTTACAGTACAAGTTCAACATCGCAGAAAGTGAAAAATGGATAAAGAAGTTGTGGTATTCACTTACAAAGCAATATCACGCAGCAATGAAATCTATGTCATCAGGCCCTTAGCATCGCAATGAGTGGATTCAGGTATGATGATTCTAACTGAAATAAGTCACACAGAAAAAGAAACATCATAAGATATCACTAATACACGGAATGTAAACTTGCCTACACAGGAACTGAATTACAGAACAGAACAGGGTCTCAAATTTAGAAAACCAACTTATGTTTGCTTAAGGGTAAAGGTGAGTTGGGGTGCTGCATAAAACCAGAGATTGAAATGAGCACAGATAAAGTTCCTTAAGTCAAATATGGAATAGACAAGAGCTACTCCTTGCTCAACGAAATGGACTCAACACCCCATATTAAACGCCTAAGAATGTTCCTGACTAGTAAGTATCTTAAAACCTATGGATTGCTATGTCTCCAAAAGAGAATCAAGCATGTGTACACGGGCAAAAACGCAGCAGTGATAGGATTGGAGAGGTTCGGTGAGCAAATGAAGACCCTTTGAAGTCATATTGCATGGTACCCATTCCACGGGTTTCAACTACCCAGGTTTAAGGTATTCTTCCTTCAGCTAAAACATGCATGTGGAACCTAGAGTATGATCAACCATGTGATCGGGAGACGTGTTCAAATATGTCTCAGTATTCGTACCCTGGTATTTGGGTGCAACATTCCAGACGCTTTACTAACACTCTCCCGACTTGGAGAGTCAGTCCCTTTAACCTCCTGTTTGGCCCAGTTTGCAATTTCTGCGGAAGATGAACAGGAATAGCGAGAACCAATGAGAGGCTAGCTGGAGGTGTCTGGACGGGCAAATTTAACTCTCATTTCCCACCAGGAAGAGGAATTAACCAAAGGCTCAGCGTGCCGTACCGGAACCACATTAGGGCCTGAAGCCATCCTGCGGTGTTGCGGCCAGGTCACAAGAAAGCGAGTTGAAGAAAGGAGCTCAGGGGCACTGTAATTCACAAACCTGCAGAGTTATAAATGACAGCTATCGTCCAAAAATAGACTGAAGTAAGGCTGCCAAGAGGACTTGAAAGCGGGGCAGAATTGCAGGAAACCGATTTCAGGAGGTAGACTGGAATTGCATTGAAAGCATAGGAAAAGAGGCAGAACGTCCACAATGATGCACTTGGCCAAAAAGGGCGTATGTGTTTTTTCCTGAATATATTCAGGAAAAAACGCATACGCCCTTTTTGGCCAACCAAGCAAGCTTGCAAAGGAAATCTGCACTACAATGAAGTCTCACTTCCCCCCGGTCAAAAGGGCCATCTGAAAAAAGTGTAAAATCCAGAAAGGCAGGACAGGCCATGGACAACTGGGAGCCTTGTTATGCTGATGGGCGGGATGTAAATTGCCAACAGGCACTCGGGAGAAGTGTATGGTGTTTCCTGAAACATCTAAAAAACAAAGCAACAGAGCCTAGGGCACTGCCACTTATGGTCCTATAGCTTAGGGAAATTAAAATCAAAAAGACACAGCCACCCCAAAGTTTGGGACGCCTCTGTTTACAAGAACCTCGTTTACAGTACAAGTTCAACATCGCAGAAAGTGAAAAATGGATAAAGAAGTTGTGGTATTTACTTACAAAGCAATATCACTAAGCAATGAAATCTGTGTCATCAGGCCCTTAGCATCACAATGAGTCGATTCAGGTATGATGATTCTAACTGAAATAAGTCACACAGAAAAAGAAACATCATAAGATATCAGTAATACACGGAATGTAAACTTGGCTACACAGGAACTGAATTACAGAACAGAACAGGGTCTCAAATTTAGAAAACCAACTTATGCTTGCTTAAGGGTAAAGGTGAGTTGGGGTGCTGCATAAAACCAGAGATTGAAATGAGCACAGATAAAGTTCCTTAAGCCAAATATGGAATAGACTAGAGCTACTCCTTGCTCAACGAAATGGACTCAAAACCCCATATTAAACCCCTAAGAATGTACCTGACTAGTAAGTATCTTAAAACCTATGGATTGCTATGTCTCCAAAAGAGAATCAAGCGTGTGTACAGGGGAATAAACACAGCAGTGATAGAATTGGAGAGGTTCGGTGAGCAAATGAAGACCCTTTGAAGTCATATTGCATGGTACCCATTACACGGGTCTCAACTCTCCAGGTTTAAGGTATTCTTCCTTCAGCTAAAACATGCATGTGGAACCCAGAGTATGATCAACCATGTGAACGGGAGACATGTTCAAATATGTCTCAGTTTTCTTCCCCTGGTACTCGGGTGCAACATTCCAGACGCTTTACTAACACTCTCCCCACTTGGAGAGTCAGTCCCTTTAACCTCCTGTTTGGCCCAGTTTGCAATTTCTGCGGAAGATGAACAGGAATAGCGAGAACCAATGAGAGGCTAGCTGGAGGTGTCTGGACGGGCAAATTTAACTCTCATTTCCCACCAGGAAGAGGAATTAACCAAAGGCTCAGCATGCCGGGCCGGAACCAGATTAGGGCCTGAAGCCATCCTGCGGTGTTGCGGCCAGGTCACAAGAAAGCGAGTTGAAGAAAGGAGCTCAGGGGCACTGTAATTCACAAACCTGCAGAGTTATAAATGACAGCTATCGTCCAAAAATAGACTGAAGTAAGGCTGCCAAGAGGACTTGAAAGCGGGGCAGAATTGCAGGAAACCGATTTCAGGAGGTAGACTGGAATTGCATTGAAAGCATAGGAAAAGAGGCAGAACGTCCACAATGATGCACTTGGCCAAAAAGGGCGTATGCGTTTTTTCCTGAATATATTCAGGAAAAAACGCATACGCCCTTTTTGGCCAACCAAGCAAGCTTGCAAAGGAAATCTGCACTACAATGAAGTCTCACTTCCCCCCGGTCAAAAGGGCCATCTGAAAAAAGTGTAAAATCCAGAAAGGCAACAGGCCATTGAGAACTGGGAGCCTTGTTATGCTGATGGGCGGGATGTAAATTGCCAACAGACACTTGGGAGAAGTGTATGGTGTTTCCTGAAACATCTAAAAAACAAAGCAACAGAGCCTAGGGCACTTCCACTTATGGTCCTATAGCTTAGGGAAATTAAAATCAAAAAGACACAGCCACCCCAAAGTTTGGAACGGCTCTGTTTACAAGAACCTCGTTTACAGTACAAGTTCAACATCGCAGAAAGTGAAAAATGGATAAAGAAGTTGTGGTATTCACTTACAAAGCAATATCACGCAGCAATGAAATCTATGTCATCAGGCCCTTAGCATCACAATGAGTGGATTCAGGTATGATGATTCTAACTGAAATAAGTCACACAGAAAAAGAAACATCATAAGATATCACTAATACACGGAATGTAAACTTGCCTACACAGGAACTGAATTACAGAACAGAACAGGGTCTCAAATTTAGAAAACCAACTTATGCTTGCTTAAGGGTAAACGTGAGTTGGGGTGCTGCATAAAACCAGAGATTGAAATGAGCACAGATAAAGTTCCTTAAGCCAAATATGGAATAGACAAGAGCTACTCCTTGCTCAACGAAATGGACTCAACACCCCATATTAAACGCCTAAGAATGTACCTGACTAGTAAGTATCTTAAAACCTATGGATTGCTATGTCTCCAAAAGAGAATCAAGCATGTGTACAGGGGCATAAACGCAGCAGTGATAGGATTGGAGAGGTTCGGTGAGCAAATGAAGACCCTTTGAAGTCATATTGCATGGTACCCATTCCACGGGTTTCAACTACCCAGGTTTAAGGTATTCTTCCTTCAGCTAAAACATGCATGTGGAACCTAGAGTATGATCAATCATGTGATCGGGAGACGTGTTCAAATATGTCTCAGTTTTTGTACCCTGGTACTTGGGTGCAACATTCCAGACGCTTTACTAACACTCTCCCGACTTGGAGAGTCAGTCCCTTTAACCTCCTGTTTGGCCCAGTTTGCAATTTCTGCGGAAGATGAACAGGAATAGCGAGAACCAATGAGAGGCTAGCTGGAGGTGTCTGGACGGGCAAATTTAACTCTCATTTCCCACCAGGAAGAGGAATTAACCAAAGGCTCAGCGTGCCGTGCCGGAACCAGATTAGGTCCTGAAGCCATCCTGCGGTGTTGCGGCCAGGTCACAAGAAAGCGAGTTGAAGAAAGGAGCTCAGGGGCACTGTAATTCACAAACCTGCAGAGTTATAAATGACAGCTATCGTCCAAAAATAGACTGAAGTAAGGCTGCCAAGAGGACTTGAAAGCGGGGCAGAATTGCAGGAAACCGATTTCAGGAGGTAGACTGGAATTGCATTGAAAGCATAGGAAAAGAGGCAGAACGTCCACAATGATGCACTTGGCCAAAAAGGGCGTATGCGTTTTTTCCTGAATATATTCAGGACAAAACGCATACGCCCTTTTTGGCCAACCAAGCAAGCTTGCAAAGGAAATCTGCACTACAATGAAGTCTCACTTCCCCCCGGTCAAAAGGGCCATCTGAAAAAAGTGTAAAATCCAGAAAGGCAGGACAGGCCATGGAGAACTGGGAGCCTTGTTATGCTGATGGGCGGGATGTAAATTGCCAACAACCACTCGGGAGAAGTGTATGGTGTTTCCTGAAACATCTAAAAAACAAAGCAACAGAACCTAGGGCACTTCCACTTATGGTCCTATAGCTTAGGGAAATTAAAATCAAAAAGACACAGCCACCCCAAAGTTTGGAACGGCTCTGTTTACAAGAACCTCGTTTACAGTACAAGTTCAACATCGCAGAAAGTGAAAAATGGATAAAGAAGTTGTGGTATTTACTTACAAAGCAATATCACTCAGCAATGAAATCTGTGTCATCAGGCCCTTAGCAGCACAATGAGTGGATTCAGGTATGATGATTCTAACTGAAGTAAGTCACACAGAAAAAGAAACATCATAAGATATCAGTAATACACGGAATGTAAACTTGGCTACACAGGAACTGAATTACAGAACAGAACAGGGTCTCAAATTTAGAAAACCAACTTATGCTTGCTTAAGGGTAAAGGTGAGTTGGGGTGCTGCATAAAACCAGAGATTGAAATGAGCACAGATAAAGTTCCTTAAGCCAAATATGGAATAGACAAGAGCTACTCCTTGCTCAACGAAATGGACTCAACACCCCATATTAAACGCCTAAGAATGTACCTGACTAGTAAGTATCTTAAAACCTATGGATTGCTATGTCTCCAAAAGAGAATCAAGTGTGTGTACAGGGGCATAAACGCAGCAGTGATAGGATTGGAGAGGTTCGGTGAGCAAATGAAGACCCTTTGAAGTCATATTGCATGGTACCCATTCCACGGGTCTCAACTCTCCAGGTTTAAGGTATTCTTCCTTCAGCTAAAACATGCATGTGGAACCCAAGTATGATCAACCATGTGAACGGGAGACGTGTTCAAATATGTCTCAGTTTTCCTCCCCTGGTACTCGGGTGCAACATTCCAGACGCTTTACTAACACTCTCCCCACTTGGAGAGTCAGCGCCTTTAACCTCCTGTTTGGCCCAGTTTGCAATTTCTGCGGAAGATGAACAGGAATAGCGAGAACCAATGAGAGGCTAGCTGGAGGTGTCTGGACGGGCAAATTTAACTCTCATTTCCCACCAGGAAGAGGAAATAACCAAAGGCTCAGCGTGCCGTACCGGAACCAGATTAGGGCCTGAAGCCATCCTGCGGTGTTGCGGCCAGCTCAAAAGAAAGCGAGTTGAAGAAAGGAGCTCAGGGGCACTGTAATTCACAAACGTGCAGAGTTATAAATGACAGCTATCGTCCAAAAATAGACTGAAGTAAGGCTGCCAAGAGGACTTGAAAGCAGGGCAGAATTGCAGGAAACCGATTTCAGGAGGTAGACTGGAATTGCATTGAAAGCATAGGAAAAGAGGCAGAACGTCCACAATGATGCACTTGGCCAAAAAGGGCGTATGCGTTTTTTCCTGAATATATTCAGGAAAAAACACATACGCCCTTTTTGGCCAACCAAGCAAGCTTGCAAAGGAAATCTGCACTACAATGAAGTCTCACTTCCCCCCGGTCAAAAGGGCCATCTGAAAAAAGTGTAAAATCCAGAAAGGCAGGACAGGCCATGGAGAACTGGGAGCCTTGTTATGCTGATGGGCGGGATGTAATTTGCCAACAACCACTCGGGAGAAGTGTATGGTGTTTCCTGAAACATCTAAAAAACAAAGCAACAGAACCTAGGGCACTTCCACTTATGGTCCTATAGCTTAGGGAAATTAAAATCAAAAAGACACAGCCACCCCAAAGTTTGGAACGGCTCTGTTTACAAGAACCTCGTTTACAGTACAAGTTCAACATCGCAGAAAGTGAAAAATGGATAAAGAAGTTGTGGTATTTACTTACAAAGCAATATCACTCAGCAATGAAATCTGTGTCATCAGGCCCTTAGCAGCACAATGAGTGGATTCAGGTATGATGATTCTAACTGAAGTAAGTCACACAGAAAAAGAAACATCATAAGATATCAGTAATACACGGAATGTAAACTTGGCTACACAGGAACTGAATTACAGAACAGAACAGGGTCTCAAATTTAGAAAACCAACTTATGCTTGCTTAAGGGTAAAGGTGAGTTGGGGTGCTGCATAAAACCAGAGATTGAAATGAGCACAGATAAAGTTCCTTAAGCCAAATATGGAATAGACAAGAGCTACTCCTTGCTCAACGAAATGGACTCAACACCCCATATTAAACGCCTAAGAATGTACCTGACTAGTAAGTATCTTAAAACCTATGGATTGCTATGTCTCCAAAAGAGAATCAAGCGTGTGTACAGGGGCATAAACGCAGCAGTGATAGGATTGGAGAGGTTCGGTGAGCAAATGAAGACCCTTTGAAGTCATATTGCATGGTACCCATTCCACGGGTCTCAACTCTCCAGGTTTAAGGTATTCTTCCTTCAGCTAAAACATGCATGTGGAACCCAAGTATGATCAACCATGTGAACGGGAGACGTGTTCAAATATGTCTCAGTTTTCCTCCCCTGGTACTCGGGTGCAACATTCCAGACGCTTTACTAACACTCTCCCGACTTGGAGAGTCAGTCCCTTTAACCTCCTGTTTGGCCCAGTTTGCAATTTCTGCGGAAGATGAACAGGAATAGCGAGAACCAATGAGAGGCTAGCTGGAGGTGTCTGGACGGGCAAATTTAACTCTCATTTCCCACCAGGAAGAGGAATTAACCAAAGGCTCAGCGTGCCGGGCCGGAACCAGATTAGGGCCTGAAGCCATCCTGCGGTGTTGCGGCCAGCTCAAAAGAAAGCGAGTTGAAGAAAGGAGCTCAGGGGCACTGTAATTCACAAACCTGCAGAGTTATAAATGACAGCTATCGTCCAAAAATAGACTGAAGTAAGGCTGCCAAGAGGACTTGAAAGCGGGGCAGAATTGCAGGAAACCGATTTCAGGAGGTAGACTGGAATTGCATTGAAAGCATAGGAAAAGAGGCAGAACGTCCACAATGATGCACTTGGCCAAAAAGGGCGTATGCGTTTTTTCCTGAATATATTCAGGAAAAAACGCATACGCCCTTTTTGGCCAACCAAGCAAGCTTGCAAAGGAAATCTGCACTACAATGAAGTCTCACTTCCCCCCGGTCAAAAGGGCCATCTGAAAAAAGTGTAAAATCCAGAAAGGCAACAGGCCATTGAGAACTGGGAGCCTTGTTATGCTGATGGGCGGGATGTAAATTGCCAACAGACACTTGGGAGAAGTGTATGGTGTTTCCTGAAACATCTAAAAAACAAAGCAACAGAGCCTAGGGCACTTCCACTTATGGTCCTATAGCTTAGGGAAATTAAAATCAAAAAGACACAGCCACCCCAAAGTTTGGAACGGCTCTGTTTACAAGAACCTCGTTTACAGTACAAGTTCAACATCGCAGAAAGTGAAAAATGGATAAAGAAGTTGTGGTATTCACTTACAAAGCAATATCACGCAGCAATGAAATCTATGTCATCAGGCCCTTAGCATCGCAATGAGTGGATTCAGGTATGATGATTCTAACTGAAATAAGTCACACAGAAAAAGAAACATCATAAGATATCACTAATACACGGAATGTAAACTTGCCTACACAGGAACTGAATTACAGAACAGAACAGGGTCTCAAATTTAGAAAACCAACTTATGTTTGCTTAAGGGTAAAGGTGAGTTGGGGTGCTGCATAAAACCAGAGATTGAAATGAGCACAGATAAAGTTCCTTAAGTCAAATATGGAATAGACAAGAGCTACTCCTTGCTCAACGAAATGGACTCAACACCCCATATTAAACGCCTAAGAATGTTCCTGACTAGTAAGTATCTTAAAACCTATGGATTGCTATGTCTCCGAAAGAGAATCAAGCATGTGTACAGGGGCATAAACGCAGCAGTGATAGGATTGGAGAGGTTCGGTGAGCAAATGAAGACCCTTTGAAGTCATATTGCATGGTACCCATTCCACGGGTTTCAACTACCCAGGTTTAAGGTATTCTTCCTTCAGCTAAAACATGCATGTGGAACCTAGAGTATGATCAACCATGTGATCGGGAGACGTGTTCAAATATGTCTCAGTTTTCGTACCCTGGTATTTGGGTGCAACATTCCAGACGCTTTACTAACACTCTCCCGACTTGGAGAGTCAGTCCCTTTAACCTCCTGTTTGGCCCAGTTTGCAATTTCTGCGGAAGATGAACAGGAATAGCGAGAACCAATGAGAGGCTAGCTGGAGGTGTCTGGACGGGCAAATTTAACTCTCATTTCCCACCAGGAAGAGGAATTAACCAAAGGCTCAGCGTGCCGTACCGGAACCACATTAGGGCCTGAAGCCATCCTGCGGTGTTGCGGCCAGGTCACAAGAAAGCGAGTTGAAGAAAGGAGCTCAGGGGCACTGTAATTCACAAACCTGCAGAGTTATAAATGACAGCTATCGTCCAAAAATAGACTGAAGTAAGGCTGCCAAGAGGACTTGAAAGCGGGGCAGAATTGCAGGAAACCGATTTCAGGAGGTAGACTGGAATTGCATTGAAAGCATAGGAAAAGAGGCAGAACGTCCACAATGATGCACTTGGCCAAAAAGGGCGTATGCGTTTTTTCCTGAATATATTCAGGAAAAAACGCATACGCCCTTTTTGGCCAACCAAGCAAGCTTGCAAAGGAAATCTGCACTACAATGAAGTCTCACTTCCCCCCGGTCAAAAGGGCCATCTGAAAAAAGTGTAAAATCCAGAAAGGCAGGACAGGCCATGGACAACTGGGAGCCTTGTTATGCTGATGGGCGGGATGTAAATTGCCAACAGGCACTCGGGAGAAGTGTATGGTGTTTCCTGAAACATCTAAAAAACAAAGCAACAGAGCCTAGGGCACTGCCACTTATGGTCCTATAGCTTAGGGAAATTAAAATCAAAAAGACACAGCCACCCCAAAGTTTGGGACGCCTCTGTTTACAAGAACCTCGTTTACAGTACAAGTTCAACATCGCAGAAAGTGAAAAATGGATAAAGAAGTTGTGGTATTTACTTACAAAGCAATATCAC
Source organism: Stenella coeruleoalba (assembly GCF_951394435.1). Classification (NCBI taxonomy): domain Eukaryota; kingdom Metazoa; phylum Chordata; class Mammalia; order Artiodactyla; family Delphinidae; genus Stenella; species Stenella coeruleoalba. The sequence continues at coordinate 463,905 of NW_027645978.1, read as the reverse complement.
TAAGCAATGAAATCTGTGTCATCAGGCCCTTAGCATCACAATGAGTCGATTCAGGTATGATGATTCTAACTGAAATAAGTCACACAGAAAAAGAAACATCATAAGATATCAGTAATACACGGAATGTAAACTTGGCTACACAGGAACTGAATTACAGAACAGAACAGGGTCTCAAATTTAGAAAACCAACTTATGCTTGCTTAAGGGTAAAGGTGAGTTGGGGTGCTGCATAAAACCAGAGATTGAAATGAGCACAGATAAAGTTCCTTAAGCCAAATATGGAATAGACTAGAGCTACTCCTTGCTCAACGAAATGGACTCAAAACCCCATATTAAACCCCTAAGAATGTACCTGACTAGTAAGTATCTTAAAACCTATGGATTGCTATGTCTCCAAAAGAGAATCAAGCGTGTGTACAGGGGAATAAACACAGCAGTGATAGAATTGGAGAGGTTCGGTGAGCAAATGAAGACCCTTTGAAGTCATATTGCATGGTACCCATTACACGGGTCTCAACTCTCCAGGTTTAAGGTATTCTTCCTTCAGCTAAAACATGCATGTGGAACCCAGAGTATGATCAACCATGTGAACGGGAGACATGTTCAAATATGTCTCAGTTTTCTTCCCCTGGTACTCGGGTGCAACATTCCAGACGCTTTACTAACACTCTCCCCACTTGGAGAGTCAGTCCCTTTAACCTCCTGTTTGGCCCAGTTTGCAATTTCTGCGGAAGATGAACAGGAATAGCGAGAACCAATGAGAGGCTAGCTGGAGGTGTCTGGACGGGCAAATTTAACTCTCATTTCCCACCAGGAAGAGGAATTAACCAAAGGCTCAGCATGCCGGGCCGGAACCAGATTAGGGCCTGAAGCCATCCTGCGGTGTTGCGGCCAGGTCACAAGAAAGCGAGTTGAAGAAAGGAGCTCAGGGGCACTGTAATTCACAAACCTGCAGAGTTATAAATGACAGCTATCGTCCAAAAATAGACTGAAGTAAGGCTGCCAAGAGGACTTGAAAGCAGGGCAGAATTGCAGGAAACCGATTTCAGGAGGTAGACTGGAATTGCATTGAAAGCATAGGAAAAGAGGCAGAACGTCCACAATGATGCACTTGGCCAAAAAGGGCGTATGCGTTTTTTCCTGAATATATTCAGGAAAAAACGCATACGCCCTTTTTGGCCAACCAAGCAAGCTTGCAAAGGAAATCTGCACTACAATGAAGTCTCACTTCCCCCCGGTCAAAAGGGCCATCTGAAAAAAGTGTAAAATCCAGAAAGGCAACAGGCCATTGAGAACTGGGAGCCTTGTTATGCTGATGGGCGGGATGTAAATTGCCAACAGACACTTGGGAGAAGTGTATGGTGTTTCCTGAAACATCTAAAAAACAAAGCAACAGAGCCTAGGGCACTTCCACTTATGGTCCTATAGCTTAGGGAAATTAAAATCAAAAAGACACAGCCACCCCAAAGTTTGGAACGGCTCTGTTTACAAGAACCTCGTTTACAGTACAAGTTCAACATCGCAGAAAGTGAAAAATGGATAAAGAAGTTGTGGTATTCACTTACAAAGCAATATCACGCAGCAATGAAATCTATGTCATCAGGCCCTTAGCATCACAATGAGTGGATTCAGGTATGATGATTCTAACTGAAATAAGTCACACAGAAAAAGAAACATCATAAGATATCACTAATACACGGAATGTAAACTTGCCTACACAGGAACTGAATTACAGAACAGAACAGGGTCTCAAATTTAGAAAACCAACTTATGCTTGCTTAAGGGTAAACGTGAGTTGGGGTGCTGCATAAAACCAGAGATTGAAATGAGCACAGATAAAGTTCCTTAAGCCAAATATGGAATAGACAAGAGCTACTCCTTGCTCAACGAAATGGACTCAACACCCCATATTAAACGCCTAAGAATGTACCTGACTAGTAAGTATCTTAAAACCTATGGATTGCTATGTCTCCAAAAGAGAATCAAGCATGTGTACAGGGGCATAAACGCAGCAGTGATAGGATTGGAGAGGTTCGGTGAGCAAATGAAGACCCTTTGAAGTCATATTGCATGGTACCCATTCCACGGGTTTCAACTACCCAGGTTTAAGGTATTCTTCCTTCAGCTAAAACATGCATGTGGAACCTAGAGTATGATCAATCATGTGATCGGGAGACGTGTTCAAATATGTCTCAGTTTTTGTACCCTGGTACTTGGGTGCAACATTCCAGACGCTTTACTAACACTCTCCCGACTTGGAGAGTCAGTCCCTTTAACCTCCTGTTTGGCCCAGTTTGCAATTTCTGCGGAAGATGAACAGGAATAGCGAGAACCAATGAGAGGCTAGCTGGAGGTGTCTGGACGGGCAAATTTAACTCTCATTTCCCACCAGGAAGAGGAATTAACCAAAGGCTCAGCGTGCCGTGCCGGAACCAGATTAGGTCCTGAAGCCATCCTGCGGTGTTGCGGCCAGGTCACAAGAAAGCGAGTTGAAGAAAGGAGCTCAGGGGCACTGTAATTCACAAACCTGCAGAGTTATAAATCACAGCTATCGTCCAAAAATAGACTGAAGTAAGGCTGCCAAGAGGACTTGAAAGCGGGGCAGAATTGCAGGAAACCGATTTCAGGAGGTAGACTGGAATTGCATTGAAAGCATAGGAAAAGAGGCAGAACGTCCACAATGATGCACTTGGCCAAAAAGGGCGTATGCGTTTTTTTCCTGAATATATTCAGGAAAAAACGCATACGCCCTTTTTGGCCAACCAAGCAAGCTTGCAAAGGAAATCTGCACTACAATGAAGTCTCACTTCCCCCTGGTCAAAAGGGCCATCTGAAAAAAGTGTAAAATCCAGAAAGGCAGGACAGGCCATGGAGAACTGGGAGCCTTGTTATGCTGATGGGCGGGATGTAAATTGCCAACAACCACTGGGGAGAAGTGTATGGTGTTTCCTGAAACATCTAAAAAACAAAGCAACAGAGCCTAGGGCACTTCCACTTATGGTCCTATAGCTTAGGGAAATTAAAATCAAAAAGACACAGCCACCCCAAAGTTTGGAACGGCTCTGTTTACAAGAACCTCGTTTACAGTACAAGTTCAACATCGCAGAAAGTGAAAAATGGATAAAGAACTTGTGGTACTTACGTACAATGCAGTATCACTCAGCAATGAAATCTATGTCATCAGGCCCGTAGCAGCATAATGAGTAGATTCAGGTACGATGATTCTAACTGAAATAAGTCACACAGAAAAAGAAACATCATAAGATATCACTAATACACGGAATGTAAACTTGGCTACACAGGAACTGAATTCCAAAACAGAACAGGGTCTCAAATTTAGAAAACCAACTTATGCTTGCTTAAGGGTAAAGGTGAGTTGGGTTGCTGCATAAAACCAGAGATTGAAATGAGCACAGATAAAGTTCCTTAAGTCAAATATGGAATAGACAAGAGCTACTCCTTGCTCAACGAAATGGACTCAACACCGCATATTAAACGCCTAAGAATGTACCTGACTAGTAAGTATCTTAAAACCTATGGATTGCTATGTCTCCGAAAGAGAATCAAGCATGTGTACAGGGGCATAAACGCAGCAGTGATAGGATTGGAGAGGTTCGGTGAGCAAATGAAGACCCTTTGAAGTCATATTGCATGGTACCCATTACACGGGTTTCAACTAACCAGGTTTTAGGTATTCTTCCTTCAGCTAAAACATGCATGTGGAACCCAAGTATGATCAACCATGTGAACGGGAGACGTGTTCAAATATGTCTCAGTTTTCCTCCCCTGGTACTCGGGTGCAACATTCCAGACGCTTTACTAACACTCTCCCCACTTGGAGAGTCAGCGCCTTTAACCTCCTGTTTGGCCCAGTTTGCAATTTCTGCGGAAGATGAACAGGAATAGCGAGAACCAATGAGAGGCTAGCTGGAGGTGTCTGGACGGGCAAATTTAACTCTCATTTCCCACCAGGAAGAGGAAATAACCAAAGGCTCAGCGTGCCGTACCGGAACCAGATTAGGGCCTGAAGCCATCATGCGGTGTTGCGGCCAGCTCAAAAGAAAGCGAGTTGAGGAAAGGAGCTCAGGGGCACTGTAATTCACAAACCTGCAGAGTTATAAATGACAGCTATCGTCCAAAAATATACTGAAGTAAGGCTGCCAAGAGGACTTGAAAGCGGGGCAGAATTGCAGGAAACCGATTTCAGGGGGTAGACTGGAATTGCATTGAAAGCATAGGAAAAGAGGCAGAACGTCCACAATGATGCACTTGGCCAAAAAGGGCGTATGCGTTTTTTCCTGAATATATTCAGGAAAAAACGCATACGCCCTTTTTGGCCAACCAAGCAAGCTTGCAAAGGAAATCTGCACTACAATGAAGTCTCACTTCCCCCCGGTCAAAAGGGCCATCTGAAAAAAGTGTAAAATCCAGAAAGGCAGGACAGGCCATGGAGAACTGGGAGCCTTGTTATGCTGATGGGCGGGATGTAAATTGCCAACAACCACTCGGGAGAAGTGTATGGTGTTTCCTGAAACATTTAAAAAACAAAGCAACAGAACCTAGGGCACTTCCACTTATGGTCCTATAGCTTAGGGAAATTAAAATCAAAAAGACATAGCGACCCCAAAGTTTGGAACGGCTCTGTTTACAAGAACCTCGTTTACAGTACAAGTTCAACATCGCAGAAAGTGAAAAATGGATAAAGAAGTTGTGGTATTTACTTACAAAGCAATATCACTCAGCAATGAAATCTGTGTCATCAGGCCCTTAGCAGCACAATGAGTGGATTCAGGTATGGTGATTCTAACTGAAGTAAGTCACACAGAAAAAGAAACATCATAAGATATCAGTAATACACGGAATGTAAACTTGGCTACACAGGAACTGAATTACAGAACAGAACAGGGTCTCAAATTTAGAAAACCAACTTATGCTTGCTTAAGGGTAAAGGTGAGTTGGGGTGCTGCATAAAACCAGAGATTGAAATGAGCACAGATAAAGTTCCTTAAGCCAAATATGGAATAGACAAGAGCTACTCCTTGCTCAACGAAATGGACTCAACACCCCATATTAAACGCCTAAGAATGTTCCTGACTAGTAAGTATCTTAAAACCTATGGATTGCTATGTCTCCAAAAGAGAATCAAGCATGTGTACAGGGGCATAAACGCAGCAGTGATAGGATTGGAGAGGTTCGGTGCGCAAATGAAGACACTTTGAAGTCATATTGCATGGTACCCATTCCACGGGTTTCAACTACCCAGGTTTAAGGTATTCTTCCTTCAGCTAAAACATGCATGTGGAACCTAGAGTATGATCAACCATGTGATCGGGAGACGTGTTCAAATATGTCTCAGTTTTCGTACCCTGGTACTCGGGTGCAACATTCCAGATGCTTTACTAACACTCTCCCGACTTGGAGAGTCAGTCCCTTTAACCTCCTGTTTGGCCCAGTTTGCAATTTCTGCGGAAGATGAACAGGAATAGCGAGAACCAATGAGAGACTAGCTGGAGGTGTCTGGACGGGCAAATTTAACTCTCATTTCCCACCAGGAAGAGGAATTAACCAAAGGCTCAGCGTGCCGTGCCGGAACCAGATTAGGTCCTGAAGCCATTCTGCGGTGTTGCGGCCAGGTCACAAGAAAGCGAGTTGAAGAAAGGAGCTCAGGGGCACTGTAATTCACAAACCTGCAGTGTTATAAATGACAGCTATCATCCAAAAATAGACTGAAGTAAGGCTGCCAAGAGGACTTGAAAGCGGGGCAGAATTGCAGGAAACCGATTTCAGGAGGTAGACTGGAATTGCATTGAAAGCATAGGAAAAGAGGCAGAACGTCCACAATGATGCACTTGGCCAAAAAGGGCCTATGCGTTTTTTCCTGAATATATTCAGGAAAAAACGCATACGCCCTTTTTGGCCAACCAAGCAATCATGCAAAGGAAATCTGCACTACAATGAAGTCTCACTTCCCCCCGGTCAAAAGGGCCATCTGAAAAAAGTGTAAAATCCAGAAAGGCAGGACAGGCCATGGAGAACTGGGAGCCTTGTTGTGCTGATGGGCGGGATGTAAATTGCCAACAACCACTCGGGAGAAGTGTATGGTGTTTCCTGAAACATCTAAAAAACAAAGCAACAGAGCCTAGGGCACTGCCACTTATGGTCCTATAGCTTAGGGAAATTAAAATCAAAAAGACACAGCCACCCCAAAGTTTGGGACGCCTCTGTTTACAAGAACCTCGTTTACAGTACAAGTTCAACATCGCAGAAAGTGAAAAATGGATAAAGAAGTTGTGGTATTTACTTACAAAGCAATATCACTCAGCAATGAATTCTATGTCATCAGGCCCTTAGCATCACAATGAGTGGATTCAGGTATGATGATTCTAACTGAAATAAGTCACACAGAAAAAGAAACATCATAAGATATCACTAATACACGGAATGTAAACTTGGCTACACAGGAACTGAATTACAGAACAGAACAGGGTCTCAAATTTAGAAAACCAACTTATGCTTGCTTAAGGGGAAAGGTGAGTTGGGGTGCTGCATAAAACCAGAGATTGAAATGAGCACAGATAAAGTTCCTTAAGCCAAATATGGAATAGACAAGAGCTACTCCTTGCTCAACGAAATGGACTCAAAACCCCATATTAAACCCCTAAGAATGTACCTGACTAGTAAGTATCTTAAAACCTATGGATTGCTATGTCTCCAAAAGAGAATCAAGCGTGTGTACAGGGGAATAAACACAGCAGTGATAGGATTGGAGAGGTTCGGTGAGCAAATGAAGACCCTTTGAAGTTATATTGCATGGTACCCATTACACGGGTCTCAACTCTCCAGGTTTAAGGTATTCTTCCTTCAGCTAAAACATGCATGTGGAACCCAGAGTATGATCAACCATGTGAATGGGAGACGTGTTCAAATATGTCTCAGTTTTCCTCCCCTGGTACTCGGGTGCAACATTCCAGACGCTTTACTAACACTCTCCCGACTTGGAGAGTCAGTCCCTTTAACCTCCTGTTTGGCCCAGTTTGCAATTTCTGCGGAAGATGAACAGGAATAGCGAGAACCAATGAGAGGCTAGCTGGAGGTGTCTGGACGGGCAAATTTAACTCTCATTTCCCACCAGGAAGAGGAAATAACCAAAGGCTCAGCGTGCCGTACCGGAACCAGATTAGGGCCTGAAGCCATCCTGCGGTGTTGCGGCCAGGTCACAAGAAAGCGAGTTGAAGAAAGGAGCTCAGGGGCACTGTAATTCACAAACCTGCAGAGTTATAAATGACAGCTATCGTCCAAAAATAGACTGAAGTAAGGCTGCCAAGAGGACTTGAAAGCGGGGCAGAATTGCAGGAAACCGATTTCAGGAGGTAGACTGGAATTGCATTGAAAGCATAGGAAAAGAGGCAGAACGTCCACAATGATGCACTTGGCCAAAAAGGGCGTATGCGTTTTTTCCTGAATATATTCAGGAAAAAACGCATACGCCCTTTTTGGCCAACCAAGCAAGCTTGCAAAGGAAATCTGCACTACAATGAAGTCTCACTTCCCCCCGGTCAAAAGGGCCATCTGAAAAAAGTGTAAAATCCAGAAAGGCAACAGGCCATTGAGAACTGGGAGCCTTGTTATGCTGATGGGCGGGATGTAAATTGCCAACAGACACTTGGGAGAAGTGTATGGTGTTTCCTGAAACATCTAAAAAACAAAGCAACAGAGCCTAGGGCACTTCCACTTATGGTCCTATAGCTTAGGGAAATTAAAATCAAAAAGACACAGCCACCCCAAAGTTTGGAACGGCTCTGTTTACAAGAACCTCGTTTACCATACAAGTTCAACATCGCAGAAAGTGAAAAATGGATAAAGAAGTTGTGGTATTCACTTACAAAGCAATATCACTCAGCAGTGAAATCTATGTCATCAGGCCCTTAGCATCGCAATGAGTGGATTCAGGTATGATGATTCTAACTGAAATAAGTCACACAGAAAAAGAAACATCATAAGATATCACTAATACACGGAATGTAAACTTGCCTACACAGGAACTGAATTACAGAACAGAACAGGGTCTCAAATTTAGAAAACCAACTTATGCTTGCTTAAGGGTAAAGGTGAGTTGGGGTGCTGCATAAAACCAGAGATTGAAATGAGCACAGATAAAGTTCCTTAAGCCAAATATGGAATAGACAAGAGCTACTCCTTGCTCAACGAAATGGACTCAACACCCCATATTAAACGCCTAAGAATGTTCCTGACTAGTAAGTATCTTAAAACCTATGGATTGCTATGTCTCCAAAAGAGAATCAAGCATGTGTACAGGGGCATAAACGCAGCAGTGATAGGATTGGAGAGGTTCGGTGAGCAAATGAAGACCCTTTGAAGTCATATTGCATGGTACCCATTCCACGGGTTTCAACTACCCAGGTTTAAGGTATTCTTCCTTCAGCTAAAACATGCATGTGGAACCTAGAGTATGATCAACCATGTGATCGGGAGACGTGTTCAAATATGTCTCAGTTTTCATACCCTGGTACTTGGGTGCAACATTCCAGACGCTTTACTAACACTCTCCCGACTTGGAGAGTCAGTCCCTTTAACCTCCTGTTTGGCCCAGTTTGCAATTTCTGTGGAAGATGAACAGGAATAGCGAGAACCAATGAGAGGCTAGCTGGAGGTGTCTGGACGGGCAAATTTAACTCTCATTTCCCACCAGGAAGAGGAATTAACCAAAGGCTCAGCGTGCCGTGCCGGAACCAGATTAGGTCCTGAAGCCATCCTGCGGTGTTGCGGCCAGGTCACAAGAAAGCGAGTTGAAGAAAGGAGCTCAGGGGCACTGTAATTCACAAACCTGCAGAGTTATAAATGACAGCTATCGTCCAAAAATAGACTGAAGTAAGGCTGCCAAGAGGACTTGAAAGCGGGGCAGAATTGCAGGAAACCGATTTCAGGAGGTAGACTGGAATTGCATTGAAAGCATAGGAAAAGAGGCAGAACGTCCACAATGATGCACTTGGCCAAAAAGGGCATATGCGTTTTTTTCCTGAATATATTCAGGAAAAAACGCATACGCCCTTTTTGGCCAACCAAGCAAGCTAGCAAAGGAAATCTGCACTACAATGAAGTCTCACTTCCCCCCGGTCAAAAGGGCCATCTGAAAAAAGTGTAAAATCCAGAAAGGCAGGACAGGCCATGAGAACTGGGAGCCTTGTTATGCTGATGGGTGGGATGTAAATTGCCAACAGACACTCGGGAGAAGTGTATGGTGTTTCCTGAAACATCTAAAAAACAAAGCAACAGAGCCTAGGGCACTTCCACTTATGGTCCTATAGCTTAGGGAAATTAAAATCAAAAAGACACAGCCACCCCAAAGTTTGGAACGGCTCTGTTTACAAGAACCTCGTTTACAGTACAAGTTCAACATTGCAGAAAGTGAAAAATGGATAAAGAACTTGTGGTACTTACGTACAATGCAGTATCACTCAGCAATGAAATCTATGTCATCAGGCCCGTAGCAGCATAATGAGTAGATTCAGGTACGATGATTCTAACTGAAATAAGTCACACAGAAAAAGAAACATCATAAGTTATCAGTAATACACGGAATGTAAACTTGTCTACACAGGAACTGAATTCCAAAACAGAACAGGGTCTCAAATTTAGAAAACCAACTTATGCTTGCTTAAGTGTAAAGGTGAGTTGGGTTGCTGCATAAAACCAGAGATTGAAATGAGCACAGATAAAGTTCCTTAAGCCAAATATGGAATAGACAAGAGCTACTCCTTGCTCAACGAAATGGACTCAACACCGCATATTAAACGCCTAAGAATGTACCTGACTAGTAAGTATCTTAAAACCTATGGATTGCTATGTCTCCAAAAGAGAATCAAGCATGTGTACAGGGGCATAAACGCAGCAGTGATAGGATTGGAGAGGTTCGGTGAGCAAATGAAGACCCTTTGAAATCATATTGCATGGTACCCATTCCACGGGTTTCAACTGCCCAGGTTTTAGGTATTCTTCCTTCAGCTAAAACATGCATGTGGAACCCAAGTATGATCAACCATGTGAACGGGAGACGTGTTCAAATATGTCTCAGTTTTCCTCCCCTGGTACTCGGGTGCAACATTCCAGACGCTTTACTAACACTCTCCCCACTTGGAGAGTCAGTGCCTTTAACATCCTGTTTGGCCCAGTTTGCAATTTCTGCGGAAGATGAACAGGAATAGCGAGAACCAATGAGAGGCTAGCTGGAGGTGTCTGGACGGGCAAATTTAACTCTCATTTCCCACCAGGAAGAGGAAATAACCAAAGGCTCAGCGTGCCGTACCGGAACCAGATTAGGGCCTGAAGCCATCCTGCGGTGTTGCGGCCACCTCAAAAGAAAGCGAATTGAACAAAGGAGCTCAGGGGCACTGTAATTCACAAACCTGCAGAGTTATAAATGACAGCTATCGTCCAAAAATAGACTGAAGTAAGGCTGCCAAGAGGACTTGAAAGCGGGGCAGAATTGCAGGAAACCGATTTCAGGAGGTAGACTGGAATTGCATTGAAAGCATAGGAAAAGAGGCAGAACGTCCACAATGATGCACTTGGCCAAAAAGGGCGTATGCGTTTTTTCCTGAATATATTCAGGAAAAAACGCATACGCCCTTTTTGGCCAACCAAGCAAGCTTGCAAAGGAAATCTGCACTACAATGAAGTCTCACTTCCCCCCGGTCAAAAGGGCCATCTGAAAAAAGTGTAAAATCCAGAAAGGCAGGACAGGCCATGGAGAACTGGGAGCCTTGTTATGCTGATGGGCGGGATGTAAATTGCCAACAACCACTCGGGAGAAGTGTATGGTGTTTCCTGAAACATCTAAAAAACAAAGCAACAGAACCTAGGGCACTTCCACTTATGGTCCTATAGCTTAGGGAAATTAAAATCAAAAAGACACAGCCACCCCAAAGTTTGGAATGGCTCTGTTTACAAGAACCTCGTTTACAGTACAAGTTCAACATCGCAGAAAGTGAAAAATGGATAAAGAACTTGTGGTACTTACGTACAATGCAGTATCACTCAGCAATGAAATCTGTGTCATCAGGCCCGTAGCAGCACAATGAGTGGATTCAGGTATGATGATTCTAACTGAAGTAAGTCACACAGAAAAAGAAACATCATAAGATATCAGTAATACACGGAATGTAAACTTGGCTACACAGGAACTGAATTACAGAACAGAACAGGGTCTCAAATTTAGAAAACCAACTTATGCTTGCTTAAGGGTAAAGGTGAGTTGGGGTGCTGCATAAAACCAGAGATTGAAATGAGCACAGATAAAGTTCCTTAAGTCAAATATGGAATAGACAAGAGCTACTCCTTGCTCAACGAAATGGACTCAACACCGCATATTAAACGCCTAAGAATGTACCTGACTAGTAAGTATCTTAAAACCTATGGATTGCTATGTCTCTGAAAGAGAATCAAGCATGTGTACAGGGGCATAAACGCAGCAGTGATAGGATTGGAGAGGTTCGGTGAGCAAATGAAGACCCTTTGAAGTCATATTGCATGGTACCCATTCCACGGGTTTCAACTACCCAGGTTTAAGGTATTCTTCCTTCAGCTAAAACATGCATGTGGAACCTAGAGTATGATCAACCATGTGATCGGGAGACGTGTTCAAATATGTCTCAGTTTTCCTCCCCTGGTACTCGGGTGCAACATTCCAGACGCTTTACTAACACTCTCCCCACTTGGAGAGTCAGTCCCTTTAACCTCCTGTTTGGCCCAGTTTGCAATTTCTGCGGAAGATGAACAGGAATAGCGAGAACCAATGAGAGGCTAGCTGGAGGTGTCTGGACGGGCAAATTTAACTCTCATTTCCCACCAGGAAGAGGAATTAACCAAAGGCTCAGCGTGCCGTGCCGGAACCAGATTAGGGCCTGAAGCCATCCTGCGGTGTTGTGGCCAGCTCAAAAGAAAGCGAGTTGAAGAAAGGAGCTCAGGGGCACTGTAATTCACAAACCTGCAGAGTTATAAATGACAGCTATCGTCCAAAAATAGACTGAAGTAAGGCTGCCAAGAGGACTTGAAAGCGGGGCAGAATTGCAGGAAACCGATTTCAGGAGGTAGACTGGAATTGCATTGAAAGCATAGGAAAAGAGGCAGAACGTCCACAATGATGCACTTGGCCAAAAAGGGCGTATGCGTTTTTTCCTGAATATATTCAGGAAAAAACGCATACGCCCTTTTTGGCCAACCAAGCAAGCTTGCAAAGGAAATCTGCACTACAATGAAGTCTCACTTCCCCCCGGTCAAAAGGGCCATCTGAAAAAAGTGTAAAATCCAGAAAGGCAGGACAGGCCATGGAGAACTGGGAGCCTTGTTATGCTGATGGGCGGGATGTAAATTGCCAACAGACACTCGGGAGAAGTGTATGGTGTTTCCTGAAACATCTAAAAAACAAAGCAACAGAGCCTAGGGCACTGCCACTTATGGTCCTATAGCTTAGGGAAATTAAAATCAAAAAGACACAGCCACCCCAAAGTTTGGGAGGCCTCTGTTTACAAGAACCTCGTTTACAGTACAAGTTCAACATCGCAGAAAGTGAAAAATGGATAAAGAAGTTGTGGTATTTACTTACAAAGCAATATCACTCAGCAATGAAATCTATGTCATCAGGCCCTTAGCATCACAATGAGTGGATTCAGGTATGATGATTCTAACTGAAATAAGTCACACAGAAAAAGAAACATCATAAGATATCAGTAATACACGGAATGTAAACTTGGCTACACAGGAACTGAATTACAGAACAGAACAGGGTCTCAAATTTAGAAAACCAACTTATGCTTGCTTAAGGGGAAAGGTGAGTTGGGGTGCTGCATAAAACCAGAGATTGAAATGAGCACAGATAAAGTTCCTTAAGTCAAATATGGAATAGACAAGAGCTACTCCTTGCTCAACGAAATGGACTCAACACCGCATATTAAACGCCTAAGAATGTACCTGACTAGTAAGTATCGGAAAACCTATGGATTGCTATGTCTCCAAAAGAGAATCAAGCATGTGTACAGGGGCATAAACACAGCAGTGATAGGATTGGAGAGGTTCGTTGAGCAAATGAAGACCCTTTGAAGTCATATTGCATGGTACCCATTACACGGGTCTTAACTCTCCAGGTTTAAGGTATTCTTCCTTCAGCTAAAACATGCATGTGGAACCCAAGTATGATCAACCATGTGAACGGGAGACGTGTTCAAATATGTCTCAGTTTTCCTCCCCTGGTACTCGGGTGCAACATTGCAGACGCTTTACTAACACTCTCCCCACTTGGAGAGTCAGTGCCTTTAACCTCCTGTTTGGCCCAGTTTGCAATTTCTGCGGAAGATGAACAGGAATAGCGAGAACCAATGAGAGGCTAGCTGGAGGTGTCTGGACGGGCAAATTTAACTCTCATTTCCCACCAGGAAGAGGAAATAACCAAAGGCTCAGCGTGCCGTACCGGAACCAGATTAGGGCCTGAAGCCATCCTGCGGTGTTGCGGCCAGCTCAAAAGAAAGCGAGTTGAAGAAAGGAGCTCAGGGGCACTGTAATTCACAAACCTGCAGAGTTATAAATGACAGCTATCGTCCAAAAATATACTGAAGTAAGGCTGCCAAGAGGACTTGAAAGCGGGGCAGAATTGCAGGAAACCGATTTCAGGAGGTAGACTGGAATTGCATTGAAAGCATAGGAAAAGAGGCAGAACGTCCACAATGATGCACTTGGCCAAAAAGGGCGTATGCGTTTTTTCCTGAATATATTCAGGAAAAAACGCATACGCCCTTTTTGGCCAACCAAGCAAGCTTGCAAAGGAAATCTGCACTACAATGAAGTCTCACTTCCCCCCGGTCAAAAGGGCCATCTGAAAAAAGTGTAAAATCCAGAAAGGCAGGACAGGCCATGGAGAACTGGGAGCCTTGTTATGCTGATGGGCGGGATGTAAATTGCCAACAACCACTCGGGAGAAGTGTATGGTGTTTCCTGAAACATCTAAAAAACAAAGCAACAGAACCTAGGGCACTTCCACTTATGGTCCTATAGCTTAGGGAAATTAAAATCAAAAAGACACAGCCACCCCAAAGTTTGGAACGGCTCCGTTTACAAGAACCTCGTTTACAGTACAAGTTCAACATCGCAGAAAGTGAAAAATGGATAAAGAAGTTGTGGTATTTACTTACAAAGCAATATCACTCAGCAATGAAATCTGTGTCATCAGGCCCTTAGCAGCACAATGAGTGGATTCAGGTATGATGATTCTAACTGAAGTAAATCACACAGAAAAAGAAACATCATAAGATATCAGTAATACACGGAATGTAAACTTGGCTACACAGGAACTGAATTACAGAACAGAACAGGGTCTCAAATTTAGAAAACCAACTTATGCTTGCTTAAGGGTAAAGGTGAGTTGGGGTGCTGCATAAAACCAGAGATTGAAATGAGCACAGATAAAGTTCCTTAAGTCAAATATGGAATAGACAAGAGCTACTCCTTGCTCAACGAAATGGACTCAACACCGCATATTAAACGCCTAAGAATGTACCTGACTAGTAAGTATCTTAAAACCTATGGATTGCTATGTCTCCGAAAGAGAATCAAGCATGTGTACAGGGGCATAAACGCAGCAGTGATAGGATTGGAGAGGTTCGGTGAGCAAATGAAGACCCTTTGAAGTCATATTGCATGGTACCCATTCCACGGGTTTCAACTACCCAGGTTTTAGGTATTCTTCCTTCAGATAAAACATGCATGTGGAACCCAAGTATGATCAACCATGTGAACGGGAGACGTGTTCAAATATGTCTCAGTTTTCCTCCCCTGGTACTCGGGTACAACATTCCAGACGCTTTACTAACACTCTCCCCACTTGGAGAGTCAGCGCCTTTAACCTCCTGTTTGGCCCAGTTTGCAATTTCTGCGGAAGATGAACAGGAATAGCGAGAACCAATGAGAGGCTAGCTGGAGGTGTCTGGACGGGCAAATTTAACTCTCATTTCCCACCAGGAAGAGGAAATAACCAAAGGCTCAGCGTGCCGTACCGGAACCAGATTAGGGCCTGAAGCCATCCTGCGGTGTTGCGGCCAGCTCAAAAGAAAGCGAGTTGAAGAAAGGAGCTCAGGGGCACTGTAATTCACAAACCTGCAGAGTTAGAAATGACAGCTATCGTCCAAAAATAGACTGAAGTAAGGCTGCCAAGAGGACTTGAAAGCGGGGCAGAATTGCAGGAAACCGATTTCAGGAGGTAGACTGGAATTGCATTGAAAGCATAGGAAAAGAGGCAGAACGTCCACAATGATGCACTTGGCCAAAAAGGGCGTATGCGTTTTTTCCTGAATATATTCAGGAAAAAACGCATACGCCCTTTTTGGCCAACCAAGCAAGCTTGCAAAGGAAATCTGCACTACAATGAAGTCTCACTTCCCCCCGGTCAAAAGGGCCATCTGAAAAAAGTGTAAAATCCAGAAAGGCAGGACAGGCCATGGAGAACTGGGAGCCTTGTTATGCTGATGGGCGGGATGTAAATTGCCAACAACCACTCGGGAGAAGTGTATGGTGTTTCCTGAAACATCTAAAAAACAAAGCAACAGAACCTAGGGCACTTCCACTTATGGTCCTATAGCTTAGGGAAATTAAAATCAAAAAGACACAGCCACCCCAAAGTTTGGAACGGCTCTGTTTACAAGAACCTCGTTTACAGTACAAGTTCAACATCGCAGAAAGTGAAAAATGGATAAAGAAGTTGTGGTATTTACTTACAAAGCAATATCACTCAGCAATGAAATCTGTGTCATCAGGCCCGTAGCAGCACAATGAGTGGATTCAGGTATGATGATTCTAACTGAAATAAGTCACACAGAAAAGAAACATCATAAGATATCAGTAATACATGGAATGTAAACTTGGCTACACAGGAACTGAATTACAGAACAGAACAGGGTCTCAAATTTAGAAAACCAACTTATGCTTGCTTAAGGGTAAAGGTGAGTTGGGGTGCTGCATAAAAGCAGAGATTGAAATGAGCACAGATAAAGTTCCTTAAGTCAAATATGGAATACACAAGAGCTACTCCTTGCTCAAAGAAATGTACTCAACACCGCATGTTAAACGCCTAAGAATGTACCTGACTAGTAAGTATCGGAAAACCTATGGATTGCTATGTCTCCAAAAGAGAATCAAGCATGTGTACAGGGGCATAAACGCTGCAGTGATAGGATTGGAGAGGTTCGGTGAGCAAATGAAGACCCTTTGAAGTCATATTGCATGGTACGCATTACACGGGTCTCAACTCTCCAGGTTTAAGGTATTCTTCCTTCAGCTAAAACATGCATGTGGAACCTAGAGTATGATCAACCATGTGATCGGGAGACGTGTTCAAATATGTCTCAGTTTTCCTCCCCTGGTACTCGGGTGCAACATTCCAGACGCTTTACTAACACTCTCCCGACTTGGAGAGTCAGTCCCTTTAACCTCCTGTTTGGCCCAGTTTGCAATTTCTGCGGAAGATGAACAGGAATAGCGAGAACCAATGAGAGGCTAGCTGGAGGTGTCTGGACGGGCAAATTTAACTCTCATTTCCCACCAGGAAGAGGAATTAACCAAAGGCTCAGCATGCCGGGCCGGAACCAGATTAGGGCCTGAAGCCATCATGCGGTGTTGCGGCCAGGTCACAAGAAAGCGAGTTGAAGAAAGGAGCTCAGGGGCACTGTAATTCACAAACCTGCAGAGTTATAAATGACAGCTATCGTCCAAAAATAGACTGAAGTAAGGCTGCCAAGAGGACTTGAAAGCGGGGCAGAATTGCAGGAAACCGATTTCAGGAGGTAGACTGGAATTGCATTGAAAGCATAGGAAAAGAGGCAGAACGTCCACAATGATGCACTTGGCCAAAAAGGGCGTATGCGTTTTTTCCTGAATATATTCAGGAAAAAACGCATACGCCCTTTTTGGCCAACCAAGCAAGCTTGCAAAGGAAATCTGCACTACAATGAAGTCTCACTTCCCCCCGGTCAAAAGGGCCATCTGAAAAAAGTGTAAAATCCAGAAAGGCAGGACAGGCCATGGAGAACTGGGAGCCTTGTTATGCTGATGGGCGGGATGTAAATTGCCAACAGACACTCGGGAGAAGTGTATGGTGTTTCCTGAAACATCTAAAAAACAAAGCAACAGAGCCTAGGGCACTGCCACTTATGGTCCTATAGCTTAGGGAAATTAAAATCAAAAAGACACAGCCACCCCAAAGTTTGGGACGCCTCCGTTTACAAGAACCTCGTTTACAGTACAAGTTCAACATCGCAGAAAGTGAAAAATGGATAAAGAAGTTGTGGTATTTACTTACAAAGCAATATCACTCAGCAATGAAATCTATGTCATCAGGCCCTTAGCATCACAATGAGTGGATTCAGGTATGATGATTCTAACTGAAATAAGTCACACAGAAAAAGAAACATCATAAGATATCAGTAATACACGGAATGGAAATTTGGCTACACAGGAACTGAATTACAGAACAGAACAGGGTCTCAAATTTAGAAAACCAACTTATGCTTGCTTAAGGGGAAAGGTGAGTTGGGGTGCTGCATAAAACCAGAGATTGAAATGAGCACAGATAAAGTTCCTTAAGCCAAATATGGAATAGACAAGAGCTACTCCTTGCTCAACGAAATGGACTCAACACCCCATATTAAACGCCTAAGAATGTACCTGACTAGTAAGTATCTTAAAACCTATGGATTGCTATGTCTCCAAAAGAGAATCAAGCGTGTGTACAGGGGAATAAACGCAGCAGTGATAGGATTGGAGAGGTTCGGTGAGCAAATGAAGACCCTTTGAAGTCATATTGCATGGTACCCATTCCACGGGTTTCACCTACCCAGTTTTAAGGTATTCTTCCTTCAGCTAAAACATGCATGTGGAACCCAGAGTATGATCAACCATGTGAACGGGAGACGTGTTCAAATATGTCTCAGTTTTCCTCCCCTGGTACTCGGGTGCAACATTCCAGACGCTTTACTAACACTCTTCCGACTTGGAGAGTCAGTCCCTTTAACCTCCTGTTTGGCCCAGTTTGCAATTTCTGCGGAAGATGAACAGGAATAGCGAGAACCAATGAGAGACTAGCTGGAGGTGTCTGGACGGGCAAATTTAACTCTCATTTCTCACCAGGAAGAGGAATTAACCAAAGGCTCAGCGTGCCGTGCCGGAACCAGATTAGTGCCTGAAGCCATCCTGCGGTGTTGCGGCCAGGTCACAAGAAAGCGAGTTGAAGAAAGGAGCTCAGGGGCACTGTAATTCACAAACCTGCAGAGTTATAAATGACAGCTATCGTCCAAAAATAGACTGAAGTAAGGCTGCCAAGAGGACTTGAAAGCGGGGCAGAATTGCAGGAAACCGATTTCAGGAGGTAGACTGGAATTGCATTGAAAGCATAGGAAAAGAGGCAGAACGTCCACAATGATGCACTTGGCCAAAAAGGGCGTATGCGTTTTTTCCTGAATATATTCAGGAAAAAACGCATACGCCCTTTTTGGCCAACCAAGCAAGCTTGCAAAGGAAATCTGCACTACAATGAAGTCTCACTTCCCCCCGGTCAAAAGGGCCATCTGAAAAAAGTGTAAAATCCAGAAAGGCAGGACAGGCCATGGACAACTGGGAGCCTTGTTATGCTGATGGGCGGGATGTAAATTGCCAACAGACACTCGGGAGAAGTGTATGGTGTTTCCTGAAACATCTAAAAAACAAAGCAACAGAGCCTAGGGCACTTCCACTTATGGTCCTATAGCTTAGGGAAATTAAAATCAAAAAGACACAGCCACCCCAAACTTTCGAACGGCTCTGTTTACAAGAACCTCGTTTACAGTACAAGTTCAACATCGCAGAAAGTGAAAAATGGATAAAGAAGTTGTGGTATTTACTTACAAAGCAATATCACTCAGCAATGAAATCTGTGTCATCAGGCCCGTAGCATCACAATGAGTGGATTCAGGTACGATGATTCTAACTGAAATAAGTCACACAGAAAAAGAAACATCATAAGATATCACTAATACACGGAATGTAAACTTGGCTACACAGGAACTGAATTACAGAACAGAACAGTGTCTCAAATTTAGAAAAGCAACTTATGCTTGCTTAAGGGGAAAGGTGAGTTGGGGTGCTGCATAAAACCAGAGATTGAAATGAGCACAGATAAAGTTCCTTAAGCCAAATATGGAATAGACAAGAGCTACTCCTTGCTCAACGAAATGGACTCAACACCCCATATTAAACGCCTAAGAATGTACCTGACTAGTAAGTATCTTAAAACCTATGGATTGCTATGTCTCCAATAGAGAATCAAGCGTGTGTACAGGGGCATAAACGCAGCAGTGATAGGATTGGAGAGGTTCGGTGAGCAAATGAAGACCCTTTGAAGTCATATTGCATGGTACCCATTCCACGGGTCTCAACTCTCCAGGTTTAAGGTATTCTTCCTTCAGCTAAAACATGCATGTGGAACCCAGAGTATGATCAACCATGTGAACGGGAGACGTGTTCAAATATGTCTCAGTTTTCCTCCCCTGGTACTCGGGTGCAACATTCCAGACGCTTTACTAACACTCTCCCGACTTGGAGAGTCAGTCCCTTTAACCTCCTGTTTGGCCCAGTTTGCAATTTCTGCGGAAGATGAACAGGAATAGCGAGAACCAATGAGAGACTAGCTGGAGGTGTCTGGACGGGCAAATTTAACTCTCATTTCTCACCAGGAAGAGGAATTAACCAAAGGCTCAGCGTGCCGTGCCGGAACCAGATTAGGGCCTGAAGCCATCCTGCGGTGTTGCGGCCAGGTCACAAGAAAGCGAGTTGAAGAAAGGAGCTCAGGGGCACTGTAATTCACAAACCTGCAGAGTTATAAATGACAGCTATCGTCCAAAAATAGACTGAAGTAAGGCTGCCAAGAGGACTTGAAAGCGGGGCAGAATTGCAGGAAACCGATTTCAGGAGGTAGACTGGAATTGCATTGAAAGCATAGGAAAAGAGGCAGAACGTCCACAATGATGCACTTGGCCAAAAAGGGCATATGCGTTTTTTCCTGAATATATTCAGGAAAAAACGCATACGCCCTTTTTGGCCAACCAAGCAAGCTTGCAAAGGAAATCTGCACTACAATGAAGTCTCACTTCCCCCCGGTCAAAAGGGCCATCTGAACAAAGTGTAAAATCCAGAAAGGCAGGACAGGCCATGGAGAACTGGGAGCCTTGTTATGCTGATGGGCGGGATGTAAATTGCCAACAGACACTCGGGAGAAGTGTATGGTGTTTCCTGAAACATCTAAAAAACAAAGCAACAGAGCCTAGGGCACTTCCACTTATGGTCCTATAGCTTAGGGAAATTAAAATCAAAAAGACACAGCCACCCCAAAGTTTGGAACAGCTCTGTTTACAAGAACCTCGTTTACAGTACAAGTTCAACATCGCAGAAAGTGAAAAATGGATAAAGAAGTTGTGGTATTTACTTACAAAGCAATATCACTCAGCAATGAAATCTGTGTCATCAGGCCCTTAGCATCACAATGAGTGGATTCAGGTACGATGATTCTAACTGAAATAAGTCACACAGAAAAAGAAACATCATAAGATATCACTAATACACGGAATGTAAACTTGGCTACACAGGAACTGAATTACAGAACAGAACAGTGTCTCAAATTTAGAAAAGCAACTTATGCTTGCTTAAGGGGAAAGGTGAGTTGGGGTGCTGCATAAAACCAGAGATTGAAATGAGCACAGATAAAGTTCCTTAAGCCAAATATGGAATAGACAAGAGCTACTCCTTGCTCAACGAAATGGACTCAACACCCCATATTAAACGCCTAAGAATGTACCTGACTAGTAAGTATCTTAAAACCTATGGATTGCTATGTCTCCAATAGAGAATCAAGCGTGTGTACAGGGGAATAAACGCAGCAGTGATAGGATTGGAGAGGTTCGGTGAGCAAATGAAGACCCTTTGAAGTCATATTGCATGGTACCCATTACACGGGTCTCAACTCTCCAGGTTTAAGGTATTCTTCCTTCAGCTAAAACATGCATGTGGAACCCAGAGTATGATCAACCATGTGAACGGGAGACGTGTTCAAATATGTCTCAGTTTTCCTCCCCTGGTACTCGGGTGCAACATTCCAGACGCTTTACTAACACTCTCCCGACTTGGAGAGTCAGTCCCTTTAACCTCCTGTTTGGCCCAGTTTGCAATTTCTGCGGAAGATGAACAGGAATAGCGAGAACCAATGAGAGACTAGCTGGAGGTGTCTGGACGGGCAAATTTAACTCTCATTTCCCACCAGGAAGAGGAATTAACCAAAGGCTCAGCGTGCCATGCCGGAACCAGATTAGGGCCTGAAGCCATCCTGCGGTGTTGCGGCCAGGTCACAAGAAAGCGAGTTGAAGAAAGGAGCTCAGGGGCACTGTAATTCACAAACCTGCAGAGTTATAAATGACAGCTATCGTCCAAAAATAGACTGAAGTAAGGCTGCCAAGAGGACTTGAAAGCGGGGCAGAATTGCAGGAAACCGATTTCAGGAGGTAGACTGGAATTGCATTGAAAGCATAGGAAAAGAGGCAGAACGTCCACAATGATGCACTTGGCCAAAAAGGGCGTATGCGTTTTTTCCTGAATATATTCAGGAAAAAACGCATACGCCCTTTTTGGCCAACCAAGCAAGCTTGCAAAGGAAATCTGCACTACAATGAAGTCTCACTTCCCCCCAGTCAAAAGGGCCATCTGAAAAAAGTGTAAAATCCAGAAAGGCAGGACAGGCCATGGACAACTGGGAGCCTTGTTATGCTGATGGGCGGGATGTAAATTGCCAACAGACACTCGGGAGAAGTGTATGGTGTTTCCTGAAACATCTAAAAAACAAAGCAATAGATCCTAGGGCACTGCCACTTATGGTCCTATAGCTTAGGGAAATTAAAGTCAAAAAGACACAGCCACCCCAAACTTTCGAACGGCTCTGTTTACAAGAACCTCGTTTACAGTACAAGTTCAACATCGCAGAAAGTGAAAAATGGATAAAGAAGTTGTGGTATTTACTTACAAAGCAATATCACTCAGCAATGAAATCTGTGTCATCAGGCCCTTAGCAGCACAATGAGTGGATTCAGGTATGATGATTCTAACTGAAATAAGTCACACAGAAAAGAAACATCATAAGATATCAGTAATACACGGAATGTAAACTTGGCTACACAGGAACTGAATTACAGAACAGAACAAGGTCTCAAATTTAGAAAACCAACTTATGCTTGCTTAAGGGTAAAGGTGAGTTGGGGTGCTGCATAAAACCAGAGATTGAAATGAGCACAGATAAAGTTCCTTAAGTCAAATATGGAATAGACAAGAGCTACTCCTTGCTCAACGAAATGGACTCAACACCGCATATTAAACGCCTAAGAATGTAACTGACTAGTAAGTATCGGAAAACCTATGGATTGCTATGTCTCCAAAAGAGAATCAAGCATGTGTACAGGGGCATAAACGCAGAAGTGATAGGATTGGAGAGGTTCGGTGAGCAAATGAAGACCCTTTGAAGTCATATAGCATGGTACGCATTACACGGGTCTCAACTCTCCAGGTTTAAGGTATTCTTCCTTCAGCTAAAACATGCATGTGGAACCTAGAGTATGATCAACCATGTGATCGGGAGACGTGTTCAAATATGTCTCAGTTTTCCTCCCCTGGTACTCGGGTGCAACATTCCAGACGCTTTACTGACACTCTCCCCACTTGGAGAGTCAGTCCCTTTAACCTCCTGTTTGGCCCAGTTTGCAATTTCTGCGGAAGATGAACAGGAATAGCGAGAACCAATGAGAGGCTAGCTGGAGGTGTCTGGACGGGCAAATTTAACTCTCATTTCCCACCAGGAAGAGGAATTAACCAAAGGCTCAGTGTGCCGTGCCAGAACCAGATTAGGGCCTGAAGCCATCCTGCGGTGTTGCGGCCAGGTCACAAGAAAGCGAGTTGAAGAAAGGAGCTCAGGGGCACTGTAATTCACAAACCTGCAGACTTATAAATGACAGCTATCGTCCAAAAATAGACTGAAGTAAGGCTGCCAAGAGGACTTGAAAGCGGGGCAGAATTGCAGGAAACTGATTTCAGGAGGTAGACTGGAATTGCATTGAAAGCATAGGAAAAGAGGCAGAACGTCCACAATGATGCACTTGGCCAAAAAGGGCGTATGCGTTTTTTCCTGAATATATTCAGGAAAAAACGCATACGCCCTTTTTGGCCAACCAAGCAAGCTTGCAAAGGAAATCTGCACTACAATGAAGTCTCACTTCCCCCCGGTCAAAAGGGCCATCTGAAAAAAGTGTAAAATCCAGAAAGACAAGACAGGCCATGGAGAACTGGGAGCCTTGTTATGCTGATGGGCGGGATGTAAATTGCCAACAACCACTCGGGAGAAGTGTATGGTGTTTCCTGAAACATGTAAAAAACAAAGCAACAGAACCTAGGGCACTTCCACTTATGGTCCTATAGCTTGGGGAAATTAAAATCAAAAAGACACAGCCACCCCAAAGTTTGGAACGGCTCTGTTTACAAGAACCTCGTTTACAGTACAAGTTCAACATCGCAGAAAGTGAAAAATGGATAAAGAAGTTGTGGTATTTACTTACAAAGCAATATCACTCAGCAATGAAATCTGTGTCATCAGGCCCTTAGCATCACAATGAGTGGATTCAGGTATGATGATTCTAACTGAAATAAGTCACACAGAAAAAGAAACATCATAAGATATCAGTAATACACGGAATGTAAACTTGGCTACACAGGAACTGAATTACAGAACAGAACAGTGTCTCAAATTTAGAAAACCAACTTATGCTTGCTTAAGGGGAAAGGTGAGTTGGGGTGCTGCATAAAACCAGAGATTGAAATGAGCACAGATAAAGTTCCTTAAGCCAAATATGGAATAGACAAGAGCTACTCCTTGCTCAACGAAATGGACTCAAAACCCCATATTAAACCCCTAAGAATGTACCTGACTAGTAAGTATCTTAAAACCTATGGATTGCTATGTCTCCAAAAGAGAATCAAGCGTGTGTACAGGGGAATAAACACAGCAGTGATAGGATTGGAGAGGTTCGGTGAGCAAATGAAGACCCTTTGAAGTTATATTGCATGGTACCCATTACACGGGTCTCAACTCTCCAGGTTTAAGGTATTCTTCCTTCAGCTAAAACATGCATGTGGAACCCAGAGTATGATCAACTATGTGAACGGGAGACGTGTTCAAATATGTCTCAGTTTTCCTCCCCTGGTACTCGGGTGCAACATTCCAGACGCTTTACTAACACTCTCCCGACTTGGAGAGTCAGTCCCTTTAACCTCCTGTTTGGCCCAGTTTGCAATTTCTGCGGAAGATGAACCGGAATAGCGAGAACCAATGAGAGGCTAGCTGGAGGTGTCTGGACGGGCAAATTTAACTCTCATTTCCCACCAGGAAGAGGAATTAACCAAAGGCTCAGCATGCCGGGCCGGAACCAGATTAGGGCCTGAAGCCATCCTGCGGTGTTGCGGCCAGGTCACAAGAAAGCGAGTTGAAGAAAGGAGCTCAGGGGCACTGTAATTCACAAACCTGCAGAGTTATAAATGACAGCTATCGTCCAAAAATAGACTGAAGTAAGGCTGCCAAGAGGACTTGAAAGCGGGGCAGAATTGCAGGACCGATTTCAGGAGGTAGACTGGAATTGCATTGAAAGCATAGGAAAAGAGGCAGAACGTCCACAATGATGCACTTGGCCAAAAAGGGCGTATGCGTTTTTTCCTGAATATATTCAGGAAAAAACGCATACGCCCTTTTTGGCCAACCAAGCAAGCTTGCAAAGGAAATCTGCACTACAATGAAGTCTCACTTCCCCCCGGTCAAAAGGGCCATCTGAAAAAAGTGTAAAATCCAGAAAGGCAGGACAGGCCATGGAGAACTGGGAGCCTTGTTATGCTGATGGGTGGGATGTAAATTGCCAACAACCACTCGGGAGAAGTGTATGGTGTTTCCTGAAACATCTAAAAAACAAAGCAAGAGAACCTAGGGCTCTTCCACTTATGGTCCTATAGCTTAGGGAAATTAAAATCAAAAAGACACAGCCACCCCAAAGTTTGGAACGGCTCTGTTTACAAGAACCTCGTTTAGAGTACAAGTTCAACATCGCAGAAAATGAAAAATGGATAAAGAAGTTGTGGTACTTACTTACAAAGCAATATCACTCAGCAATGAAATCTGTGTCATCAGGCCCTTAGCAGCACAATGAGTGGATTCAGGTATGATGATTCTAACTGAAGTAAGTCACACAGAAAAAGAAACATCATAAGATATCAGTAGTACACGGAATGTAAACTTGGCTACACAGGAACTGAATTACAGAACAGAACAGGGTCTCAAATTTAGAAAACCAACTTATGCTTGCTTAAGGGTAAAGGTGAGTTGGGGTGCTGCATAAAACCAGAGATTGAAATGAGCACAGATAACGTTCCTTAAGTCAAATATGGAATAGACAAGAACTACTCCTTGCTCAACGAAATGGACTCAACACCGCATATTAAACGCCTAAGAATGTACCTGACTAGTAAGTATCTTAAAACCTATGGATTGCTATGTCTCCGAAAGAGAATCAAGCATGTGTACAGGGGCATAAACGCAGCAGTGATAGGATTGGAGAGGTTCGGTGAGCAAATGAAGACCCTTTGAAGTCATACTGCATGGTACCCATTCCACGGGTTTCAACTACCCAGGTTTAAGGTATTCTTCCTTCAGCTAAAACATGCATGTGGAACCTAGAGTATGATCAACCATGTGATCGGGAGACGTGTTCAAATATGTCTCAGTTTTCGTACCCTGGTACTCGGGTGCAACATTCCAGATGCTTTACTAACACTCTCCCGACTTGGAGAGTCAGTCCCTTTAACCTCCTGTTTGGCCCAGTTTGCAATTTCTGCGGAAGATGAACAGGAATAGCGAGAACCAATGAGAGACTAGCTGGAGGTGTCTGGACGGGCAAATTTAACTCTCATTTCCCACCAGGAAGAGGAATTAACCAAAGGCTCAGCGTGCCGTGCCGGAACCAGATTAGGGCCTGAAGCCATCCTGCGGTGTTGCGGCCAGCTCACAAGAAAGCGAGTTGAAGAAAGGAGCTCAGGGGCACTGTAATTCACAAACCTGCAGAGTTATAAATGACAGCTATCGTCCAAAAATAGACTGAAGTAAGGCTGCCAAGAGGACTTGAAAGCGGGGCAGAATTGCAGGAAACCGATTTCAGGAGGTAGACTGGAATTGCATTGAAAGCATAGGAAAAGAGGCAGAACGTCCACAATGATGCACTTGGCCAAAAAGGGCGTATGCGTTTTTTCCTGAATATATTCAGGAAAAAACGCATACGCCCTTTTTGGCCAACCAAGCAAGCTTGCAAAGGAAATCTGCACTACAATGAAGTCTCACTTCCCCCCGGTCAAAAGGGCCATCTGAAAAAAGTGTAAAATCCAGAAAGGCAGGACAGGCCATGGACAACTGGGAGCCTTGTTATGCTGATGGGCGGGATGTAAATTGCCAACAGACACTCGGGAGAAGTGTATGGTGTTTCCTGAAACATCTAAAAAACAAAGCAACAGAGCCTAGGGCACTGCCACTTATGGTCCTATAGCTTAGGGAAATTAAAATCAAAAAGACACAGCCACCCCAAAGTTTGGGACGCCTCTGTTTACAAGAACCTCGTTTACAGTACAAGTTCAACATCGCAGAAAGTGAAAAATGGATAAAGAAGTTGTGGTATTTACTTACAAAGCAATATCACTCAGCAATGAATTCTATGTCATCAGGCCCTTAGCATCACAATGAGTGGATTCAGGTATGATGATTCTAACTGAAATAAGTCACACAGAAAAAGAAACATCATAAGATATCAGTAATACACGGAATGTAAACTTGGCTACACAGGAACTGAATTACAGAACAGAACAGGGTCTCAAATTTAGAAAACCAACTTATGCTTGCTTAAGGGGAAAGGTGAGTTGGGGTGCTGCATAAAACCAGAGATTGAAATGAGCACAGAAAGTTCCTTAAGTCAAATATGGAATAGACAAGAGCTACTCCTTGCTCAACGAAATGGACTCAAAACCCCATATTAAACCCGTAAGAATGTACCTGACTAGTAAGTATCTTAAAACCTATGGATTGCTATGTCTCCGAAAGAGAATCAAGCATGTGTACAGGGGCATAAACGCAGCAGTGATAGGATTGGAGAGGTTCGGTGAGCAAATGAAGACCCTTTGAAGTCATATTGCATGGTACCCATTCCACGGGTCTTAACTCTCCAGGTTTAAGGTATTCTTCCTTCAGCTACAACATGCATGTGGAACCCAAGTATGATCAACCATGTGAACGGGAGACGTGTTCAAATATGTCTCAGTTTTCCTCCCCTGGTACTCGGGTGCAACATTCCAGACGCTTTACTAACACTCTCCCCACTTGGAGAGTCAGCGCCTTTAACCTCCTGTTTGGCCCAGTTTGCAATTTCTGCGGAAGATGAACAGGAATAGCGAGAACCAATGAGAGACTAGCTGGAGGTGTCTGGACGGGCAAATTTAACTCTCATTTCCCACAAGGAAGAGGAAATAACCAAAGGCTCAGCGTGCCGTGCCGGAACCAGATTAGGGCCTGAAGCCATCCTGCGGTGTTGCGGCCAGGTCACAAGAAAGCAAGTTGAAGAAAGGAGCTCAGGGGCACTGTAATTCACAAACCTGCAGAGTTATAAATGACAGCTATCGTCCAAAAATAGACTGAAGTAAGGCTGCCAAGAGGACTTGAAAGCGGGGCAGAATTGCAGGAAACCGATTTCAGGAGGTAGACTGGAATTGCATTGAAAGCATAGGAAAAGAGGCAGAACGTCCACAATGATGCACTTGGCCAAAAAGGGCGTATGCGTTTTTTCCTGAATATATTCAGGAAAAAACGCATACGCCCTTTTTGGCCAACCAAGCAAGCTTGCAAAGGAAATCTGCACTACAATGAAGTCTCACTTCCCCCCGGTCAAAAGGGCCATCTGAAAAAAGTGTAAAATCCAGAAAGGCAGGACAGGCCATGGAGAACTGGTAGCCTTGTTATGCTGATGGGCGGGATGTAAATTGCCAACAACCACTCGGGAGAAGTGTATGGTGTTTCCTGAAACATCTAAAAAACAAAGCAACAGAACCTAGGGCACTTCCACTTATGGTCCTATAGCTTAGGGAAATTAAAATCAAAAAGACACAGCCACCCCAAAGTTTGGAACGGCTCTGTTTACAAGAACCTCGTTTACAGTACAAGTTCAACATCGCAGAAAGTGAAAAATGGATAAAGAAGTTGTGGTATTTACTTACAAAGCAATATCACTCAGCAATGAAATCTGTGTCATCAGGCCCTTAGCAGCACAATGAGTGGATTCAGGTATGATGATTCTAACTGAAATAAGTCACACAGAAAAAGAAACATCATAAGATATCAGTAATACACAGAATGTAAACTTGGCTACACAGGAACTGAATTACAGAACAGAACAGGGTCTCAAATTTAGAAAACCAACTTATGCTTGCTTAAGGGGAAAGGTGAGTTGGGGTGCTGCATAAAACCAGAGATTGAAATGAGCACAGATAAAGTTCCTTAGGCCAAATATGGAATAGACAAGAGCTACTCCTTGCTCAACGAAATGGACTCAACACCGCATATTAAACGCCTAAGAATGTACCTGACTAGTAAGTATCTTAAAACCTATAGATTGCTATGTCTCCGAAAGAGAATCAAGCATGTGTACAGGGGCATAAACGCAGCAGTGATAGGATTGGAGAGGTTCGGTGAGCAAATGAAGACCCTTTGAAGTCATATTGCATGGTACCCATTCCACGGGTTTCAACTACCCAGGTTTTAGGTATTCTTCCTTCAGCTAAAACATGCATGTGGAACCCAGAGTATGATCAACCATGTGATCGGGAGAAGTGTTCAAATATGTCTCAGTTTTCCTCCCCTGGTACTCGGGTGCAACATTCCAGATGCTTTACTAACACTCTCCCCACTTGGAGAGTCAGCGCCTTTAACCTCCTGTTTGGCCCAGTTTGCAATTTCTGCGGAAGATGAACAGGAATAGCGAGAACCAATGAGAGGCTAGCTGGAGGTGTCTGGACGGGCAAATTTAACTCTCATTTCCCACCAGGAAGAGGAAATAACCAAAGGCTCAGCGTGCCGTGCCGGAACCAGATTAGGGCCTGAAGCCATCCTGCGGTGTTGCGGCCAGGTCACAAGAAAGCAAGTTGAAGAAAGGAGCTCAGGGGCACTGTAATTCACAAACCTGCAGAGTTATAAATGACAGCTATCGTCCAAAAATAGACTGAAGTAAGGCTGCCAAGAGGACTTGAAAGCGGGGCAGAATTGCAGGAAACCGATTTCAGGAGGTAGACTGGAATTGCATTGAAAGCATAGGAAAAGAGGCAGAACGTCCACAATGATGCACTTGGCCAAAAAGGGCGTATGCGTTTTTTCCTGAATATATTCAGGAAAAAACGCATACGCCCTTTTTGGCCAACCAAGCAAGCTTGCAAAGGAAATCTGCACTACAATGAAGTCTCACTTCCCCCCGGTCAA
Organism: Stenella coeruleoalba; assembly: GCF_951394435.1. Lineage (NCBI taxonomy): Eukaryota > Metazoa > Chordata > Mammalia > Artiodactyla > Delphinidae > Stenella > Stenella coeruleoalba. The sequence continues at coordinate 434,237 of NW_027645978.1, read as the reverse complement.
AAGGGCCATCTGAAAAAAGTGTAAAATCCAGAAAGGCAGGACAGGCCATGGAGAACTGGGAGCCTTGTTATGCTGATGGGCGGGATGTAAATTGCCAACAACCACTCGGGAGAAGTGTATGGTGTTTCCTGAAACATCTAAAAAACAAAGCAACAGAACCTAGGGCACTTCCACTTATGGTCCTATAGCTTAGGGCAATTAAAATCAAAAAGACACAGGCACCCCAAAGTTTGGAACGGCTCTGTTTACAAGAACCTCGTTTACAGTACAAGTTCAACATCGCAGAAAGTGAAAAATGGATAAAGAAGTTGTGGTATTTACTTACAAAGCAATATCACTCAGCAATGAAATCTGTGTCATCAGGCCTTTAGCAGCACAATGAGTGGACTCAGGTATGATGATTCTAACTGAAATAAGTCACACAGAAAAAGAAACATCATAAGATACCAGTAATACACGGAATGTAAACTTGGCTACACAGGAACTGAATTACAGAACAGAACAGGGTCTCAAATTTAGAAAACCAACTTATTCTTGCTTAAGGGTAAAGTTGAGTGGGGGTGCTGCATAAAACCAGAGATTGAAATGAGCACAGATAAAGTTCCTTAAGCCAAATATGGAATAGACAAGAGCTACTCCTTGCTCAACGAAATGGACTCAACACCCCATATTAAACGCCTAAGAATGTACCTGACTAGTAAGTATCTTAAAACCTATGGATTGCTATGTCTCCGAAAGAGAATCAAGCATGTTTACAGGGGCATAAACGCAGCAGTGATAGGATTGGAGAGGTTCGGTGAGCAAATGAAGACCCTTTGAAGTCATATTGCATGGTACCCATTCCACGGGTTTCAACTACCCAGGTTTAAGGTATTCTTCCTTCAGCTAAAACATGCATGTGGAACCCAGAGTATGATCAACCATGTGATCGGGAGACGTGTTCAAATATGTCTCAGTTTTCCTCCCCTGGTACTCGGGTGCAACATTCCAGACGCTTTACTAACACTCTCCCGACTTGGAGAGTCAGTCCCTTTAACCTCCTGTTTGGCCCAGTTTGCAATTTCTGCGGAAGATGAACCGGAATAGCGAGAACCAATGAGAGGCTAGCTGGAGGTGTCTGGACGGGCAAATTTAACTCTCATTTCCCACCAGGAAGAGGAATTAACCAAAGGCTCAGCATGCCGGGCCGGAACCAGATTAGGGCCTGAAGCCATCCTGCGGTGTTGCGGCCAGGTCACAAGAAAGCGAGTTGAAGAAAGGAGCTCAGGGGCACTGTAATTCACAAACCTGCAGAGTTATAAATGACAGCTATCGTCCAAAAATAGACTGAAGTAAGGCTGCCAAGAGGACTTGAAAGCGGGGCAGAATTGCAGGACCGATTTCAGGAGGTAGACTGGAATTGCATTGAAAGCATAGGAAAAGAGGCAGAACGTCCACAATGATGCACTTGGCCAAAAAGGGCGTATGCGTTTTTTCCTGAATATATTCAGGAAAAAACGCATACGCCCTTTTTGGCCAACCAAGCAAGCTTGCAAAGGAAATCTGCACTACAATGAAGTCTCACTTCCCCCCGGTCAAAAGGGCCATCTGAAAAAAGTGTAAAATCCAGAAAGGCAGGACAGGCCATGGAGAACTGGGAGCCTTGTTATGCTGATGGGTGGGATGTAAATTGCCAACAACCACTCGGGAGAAGTGTATGGTGTTTCCTGAAACATCTAAAAAACAAAGCAAGAGAACCTAGGGCACTTCCACTTATGGTCCTATAGCTTAGGGAAATTAAAATCAAAAAGACACAGCCACCCCAAAGTTTGGAACGGCTCTGTTTACAAGAACCTCGTTTAGAGTACAAGTTCAACATCGCAGAAAATGTAAAATGGATAAAGAAGTTGTGGTACTTACTTACAAAGCAATATCACTCAGCAATGAAATCTGTGTCATCAGGCCCTTAGCAGCACAATGAGTGGATTCAGGTATGATGATTCTAACTGAAGTAAGTCACACAGAAAAAGAAACATCATAAGATATCAGTAGTACACGGAATGTAAACTTGGCTACACAGGAACTGAATTACAGAACAGAACAGGGTCTCAAATTTAGAAAACCAACTTATGCTTGCTTAAGGGTAAAGGTGAGTTGGGGTGCTGCATAAAACCAGAGATTGAAATGAGCACAGATAACGTTCCTTAAGTCAAATATGGAATAGACAAGAACTACTCCTTGCTCAACGAAATGGACTCAACACCGCATATTAAACGCCTAAGAATGTACCTGACTAGTAAGTATCTTAAAACCTATGGATTGCTATGTCTCCGAAAGAGAATCAAGCATGTGTACAGGGGCATAAACGCAGCAGTGATAGGATTGGAGAGGTTCGGTGAGCAAATGAAGACCCTTTGAAGTCATACTGCATGGTACCCATTCCACGGGTTTCAACTACCCAGGTTTAAGGTATTCTTCCTTCAGCTAAAACATGCATGTGGAACCTAGAGTATGATCAACCATGTGATCGGGAGACGTGTTCAAATATGTCTCAGTTTTCGTACCCTGGTACTCGGGTGCAACATTCCAGATGCTTTACTAACACTCTCCCGACTTGGAGAGTCAGTCCCTTTAACCTCCTGTTTGGCCCAGTTTGCAATTTCTGCGGAAGATGAACAGGAATAGCGAGAACCAATGAGAGACTAGCTGGAGGTGTCTGGACGGGCAAATTTAACTCTCATTTCCCACCAGGAAGAGGAATTAACCAAAGGCTCAGCGTGCCGTGCCGGAACCAGATTAGGGCCTGAAGCCATCCTGCGGTGTTGCGGCCAGCTCACAAGAAAGCGAGTTGAAGAAAGGAGCTCAGGGGCACTGTAATTCACAAACCTGCAGAGTTATAAATGACAGCTATCGTCCAAAAATAGACTGAAGTAAGGCTGCCAAGAGGACTTGAAAGCGGGGCAGAATTGCAGGAAACCGATTTCAGGAGGTAGACTGGAATTGCATTGAAAGCATAGGAAAAGAGGCAGAACGTCCACAATGATGCACTTGGCCAAAAAGGGCGTATGCGTTTTTTCCTGAATATATTCAGGAAAAAACGCATACGCCCTTTTTGGCCAACCAAGCAAGCTTGCAAAGGAAATCTGCACTACAATGAAGTCTCACTTCCCCCCGGTCAAAAGGGCCATCTGAAAAAAGTGTAAAATCCAGAAAGGCAGGACAGGCCATGGACAACTGGGAGCCTTGTTATGCTGATGGGCGGGATGTAAATTACCAACAGACACTCGGGAGAAGTGTATGGTGTTTCCTGAAACATCTAAAAAACAAAGCAACAGAGCCTAGGGCACTGCCACTTATGGTCCTATAGCTTAGGGAAATTAAAATCAAAAAGACACAGCCACCCCAAAGTTTGGGACGCCTCTGTTTACAAGAACCTCGTTTACAGTACAAGTTCAACATCGCAGAAAGTGAAAAATGGATAAAGAAGTTGTGGTATTTACTTACAAAGCAATATCACTCAGCAATGAATTCTATGTCATCAGGCCCTTAGCATCACAATGAGTGGATTCAGGTATGATGATTCTAACTGAAATAAGTCACACAGAAAAAGAAACATCATAAGATATCAGTAATACACGGAATGTAAACTTGGCTACACAGGAACTGAATTACAGAACAGAACAGGGTCTCAAATTTAGAAAACCAACTTATGCTTGCTTAAGGGGAAAGGTGAGTTGGGGTGCTGCATAAAACCAGAGATTGAAATGAGCACAGAAAGTTCCTTAAGTCAAATATGGAATAGACAAGAGCTACTCCTTGCTCAACGAAATGGACTCAAAACCCCATATTAAACCCGTAAGAATGTACCTGACTAGTAAGTATCTTAAAACCTATGGATTGCTATGTCTCCGAAAGAGAATCAAGCATGTGTACAGGGGCATAAACGCAGCAGTGATAGGATTGGAGAGGTTCGGTGAGCAAATGAAGACCCTTTGAAGTCATATTGCATGGTACCCATTCCACGGGTCTTAACTCTCCAGGTTTAAGGTATTCTTCCTTCAGCTAAAACATGCATGTGGAACCCAAGTATGATCAACCATGTGAACGGGAGACGTGTTCAAATATGTCTCAGTTTTCCTCCCCTGGTACTCGGGTGCAACATTCCAGACGCTTTACTAACACTCTCCCCACTTGGAGAGTCAGCGCCTTTAACCTCCTGTTTGGCCCAGTTTGCAATTTCTGCGGAAGATGAACAGGAATAGCGAGAACCAATGAGAGACTAGCTGGAGGTGTCTGGACGGGCAAATTTAACTCTCATTTCCCACAAGGAAGAGGAAATAACCAAAGGCTCAGCGTGCCGTGCCGGAACCAGATTAGGGCCTGAAGCCATCCTGCGGTGTTGCGGCCAGGTCACAAGAAAGCAAGTTGAAGAAAGGAGCTCAGGGGCACTGTAATTCACAAACCTGCAGAGTTATAAATGACAGCTATCGTCCAAAAATAGACTGAAGTAAGGCTGCCAAGAGGACTTGAAAGCGGGGCAGAATTGCAGGAAACCGATTTCAGGAGGTAGACTGGAATTGCATTGAAAGCATAGGAAAAGAGGCAGAACGTCCACAATGATGCACTTGGCCAAAAAGGGCGTATGCGTTTTTTCCTGAATATATTCAGGAAAAAACGCATACGCCCTTTTTGGCCAACCAAGCAAGCTTGCAAAGGAAATCTGCACTACAATGAAGTCTCACTTCCCCCCGGTCAAAAGGGCCATCTGAAAAAAGTGTAAAATCCAGAAAGGCAGGACAGGCCATGGAGAACTGGTAGCCTTGTTATGCTGATGGGCGGGATGTAAATTGCCAACAACCACTCGGGAGAAGTGTATGGTGTTTCCTGAAACATCTAAAAAACAAAGCAACAGAACCTAGGGCACTTCCACTTATGGTCCTATAGCTTAGGGAAATTAAAATCAAAAAGACACAGCCACCCCAAAGTTTGGAACGGCTCTGTTTACAAGAACCTCGTTTACAGTACAAGTTCAACATCGCAGAAAGTGAAAAATGGATAAAGAAGTTGTGGTATTTACTTACAAAGCAATATCACTCAGCAATGAAATCTGTGTCATCAGGCCCTTAGCAGCACAATGAGTGGATTCAGGTATGATGATTCTAACTGAAATAAGTCACACAGAAAAAGAAACATCATAAGATATCAGTAATACACAGAATGTAAACTTGGCTACACAGGAACTGAATTACAGAACAGAACAGGGTCTCAAATTTAGAAAACCAACTTATGCTTGCTTAAGGGGAAAGGTGAGTTGGGGTGCTGCATAAAACCAGAGATTGAAATGAGCACAGATAAAGTTCCTTAGGCCAAATATGGAATAGACAAGAGCTACTCCTTGCTCAACGAAATGGACTCAACAGCGCATATTAAACGCCTAAGAATGTACCTGAATAGTAAGTATCTTAAAACCTATGGATTGCTATGTCTCCGAAAGAGAATCAAGCATGTGTACAGGGGCATAAACGCAGCAGTGATAGGATTGGAGAGGTTCGGTGAGCAAATGAAGACCCTTTGAAGTCATATTGCATGGTACCCATTCCACGGGTCTTAACTCTCCAGGTTTAAGGTATTCTTCCTTCAGCTAAAACATGCATGTGGAACCCAAGTATGATCAACCATGTGAACGGGAGACGTGTTCAAATATGTCTCAGTTTTCCTCCCCTGGTACTCGGGTGCAACATTCCAGACGCTTTACTAACACTCTCCCCACTTGGAGAGTCAGCGCCTTTAACCTCCTGTTTGGCCCAGTTTGCAATTTCTGCGGAAGATGAACAGGAATAGCGAGAACCAATGAGAGACTAGCTGGAGGTGTCTGGACGGGCAAATTTAACTCTCATTTCCCACAAGGAAGAGGAATTAACCAAAGGCTCAGCATGCCGGGCTGGAACCAGATTAGGGCCTGAAGCCATCCTGCGGTGTTGCGGCCAGGTCACAAGAAAGCGAGTTGAAGAAAGGAGCTCAGGGGCACTGTAATTCACAAACCTGCAGAGTTATAAATGACAACTATCGTCCAAAAATAGACTGAAGTAAGGCTGCCAAGAGGACTTGAAAGCGGGGCAGAATTGCAGGAAACCGATTTCAGGAGGTAGACTGGAATTGCATTGAAAGCATAGGAAAAGAGGCAGAACGTCCACAATGATGCACTTGGCCAAAAAGGGCGTATGCGTTTTTTCCTGAATATATTCAGGAAAAAACGCATACGCCCTTTTTGGCCAACCAAGCAAGCTTGCAAAGGAAATCTGCACTACAATGAAGTCTCACTTCCCCCCGGTCAAAAGGGCCATCTGAAAAAAGTGTAAAATCCAGAAAGGCAGGACAGGCCATGGAGAACTGGGAGCCTTGTTATGCTGATGGGCGGGATGTAAATTGCCAACAACCACTCGGGAGAAGTGTATGGTGTTTCCTGAAACATCTAAAAAACAAAGCAACAGAACCTAGGGCACTTCCACTTATGGTCCTATAGCTTAGGGAAATTAAAATCAAAAAGACACAGGCACCCCAAAGTTTGGAACGGCTCTGTTTAAAAGAACCTCGTTTACAGTACAAGTTCAACATCGCAGAAAGTGAAAAATGGATAAAGAAGTTGTGGTATTTACTTACAAAGCAATATCACTCAGCAATGAAATCTGTGTCATCAGGCCCTTAGCAGCACAATGAGTGGATTCAGGTATGATGATTCTAACTGAAATAAGTCACACAGAAAAAGAAACTTCATAAGATATCAGTAATACACAGAATGTAAACTTGGCTACACAGGAACTGAATTACAGAACAGAACAGGGTCTCAAATTTAGAAAACCAACTTATGCTTGCTTAAGGGGAAAGGTGAGTTGGGGTGCTGCATAAAACCAGAGATTGAAATGAGCACAGATAAAGTTCCTTAAGCCAAATATGGAATAGACAAGAGCTACTCCTTGCTCAACGAAATGGACTCAACACCGCATATTAAACGCCTAAGAATGTACCTGACTAGTAATATCTTAAAACCTATAGATTGCTATGTCTCCGAAAGAGAATCAAGCATGTGTACAGGGGCATAAACGCAGCAGTGATAGGATTGGAGAGGTTCGGTGAGCAAATGAAGACCCTTTGAAGTCATATTGCATGGTACCCATTACACGGGTCTTAACTCTCCAGGTTTAAGGTATTCTTCCTTCAGCTAAAACATGCATGTGGAACCCAAGTATGATCAACCATGTGAACGGGAGACGTGTTCAAATATGTCTCAGTTTTCCTCCCCTGGTACTCGGGTGCAACATTCCAGACGCTTTACTAACACTCTCCCCACTTGGAGAGTCAGCGCCTTTAACCTCCTGTTTGGCCCAGTTTGCAATTTCTGCGGAAGATGAACAGGAATAGCGAGAACCAATGAGAGACTAGCTGGAGGTGTCTGGACGGGCAAATTTAACTCTCATTTCCCACAAGGAAGAGGAAATAACCAAAGGCTCAGCGTGCCGTGCCGGAACCAGATTAGGGCCTGAAGCCATCCTGCGATGTTGCGGCCAGGTCACAAGAAAGCAAGTTGAAGAAAGGAGCTGAGGGGCACTGTAATTCACAAACCTGCAGAGTTATAAATGACAGCTATCGTCCAAAAATAGACTGAAGTAAGGCTGCCAAGAGGACTTGAAAGCGGGGCAGAATTGCAGGAAACCGATTTCAGGAGGTAGACTGGAATTGCATTGAAAGCATAGGAAAAGAGGCAGAACGTCCACAATGATGCACTTGGCCAAAAAGGGCGTATGCGTTTTTTCCTGAATATATTCAGGAAAAAACGCATACGCCCTTTTTGGCCAACCAAGCAAGCTTGCAAAGGAAATCTGCACTACAATGAAGTCTCACTTCCCCCCGGTCAAAAGGGCCATCTGAAAAAAGTGTAAAATCCAGAAAGGCAGGACAGGCCATGGAGAACTGGGAGCCTTGTTATGCAGACGGGCGGGATGTAAATTGCCAACAACCACTCGGGAGAAGTGTATGGTGTTTCCTGAAACATCTAAAAAACAAAGCAACAGAACCTAGGGCACTTCCACTTATGGTCCTATAGCTTAGGGCAATTAAAATCAAAAAGACACAGGCACCCCAAAGTTTGGAACGGCTCTGTTTACAAGAACCTCGTTTACAGTACAAGTTCAACATCGCAGAAAGTGAAAAATGGATAAAGAAGTTGTGGTATTTACTTACAAAGCAATATCACTCAGCAATGAAATCTGTGTCATCAGGCCTTTAGCAGCACAATGAGTGGACTCAGGTATGATGATTCTAACTGAAGTAAGTCACACAGAAAAAGAAACATCATAAGATATCAGTAATACACGGAATGTAAACTTGGCTACACAGGAACTGAATTACAGAACAGAACAGGGTCTCAAATTTAGAAAACCAACTTATTCTTGCTTAAGGGTAAAGGTGAGTGGGGGTGCTGCATAAAACCAGAGATTGAAATGAGCACAGATAAAGTTCCTTAAGCCAAATATGGAATAGACAAGAGCTACTCCTTGCTCAACGAAATGGACTCAACACCCCATATTAAACGCCTAAGAATGTACCTGACTAGTAAGTATCTTAAAACCTATGGATTGCTATGTCTCCGAAAGAGAATCAAGCATGTTTACAGGGGCATAAACGCAGCAGTGATAGGATTGGAGAGGTTCGGTGAGCAAATGAAGACCCTTTGAAGTCATATTGCATGGTACCCATTCCACGGGTTTCAACTACCCAGGTTTAAGGTATTCTTCCTTCAGCTAAAACATGCATGTGGAACCTAGAGTATGATCAACCATGTGATCAGGAGACGTGTTCAAATATGTCTCAGTTTTCCTCCCCTGGTACTCGGGTGCAACATTCCAGACGCTTTACTAACACTCTCCCCACTTGGAGAGTCAGTCCCTTTAACCTCCTGTTTGGCCCAGTTTGCAATTTCTGCGGAAGATGAACAGGAATAGCGAGAACCAATGAGAGGCTAGCTGGAGGTGTCTGGACGGGCAAATTTAACTCTCATTTCCCACCAGGAAGAGGAATTAACCAAAGGCTCAGCATGCCGGGCCGGAACCAGATTAGGGCCTGAAGCCATCCTGCGGTGTTGCGGCCAGGTCACAAGAAAGCAAGTTGAAGAAAGGAGCTCAGGGGCACTGTAATTCACAAACCTGCAGAGTTATAAATGACAACTATCGTCCAAAAATAGACTGAAGTAAGGCTGCCAAGAGGACTTGAAAGCGGGGCAGAATTGCAGGAAACCGATTTCAGGAGGTAGACTGGAATTGCATTGAAAGCATAGGAAAAGAGGCAGAACGTCCACAATGATGCACTTGGCCAAAAAGGGCGTATGCGTTTTTTCCTGAATATATTCAGGAAAAAACGCATACGCCCTTTTTGGCCAACCAAGCAAGCTTGCAAAGGAAATCTGCACTACAATGAAGTCTCACTTCCCCCCGGTCAAAAGGGCCATCTGAAAAAAGTGTAAAATCCAGAAAGGCAGGACAGGCCATTGAGAACTGGGAGCCTTGTTATGCTGATGGGCGGGATGTAAATTGCCAACAACCACTCGGGAGAAGTGTATGGTGTTTCCTGAAACATCTAAAAAACAAAGCAACAGAACCTAGGGCACTTCCACTTATGGTCCTATAGCTTAGGGAAATTAAAATCAAAAAGACACAGGCACCCCAAAGTTTGGAACGGCTCTGTTTAAAAGAACCTCGTTTACAGTACAAGTTCAACATCGCAGAAAGTGAAAAATGGATAAAGAAGTTGTGGTATTTACTTACAAAGCAATATCACTCAGCAATGAAATCTGTGTCATCAGGCCCTTAGCAGCACAATGAGTGGATTCAGGTATGATGATTCTAACTGAAATAAGTCACACAGAAAAAGAAACTTCATAAGATATCAGTAATACACAGAATGTAAACTTGGCTACACAGGAACTGAATTACAGAACAGAACAGGGTCTCAAATTTAGAAAACCAACTTATGCTTGCTTAAGGGGAAAGGTGAGTTGGGGTGCTGCATAAAACCAGAGATTGAAATGAGCACAGATAAAGTTCCTTAAGCCAAATATGGAATAGACAAGAGCTACTCCTTGCTCAACGAAATGGACTCAACACCGCATATTAAACGCCTAAGAATGTACCTGACTAGTAATATCTTAAAACCTATAGATTGCTATGTCTCCGAAAGAGAATCAAGCATGTGTACAGGGGCATAAACGCAGCAGTGATAGGATTGGAGAGGTTCGGTGAGCAAATGAAGACCCTTTGAAGTCATATTGCATGGTACCCATTACACGGGTCTTAACTCTCCAGGTTTAAGGTATTCTTCCTTCAGCTAAAACATGCATGTGGAACCCAAGTATGATCAACCATGTGAACGGGAGACGTGTTCAAATATGTCTCAGTTTTCCTCCCCTGGTACTCGGGTGCAACATTCCAGACGCTTTACTAACACTCTCCCCACTTGGAGAGTCAGCGCCTTTAACCTCCTGTTTGGCCCAGTTTGCAATTTCTGCGGAAGATGAACAGGAATAGCGAGAACCAATGAGAGACTAGCTGGAGGTGTCTGGACGGGCAAATTTAACTCTCATTTCCCACAAGGAAGAGGAATTAACCAAAGGCTCAGCATGCCGGGCCGGAACCAGATTAGGGCCTGAAGCCATCCTGCGATGTTGCGGCCAGGTCACAAGAAAGCGAGTTGAAGAAAGGAGCTCAGGGGCACTGTAATTCACAAACCTGCAGAGTTATAAATGACAGCTATCGTCCAAAAATAGACTGAAGTAAGGCTGCCAAGAGGACTTGAAAGCGGGGCAGAATTGCAGGAAACCGATTTCAGGAGGTAGACTGGAATTGCATTGAAAGCATAGGAAAAGAGGCAGAACGTCCACAATGATGCACTTGGCCAAAAAGGGCGTATGCGTTTTTTCCTGAATATATTCAGGAAAAAACGCATACGCCCTTTTTGGCCAACCAAGCAAGCTTGCAAAGGAAATCTGCACTACAATGAAGTCTCACTTCCCCCCGGTCAAAAGGGCCATCTGAAAAAAGTGTAAAATCCAGAAAGGCAGGACAGGCCATGGAGAACTGGGAGCCTTGTTATGCTGATGGGCGGGATGTAAATTGCCAACAACCACTCGGGAGAAGTGTATGGTGTTTCCTGAAACATCTAAAAAACAAAGCAACAGAACCTAGGGCACTGCCACTTATGGTCCTATAGCTTAGGGAAATTAAAATCAAAAAGACACAGCCACCCCAAAGTTTGGGACGGCTCTGTTTACAAGAACCTCGTTTACAGTACAAGTTCAACATCGCAGAAAGTGAAAAATGGATAAAGAAGTTGTGGTATTTACTTACAAAGCAATATAACTCAGCAATGAAATCTGTGTCATCAGGCCCTTAGCATCACAATGAGTGGATTCAGGTATGATGATTCTAACTGAAGTAAGTCACACAGAAAAAGAAACATCATAAGATATCAGTAATACACGGAATGTAAACTTGGCTACACAGGAACTGAATTACAGAACAGAACAGGGTCTCAAATTTAGAAAACCAACTTATGCTTGCTTAAGGGTAAAGGTGAGTTGGGGTGCTGCATAAAACCAGAGATTGAAATGAGCACAGATAAAGTTCCTTAAGTCAAATATGGAATAGACAAGAGCTACTCCTTGCTCAACGAAATGGACTCAACACCCCATATTAAACGCCTAAGAATGTACCTGACTAGTAAGTATCGTAAAACCTATGGATTGCTATGTCTCCAAAAGAGAATCAAGCATGTGTACAGGGGCATAAACGCAGCAGTGATAGGTTTGGAGAGGTTCGGTGAGCAAATGAAGACCCTTTGAAGTCATATTGCATGGTACCCATTCCACGAGTCTCAACTCTCCAGGTTTAAGGTATTCTTCCTTCAGCTAAAACATGCATGTGGAACCTAAGTATGATCAACCATGTGAACGGGAGACGTGTTCAAATATGTCTCAGTTTTCCTCCCCTGGTACTCGGGTGCAACATTCCAGACGCTTTACTAACACTCTCCCCACTTGGAGAGTCAGCGCCTTTAACCTCCTGTTTGGCCCAGTTTGCAATTTCTGCGGAAGATGAACAGGAATAGCGAGAACCAATGAGAGGCTAGCTGGAGGTGTCTGGACGGGCAAATTTAACTCTCATTTCCCACCAGGAAGAGGAAATAACCAAAGGCTCAGCATGCCGGGCCGGAACCAGATTAGGGCCTGAAGCCATCCTGCGGTGTTGCGGCCAGGTCACAAGAAAGCGAGTTGAAGAAAGGAGCTCAGGGGCACTGTAATTCACAAACCTGCAGAGTTATAAATGACAGCTATCGTCCAAAAATAGACTGAAGTAAGGCTGCCAAGAGGACTTGAAAGCGGGGCAGAATTGCAGGAAACCGATTTCAGGAGGTAGACTGGAATTGCATTGAAAGCATAGGAAAAGAGGCAGAACGTCCACAATGATGCACTTGGCCAAAAAGGGCGTATGCGTTTTTTCCTGAATATAATCAGGAAAAAACGCATACGCCCTTTTTGGCCAACCAAGCAAGCTTGCAAAGGAAATCTGCACTACAATGAAGTCTCACTTCCCCCCGGTCAAAAGGGCCATCTGAAAAAAGTGTAAAATCCAGAAAGGCAACAGGCCATTGAGAACTGGGAGCCTTGTTATGCTGATGGGCGGGATGTAAATTGCCAACAGACACTCGGGAGAAGTGTATGGTGTTTCCTGAAACATCTAAAAAACAAAGCAACAGAGCCTAGGGCACTTCCACTTATGGTCCTATAGATTAGGGAAATTAAAATCAAAAAGACACAGCCACCCCAAAGTTTGGAACGGCTCTGTTTACAAGAACCTCGTTTACAGTACAAGTTCAACATCGCAGAAAGTGAAAAATGGATAAAGAAATTGTGGTACTTACGTACAATGCAGTATCACTCAGCAATGAAATCTATGTCATCAGGCCCGTAGCAGCATAATGAGTAGATTCAGGTACGATGATTCTAACTGAAATAAGTCACAGAGAAAAAGAAACATCATAAGATATCACTAATACACGGAATGTAAACTTGGCTACACAGGAACTGAATTCCAAAACAGAACAGGTTCTCAAATTTAGAAAACCAACTTATGCTTGCTTAAGGGGAAAGGTGAGTTGGGTTGCTGCATAAAACCAGAGATTGAAATGAGCACAGATAAAGTTCCTTAAGCCAAATATGGAATAGACAAGAGCTACTCCTTGCTCCACGAAATGGACTCAACACCGCATATTAAACGCCTAAGAATGTACCTGACTAGTAAGTATCTTAAAACCTATGGATTGCTATGTCTCCGAAAGAGAATCAAGCATGTGTACAGGGGCATAAACGCAGCAGTGATAGGATTGGAGAGGGTCGGTGAGCAAATGAAGACCCTTTGAAGTCATATTGCATGGTACCCATTCCACGGGTTTCAACTACCCAGGCTTTAGGTATTCTTCCTTCAGCTAAAACATGCATGTGGAACCTAGAGTATGATCAACCATGTGATCGGGAGACGTGTTCAAATATGTCTCAGTTTTCGTACCCTGGTACTCGGGTGCAACATTCCAGACGCTTTACTAACACTCTCCCGACTTGGAGAGTCAGTCCCTTTAACCTCCTGTTTGGCCCAGTTTGCAATTTCTGCGGAAGATGAACAGGAATAGCGAGAACCAATGAGAGGCTAGCTGGAGGTGTCTGGACGGGCAAATTTAACTCTCATTTCCCACCAGGAAGAGGAATTAACCAAAGGCTCAGCATGCCGGGCCGGAAACAGATTAGGTCCTGAAGCCATCCTGCGGTGTTGCGGCCAGGTCACAAGAAAGCGAGTTGAAGAAAGGAGCTCAGGGGCACTGTAATTCACAAACCTGCAGAGTTATAAATGACAGCTATCGTCCAAAAATAGACTGAAGTAAGGCTGCCAAGAGGACTTGAAAGCGGGGCAGAATTGCAGGAAACCGATTTCAGGAGGTAGACTGGAATTGCATTGAAAGCATAGGAAAAGAGGCAGAACGTCCACAATGATGCACTTGGCCAAAAAGGGCGTATGCGTTTTTTCCTGAATATATTCAGGAAAAAACGCATACGCCCTTTTTGGCCAACCAAGCAAGCTTGCAAAGGAAATCTGCACTACAATGAAGTCTCACTTCCCCCCGGTCAAAAGAGCCATCTGAAAAAAGTGTAAAATCCAGAAAGGCAGGACAGGCCATGGAGAACTGGGAGCCTTGTTATGCTGATGGGTGGGATGTAAATTGCCAACAGACACTCGGGAGAAGTGTATGGTGTTTCCTGAAACATCTAAAAAACAAAGCAACACAGCCTAGGGCACTGCCACTTATGGTCCTATAGCTTACGGAAATTAAAATCAAAAAGACACAGCCACCCCAAAGTTTGGGACGCCTCTGTTTACAAGAACCTCGTTTACAGTACAAGTTCAACATCGCAGAAAGTGAAAAATGCATAAAGAAGTTGTGGTATTTACTTAGAAAGCAATATAACTCAGCAATGAAATCTATGTCATCAGGCCCTTAGCATCACAATGAGTGGATTCAGGTATGATGATCCTAACTGAAATAAGTCACACAGAAAAAGAAACATCATAAGATATCAGTAATACACGGAATGTAAACTTGGCTACACAGGAACTGAATTACAGAACAGAACAGGGTCTCAAATTTAGAAAACCAACTTATGCTTGCTTAAGGGTAAAGGTGAGTTGGGGTGCTGCATAAAACCAGAGATTGAAATGAGCACAGATAAAGTTCCTTAAGCCAAATATGGAATAGACAAGAGCTACTCCTTGCTCAACGAAATGGACTCAACACCGCATATTAAACGCCTAAGAATGTACCTGACTTGTAAGTATCTTAAAACCTATGGATTGCTATGTCTCCGAAAGAGAATCAAGCATGTGTACAGGGGCATAAACGCAGCAGTGATAGGATTGGAGAGGTTCGGTGAGCAAATGAAGACCCTTTGAAGTCATATTGCATGGTACCCATTCCACGGGTTTCAACTACCCAGGTTTAAGGTATTCTTCCTTCAGCTAAAACATGCATGTGGAACCTAGAGTATGATCAACCATGTGATCGGGAGACGTGTTCAAATATGTCTCAGTTTTCCTCCCCTGGTACTCGGGTGCAACATTCCAGACGCTTTACTAACACTCTCCCCACTTGGAGAGTCAGTCCCTTTAACCTCCTGTTTGGCCCAGTTTGCAAATTCTGCGGAAGATGAACAGGAATAGCGAGAACCAATGAGAGGCTAGCTGGAGGTGTCTGGACGGGCAAATTTAACTCTCATTTCCCACCAGGAAGAGGAATTAACCAAAGGCTCAGCATGCCGGGCCGGAACCAGATTAGGGCCTGAAGCCATCCTGCGGTGTTGCGGCCAGGTCACAAGAAAGCGAGTTGAAGAAAGGAGCTCAGGGGCACTGTAATTCACAAACCTGCAGAGTTATAAATGACAGCTATCATCCAAAAATAGACTGAAGTAAGGCTGCCAAGAGGACTTGAAAGCGGGGCAGAATTGCAGGAAACCGATTTCAGGAGGTAGACTGGAATTGCATTGAAAGCATAGGAAAAGAGGCAGAACGTCCACAATGATGCACTTGGCCAAAAAGGGCGTATGCGTTTTTTCCTGAATATATTCAGGAAAAAACGCATACGCCCTTTTTGGCCAACCAAGCAAGCTTGCAAAGGAAATCTGCACTACAATGAAGTCTCACTTCCCCCCGGTCAAAAGGGCCATCTGAAAAAAGTGTAAAATCCAGAAAGGCAGGACAGGCCATGGAGAACTGGGAGCCTTGTTATGCTGATGGGCGGGATGTAAATTGCCAACAGACACTCGGGAGAAGTGTATGGTGTTTCCTGAAACATCTAAAAAACAAAGCAACAGAGCCAAGGGCACTGCCACTTATGGTCCTATAGCTTAGGGAAATTAAAATCAAAAAGACACAGCCACCCCAAAGTTTGGGACGCCTCTGTTTACAAGAACCTCGTTTACAGTACAAGTTCAACATCGCAGAAAGTGAAAAATGGATAAAGAAGTTGTGGTATTTACTTACAAAGCAATATCACTCAGCAATGAAATCTATGTCATCAGACCCTTAGCATCACAATGAGTGGATTCAGGTATGATGATTCTAACTGAAATAAGTCACACAGAAAAAGAAACATCATAAGATATCAGTAATACACGGAATGTAAACTTGGCTACACAGGAACTGAATTACAGAACAGGACAGGGTCTCAAATTTAGAAAACCAACTTATGCTTGCTTAAGGGTAAAGGTGAGTTGGGGTGCTGCATAAAACCAGAGATTGAAATGAGCACACATAAAGTTCCTTAAGTCAAATACGGAATAGACAAGAGCTACTCCTTGCTCAACGAAATGGACTCAACACCGCATATTAAACGCCTAAGAATGTACCTGACTAGTAAGTATCGTAAAACCTATGGATTGCTATGTCTCCAAAAGAGAATCAAGCATGTGTACAGGGGCATAAACGCAGCAGTGATAGGATTGGAGAGGTTCGGTGAGCAAATGAAGACCCTTTGAAGTCATATTGCATGGTACCCATTACACGGGTCTTAACTCTCCAGGTTTAAGGTATTCTTCCTTCAGCTAAAACATGCATGTGGAACCCAGAGTATGATCAACCATGTGAACGGGAGACGTGTTCAAATATGTCTCAGTTTTCCTCCCCTGGCACTCGGGTGCAACATTCCAGACGCTTTACTAACACTCTCCCCACTTGGAGAGTCAGCGCCTTTAACCTCCTGTTTGGCCCAGTTTGCAATTTCTGCGGAAGATGAACAGGAATAGCGAGAACCAATGAGAGACTAGCTGGAGGTGTCTGGACGGGCAAATTTAACTCTCATTTCCCACCAGGAAGAGGAATTAACCAAAGGCTCAGCATGCCGGGCCGGAACCAGATTAGGGCCTGAAGCCATCCTGCGGTGTTGCGGCCAGGTCACAAGAAAGCGAGTTGAAGAAAGGAGCTCAGGGGCACTGTAATTCACAAACCTGCAGAGTTATAAATGACAGCTATCGTCCAAAAATAGACTGAAGTAAGGCTGCCAAGAGGACTTGAAAGCGGGGCAGAATTGCAGGAAACCGATTTCAGGAAGTAGACTGGAATTGCATTGAAAGCATAGGAAAAGAGGCAGAACGTCCACAATGATGCACTTGGCCAAAAAGGGCGTATGCGTTTTTTCCTGAATATATTCAGGAAAAAACACATACGCCCTTTTTGGCCAACCAAGCAAGCTTTCAAAGGAAATCTGCACAACAATGAAGTCTCACTTCCCCCCGGTCAAAAGGGCCATCTGAAAAAAGTGTAAAATCCAGAAAGGCAACAGGCCATTGAGAACTGGGAGCCTTGTTATGCTGATGGGCGGGATGTATATTGCCAAAAGACACTCGGGAGAAGTGTATGGTGTTTCCTGAAACATCTAAAAAACAAAGCAACAGAGCCTAGGGCACTTCCACTTATGGTCCTATAGCTTAGGGAAATTAAAATCAAAAAGACACAGCCACCCCAAAGTTTGGGACGCCTCTGTTTACAAGAACCTCGTTTACAGTACAAGTTCAACATCGCAGAAAGTGAAAAATGGATAAAGAAGTTGTGGTATTCACTTACAAAGCAATATCACTCAGCAATGAAATCTATGTCATCTGGCCCTTAGCAGCACAACGAGTGGATTCAGGTATGATGATTCTAACTGAAATAAGTCACACAGAAAAAGAAACATCATAAGATATCAGTAATACACGGAATGTAAACTTGGCTACACAGGAACTGAATTACAGAACAGAACAGGGTCTCAAATTTAGAAAACCAACTTATGCTTGCTTAAGGGGAAAGGTGAGTTGGGGTGCTGCATAAAACCAGAGATTGAAATGAGCACAGATAAAGTTCCTTAGGCCAAATATGGAATAGACAAGAGCTACTCTTTGCTCAATGAAATGGACTCAACACCACATATTAAACGCCTAAGAATGTACCTGACTAGTAAGTATCGTAAAACCTATGGATTGCTATGTCTCCGAAAGAGAATCAAGCATGTGTACAGGGGCATAAACGCAGCAGTGATAGGATTGGAGAGGTTCGGTGAGCAAATGAAGACCCTTTGAAGTCATATTGCATGGTACCCATTACACGGGTCTCAACTCTCCAGGTTTAAGGTATTCTTCCTTCAGCTAAAACATGCATGTGGAACCCAAGTATGATCAACCATGTGAACGGGAGACGTGTTCAAATATGTCTCAGTTTTCCTCCCCTGGTACTCGGGTGCAACATTCCAGACGCTTTACTAACACTCTCCCCACTTGGAGAGTCAGCGCCTTTAACCTCCTG
Organism: Stenella coeruleoalba; assembly: GCF_951394435.1. Taxonomy (NCBI): domain Eukaryota; kingdom Metazoa; phylum Chordata; class Mammalia; order Artiodactyla; family Delphinidae; genus Stenella; species Stenella coeruleoalba. The sequence goes on along the minus strand of NW_027645978.1, from coordinate 415,830 downwards.
TTTGGCCCAGTTTGCAATTTCTGCGGAAGATGAACAGGAATAGCGAGAACCAATGAGAGGCTAGCTGGAGGTGTCTGGACGGGCAAATTTAACTCTCATTTCCCACCAGGAAGAGGAAATAACCAAAGGCTCAGCGTGCCGTACCGGAACCAGATTAGGGCCTGAAGCCATCCTGCGGTATTGCGGCCAGCTCACAAGAAAGCGAGTTGAAGAAAGGAGCTCAGGGGCACTGTAATTCACAAACCTGCAGAGTTATAAATGACAGCTATCGTCCAAAAATAGACTGAAGTAAGGCTGCCAAGAGGACTTGAAAGCGGGGCAGAATTGCAGGAAACCGATTTCAGGAGGTAGACTGGAATTGCATTGAAAGCATAGGAAAAGAGGCAGAACGTCCACAATGATGCACTTGGCCAAAAAGGGCGTATGCGTTTTTTCCTGAATATATTCAGGAAAAAACGCATACGCCCTTTTTGGCCAACCAAGCAAGCTTGCAAAGGAAATCTGCACTACAATGAAGTCTCACTTCCCCCCGGTCAAAAGGGCCATCTGAAAAAAGTGTAAAATCCAGAAAGGCAGGACAGGCCATGGAGAACTGGGAGCCTTGTTATGCTGATGGGCGGGATGTAAATTGCCAACAGACACTCGGGAGAAGTGTATGGTGTTTCCTGAAACATCTAAAAAACAAAGCAACAGAGCCTAGGGCACTGCCACTTATGGTCCTATAGCTTAGGGAAATTAAAATCAAAAAGACACAGCCACCCCAAAGTTTGGGACGCCTCCGTTTACAAGAACCCCGTTTACCGTACAAGTTCAATATCACATAAAGTGAAAAATGGATAAAGAACTTGTGGTACTTACGTACAATGCAGTATCACTCAGCAATGAAATCTATGTCATCAGGCCCGTAGTAGCATAATGAGTGGATTCAGGTACGATGATTCTAACTGAAATAAGTCACACAGAAAAAGAAACATCATAAGATATCACTAATACACGGAATGTAAACTTGGCTACACAGGAACTGCATTCCAAAACAGAACAGGGTCTCAAATTTAGAAAACCAACTTATGCTTGCTTAAGGGGAAAGGTGAGTTGGGGTGCTGCATAAAACCAGAGATTGAAATGAGCACAGATAAAGGTCCTTAAGCCAAATATGGAATACACAAGAGCTACTCCTTGCTCAACGAAATGGACTCAAAACCCCATATTAAACGCCTAAGAATGTACCTGACTAGTAAGTATCTTAAAACCTATGGATTGCTATGTCTCCAAAAGAGAATCAACCGTGTGTACAGGGGCATAAACGCAGCAGTGATAGGATTGGAGAGGTTCGGTGAGCAAATGAAGACCCTTTGAAGTCATATTGCATGGTACCCATTACACGGGTCTCAACTCTCCAGGTTTAAGGTATTCTTCCTTCAGCTAAAACATGCATGTGGAACCCAGAGTATGATCAACCATGTGAACGGGAGACGTGTTCAAATATGTCTCAGTTTTCCTCCCCTGGTACTCGGGTGCAACATTCCAGACGCTTTACTAACACTCTCCCGACTTGGAGAGTCAGCACCTTTAACCTCCTGTTTGGCCCAGTTTGCAATTTCTGCGGAAGATGAACAGGAATAGCGAGAACCAATGAGAGGCTAGCTGGAGGTGTCTGGACGGGCAAATTTTACTCTCATTTCGCACCAGGAAGAGGAATTAACCAAAGGCTCAGCATGCCGGGCCGGAACAAGATTAGGGCCTGAAGCCATCCTGCGGTGTTGCGGCCAGCTCACAAGAAAGCGAGTTGAAGAAAGGAGCTCAGGGGCACTGTAATTCACAAACCTGCAGAGTTATAAATGACAGCTATTGTCCAAAAATAGACTGAAGTAAGGCTGCCAAGAGGACTTGAAAGCGGGGCAGAATTGCAGGAAACCGATTTCAGGAGGTAGACTGGAATTGCATTGAAAGCATAGGAAAAGAGGCAGAACGTCCACAATGATGCACTTGGCCAAAAAGGGCGTATGCGTTTTTTCCTGAATATATTCAGGAAAAAACGCATACGCCCTTTTTGGCCAACCAAGCAAGCTTGCAAAGGAAATCTGCACTACAATGAAGTCTCACTTCCCCCCGGTCAAAAGGGCCATCTGAAAAAAGTGTAAAATCCAGAAAGGCAACAGGCCATTGAGAACTGGGAGCCTTGTTATGCTGATGGGCGGGATGTAAATTGCCAACAGACACTCGGGAGAAGTGTATGGTGTTTCCTGAAACATCTAAAAAACAAAGCAACAGAGCCTAGGGCACTTCCACTTATGGTCCTATAGCTTAGGGAAATTAAAATCAAAAAGACACAGCCACCCCAAAGTTTGGAACGGCTCTGTTTACAAGAACCTCGTTTACAGTACAAGTTCAACATCACAGAAAGTGAAAAATTGATAAAGAAGTTGTGGTATTCACTTAGAAAGCAATATCACTCAGCAATGAAATCTATGTCATCAGGCCCGTAGCAGCACAATGAGTGGATTCAGGTATGATGATTCTAACTGAAATAAGTCACACAGAAAAGGAAGCATCATAAGATATCAATAATACACGGAATGGAAACTTGGCTACACAGGAACTGAATTACAGAACAGAACAGGGTCTCAAATTTAGAAAACCAACTTATGCCTGCTTAAGGGGAAAGGTGAGTTGGGGTGCTGCATAAAACCAGAGATTGAAATGAGCACAGATAAAGTTCCTTAAGCCAAATATGGAATAGACAAGAGCTACTCCTTTCTCAACGAAATGGACTCAACACCGCATATTAAACGCCTAAGAATGTACCTGACTAGTAAGTATCTTAAAACCTATGGATTGCTATGTCTCCGAAGGGGAATCAAGCATGTGTACAGGGGCATAAACGCAGCAGTGATAGGATTGGAGAGGTTCGGTGAGCAAATGAAGACCCTTTGAAGTCATATTGCATGGTACACATTCCACGGGTTTCAACTACCCAGGTTTAAGGTATTCTTCCTTCAGCTAAAACATGCATGTGGAACCCAGAGTATGATCAACCATGTGATCGGGAGACGTGTTCAAATATGTCTCAGTTTTCGTACCCTGGTACTCGGGTGCAACATTCCAGACGCTTTACTAACACTCTCCCCACTTGGAGAGTCAGCACCTTTAACCTCCTGTTTGGCCCAGTTTGCAATTTCTGCGGAAGATGAACAGGAATAGCGAGAACCAATGAGAGACTAGCTGGAGGTGTCTGGACGGGCAAATTTAACTCTCATTTCCCACCAGGAAGAGGAATTAACCAAAGGCTCAGCGTGCCGTACCGGAACCAGATTAGGGCCTGAAGCCATCCTGCGGTGTTGCGGCCAGCTCACAAGAAAGCGAGTTGAAGAAAGGAGCTCAGGGGCACTGTAATTCACAAACCTGCAGAGTTATAAATCACAGCTATCGTCCAAAAATAGACTGAAGTAAGGCTGCCAAGAGGACTTGAAAGCGGGGCAGAATTGCAGGAAACCGATTTCAGGAGGTAGACTGGAATTGCATTGAAAGCATAGGAAAAGAGGCAGAACGTCCACAATGATGCACTTGGCCAAAAAGGGCGTATGCGTTTTTTCCTGAATATATTCAGGAAAAAACGCATACGCCCTTTTTGGCCAACCAAGCAAGCTTGCAAAGGAAATCTGCACTACAATGAAGTTTCACTTCCCCCCGGTCAAAAGGGCCATCTGAAAAAAGTGTAAAATCCAGAAAGGCAGGACAGGCCATGGAGAACTGGGAGCCTTGTTATGCTGATGGGCGGGATGTAAATTGCCAACAGACACTCGGGAGAAGTGTATGGTGTTTCCTGAAACATCTAAAAAACAAAGCAACAGAGCCTAGGGCACTTCCACTTATGGTCCTATAGCTTAGGGAAATTAAAATCAAAAAGACACAGCCACCCCAAAGTTTGGGACGCCTCCGTGTACAAGAACCCCGTTTACCGTACAAGTTCAATATCACAGAAAGTGAAAAATGGATAAAGAACTTGTGGTACTTACGTACAATGCAGTATCACTCAGCAATGAAATCTATGTCATCAGGCCCATAGCAGCATAATGAGTGGATTCAGGTACGATGATTCTAACTGAAATAAGTCACACAGAAAAAGAAACATCATAAGATATCACTAATACACGGAATGTAAACTTGGCTACACAGGAACTGCATTCCAAAACAGAACAGGGTCTCAAATTTAGAAAACCAACTTATGCTTGCTTAAGGGGAAAGGTGAGTTGGGGTGCTGCATAAAACCAGAGATTGAAATGAGCACAGATAAAGTTCCTTAAGCCAAATATGGAATAGACAAGAGCTACTCCTTGCTCAACGAAATGGACTCAAAACCCCATATTAAACGCCTAAGAATGTACCTGACTAGTAAGTATCTTAAAACCTATGGATTGCTATGTCTCCAAAAGAGAATCAAGCGTGTGTACAGGGGCATAAACGCAGCAGTGATAGGATTGGAGAGGTTCGGTGAGCAAATGAAGACCCTTTGAAGTCATATTGCATGGTACCCATTACACGGGTCTCAACTCTCCAGGTTTAAGGTATTCTTCCTTCAGCTAAAACATGCATGTGGAACCCAGAGTATGATCAACCATGTGAACGGGAGACGTGTTCAAATATGTCTCCGTTTTCCTCCCCTGGTACTCGGGTGCAACATTCCAGACGCTTTACTAACACTCTCCCGACTTGGAGAGTCAGTCCCTTTAACCTCCTGTTTGGCCCAGTTTGCAATTTCTGCGGAAGATGAACAGGAATAGCGAGAACCAATGAGAGGCTAGCTGGAGGTGTCTGGACGGGCAAATTTAACTCTCATTTCCCACCAGGAAGAGGAATTAACCAAAGGCTCAGCATGCCGGGCCGGAACCAGATTAGGGCCTGAAGCCATCCTGCGGTGTTGCGGCCAGCTCAAAAGAAAGCGAGTTGAAGAAAGGAGCTCAGGGGCACTGTAATTCACAAACCTGCAGAGTTATAAATGACAGCTATCGTCCAAAAATAGACTGAAGTAAGGCTGCCAAGAGGACTTGAAAGCGGGGCAGAATTGCAGGAAACCGATTTCAGGAGGTAGACTGGAATTGCATTGAAAGCATAGGAAAAGAGGCAGAACGTCCACAATGATGCACTTGGCCAAAAAGGGCGTATGCGTTTTCTCCTGAATATATTCAGGAAAAAACGCATACGCCCTTTTTGGCCAACCAAGCAAGCTTGCAAAGGAAATCTGCACTACAATGAAGTTTCACTTCCCTACGGTCAAAAGGGCCATCTGGGAAAAGTGTAAAATCCAGAAAGGCAGGACAGGCCATGGAGAACTGGGAGCCTTGTTATGCTGATGGGCGGGATGTAAATTGCCAACAACCACTCGGGAGAAGTGTATGGTGTTTCCTGAAACATCTAAAAAACAAAGCAACAGAGCCTAGGGCACTTCCACTTATGGTCCTATAGCTTAGGGAAATTAAAATCAAAAAGACACAGCCACCCCAAAGTTTCGAACGGCTCTGTTTACAAGAACCTCGTTTACAGTACAAGTTCAATATCACAGAAAGTGAAAAATGGATAAAGAACTTGTGGTACTTATTTACAATGCAGTATCACTCAGCAATGAAATCTATGTCATCAGGCCCGTAGCAGCATCATGAGTGGATTCAGGTACGATGATTCTAACTGAAATAAGTCACACAGAAAAAGAAACATCATAAGATATCACTAATACACGGAATGTAAACTTGGCTACACAGGAACTGAATTACAGAACAGAACAGGTTCTCAAATTTAGAAAACCAACTTATTCTTGCTTAAGGGGAAAGGTGAGTTGGGGTGCTGCATAAAACCAGAGATTGAAATGAGCACAGATAAAGTTCCTTAAGCCAAATATGGAATAGACAAGAGCTACTCCTTGCTCAAAGAAATGGACTCAACACCGCATATTAAACGCCTAAGAATGTACCTGACTAGTAAGTATCTTAAAACCTATGGATTGCTATGTCTCCGAAAGAGAATCAAGCATGTGTACAGGGGCATAAACGCAGCAGTGATAGGATTGGAGATGTTCGGTGAGCAAATGAAGACCCTTTGAAGTCATATTGCATGGTACCCATTCCACGGGTTTCAACTACCCAGGTTTTAGGTATTCTTCCTTCAGCTAAAACATGCATGTGGAACCCAGAGTATGATCAACCATGTGAACGGGAGACGTGTTCAAATATGTCTCAGTTTTCCTACCCTGGTACTCGGGTGCAACATTCCAGACGGTTTACTAACACTCTCCCGACTTGGAGAGTCAGTCCCTTTAACCTCCTGTTTGACCCAGTTTGCAATTTCTGCGGAAGATGAACAGGAATAGCGAGAACCAATGAGAGGCTAGCTGTAGGTGTCTGGACGGGCAAATTTAACTCTCATTTCCCACCAGGAAGAGGAATTAACCAAAGGCTCAGCATGCCGGGCCGGAACCAGATTAGGGCCTGAAGCCATCTTGCGGTGTTGCGGCCAGGTCACAAGAAAGCGCGTTGAAGAAAGGAGCTCAGGGGCACTGTAATTCACAAACCTGCAGAGTTATAAATGACAGCTATCGTCCAAAAATAGACTGAAGTAAGGCTGCCAAGAGGACTTGAAAGCGGGGCAGAATTGCAGGAACCCGATTTCAGGAGGTAGACTGGAATTGCATTGAAAGCATAGGAAAAGAGGCAGAACGTCCACAATGATGCACTTGGCCAAAAAGGGCGTATGCGTTTTTTCCTGAATATATTCAGGAAAAAACGCATACGCCCTTTTTGGCCAACCAAGCAAGCTTGCAAAGGAAATCTGCACTACAATGAAGTCTCACTTCCCCCCGGTCAAAAGGGCCATCTGAAAAAAGTGTAAAATCCAGAAAGGCAGGACAGGCCATGGAGAACTGGGAGCCTTGTTATGCTGATGGGCGGGATGTAAATTGCCAACAACCACTCGGGAGAAGTGTATGGTGTTTCCTGAAACATCTAAAAAACAAAGCAACAGAACCTAGGGCACTTCCTCTTATGGTCCTATAGCTTAGGGAAATTAAAATCAAAAAGACACAGCCACCCCAAAGTTTGGAATGGCTCTGTTTACAAGAACCTCGTTTACAGTACAAGTTCAACATCGCAGAAAGTGAAAAATGGATAAAGAAGTTGTGGTATTTACTTACAAAGCAATATCACCAAGGAATGAAATCTGTGTCATCAGGCCCTTAGCAGCACAATGAGTGGATTCAGGTATGATGATTCTAACTGAAATAAGTCACACAGAAAAAGAAACATCATAAGATATCAGTAATACACGGAATGTAAACTTGGCTACACAGGAACTGAATTACAGAACAGAACAGGGTCTCAAATTTAGAAAACCAACTTATGCTTGCTTAAGGGGAAAGGTGAGTTGGGGTGCTGCATAAAACCAGAGATTGAAATGAGCACAGATAAAGTTCCTTAAGCCAAATATGGAATAGACAAGAGCTACTCCTTGCTCAACAAAATGGACTCAACACCCCATATTAAACACCTAAGAATGTACCTGACTAGTAAGTATCTTAAAACCTATGGATTGCTATGTCTCCGAAAGAGAATCAAGCATGTGTACAGGGGCATAAACGCAGCAGTGATAGGATTGGAGAGGTTCGGTGAGCAAATGAAGACCCTTTGAAGTCATATTGCATGGTACCCATTCCACGGGTTTCAACTACCCAGGTTTAAGGTATTCTTCCTTCAGCTAAAACATGCATGTGGAACCTAGAGTATGATCAACCATGTGATCGGGAGACGTGTTCAAATATGTCTCAGTTTTCGTACCCTGGTACTCGGGTGCAACATTCCAGACGCTTTACTAACACTCTCCCGACTTGGAGAGTCAGTCCCTTTAACCTCCTGTTTGGCCCAGTTTGCAATTTCTGCGGAAGATGAACAGGAATAGCGAGAGCCAATGAGAGACTAGCTGGAGGTGTCTGAACGGGCAAATTTAACTCTCATTTCCCACCAGGAAGAGGAATTAACCAAAGGCTCAGCGTGCCGTGCCGGAACCAGATTAGGGCCTGAAGCCATCCTGCGGTGTTGCGGCCAGGTCACAAGAAAGCGAGTTGAAGAAAGGAGCTCAGGGGCACTGTAATTCACAAACCTGCAGAGTTATAAATGACAGCTATCATCCAAAAATAGACTGAAGTAAGGCTGCCGAGAGGACTTGAAAGCGGGGCAGAATTGCAGGAAACCGATTTCAGGAGGTAGACTGGAATTGCATTGAAAGCAAAGGAAAAGAGGCAGAACGTCCACAATGATGCACTTGGCCAAAAAGGGCGTATGTGTTTTTTCCTGAATATATTCAGGAAAAAACGCATACGCCCTTTTTGGCCAACCAAGCAAGCTTGCAAAGGAAATCTGCACTACAATGAAGTCTCACTTCCCCCTGGTCAAAAGGGCCATCTGAAAAAAGGGTAAAATCCAGAAAGGCAGGAAAAGCCATGGAGAACTGGGAGCCTTGTTATGCTGATGGGCGGGATGTAAATTGCCAACAGACACTCAGGAGAAGTGTATGGTGTTTCCTGAAACATCTAAAAAACAAAGCAACAGAGCCTAGGGCACTGCCACTTATGGTCCTATAGCTTAGGGAAATTAAAATAAAAAAGACACAGCCACCCCAAAATTTGGGACGCCTCTGTTTACAAGAACCTCGTTTACAGTACAAATTCAACATCGCAGAAAGTGAAAAATGGATAAAGAAGTTGTGGTATTTACTTACAAAGCAATATCACTCAGCAATGAAATCTATGTCATCAGGCCCTTAGCAGCACAATGAGTGGATTCAGGTATGATGATTCTAACTGAAATAAGTCACACAGAAAAAGAAACATCATAAGATATCAGTAATACATGGAATGTAAACTTGGCTACACAGGAACTGAATTACAGAACAGAACAGGGTCTCAAATTTAGAAAACCAACTTATGCTTGCTTAAGGGTAAAGGTGAGTTGGGTTGCTGCATAAAACCAGAGATTGAAATGAGCACAGATAAAGTTCCTTAAGCCAAATATGGAATAGACAAGAGCTACTCCTTGCTCAATGAAATGGACTCAACACCGCATATTAAACGCCTAAGAATGTACCTGACTAGTAAGTATCTTAAAACCTATGGATTGCTATGTCTCCGAAAGAGAATCAAGCATGTGTACAGGGGCATAAACGCAGCAGTGATAGGATTGGAGAGGTTCGTGAGCAAATGAAGACCCTTTGAAGTCATATTGCATGGTACCCATTCCACGGGTTTCAACTACCCAGGTTTAAGGTATTCTTCCTTCAGCTAAAACATGCATGTGGAACCTAGAGTATGATCAACCATGTGATCGGGAGACGTGTTCAAATATGTCTCAGTTTTCGTACCCTGGTACTCGGGTGCAACATTCCAGACGCTTTACTAACACTCTCCCCACTTGGAGAGTCAGTCCCTTTAACCTCCTGTTTGGCCTAGTTTGCAATTTCTGCGGAAGATGAACAGGAATAGCGAGAACCAATGAGAGACTAGCTGGAGGTGTCTGGACGGGCAAATTTAACTCTCATTTCCCACCAGGAAGAGGAATTAACCAAAGGCTCAGCGTGCCGTACCGGAACCAGATTAGGGCCTGAAGCCATCCTGCAGTGTTGCGGCCAGCTCAAAAGAAAGCGAGTTGAAGAAAGGAGCTCAGGGGCACTGTAATTCACAAACCTGCAGAGTTATAAATGACAGCTATCGTCCAAAAATAGACTGAAGTAAGGCTGCCAAGAGGACTTGAAAGCGGGGCAGAATTGCAGGAAACCGATTTCAGGAGGTAGACTGGAATTGCATTGAAAGCATAGGAAAAGAGGCAGAACGTCCACAATGATGCACTTGGCCAAAAAGGGCGTATGCGTTTTTTCCTGAATATATTCAGGAAAAAACGCATACGCCCTTTTTGGCCAACCAAGCAAGCTTGCAAAGGAAATCTGCACTACAATGAAGTCTCACTTCCCCACGGTCAAAAGGGCCATCTGAAAAAAGTGTAAAATCCAGAAAGGCAGGACAGGCCATGGAGAACTGGGAGCCTTGTTATGCTGATGGGCGGGATGTAAATTACCAAGAGACACTCAGGAGAAGTGTATGGTGTTTCCTGAAACATCTAAAAAACAAAGCAACAGAGCCTAGGGCACTGCCACTTATGGTCCTATAGCTTAGGGAAATTAAAATCAAAAAGACACAGCCACCCCAAAGTTTGGGACGCCTCTGTTTACAAGAACCTCGTTTACAGTACAAGTTCAACATCGCAGAAAGTGAAAAATGGATAAAGAAGTTGTGGTATTTACTTACAAAGCAATATCACTCAGCAATGAAATCTATGTCATCAGGCCCTTAGCAGCACAATGAGTGGATTCAGGTATGATGATTCTAACTGAAATAAGTCACACAGAAAAAGAAACATCATAAGATATCAGTAATACACGGAATGTAAACTTGGCTACACAGGAACTGAATTACAGAACAGAACAGGGTCTCAAATTTAGAAAACCAACTTATGCTTGCTTAAGGGGAAAGGTGAGTTGGGGTGCTGCATAAAACCAGAGATTGAAATGAGCACAGATAAAGTTCCTTAAGCCAAATATGGAATAGACAAGAGCTACTCCTTGCTCAACGAAATGGACTCAACATCACATATTAAACGCCTAAGAATGTACCTGACTAGCAAGTATCTTAAAACCTATGGATTGCTATGTCTCCGAAAGAGAATCAAGCATGTGTACAGGGGCATAAACGCAGCAGTGATAGGATTGGAGAGGTTCGGTGAGCAAATGAAGACCCTTTGAAGTCATATTGCATGGTACCCATTCCACGGGTTTCACCTACCCAGGTTTAAGGTATTCTTCCTTCAGCTAAAACATGCATGTGGAACCTAGAGTATGATCAACCATGTGATCGGGAGACGTGTGCAAATATGTCACAGTTTTCCTCCCCTGGTACTCGGGTGCAACATTCCAGACGCTTTACTAACACTCTCCCCACTTGGAGAGTCAGTCCCTTTAACCTCCTGTTTGGCCCAGTTTGCAATTTCTGTGGAAGATGAACAGGAATAGCGAGAACCAATGAGAGACTAGCTGGAGGTGTCTGGACGGGCAAATTTAACTCTCACTTCCCACCAGGAAGAGGAATTAACCAAAGGCACAGCGTGCCCTGCCAGAACCAGTTTAGGGCCTGAAGACATCCTGCGGTGTTGCGGCCAGGTCACAAGAAAGCGAGTTGAAGAAAGGAGCTCAGGGGCACTGTAATTCACAAACCTGCAGAGTTATACATGACAGCTATCATCCAAAAATATACTGAAGTAAGGCTGCCAAGAGGACTTGAAAGCGGGGCAGAATTGCAGGAAACCGATTTCAGGAGGTAGACTGGAATTGCATTGAAAGCACAGGAAAAGAGGCAGAACGTCCACAATGATGCACTTGGCCAAAAAGTGCGTATGCGTTTTTTCCTGAATATATTCAGGAAAAAACGCATACACCCTTTTTGGCCAACCAAGCAAGCTTGCAAAGGAAATCTGCACTACAATGAAGTCTCACTTCCCCCCGGTCAAAAGGGCCATCTGAAAAAAGTGTAAAATCCAGAAAGGCAGGACAGGCCATGGAGAACTGGGAGCCTTGTTATGCTGATGGGCGGGATGTAAATTACCAACAGACACTCAGGAGAAGTGTATGGTGTTTCCTGAAACATCTAAAAAACAAAGCAACAGAGCCTAGGGCACTGCCACTTATGGTCCTATAGCTTAGGGAAATTAAAATCAAAAAGACACAGCCACCCCAAAGTTTGGGACGCCTCTGTTTACAAGAACCTCGTTTACAGTACAAGTTCAACATCGCAGAAAGTGAAAAATGGATAAAGAAGTTGTGGTATTTACTTACAAAGCAATATCACTCAGCAATGAAATCTATGTCATCAGGCCCTTAGCAGCACAATGAGTGGATTCAGGTATGATGATTCTAACTGAAATAAGTCACACAGAAAAAGAAACATCATAAGATATCAGTAATACACGGAATGGAAACTTGGCTACACAGGAACTGAATTACAGAACAGAACAGGGTCTCAAATTTAGAAAACCAACTTATGCTTGCTTAAGGGGAAAGGTGAGTTGGGGTGCTGCATAAAACCAGAGATTGAAATGAGCACAGATAAAGTTCCTTAAGCCAAATATGGAATAGACAAGAGCTACTCCTTGCTCAACGAAATGGACTCAACACCGCATATTAAACGCCTAAGAATGTACCTGACTAGTAAGTATCTTAAAACCTATGGATTGCTATGTCTCCGAAAGAGAATCAAGCATGCGTACAGGGGCATAAACGCAGCAGTGATAGGATTGGAGAGGTTCGTGAGCAAATGAAGACCCTTTGAAGTCATATTGCATGGTACCCATTCCACGGGTTTCAACTACCCAGGTTTAAGGTATTCTTCCTTCAGCTAAAACATGCATGTGGAACCTAGAGTATGATCAACCATGTGATCGGGAGACGTGTGCAAATATGTCTCAGTTTTCCTCCCCTGGTACTCGGGTGCAACATTCCAGACGCTTTACTAACACTCTCCCCACTTGGAGAGTCAGTCCCTTTAACCTCCTGTTTGGCCCAGTTTGCAATTTCTGTGGAAGATGAACAGGAATAGCGAGAACCAATGAGAGACTAGCTGGAGGTGTCTGGATGGGCAAATTTAACTCTCATTTCCCACCAGGAAGAGGAATTAACCAAAGGCTCAGCGTGCCGTGCCGGAACCAGATTAGGGCCTGAAGACATCCTGCGGTGTTGAGGCCAGGTTACAAGAAAGCGAGTTGAAGAAAGGAGCTCAGGGGCACTGTAATTCACAAACCTGCAGAGTTATAAATGACAGCTATCGTCCAAAAATAGACTGAAGTAAGGCTGCCAAGAGGACTTGAAAGCGGGGCAGAATTGCAGGAAACCGATTTCAGGAGGTAGACTGGAATTGCATTGAAAGCATAGGAAAAGAGGCCGAACGTCCACAATGATGCACTTGGCCAAAAAGGGCGTATGCGTTTTTTCCTGAATATATTCAGGAAAAAACGCATACGCCCTTTTTGGCCAACCAAGCAAGCTTGCAAAGGAAATCTGCACTACAATGAAGTCTCACTTCCCCCTGGTCAAAAGGGCCATCTGAAAAAAGTGTAAAATCCAGAAAGGCAGGACAGGCCATGGAGAACTGGGAGCCTTGTTATGCTGATGGGCGGGATGTAAATTGCCAACAGACACTCAGGAGAAGTGTATGGTGTTTCCTGAAACATCTAAAAAACAAAGCAACAGAGCCTAGGGCACTGCCACTTATGGTCCTATAGCTTAGGGAAATTAAAATCAAAAAGACACAGCCACCCCAAAGTTTGGAACGGCTCTGTTTACAAGAACATCGTTTACAGTACAAGTTCAACATCGCAGAAAGTGAAAAATGGATAAAGAAGTTGTGGTATTTACTTACAAAGCAATATCACTCAGCAATGAAATCTATGTCATCAGGCCCTTAGCAGCACAATGAGTGGATTCAGGTATGATGATTCTAACTGAAATAAGTCACACAGAAAAAGAAACATCATAAGATATCAGTAATACACGGAATGGAAACTTGGCTACACAGGAACTGAATTACAGAACAGAACAGGGTCTCAAATTTAGAAAACCAACTTATGCTTGCTTAAGGGGAAAGGTGAGTTGGGGTGCTGCATAAACCCAGAGATTGAAATGAGCACAGATAAAGTTCCTTAAGCCAAATATGGAATAGACAAGAGCTACTCCTTGCTCAACGAAATGGACTCAACACCCCATATTAAACGCCTAAGAATGTACCTGACTAGTAAGTATCTTAAAACCTATGGATTGCTATGTCTCCGAAAGAGAATCAAGCATGCGTACAGGGGCATAAACGCAGCAGTGATAGGATTGGAGAGGTTCGTGAGCAAATGAAGACCCTTTGAAGTCATATTGCATGGTACCCATTCCACGGGTTTCAACTACCCAGGTTTAAGGTATTCTTCCTTCAGCTAAAACATGCATGTGGAACCTAGAGTATGATCAACCATGTGATCGGGAGACGTGTGCAAATATGTCTCAGTTTTCGTACCCTGGTACTCGGGTGCAACATTCCAGACGCTTTACTAACACTCTCCCCACTTGGAGAGTCAGTCCCTTTAACCTCCTGTTTGGCCCAGTTTGCAATTTCTGTGGAAGATGAACAGGAATAGCGAGAACCAATGAGAGACTAGCTGGAGGTGTCTGGACGGGCAAATTTAACTCTCACTTCCCACCAGGAAGAGGAATTAACCAAAGGCTCAGCGTGCCCTGCCGGAACCAGTTTAGGGCCTGAAGACATCCTGCGGTGTTGCGGCCAGGTCACAAGAAAGCGAGTTGAAGAAAGGAGCTCAGGGGCACTGTAATTCACAAACCTGCAGAGTTATAAATGACAGCTATCGTCCAAAAATAGACTGAAGTAAGGCTGCCAAGAGGACTTGAAAGCGGGGCAGAATTGCAGGAACCCGATTTCAGGAGGTAGACTGGAATTGCATTGAAAGCATAGGAAAAGAGGCAGAACGTCCACAATGATGCACTTGGCCAAAAAGGGCGTATGCGTTTTTTCCTGAATATATTCAGGAAAAAACGCATACGCCCTTTTTGGCCAACCAAGCAAGCTTGCAAAGGAAATCTGCACTACAATGAAGTCTCACTTCCCCCTGGTCAAAAGGGCCATCTGAAAACAGTGTAAAATCCAGAAAGGCAGGACAGGCCATGGAGAACTGGGAGCCTTGTTATGCTGATGGGCGGGATGTAAATTGCCAACAGACACTCGGGAGAAGTGTATGGTGTTTCCTGAAACATCTAAAAAACAAAGCAACAGAGCCTAGGGCACTGCCACTTATGGTCCTATAGCTTAGGGAAATTAAAATCAAAAAGACACAGCCACCCCAAAGTTTGGGACGCCTCTGTTTACAAGAACATCGTTTACAGTACAAGTTCAACATCGCAGAAAGTGAAAAATGGATAAAGAAGTTGTGGTATTTACTTACAAAGCAATATCACTCAGCAATGAAATCTATGTCATCAGGCCCTTAGCAGCACAATGAGTGGATTCAGGTATGATGATTCTAACTGAAATAAGTCACACAGAAAAAGAAACATCATAAGATATCAGTAATACACGGAATGTAAACTTGGCTACACAGGAACTGAATTACAGAACAGAACAGGGTCTCAAATTTAGAAAACCAACTTATGCTTGCTTAAGGGTAAAGGTGAGTTGGGGTGCTGCATAAACCCTGAGATTGAAATGAGCACAGATAAAGTTCCTTAAGCCAAATATGGAATAGACAAGAGCTACTCCTTGCTCAACGAAATGGACTCAACACCCCATATTAAACGCCTAAGAATGTACCTGACTAGTAAGTATCTTAAAACCTATGGATTGCTATGTCTCCGAAAGAGAATCAAGCATGCGTACAGGGGCATAAACGCAGCAGTGATAGGATTGGAGAGGTTCGTGAGCAAATGAAGACCCTTTGAAGTCATATTGCATGGTACCCATTCCACGGGTTTCAACTACCCAGGTTTAAGGTATTCTTCCTTCAGCTAAAACATGCATGTGGAACCTAGAGTATGATCAACCATGTGATCGGGAGACGTGTGCAAATATGTCTCAGTTTTCGTACCCTGGTACTCGGGTGCAACATTCCAGACGCTTTACTAACACTCTCCCCACTTGGAGTGTCAGTCCCTTTAACCTCCTGTTTGGCACAGTTTGCAATTTCTGTGGAAGATGAACAGGAATAGCGAGAACCAATGAGAGACTAGCTGGAGGTGTCTGGATGGGCAAATTTAACTCTCATTTCCCACCAGGAAGAGAAATTAACCAAAGGCTCAGCGTGCCGTGCCGGAACCAGATTAGGGCCTGAAGACATCCTGCGGTGTTGCGGCCAGGTCACAAGAAAGTGAGTTGAAGAAAGGAGCTCAGGGTCTCTGTAATTCACAAACCTGCAGAGTTATAAATGACAGCTATCGTCCAAAAATAGACTGAAGTAAGGCTGCCAAGAGGACTTGAAAGCGGGGCAGAATTGCAGGAAACCGATTTCAGGAGGTAGACTGGAATTGCATTGAAAGCATAGGAAAAGAGGCAGAACGTCCACAATGATGCACTTGGCCAAAAAGGGCGTATGCGTTTTTTCCTGAATATATTCAGGAAAAAATGCATACGCCCTTTTTGGCCAACCAAGCAAGCTTGCAAAGGAAATCTGCACTACAATGAAGTCTCACTTCCCCCCGGTCAAAAGGGCCATCTGAAAAAAGTGTAAAACCCAGAAAGGCAGGACAGGCCATGGAGAACTGGGAGCCTTGTTATGCTGATGGGCGGGATGTAAATTGCCAACAGACACTCTGGAGATGTGTATGGTGTTTCCTGAAACACCTAAAAAACAAAGCAACAGAGCCTAGGGCACTTCCACTTATGGTCCTATAGCTTAGGGAAATTAATATCAAAAAGACACAGCAACCCCAAAATTTGGGTTGGCTCTTTTTACAGAAATCTCTTCTACGGCACAAGTTAAATATCCCAGAGAGCAAATAATGGATAAAGAAGTTGCGGTACTTCTGTACAACAGAATACCACTCAGCAATGAAATCTATGTCACCAGGCCCGTACCAGCATAATGAGTGGATTGAGGCACGATGATTCTAAGTGAAATAAGTCACACAGAAAATGAAACATCATAAGGTATCACTAATACACGGAATGTGAACTTGGCTACACATGAACTGAATTACAAAACAGAACAGGGTCTCAAGTTTAGAAAACCAACTTATGCCTGCTTAAGGGGGAAGGTGAGTTGGGGTGCTGCATAAAAGCAGAGTTTGAAATTAGCACAGATACCGTTCCATAAGCCAAATATGTAATAGACAAGAGCTACCCCTTGCTCAACGAAATGGATTCAACAATGAGGTATCACCTCACACCTGGTAGAATAGGCATCATTGAAAATCTACAAACAAAAAATGCTGGAAAGGGTGTGGAGAAAAGGAACCCTCTTCCACTATTGTTGGGAATATAAATTGATACAGTCATTATGGAGAACAATATGGAATTTCTTAAGAAACTAACAATAGAATTACCATATGATACAGCAATCCCAGTACTGGACATATACCCAGACAAAACCATAAATCAAAAAGAGTCATTCACCGCAATGTTCATTGCATCACTATTTACAATATCGAGGTAATGGAAGCAACCTAAATGCCCACAGACAGACGAATGCATAAAGCTGTGGTACATATATAAAATGGAATATTACTAAGCCATGAAAAGGAATGAAATTGGGTCATTTGTAGAGACGTCGATGGATCTAGAGACTGTCATACAGAGTGAAGTAAGTCAGAAAGAGAAAAACAAATCTTGTATATTCATGCATATATGTGGAACCTAGAAAAACTGTACAGATTAACCATTTTGCAAGGCATAAATAGAGCAACAGATGTAGACAACAAACGTATGGACAACAAGGGGGGAAAGCTGTTGGGGGGGTGGTGGTGGGAGGAGTTGAGAGACTGGGATTGGCATGTATACATTTATATGTATAAAATAGATAACCAATAAGAACCTGCTGTATAAAAATATAAAATAAAATTCAAAATTAAAAAGAAGTAAAATTTAAAAAATAAAACAGAAAAAACAATTATTCCCTGCACATACATGTATTTATATGAATAAATTATTTCCATGCTTATATCTGTAAATACAAAAAAGAGGAATAAAATCTACCTTGAACCAAAAACGAAAAAGAGAAAAAAAACACAGAACCCACCAGTTACACAGAGGAAAACCGTATCAGGGCACTTGCTCCAGTTGTAAACAATTCTGAAGTTGGTCAGTGGTGGGGAATCGTCTCCCATTCAGCCAGCAGCCCCCACGCAACAAGCGTCCTCATTGCAAAGCTGGGGCACCGTGCCGAGGCATCTGTGAGTAAACGTGAGCTGAGCCCCAGGCCAGTTGCTGCTGAACTATTCCCACCCGTCCCAGGTAAAACACCTGAATATATACAAGGACTTGAAAGCCTAGAGGAAGGGCCATAGAGCCACACGAGTGACAGCATGCCGGCCGACTTGGTGCCTGCAGGCCAGCCAGGATGGTCCTGGCCCTGGGTGCTCTTCTGGAAGATTTCCATTTCCCTGCCTGAGATACCCGTCCTGTCCCTGCCCCCACTGCTTTTTTCCTTCCTCACCTCTGCCCAGGGAGAAATTCCAGCAGCAGGTATGGGTGACACATCCTCTTCTTTAGCAGGTGGCAGCCTGGCAACTGCTGCAGAAAGTCCAGCAGAGCCCCACTCACACTGGGCCACCCACAAAGCCGTGGCCTCTCACTCCCTCCCACCAGCCCAGCCCCGAGACTGCTGACAGGGCAGAGAAAATGGCGTCAGGCACGGCTGCAGGGGCTCTTGCTGCCTGGAGTGGTATTTATATTGATCTCAACCCAGGCACACCTGGGGAGGGCTGGCCGGCACGGTAAGGCTGCCCAGGTCAGCCAATCATCACCCCTCAGGGGCTCACAGTTGCAGAAAATGGAACTTGCTGAACCGGCCAGGTCCAAGGAACAGGTGTGGGCTCCTGAGAGTCAGGATAGACAAGGGGCTGCAGCTTTGGCTTGTTTTCTAATCATTTTATCTGGCCCATGAGTGGGAGACAACTTCAAGAAAACCCTCTCCTAATGAGAGGAACCCAGGAGTCAGGCAGAGGAGGGGTGGGTGGTGGTTGGAGACAGAGGCCTGGTGCCCCGGGTGCAGTGGAAGTCTCTGGAAGACCAGGTGGAGGGAGGCCTCACGGAGTGATGCCCAGGGTCACAGACCTGTCGCAGCTGCTGTTTGTTGGTTCAAGTCCTGCTCTGAGGTGCTCTGTGTCAGCTCTGAGCGACAGGTGAGCTTGGGGTGCTCTGCAATGAGGGCTATGTGCACGGTTCCTGTGTGCCCAGCCCTGCCACGGTACCTGCAAGGGTAGCTCTGTATCCTGGGAGGGGCCTGACCACGAGAGCCCCGTGGGCTGGGGTGGGGGTGGGGTACCTGCCCAGGTGAGCTCCATATTCTGGGATTGGTCTGACCACGAGAGCCCCATGGGCTGCTGGGGACCTGGTAAAGGATGTCAGGACAGTCAGTGAAGCCACCGAGGATATACCTCCAGTTGCTCCTAATTCCTACACCCTGCTGGTCATTCTACCAACCACCAGGACATGGTATTCTGTATTAGTCTTCAATGATGCCTTCTTTTGTATTCCATTAGTCCCAGAGTCACAAGAAATTTTGGCTTGTGAGTGGCAGGACTCAACATACAACTAAAACAATACTTCTGGGCCGTCTGGCCCCAAGGGTGCAAAAATTCCCACACCATCTTTGGGGAAAGCTTAGCTAAAGACCTAAAAGTTCTACCTCTGGAAAAGGAAACCCTCCTTCAATATGCAGACGACATTCTGATCACCAGCCCTACTAAGGAGGCCTCTGAACTACCAAGCCAATAAAGGATAGAAGTTGTCCAAGAAAAAGCTCAAATATCACAGACTGCGGTGACCTGCCTGGGCTTCATTCTCACAGAAGGTCAGAGAAGCCCATCCCAGGAAAGGGAAGAAACCATTTTCAGCCTTACCCCTTTCTAAAACTAGAAGACAGCTTAGGGGTTCCTGGGGAGGCCAGGGTTTGCTGCTTCTGGATCCCTAACTACAGTCTACTAGCTGGGCCTCTATATGAAACACTGAAAGGAAAAGATGATGATCCTTTTGAATAGAATCCAGAAGTGGCCTTTCAAGAATGGAAAGAGCAGTCAATTCAGACCCTTGCCCTGGAACTCCCTAATTTAGCTAAACCCTTTGACCTTTACATTCCCGGTGAAAGGTGAATCGCCATTGGAGAATTAGTGCAAAAACTGGGACCACTTGAAATGGAACAATGCAAGAATGCCATCCAGGTAGGATAAACTACGGTCACTAAGGGGCTTGGCCCACTGCCACATCTGGCCAAGATACTGGCGGTATCTAAAAACCTGGAAATCAGCAGCCCAAAAGGCCACCTCCCTCCTAAGGGAAAAGGACCCCACGTGGTGATCCTAACCACCAACCATGCCCTGAAGTTGCAGGGTTCGCTCCGTGGGCACACCGACCTCGAGTGAGGAGGCCCTCCAACTCCAACATCCAGAGAGATAACCGGGGGCAACAGGGCACCATGACGACTCGTGTGAACATCACTTGACCTGGAGTTTCTCTCATAAAACAACAAGAGTGTGTCCCAAAAGAGTAGACTACTGCTTGCAGGACTTACTGCACCCAGAGGGGAGCTAATAATCTTGGCGGGGGAACAGTATACCACACTGTCACCATAGAAAAGCCTACAGACACCGTGATGATGGTGGCCAATAAGACCGGCTGGACTCCTGTTTACTTCAAAAGGCTGTTGACTCAGTAGCCATCATGGTCCTTGGTCACCACTGACCCTGGACTGTCTGGGAGTTGAGCGGGCAGGGCTCTGACACCTGGTGCTGTTTGTACGTTAATTCAGGGGCCTAATTGAAGAAAGCGCAGACTACTGGTCAGAGCATCTAGGCTGGCAGAGACGGTCAGCCTAAGGTGGCCGAACAAATGTGGGGCGGGGTGAAACCGGCCCCCACAGCGTCTCTGCACATCTCTTTCCTGGACCCTTAAAGGTCATTAGAATCTATAACACTTCCAATGCTGGTGCTCAGGTGGACGAGCAGGGAGGCAGGGGTCCTGGGGACAATCAACGTCACCAGGAGGCTGCTGGGGAGAAGCTCTGACCCTCGCCCCAGGGTATGAGGGCTCCCAACTCAGCACTCAGCAGTTACAGAAGAAGGGTCTGCACCCTCAGCACTCCAAGAATGAGGAACGGGACAAAAGGCAGAGGAGGGGTTTGTCCCCAGCAAAGCCCATTAAAAATCCCTGGGAGATAAAAATAGAATCTGGGCAATAAAGTCAAGTCTAACCTTTTTTATCCTTTGTGCTTTGTCTAATTTCACGTGCTCCTAGGGTCCCGCATGCAGAGGTTCCACACTCGGCACTTCAGACCAGATTTCCTAGTGCAGAATGGCTGGGTCGACACCTCAGCTCCTGGGGCCCAGTGCAGACTCCACGATATAGAGCCTGAGCTACAGCCAACCCGGCCCTCGAGAGCTCCGCCGCCTCCCTCCCTCCCACTGACTCTGACAGGATCTCTACACAGCAGCCCAGCCCACAGCCCACGGGGTAGTGCATGCTCTCACCTCTCCATTCTCTGATCAAAATATAAAGTTTCCTTTGCTTGTGAACCAAACTCAGTCTCGATCTGTTGGCCCCAATGACACTGGGCAGGGGGACACTTGTTGGGGTCCACTCTGGAGGATCAGTAACAGAAATTGAGACTATTGTAACCTCAATGAACAGATGTGTGAGCCAAACTGTAGTTAACATAGAACAGTGTATAAGGCTCGGGTAAAATAAGATGTTTTCAACACTTCCATTTGATATTTCCATCACTTTTTATAAGCAAGTTCAGTGAAAAGGTTTGTCTTATTTGTCAGGTCAATATTAGAGAAACGAAGTGATTTCTTTCCAAGGATGTACAGCTAATAATCTTGGTTAAACCTTCAATCTTGTTTTAAATGCTTTTCCATTGAAAATGATACCTCTCTTTCAGCTCCCCCATTTCTGAGAAGTATAAAATCTTATAATTTATTATTACCAAAGGGGAAAGGTGGGAGGAGGGATAAATTAACAGTTTGGAATGAACACATACACACTGCTATGTATAAAATAGATCATCAACAAGGAACTACTGTATAGCACAGGGAACTACACTCAACATTTTGCAATAACCTATAAGGGGAAATAATCTGAAAAAGAATAGATATTTTTATTGACATCATCTATCAATGATAGTTAAAGTGTAGCCTAAGGGAAGCTGGTGGTGAGTGCTTCTGACCCTGAAGACTTCAATCATCTAAAGTTTGGACTCTGCCTACTTCCCAAGGCCCTTAATGAACATATGTGTAGCCGTAGCTTAAAAACTTCCCCAGTTTGGGTTTCGGGGAGACACTGATTTTGAAAAAGCCCTGGTGTTCTCCTTACATGAATGGGACTCTTCCTACTGCTAAAACATGTCTGTCACACCCAGAGGATGGTATACCGTCTGATCGGGAAGAGTTTGGAAAAGGCATCTCATCTCCTCATCTCCTGGTGCTCGGGTTCACCCCTCCAGCGTCTTTACTAACAGTCTCCCCACTTGGAGATGTCAGCACTGTCAACATCCTGTTGCGTACAGTTTGGAATTTGTCCAGAGGATGAAGCGGAAGGATGAGGAACAATGAGAGACAAGTCCTAGGTGTTCAGACAGGCACATGTCACTCTAATTTCCAATCAGGAAGACGAATTGACCAAAGGCTAGGGTTGCCCATGGAAACAGTATAGGGCTTGAGGAAATCCCGCTGCTTTGTGGCCAGTTCCCATAAACACAAGTTGAACAATGGAACTCAGGGGCAGTAAAATTCACAAAACTGCAGAGTTGAAAATATCCATCACTGAAAAATGTCTTGAGGAAAGTCAGAGAAAAGGACTTGTAAGCAAGGGAGAATGGCAGGAAAGGGATTTGAGGAGGTAGAAAGGACTCGCCATTAAGCACAAGAAAAGGAGCTGAACATTGCCAACATTGCCAACATTGCAGTTGGCCAAAAAGGGTGTATGCGTTCTTTTCTGTATATATTCAAGAAAAGGGCATACACTTTTTTAGCCAACCAAACAGGTGGGCACTGGAAGTCAATACTACAAAAGATATCACTTCGCATCAGTCAGAAGAGCCATCCTCATAAAGCGTAAACAACAGAAATGCAGGACAGGGCAACGAGAAGAGGGAGCCCTGTGAGACTTATAGTGGAAATGTATATTGCCAACGGCCATTCTGGAGAAGTGTATTGTGTTTACTAAAGCATCTAAAAAATGAGCTACAGAGCATAGGGCACTTGCACTCATGGGCGTATATCTTGGGAAAAACAAAAATCGAGAGGACACAGGCACCCCAATGTTTACCCCCTCTCTGTTTAAAAGATCCTCGACTAGGATATAACTTAAATGTCTCTGGAGGGAAAAAATGGATAGAGATGTGGTACTTAGGTAGAGTGGAATATTATTCAGCCTGGAAATCAATGAAATATGGCCAGTTGTAACAACTCCGGAGGAGTTACGTATGATCATTCTAAGTGACAGAATTCAAAAAGAAAAAGACACATATCATAAGATATCACTTAAAGGTGGAATCCAAAATGGCTACACATGAAATAAATTACAAAACAAAAACATAGTCAAATATGTAGAAAACACGCATAAGGCTGCTAAACGGGAAAGGTGGGGAGGGGTGAGGCATCATCCAGGAGGTTGAAATTAGCAAAGATACCATTCCAAATACCAAACTGATAATCAACAAGGCTTACACGGTAGCTAAAAGAACTGCACTCAGCACACTCAAGTCACCGGAAAAGAATATATACGACTGGTAAGAATCTGAAAAAGAATTTATTGATGTCTCTCTGTACGTGAATCAAGTGGATGTACAGCAGCAAGAAACAGAGCTTTGAAAATCAGCTGTAACCAATATAGTAATAAATTGAAAAAAATAAACGACAGAGAGACAGAGAAAACCTCTTACAACTTTTCCTCAGGGACGGTGATGCAACATGGATTGAACACATCTAGACCCACAGCAGGATGAGACATAAGGCTGGAAACTGTTTGCGCTAAGAGAAATGTGAGGTTGGGTGAGGAAATGCACACCCTTTAAAGTAATACTACCTGGTACCCATTCAATGGGTCCCAAATCTGCAGGTTCAAGGGATCTTCCTACAGCTAAAACATGCATGGAAAACCCAGAGGACTGTACACCATGTGATCGGGAGATGTGTCTAAAATGCACCTCATTTATCCTCTCCTGGTGCTCCTGTTCACCATTCCAGCCACGCTACTTAGAATCTCCCCACTTGGAGAATCAGCACATTTAAACTTCTGTTTCACACATTTTGCAAATTGTGAGGAGGATGAACGGGAAGAGGGGGAACCAATGAGAGAAGAGTTGTAGGGGTTTGGACGGGCACATATCACTCTAATTTCCCATTAAGAATAAGAATTAAAGAAAGGCTCAGCCTGCCTCGCCGGAGCCAAAATAGGGCCTGAAGCAATCCTGCGGGTTTGAGGCCAGCTCACAAAAGAGCAACTTAAAAAATGGAGCTCAGGGTCACTGCAATTCACAAACCTGCAGAGTTATAAATGAAAACTAACGTCCAAAAATATGTTGAGGTAAGGCAAAGAAGAGGATCTGAATGCAAGACAGAATTGCAAGAAACAGATTTCAAGAGATAGATTGGACTCGTCTTTAACGCACATGAAAAGCGGCAGAATTTCGACAATGATGCAGTTGGCCCAAAAGGGCGTATGCGTTTTTTCCTGATTATATCCAGGAAAAAACGCATACGCACTTTATGGGCAACGAAGCAAGCAAGCAATGCAAATGTGCACAACAAAGAAGTCTCACTTCCCACCGGTCAAAAGGGCCATCCTAAAAAATTGTAAAAACCAGAAATGCAGGACAGGCCATGGAGAACAGGGAGCCTTTATACGCTGATGGGCAGTGTGTGAACTGCCGAGAGCCACTCTGGAGAAGTGTATGGTGGTTCCTAAATCATCTAAAAAACAGAGCTACAGAGCATAGGACACTTCCAATCATGGGAGTATATCTAGGGAAGTCTAAAAATCAACAAGACACAAGCACACCACAGTTTAGGGCTACTCTGTTTACAAGAACCTCAACTTCAGTACACCTTAAATATCCCAGGAAAGAGAACAATGGATAAAGAAGATGTGGTACTTATGTACAATGGAATATCTCTTCACCATGAAATCAATGTAATAAGGCTAGTAGAAGGATAAAGAGTGGATTTAGGTCCGATAATACTACTTGAAATAAGTCAAACAGAAAAAGAAACATATCATAAGATATCACTTATAGAGGGAGGGTAAATATGGCTGCACAAGAAATGAATTACAGAACAGAACAGTGTCTCACATTTAGAAAACACGCTTATGTCAGCTTAAGGGGAAAGGAGAGGTGGGGTGATGCATAAAACCAGAGTTTGAAATTAGCACAGATACCGTTCAATAAACCAAATAGGTATTAGACAAGATCTACACCTTGCTCAATGAACAGGCCTCAACACACCCTATACACCGCAGAGAAATATATCTGAGGAATAAGAATCTTAAAACCCATGTATTGATATATCTCCATAAGGGAATCAAGTGTGTGCAGAGCGGCACAAACACAGCAGTGAAAAGGAGCTAAACCCCATTATAGAAATAAATTTTAAAAACAAAACGCTGAAACAATGAAAGAGAGAAAAATTCTTACAAAATTCGCTCAGGGGCTGTGATGCAACCTGGATTGACCACATATAAACCCACAGCTGGATAAGACATAAGGCTGGACACTTGGGGCTGACAGGATTGGTGAGCTTTGGTGAGCAACTGCCGAAAGTTTAATGCAATACTTCATGCTACTCAGTCCAAGGGTCCCAACACTCCAGGTTGAAGGGAATCTTCCTACAGCTAAACCATGCTTGGGAAACCCAGCGACTGGTATACCATATGATCGGGAAAGGTTTCTAAAACGCACCTCATTTTTCCCCTCCTGGGGCTCCAGATCGACATTCCAGCCGCTTTACTAACAACATCCCCACATGGAGTCAATGCCTTTAAGTTCTGGTATCGCACAGTCTGCAGTTAGTGCAGAGGATGAATGGGAATAGGGGGAACCAGTGAGAAACTAGCTGTAGCAGTTTCAATGGGCACATGTCACTCTAATATCACATCAGTAAGAAGAATTAACCAAAGGCACAGCAGGTGCCCCAGAAGAAAAATAGGGCTTCAAGGAATCCTGTGGTTATGGGGCAAGACCACAAAAATAAGAGCTAAAAAATGGAGCTAAGGGCCACTGCAATTCAAAAACCTGCAGAGTTATAAAGGCCAACTATTTTTAAAAAATATATTGAGGTAAGGCTATGAAGAGGCATTGAAAGCAAGGCAGAATTGCAGGAAACCGATTTCAGGAGGTAGACTGGAATTGCATTGAAAGCATATGAAGAGAGTCAGAAACTCGACAATGATGCACTTGGCCAAAAAGGGCGTATGCGTTTTTTCCTGAATATATTCAGGAAAAAACGCATACGCCCTTTTTGGCCAACCAAGCAAGCTTGCAAAGGAAATCTGCACTACAATGAAGTCTCACTTCCCCCCGGTTAAAAGGGCCATCTGAAAAAAGGGTAAAATCCAGAAAGGCAGGACAGGCCATGGAGAACTGGGAGCCTTGTTATGCTGATGGGCGGGATGTAAATTGCCAACAACCACTCGGGAGAAGTGTATGGTGTTTCCTGAAACATCTAAAAAACAAAGCAACAGAATCTAGGGCACTTCCACTTATGGTCCTATAGCTTAGGGAAATTAAAATCAAAAAGACACAGCCACCCCAAAGTTTGGGACGCCTCCGTTTACAAGAACCTCGTTTACCGTAAAAGTTCAATATCACAGAAAGTGAAAAATGGATAAAGAACTTGTGGTACTTACGTACAATGCAGTATCACTCAGCAATGAAATCTATGTCATCAGGCCCATAGCAGCATAATGAGTGGATTCAGGTACGATGATTCTAACTGAAATAAGTCACACAGAAAAAGAAACATCATAAGATATCACTAATACACGGAATGTAAACTTGGCTACACAGGAACTGCATTCCAAAACAGAACAGGGTCTCAAATTTAGAAAACCAACTTATGCTTGCTTAAGGGGAAAGGTGAGTTGGGGTGCTGCATAAAACCAGAGATTGAAATGAGCACAGATAAAGTTCCTTAAGCCAAATATGGAATAGACAAGAGCTACTCCTTGCTCAATGAAATGGACTCAACACCCCATATTAAACGCCTAAGAATGTACCTGACTAGTAAGTATCTTAAAACCTATGGATTGCTATGTCTCCAAAAGAGAATCAAGCGTGTTTACAGGGGCATAAACACAGCAGTGATAGGATTGGAGAGGTTCCGTGATCAAATGAAGACCCTTTGAAGTCATATTGCATGGTACCCATTCCACGGGTTTCAACTACCCAGGTTTAAGGTATTCTTCTTTCAGCTAAAACATGCATGTGGAACCTAGAGTATGATCAACCATGTGATCGGGAGACGTGTTCAAATATGTCTCAGTTTTCGTACCCTGGTACTCGGGTGCAACATTCCAGACGCTTTACTAACACTCTCCCCACTTGGAAAGTCAGTCCCTTTAACCTCCTGTTTGGCCCAGTTTGCAATTTCTGTGGAAGATGAACAGGAATAGCGAGAACCAATGAGAGACTAGCTGGAGGTGTCTGGACGGGCAAATTTAACTCTCATTTCCCACCAGGAAGAGGAATTAACCAAAGGCTCAGCATGCCGGACCGGAACCAGATTAGGGCCTGAAGCCATCCTGCGGTGTTGCGGCCAGGTCACAAGAAAGCGAGTTGAAGAAAGGAGCTCAGGGGCACTGTAATTCACAAACCTGCAGAGTTATAAATGACAGCTATCGTCCAAAAATATACTGAAGTAAGGCTGCCAAGAGGACTTGAAATCGGGGCAGAATTGCAGGAAACCGATTTCAGGAGGTAGACTGGAATTGCATTGAAAGCATAGGAAAAGAGGCAGAACGTACACAATGATGCACTTGGCCAAAAAGGGCGTATGCGTTTTTTCCTGAATATATTCAGGAAAAAACGCATACGCACTTTTTGGCCAACCAAGCAAGCTTGCAAAGGAAATCTGCACTACAATGAAGTCTCACTTCCCCCCGGTCAAAAGGGCCATCTGAAAAAAGTCTAAAATCCAGAAAGGCAGGACAGGCCATGGAGAACTGGGAGCCTTGTTATGCTGATGGGCGGGATGTAAATTGCCAGCAACTACTCGGGAGAAGTGTATGGTGTTTCCTGAAACATCTAAAAAACAAAGCAACAGAACCTAGGGCACTTCCACTTATGGTCCTATAGCTTAGGGAAATTAAAATCAAAAAGACACAGCCACCCCAAAGTTTGGAACGGCTCTGTTTACAAGAACCTCGTTTACAGTACAAGTTCAACATCGCAGAAAGTGAAAAATGGATAAAGAAGTTGTGGTATTTACTTACAAAGCAATATCACTCAGCAATGAAATCTGTGTCATCAGGCCCTTAGCAGCACAATGAGTGGATTCAGGTATGATGATTCTAACTGAAATAAGTCACACAGAAAAAGAAACATCATAAGATATCAGCAATACACGGAATGTAAACTTGGCTACACAGGAACTGAATTACAGAACAGAACAGGGTCTCAAATTTAGAAAACCAACTTATGCTTGCTTAAGGGGAAAGGTGAGTTGGGGTGCTGCATAAAACCAGAGATTGAAATGAGCACAGATAAAGTTCCTTAAGCCAAATATGGAATAGACAAGAGCTACTCCTTGCTCAACGAAATGGACTCAACACCGCATATTAAACGCCTAAGAATGTACTTGACTAGTAAGTATCTTAAAACCTATGGATTGCTATGTCTCCGAAAGAGAATCAAGCATGTGTACAGGGGCATAAACGCAGCAGTGATAGGATTGGAGAGGTTTGGTGAGCAAATGAAGACCCTTTGAAGTCATATTGCATGGTACCCATTCCACGGGTTTCAACTACCCAGGTTTTAGGTATTCTTCCTTCAGCTAAAACATGCATGTGGAACCCAGAGTATGATCAACCATGTGATCGGGAGACGTGTT
Organism: Stenella coeruleoalba; assembly: GCF_951394435.1. Classification (NCBI taxonomy): domain Eukaryota; kingdom Metazoa; phylum Chordata; class Mammalia; order Artiodactyla; family Delphinidae; genus Stenella; species Stenella coeruleoalba. The sequence continues at coordinate 386,943 of NW_027645978.1, read as the reverse complement.
CAAATATGTCTCAGTTTTCGTACCCTGGTACTCGGGTGCAACATTCCAGACGCTTTACTAACACTCTCCCGACTTGGAGAGTCAGTCCCTTTAACCTCCTGTTTGGCCCAGTTTGCAATTTCTGTGGAAGATGAACAGGAATAGCGAGAACCAATGAGAGAGTAGCTGGAGGTGTCTGGATGGGCAAATTTAACTCTCATTTCCCACCAGGAAGAGGAATTAACCAAAGGCTCAGCGTGCCGGGCCGGAACCAGATTAGGGCCTGAAGCCATCCTGCGGTGTTGCGGCCAGGTCACAAGAAAGCGAGTTGAAGAAAGGAGCTCAGGGGCACTGTAATTCACAAACCTGCAGAGTTATAAATGACAGCTATCGTCCAAAAATTGACTGAAGGAAGGCTGCCAAGAGGACTTGAAAGTGGGGCAGAATTGCAGGAAACCGATTTCAGGAGGTAGACTGGAATTGCATTGAAAGCATAGGAAAAGAGGCAGAACGTCCACAATGATGCACTTGGCCAAAAAGGGCGTATGCGTTTTTTCCTGAATATATTCAGGAAAAAATGCATACGCCCTTTTTGGCCAACCAAGCAAGCTTGCAAAGGAAATCTGCACTACAATGAAGTCTCACTTTCCCCCGGTCAAAAGGGCCATCTGAAAAAAGTGTAAAATCCAGAAAGGCAGGACAGGCCATGGAGAACTGGGAGCCTTGTTATGCTGATGGGCGGGATGTAAATTACCAACAGACACTCAGGAGAAGTGTATGGTGTTTCCTGAAACATCTAAAAAACAAAGCAACAGAGCCTAGGGCACTGCCACTTATGGTCCTATAGCTTAGGGAATTTAAAATCAAAAAGACACAGCCACCCCAAAGTTTGGGACGCCTCTGTTTACAAGAACTTCGTTTACAGTACAAGTTCAACATCGCAGAAAGTGAAAAATGGATAAAGAAGTTGTGGTATTTACTTACAAAGCAATATCACTCAGCAATGAAATCTATGTCATCAGGCCCTTAGCAGCACAATGAGTGGATTCAGGTATGATGATTCTAACTGAAATAAGTCACACAGAAAAAGAAACATCATAAGATATCAGTAATACACGGAATGTAAACTTGGCTACACAGGAACTGAATTACAGAACAGAACAGGGTCTCAAATTTAGAAAACCAACTTATGCTTGCTTAAGGGGAAAGGTGAGTTGGGGTGCTGCATAAAACCAGAGATTGAAATGAGCACAGATAAAGTTCCTTAAGCCAAATATGGAATAGACAAGAGCTACTCCTTGCTCAACGAAATGGACTCAACACCGCATATTAAACGCCTAAGAATGTACCTGACTAGTAAGTATCTTAAAACCTATGGATTGCTATGTCTCCGAAAGAGAATCAAGCATGTGTACAGGGGCATAAACGCAGCAGTGATAGGATTGGAGAGGTTCGTGAGCAAATGAAGACCCTTTGAAGTCATATTGCATGGTACCCATTCCACGGGTTTCAAATACACAGGTTTAAGGTATTCTTCCTTCAGCTAAAACATGCATGTGGAACCCAAGTATGATCAACCATGTGAACGGGAGACGTGTTCAAATATGTCTCAGTTTTCCTCCCCTGGTACTCGGGTGCAACATTCCAGACGCTTAACTAACACTCTCCCGACTTGGAGAGTCAGTCCCTTTAACCTCCTGTTTGGCCCAGTTTGCAATTTCTGTGGAAGATGAACAGGAATAGCGAGAACCAATGAGAGACTAGCTGGAGGTGTCTGGACGGGCAAATTTAACTCTCATTTCCCACCAGGAAGAGGAAATAAACAAAGGCTCAGCATGCCGTGCCGGAAACAGATTAGGGCCTGAAGCCATCCTGCGGTGTTGCGGCCAGGTCACAAGAAAGCGAGTTGAAGAAAGGAGCTCAGGGGCACTGTAACTCACAAACCTGCAGAGTTATAAATGAGAGCTATCGTCCAAAAATAGACTGAAGTAAGGCTGCCAAGAGGACTTGAAAGCGGGGCAGAATTGCAGGAAACCGATTTCAGGAGGTAGACTGGAATTGCATTGAAAGCATAGGAAAAGAGGCAGAACGTCCACAATGATGCACTTGGCCAAAAAGGGCGTATGCGTTTTTTCCTGAATATATTCAGGAAAAAACGCATACGCCCTTTTTGGCCAACCAAGCAAGCTTGCAAAGGAAATCTGCACTACAATGAAGTCTCACTTCCCCCCGGTTAAAAGGGCCATCTGAAAAAAGGGTAAAATCCAGAAAGGCAGGACACGCCATGGAGAACTGGGAGCCTTGTTATGCTGATGGGCGGGATGTAAATTGCCAACAACCACTCGGGAGAAGTGTATGGTGTTTCCTGAAACATCTAAAAAACAAAGCAACAGAATCTAGGGCACTTCCACTTATGGTCCTATAGCTTAGGGAAATTAAAATCAAAAAGACACAGCCACCCCAAAGTTTGGGACGCCTCCGTTTACAAGAACCTCGTTTACCGTAAAAGTTCAATATCACAGAAAGTGAAAAATGGATAAAGAACTTGTGGTACTTACGTACAATGCAGTATCACTCAGCAATGAAATCTATGTCATCAGGCCCGTAGAAGCATAATGAGTGGATTCAGGTACGATGATTCTAACTGAAATAAGTCACACAGAAAAAGAAACATCATAAGATATCACTAATACACGGAATGTAAACTTGGCTACACAGGAACTGCATTCCAAAACAGAACAGGGTCTCAAATTTAGAAAACCAACTTATGCTTGCTTAAGGGGAAAGGTGAGTTGGGGTGCTGCATAAAACCAGAGATTGAAATGAGCACAGATAAAGTTCCTTAAGCCAAATATGGAATAGACAAGAGCTACTCCTTGCTCAATGAAATGGACTCAACACCCCATATTAAACGCCTAAGAATGTACCTGACTAGTAAGTATCTTAAAACCTATGGATTGCTATGTCTCCAAAAGAGAATCAAGCGTGTTTACAGGGGCATAAACACAGCAGTGATAGGATTGGAGAGGTTCCGTGATCAAATGAAGACCCTTTGAAGTCATATTGCATGGTACCCATTCCACGGGTTTCAACTACCCAGGTTTAAGGTATTCTTCCTTCAGCTAAAACATGCATGTGGAACCTAGAGTATGATCAACCATGTGATCGGGAGACGTGTTCAAATATGTCTCAGTTTTCGTACCCTGGTACTCGGGTGCAACATTCCAGACGCTTTACTAACACTCTCCCCACTTGGAAAGACAGTCCCTTTAACCTCCTGTTTGGCCCAGTTTGCAATTTCTGTGGAAGATGAACAGGAATAGCGAGAACCAATGAGAGACTAGCTGGAGGTGTCTGGATGGGCAAATTTAACTCTCATTTCCCACCAGGAAGAGGAATTAACCAAAGGCTCAGCGTGCCGTGCCAGAACCAGATTAGGGCCTGAAGACATCCTGCGGTGTTGCGGCCAGGTCACAAGAAAGCGAGTTAAAGAAAGGAGCTCAGGAGCACTGTAATTCACAAACCTGCAGAGTTATAAATGAGAGCTATCGTCCAAAAATAGACTGAAGTAAGGCTGCCAAGAGGACTTGAAAGCGGGGCAGAATTGCAGGAAACCGATTTCAGGAGGTAGACTGGAATTGCATTGAAAGCATAGGAAAAGAGGCAGAACGTCCACAATGATGCACTTGGCCAAAAAGGGCGTATGCGTTTTTTCCTGAATATATTCAGGAAAAAACGCATACGCCCTTTTTGGCCAACCAAGCAAGCTTGCAAAGGAAATCTGCACTACGATGAAGTCTCACTTCCCCCCGGTCAAAAGGGCCATCTGAAAAAAGTGTAAAATCCAGAAAGGCAGGACAGGCCATGGAGAACTGGGAGCCTTGTTATGCTGATGGGCGGGATGTAAATTGCCAACAACCACTCGGGAGAAGTGTATGGTGTTTCCTGAAACATCTAAAATACAAAGCAACAGAGCCTAGGGCACTTCCACTTATGGTCCTATAGCTTAGGGAAATTAAAATCAAAAAGACACAGCCACCCCAAAGTTTGGGACGCCTCTGTTTACAAGAACCTCGTTTACAGTACAAGTTCAACATCGCAGAAAGTGAAAAATGGAGAAAGAAGTTGTGGTATTTACTTACAAAGCAATATCACTCAGCAATGAAATCTGTGTCATCAGGCCCTTAGCAGCACAATGAGTGGATTCAGGTATGATGATTCCAACTGAAATAAGTCACACAGAAAAAGAAACATCATAAGATATCAGTAATATACGGAATGGAAACTTGGCTACACAGGAACTGAATTGCAGAACAGAACAGTGTCTCAAATTTAGAAAACTAACTTATGCTTGCTTAAGGGGAAAGGTGAGTTGGGGTGCTGCATAAAACCAGAGATTGAAATGAGCACAGATAAAGTTCCTTAAGCCAAATATGGAATAGACAAGAGCTACTCCTTGCTCAACGAAATGGACTCAACACCGCATATTAAACGCCTAAGAATGTACCTGACTAGTAAGTATCTTACAACCTATGGATTGCTATGTCTCCGAAAGAGAATCAAGCATGTGTACAGGAGCATAAACGCAGCAGTGATAGGATTGGAGAGGTTCGGTGAGCAAATGAAGACCCTTTGAAGTCATATTGCATGGTACCCATTCCACGGGTTTCAAATACCCAGGTTTAAGGTATTCTTCCTTCAGCTAAAACATGCATGTGGAACCCAAGTATGATCAACCATGTGAACGGGAGACGTGTTAAAATATGTCTCAGTTTTCCTCCCCTGGTACTCGGGTGCAACATTCCAGACGCTTTACTAACACTCTCCCGACTTGGAGAGTCAGTCCCTTTAACCTCCTGTTTGGCCCAGTTTGCAATTTCTGAGGAAGATGAACAGGAATAGCGAGAACCAATGAGAGACTAGCTGGAGGTGTCTGGATGGGCAAATTTAACTCTCATTTCCCACCAGGAAGAGGAATTAACCAAAGGCTCAGCGTGCCGTGCCAGAAACAGATTAGGGCCTTAAGCCATCCTGCGGTGTTGCGGCCAGGTCACAAGAAAGCGAGTTGAAGAAAGGAGCTCAGGGGCACTGTAATTCACAAACCTGCAGAGTTATAAATGACAACTATCGTCCAAAAATATACTGAAGTAAGGCTGCCAAGAGGACTTGAAAGCGGGGCAGAATTGCAGGAAACCGATTTCAGGAGGTAGACTGGAATTGCATTGAAAGCATAGGAAAAGAGGCAGAACGTCCACAATGATGCACTTGGCCAAAAAGTGCGTATGCGTTTTTTCCTGAATATATTCAGGAAAAAATGCATACGCCCTTTTTGGCCAACCAAGCAAACTTGCAAAGGAAATCTGCACTACAATGAAGTCTCACTTCCCCCCGGTCAAAAGGGCCATCTGAAAAAAGTGTAAAATCCAGAAAGGCAGGACAGGCCATGGAGAACTGGGAGCCTTGTTATGCTGATGGGCGGGATGTAAATTGCCAACAGACACTCAGGAGAAGTGTATGGTGTTTCCTGAAACATCTAAAAAACAAAGCAACAGAGCCTAGGGCACTTCCACTTATGGTCCTATAGCTTAGGGAAATTAAAATCAAAAAGACACAGCCACCCCAAAGTTTGGGACGCCTCCGTTTACAAGAACCTCGTTTACCGTACAAGTTCAATATCACAGAAAGTGAAAAATGGATAAAGAACTTGTGGTACTTACGTACAATGCAGTATCACTCAGCAATGAAATCTATGTCATCAGGCCCGTAGCAGCATAATGAGTGGATTCAGGTATGATGATTCTAACTGAAATAAGTCACACAGAAAAAGAAACATCATAAGATATCACTAATACACGAAATGTAAACTTGGCTACACAGGAGCTGCATTCCAAAACAGAACAGGGTCTCAAATTTAGAAAACCAACTTATGCTTGCTTAAGGGGAAAGGTGAGTTGGGGTGCTGCATAAAACCAGAGATTGAAATGAGAACAGATAAAGTTCCTTAAGCCAAATATGGAATAGACAAGAGCTACTCCTTGCTCAACAAAATGGACTCAACACCACATATTAAACGCCTAAGAATGTACCTGACTAGTAAGTATCTTAAAACCTATGGATTGCTATGTCTCCAAAAGAGAATCAAGCATGTGTACAGGGGCATAAACGCAGCAGTGATAGGATTGGAGAGGTTCGGTGAGCAAATGAAGACCCTTTGAAGTCATATTGCATGGTACCCATTCCACGGGTTTCAAATACACAGGTTTAAGGTATTCTTCCTTCAGCTAAAACATGCATGTGGAACCCAGAGTATGATCAACCATGTGAGCGGGAGACGTGTTCAAATATGTCTCAGTTTTCGTACCCTGTTACTCGGGTGCAACATTCCAGACACTTTACTAACACTCTCCCGACTTGGAGAGTCAGTCCCTTTAAACTCCTGTTTGGCCCAGTTTGCAATTTCTGCGGAAGATGAACAGGAATAGCGAGAACCAATGAGAGGCTAGCTGGAGGTGTCTGGACGGGCAAATTTAACTCTCATTTCCCACCAGGAAGAGGAATTAACCAAAGGCTCAGCATGCCAGGCCGGAACCATATTAGGGCCTGAAGCCATCCTGCGGTGTTGCGGCCAGGTCACAAGAAAGCGAGTTGAAGAAAGGAGCTCAGGGGCACTGTAATTCACAAACCTGCAGAGTTATAAATGAGAGCTATCGTCCAAAAATAGACTGAAGTAAGGCTGCCAAGAGGAGTTGAAAGCGGGGCAGAATTGCAGGAAACCGATTTCAGGAGGTAGACTGGAATTGCATTGAAAGCATAGGAAAAGAGGCAGAACGTCCACAATGATGCACTTGGCCAAAAAGGGCGTATGCATTTTTTCCTGAATATATTCAGGAAAAAACGCATACGCCCTTTTTGGCCAACCAAGCAAGCTTGCAAAGGAAATCTGCACTACAATGAAGTCTCACTTCCCCCCGGTCAAAAGGGACATCTGAAAAAAGTGTAAAATCCAGAAAGGCAACAGGCATTGAGAACTGGGAGCCTTCTTATGCTGATGGGCGGGATGTAAATTGCCAACAGACACTCAGGAGAAGTTTATGGTGTTTCCTGAAACATCTAAAAAACAAAGCAACAGAGCCTAGGGCACTTCCACTTATGGTCCTATAGCTTCGGGAAATTAAAATCAAAAAGACACAGCCACCCCAAAGTTTGGGACGCCTCTGTTTACAAGAACCTCGTTTACCGTACAAGTTCAATATCACAGAAAGTGAAAAATGGATAAAGAACTTGTGGTACTTACGTACAATGCAGTATCACTCAGCAATGAAATCTATGTCATCAGGCCCGTAGCAGCATAATGAGTGGATTCAGGTACGATGATTCTAACTGAAATAAGTCACACAGAAAAAGAAACATCATAAGATATCACTAATACACGGAATGTAAACTTGGCTACACAGGAACTGCATTCCAAAAGAGAACAGGGTCTCAAATTTAGAAAACCAACTTATGCTTGCTTAAGGGGAAAGGTGAGTTGGGGTGCTGCATAAAACCAGAGATTGAAATGAGCACAGATAAAGTTCCTTAAGCCAAATATGGAATAGACAAGAGCTACTCCTTGCTCAACGAAATGGACTCAACACCGCATATTAAACGCCTAAGAATGTACCTGACTAGTAAGTATCATAAAACCTATAGATTGCTATGTCTCCGAAAGAGAATCAAGCATGTGAACAGGGGCATAAACGCAGCAGTGATAGGATTGGAGAGGTTCGGTGAGCAAATGAAGACCCTTTGAAGTCATATTCCATGGTACCCATTACACGGGTTTCAAATACCCAGGTTTAAGGTATTCTTCCTTCAGCTAAAACATGCATGTGGAACCTAGAGTATGATCAACCATGTGATTGGGAGATGTGTTCAAATATGTCTCAGTTTTCGTACCCTGGTCCTCGGGTGCAACATTCCAGACGCTTTACTAACACTCTCCCCACTTGGAAAGTCAGCGCCTTTAACCTCCTGTTTGGTCCAGTTTGCAATTTCTGCGGAAGATGAACAGGAATAGCGAGAACCAATGAGAGGCTAGCTGGAGGTGTCTGGACGGGCAAATTTAACTCTCATTTCCCACCAGAAAGAGGAAATAACCAAAGGCTCAGTGTGCCGTGCCGGACCAGATTAGGGCCTGAAGCCATCCTGCAGTGTTGCGGCCAGCTCAAAAGAAAGCGAGTTGAAGAAAGGAGCTCAGGGGCACTGTAATTCACAAACCTGCAGAGTTATAAATGACAGCTATCGTCCAAAAATAGACTGAAGTAAGGCTGCCAAGAGGACTTGAAAGCGGGGCAGAATTGCAGGAAACCGATTTCAGGAGGTAGACTGGAATTGCATTGAAAGCATAGGAAAAGAGGCAGAACGTCCACAATGATGCACTTGGCCAAAAAGGGCGTATGCGTTTTTTCCTGAATATATTCAGGAAAAAACGCATACGCCCTTTTTGGCCAAACAAGCAAGCTTGCAAAGGAAATCTGCACTACAATGAAGTCTCACTTCCCCCCGGTCAAAAGGGCCATCTGAAAAAAGTGTAAAATCCAGAAAGGCAGGACAGGCCATGGAGAACTGGGAGCCTTGTTATGCTGAAGGGCGGGATGTAAATTGCCAAAAAACACTTGGGAGAAGTGTATGGTGTTTCCTGAAACATCTAAAAAACAAAGCAACAGAGCCTAGGGCACTGCCACTTATGGTCCTATAGCTTAGGGAATTTAAAATCAAAAGACACAGCCACCCCAAAATTTCGAACGGCTCTGTTTACAAGAACCTCGTTTACAGTACAAGTTCAACATCGCAGAAATTGAAAAATGGATAAAGAAGTTGTGGTATTTACTTACAAAGCAATATCACTCAGCAATGAAATCTGTGTCATCAGGCCCTTAGCAGCACAATGAGTGGATTCAGGTATGATGATTCTAACTGAAATAAGTCACACAGAAAAAGAAACATCATAAGATATCAGTAATACACGGAATGTAAACTTGGCTACACAGGAACTGAATTACAGAACAGAACAGGGTCTCAAATTTAGAAAACCAACTAATGCTTGCTTAAGGGGAAAGGTGAGTTGGGGTGCTGCATAAAACCAGAGATTGAAATGAGCACAGATAAAGTTCCTTAAGCCAAATATGGAATAGACAAGAGCTACTCCTTGCTCAACGAAATGGACTCAACACCCCATATTAAACGCCTAAGAATGTACCTGACTAGTAAGTATCTTAAAACCTATGGATTGCTATGTCTCCGAAAGAGAATCAAGCATGTGTACAGGGGCATAAACGCAGCAGTGATAGGATTGGAGAGGTTCGGTGAGCAAATGAAGACCCTTTGAAGTCATATTGCATGGTACCCATTCCACGGGTTTCAAATACACAGGTTTAAGGTATTCTTCCTTCAACTAAAAGATGCATGTGGAACCCAAGAATGATCAACTATGTGAACGGGAGACGTGTTCAAATATGTCTCAGTTTTCCTCCCCTGGTACTCGGGTGCAACATTCCAGACGCTTTACTAACACTCTCCCCACTTGGAGAGTCAGCGACTTTAACCTCCTGTTTGGCCCAGTTTGCAATTTCTGCGGAAGATGAACAGGAATAGGGAGAACCAATGAGAGACTAGCTGGAGGTGTCTGGACGGGCAAATTTAACTCTCATTTCCCACCAGGAAGAGGAAATAACCAAAGGCTCAGCGTGTCGTGCCAGAACCAGATTAGGGCCTGAAGCCATCCTGCGGTGTTGCGGCCAGGTCACAAGAAAGCGAGTTGAAGAAAGGAGCTCAGGGGCACTGTAATTCACAAACCTGCAGAGTTATAAATGACAGCTATCGTCCAAAAATAGACTGAAGTAAGGCTGCCAAGAGGACTTGAAAGCGGGGCAGAATTGCAGGATACCGATTTCAGGAGGTAGACTGGAATTGCATTGAAAGCGTAGGAAAAGAGTCAGAACGTCCACAATGATGCACTTTGCCAAAAGGGCATATGCGTTTTATCCTGAATACATTCAGGAAAAAACGCATACGCCCTTTTTGGCCAACCAAGCAAGCTTGCAAAGGAAATCTGCACTACAATGAAGTCTCACTTCCCCCCGGTCAAAAGGGCCATCAGAATAAAGTGTAAAATCCAGAAAGGCAGGACAGCCCATGGAGAAATGGGAGCCTTGTTATGCTGATGGGCGGGATGTAAATTGCCAACAGACACTCGGGAGAAGTGTATGGTGTTTCCTGAAACATCTAAAAAACAAAGCAACAGAGCCTAGGGCACTTCCACTTATGGTCCTATAGCTTAGGGAAATTAATATCAAAAAGACACAGCAACCCCAAAATTTGGGACGGCTCTTTTTACAGGAATCTCTTCTACGGCACAAGTTAAATATCCCAGAGAGCAAATAATGGATAAAGAAGTTGCGGTACTTCTGTACAACAGAATACCACTCAGCAATGAAATCTATGTCACCAGGCCCGTACCAGCATAATGAGTGGATTGAGGCACGATGATTCTAAGTGAAATAAGTCACACAGAAAAAGAAACATCATAAGGTATCACTAATACACGGAATGTGAACTTGGCTACACATGAACTGAATTACAAAACAGAACAGGGTCTCAAGTTTAGAAAACCAACTTATGCCTGCTTAAGGGGGAAGGTGAGTTGGGGTGCTGCATAAAAGCAGAGTTTGAAATTAGCACAGATACCGTTCCATAAGCCAAATATGTAATAGACAAGAGCTACCCCTTGCTCAACGAAATGGATTCAACAATGAGGTATCACCTCACACCTGGTAGAATAGGCATCATTGAAAATCTACAAACAAAAAATGCTGGAAAGGGTGTGGAGAAAAGGAACCCTCTTCCACTATTGTTGGGAGTATAAATTGATACAGTCATTATGGAGAACAATATGGAATTTCTTAAGAAACTAACAATAGAATTACCATATGATACAGCAATCCCAGTACTGGACATATACCCAGACAAAACCATAAATCAAAAAGAGTCATTCACCGCAATGTTCATTGCATCACTATTTACAATATCGAGGTAATGGAAGCAACCTAAATGCCCACAGACAGACGAATGCATATAGCTGTGGTACATATATAAAATGGAATATTACTAAGCCATGAAAAGGAATGAAATTGGGTCATTTGTAGAGACGTCGATGGATCTAGAGACTGTCATACAGAGTGAAGTAAGTCAGAAAGAGAAAAACAAATCTTGTATATTCATGCATATATGTGGAACCTAGAAAAACTGTACAGATTAACCATTTTGCAAGGCATAAACAGAGCAACAGATGTAGACAACAAACGTATGGACAACAAGGGGGGAAAGCTGTTGGGGGGGTGGTGGTGGGAGGAGTTGAGAGACTGGGATTGGCATGTATACATTTATATGTATAAAATAGATAACCAATAAGAACCTGCTGTATAAAAATATAAAATAAAATTCAAAATTAAAAAGAAGTAAAATTTAAAAAATAAAACAGAAAAAACAATTATTCCCTGCACATACATGTATTTATATGAATAAATTATTTCCATGCTTATATCTGTAAATACAAAAAAGAGGAATAAAATCTACCTTGAACCAAAAACGAAAAAGAGAAAAAAAACACAGAACCCACCAGTTACACAGAGGAAAACCGTATCAGGGCACTTGCTCCAGTTGTAAACAATTCTGAAGTTGGTCAGTGGTGGGGAATCGTCTCCCATTCAGCCAGCAGCCCCCACGCAACAAGCGTCCTCATTGCAAAGCTGGGGCACCGTGCCGAGGCATCTGTGAGTAAACGTGAGCTGAGCCCCAGGCCAGTTGCTGCTGAACTATTCCCACCCGTCCCAGGTAAAACACCTGAATATATACAAGGACTTGAAAGCCTAGAGGAAGGGCCATAGAGCCACACGAGTGACAGCATGCCGGCCGACTTGGTGCCTGCAGGCCAGCCAGGATGGTCCTGGCCCTGGGTGCTCTTCTGGAAGATTTCCATTTCCCTGCCTGAGATACCCGTCCTGTCCCTGCCCCCACTGCTTTTTTCCTTCCTCACCTCTGCCCAGGGAGAAATTCCAGCAGCAGGTATGGGTGACACATCCTCTTCTTTAGCAGGTGGCAGCCTGGCAACTGCTGCAGAAAGTCCAGCAGAGCCCCACTCACACTGGGCCACCCACAAAGCCGTGGCCTCTCACTCCCTCCCACCAGCCCAGCCCCGAGACTGCTGACAGGGCAGAGAAAATGGCGTCAGGCACGGCTGCAGGGGCTCTTGCTGCCTGGAGTGGTATTTATATTGATCTCAACCCAGGCACACCTGGGGAGGGCTGGCCGGCACGGTAAGGCTGCCCAGGTCAGCCAATCATCACCCCTCAGGGGCTCACAGTTGCAGAAAATGGAACTTGCTGAACCGGCCAGGTCCAAGGAACAGGTGTGGGCTCCTGAGAGTCAGGATAGACAAGGGGCTGCAGCTTTGGCTTGTTTTCTAATCATTTTATCTGGCCCATGAGTGGGAGACAACTTCAAGAAAACCCTCTCCTAATGAGAGGAACCCAGGAGTCAGGCAGAGGAGGGGTGGGTGGTGGTTGGAGACAGAGGCCTGGTGCCCCGGGTGCAGTGGAAGTCTCTGGAAGACCAGGTGGAGGGAGGCCTCACGGAGTGATGCCCAGGGTCACAGACCTGTCGCAGCTGCTGTTTGTTAGTTCAAGTCCTGCTCTGAGGTGCTCTGTGTCAGCTCTGAGCGACAGGTGAGCTGGGGGTGCTCTGCAATGAGGGCTATGTGCACGGTTCCTGTGTGCCCAGCCCTGCCACGGTACCTGCAAGGGTAGCTCTGTATCCTGGGAGGGGCCTGACCACGAGAGCCCCGAGGGCTGGGGTGGGGGTGGGGTACCTGCCCAGGTGAGCTCCATATTCTGGGATTGGTCTGACCACGAGAGCCCCATGGGCTGCTGGGGACCTGGTAAAGGATGTCAGGACAGTCAGTGAAGCCACCGAGGATATACCTCCAGTTGCTCCTAATTCCTACACCCTGCTGGTCATTCTACCAACCACCAGGACATGGTATTCTGTATTAGTCTTCAATGATGCCTTCTTTTGTATTCCATTAGTCCCAGAGTCACAAGAAATTTTGGCTTGTGAGTGGCAGGACTCAACATACAACTAAAACAATACTTCCGGGCCGTCTGGCCCCAAGGGTGCAAAAATTCCCACACCATCTTTGGGGAAAGCTTAGCTAAAGACCTAAAAGTTCTACCTCTGGAAAAGGAAACCCTCCTTCAATATGCAGACGACATTCTGATCACCAGCCCTACTAAGGAGGCCTCTGAACTACCAAGCCAATAAAGGATAGAAGTTGTCCAAGAAAAAGCTCAAATATCACAGACTGCGGTGACCTGCCTGGGCTTCATTCTCACAGAAGGTCAGAGAAGCCCATCCCAGGAAAGGGAAGAAACCATTTTCAGCCTTACCCCTTTCTAAAACTAGAAGACAGCTTAGGGGTTCCTGGGGAGGCCAGGGTTTGCTGCTTCTGGATCCCTAACTACAGTCTACTAGCTGGGCCTCTATATGAAACACTGAAAGGAAAAGATGATGATCCTTTTGAATAGAATCCAGAAGTGGCCTTTCAAGAATGGAAAGAGCAGTCAATTCAGACCCTTGCCCTGGAACTCCCTAATTTAGCTAAACTCTTTGACCTTTACATTCCCGGTGAAAGGTGAATCGCCATTGGAGAATTAGTGCAAAAACTGGGACCACTTGAAATGGAACAATGCAAGAATGCCATCCAGGTAGGATAAACTACGGTCACTAAGGGGCTTGGCCCACTGCCACATCTGGCCAAGATACTGGCGGTATCTAAAAACCTGGAAATCAGCAGCCCAAAAGGCCACCTCCCTCCTAAGGGAAAAGGACCCCACGTGGTGATCCTAACCACCAACCATGCCCTGAAGTTGCAGGGTTCGCTCCGTGGGCACACCGACCTCGAGTGAGGAGGCCCTCCAACTCCAACATCCAGAGAGATAACCGGGGGCAACAGGGCACCATGACGACTCGTGTGAACATCACTTGACCTGGAGTTTCTCTCATAAAACAACAAGAGTGTGTCCCAAAAGAGTAGACTACTGCTTGCAGGACTTACTGCACCCAGAGGGGAGCTAATAATCTTGGCGGGGGAACAGTATACCACACTGTCACCATAGAAAAGCCTACAGACACCGTGATGATGGTGGCCAATAAGACCGGCTGGACTCCTGTTTACTTCAAAAGGCTGTTGACTCAGTAGCCATCATGGTCCTTGATCACCACTGACCCTGGACTGTCTGGGAGTTGAGCGGGCAGGGCTCTGACACCTGGTGCTGTTTGTACGTTAATTCAGGGGCCTAATTGAAGAAAGCGCAGACTACTGGTCAGAGCATCTAGGCTGGCAGAGACGGTCAGCCTAAGGTGGCCGAACAAATGTGGGGCGGGGTGAAACCGGCCCCCACAGCGTCTCTGCACATCTCTTTCCTGGACCCTTAAAGGTCATTAGAATCTATAACACTTCCAATGCTGGTGCTCAGGTGGACGAGCAGGGAGGCAGGGGTCCTGGGGACAATCAACGTCACCGGGAGGCTGCTGGGGAGAAGCTCTGACCCTCGCCCCAGGGTATGAGGGCTCCCAACTCAGCACTCAGCAGTTACAGAAGAAGGGTCTGCACCCTCAGCACTCCAAGAATGAGGAACGGGACAAAAGGCAGAGGAGGGGTTTGTCCCCAGCAAAGCCCATTAAAAATCCCTGGGAGATAAAAATAGAATCTGGGCAATAAAGTCAAGTCTAACCTTTTTTATCCTTTGTGCTTTGTCTAATTTCACGTGCTCCTAGGGTCCCGCATGCAGAGGTTCCACACCCGGCACTTCAGACCAGATTTCCTAGTGCAGAATGGCTGGGTCGACACCTCAGCTCCTGGGGCCCAGTGCAGACTCCACGATATAGAGCCTGAGCTACAGCCAACCCGGCCCTCGAGAGCTCCGCCGCCTCCCTCCCTCCCACTGACTCTGACAGGATCTCTACACAGCAGCCCAGCCCACAGCCCACGGGGTAGTGCATGCTCTCACCTCTCCATTCTCTGATCAAAATATAAAGTTTCCTTTGCTTGTGAACCAAACTCAGTCTCGATCTGTTGGCCCCAATGACACTGGGCAGGGGGACACTTGTTGGGGTCCACTCTGGAGGATCAGTAACAGAAATTGAGACTATTGTAACCTCAATGAACAGATGTGTGAGCCAAACTGTAGTTAACATAGAACAGTGTATAAGGCTCGGGTAAAATAAGATGTTTTTAACACTTCCATTTGATATTTCCATCACTTTTTATAAGCAAGTTCAGTGAAAAGGTTTGTCTTATTTGTCAGGTCAATATTAGAGAAACGAAGTGATTTCTTTCCAAGGATGTACAGCTAATAATCTTGGTTAAACCTTCAATCTTGTTTTAAATGCTTTTCCATTGAAAATGATACCTCTCTTTCAGCTCCCCCATTTCTGAGAAGTATAAAATCTTATAATTTATTATTACCAAAGGGGAAAGGTGGGAGGAGGGATAAATTAACAGTTTGGAATTAACACATACACACTGCTATGTATAAAATAGATCATCAACAAGGAACTACTGTATAGCACAGGGAACTACACTCAACATTTTGCAATAACCTATAAGGGGAAATAATCTGAAAAAGAATAGATATTTTTATTGACATCATCTATCAATGACAGTTAAAGTGTAGCCTAAGGGAAGCTGGTGGTGAGTGCTTCTGACCCTGAAGACTTCAATCATCTAAAGTTTGGACTCTGCCTACTCCCCAAGGCCCTTAATGAACATATGTGTAGCCGTAGCTTAAAAACTTCCCCAGTTTGGGTTTCGGGGAGACACTGATTTTGAAAAAGCCCTGGTGTTCTCCTTACATGAATGGGACTCTTCCTACTGCTAAAACATGTCTGTCACACCCAGAGGATGGTATACCGTCTGATCGGGAAGAGTTTGGAAAAGGCATCTCATCTCCTCATCTCCTGGTGCTCGGGTTCACCCCTCCAGCGTCTTTACTAACAGTCTCCCCACTTGGAGATGTCAGCACTGTCAACATCCTGTTGCGTACAGTTTGGAATTTGTCCAGAGGATGAAGCGGAAGGATGAGGAACAATGAGAGACAAGTCCTAGGTGTTCAGACAGGCACATGTCACTCTAATTTCCAATCAGGAAGACGAATTGACCAAAGGCTAGGGTTGCCCATGGAAACAGTATAGGGCTTGAGGAAATCCCGCTGCTTTGTGGCCAGTTCCCATAAACACGAGTTGAACAATGGAACTCAGGGGCAGTAAAATTCACAAAACTGCAGAGTTGAAAATATCCATCACTGAAAAATGTCTTGAGGAAAGTCAGAGAAAAGGACTTGTAAGCAAGGGAGAATGGCAGGAAAGGGATTTGAGGAGGTAGAAAGGACTCGCCATTAAGCACAAGAAAAGGAGCTGAACATTGCCAACATTGCAGTTGGCCAAAAAGGGTGTATGCGTTCTTTTCTGTATATATTCAAGAAAAGGGCATACACTTTTTTAGCCAACCAAACAGGTGGGCACTGGAAGTCAATACTACAAAAGATATCACTTCGCATCAGTCAGAAGAGCCATCCTCATAAAGCGTAAACAACAGAAATGCAGGACAGGGCAACGAGAAGAGGGAGCCCTGTGAGACTTATAGTGGAAATGTATATTGCCAACGGCCATTCTGGAGAAGTGTATTGTGTTTACTAAAGCATCTAAAAAATGAGCTACAGAGCATAGGGCACTTGCACTCATGGGCGTATATCTTGGGAAAAACAAAAATCGAGAGGACACAGGCACCCCAATGTTTACCCCCTCTCTGTTTAAAAGATCCTCGACTAGGATATAACTTAAATGTCTCTGGAGGGAAAAAATGGATAGAGATGTGGTACTTAGGTAGAGTGGAATATTATTCAGCCTGGAAATCAATGAAATATGGCCAGTTGTAACGACTCCGGAGGAGTTACGTATGATCATTCTAAGTGACAGAATTCAAAAAGAAAAAGACACATATCATAAGATATCACTTAAAGGTGGAATCCAAAATGGCTACACATGAAATAAATTACAAAACAAAAACATAGTCAAATATGTAGAAAACACGCATAAGGCTGCTAAACGGGAAAGGTGGGGAGGGGTGAGGCATCATCCAGGAGGTTGAAATTAGCAAAGATACCATTCCAAATACCAAACTGATAATCAACAAGGCCTACACGGTAGCTAAAAGAACTGCACTCAGCACACTCAAGTCACCGGAAAAGAATATATACGACTGGTAAGAATCTGAAAAAGAATATATTGATGTCTCTCTGTACGCGAATCAAGTGGATGTACAGCAGCAAGAAACAGAGCTTTGAAAATCAGCTGTAACCAATATAGTAATAAATTGAAAAAAATAAACGACAGAGAGACAGAGAAAACCTCTTACAACTTTTCCTCAGGGACGGTGATGCAACATGGATTGAACACATCTAGACCCACAGCAGGATGAGACATAAGGCTGGAAACTGTTTGCGCTAAGAGAAATGTGAGGTTGGGTGAGGAAATGCACACCCTTTAAAGTAATACTACCTGGTACCCATTCAATGGGTCCCAAATCTGCAGGTTCAAGGGATCTTCCTACAGCTAAAACATGCATGGAAAACCCAGAGGACTGTACACCATGTGATCGGGAGATGTGTCTAAAATGCACCTCATTTATCCTCTCCTGGTGCTCCTGTTCACCATTCCAGCCACGCTACTTAGAATCTCCCCACTTGGAGAATCAGCACATTTAAACTTCTGTTTCACACATTTTGCAAATTGTGAGGAGGATGAACGGGAAGAGGGGGAACCAATGAGAGAAGAGTTGTAGGGGTTTGGACGGGCACATATCACTCTAATTTCCCATTAAGAATAAGAATTAAAGAAAGGCTCAGCCTGCCTCGCCGGAGCCAAAAGAGGGCCTGAAGCAATCCTGCGGGTTTGAGGCCAGCTCACAAAAGAGCAACTTAAAAAATGGAGCTCAGGGTCACTGCAATTCACAAAACTGCAGAGTTATAAATGAAAACTAACGTCCAAAAATATGTTGAGGTAAGGCAAAGAAGAGGATCTGAATGCAAGACAGAATTGCAAGAAACAGATTTCAAGAGATAGATTGGACTCGTCTTTAACGCACATGAAAAGCGGCAGAATTTCGACAATGATGCAGTTGGCCCAAAAGGGCGTATGCGTTTTTTCCTGATTATATCCAGGAAAAAACGCATACGCACTTTATGGGCAACGAAGCAAGCAAGCAATGCAAATGTGCACAACAAAGAAGTCTCACTTCCCACCGGTCAAAAGGGCCATCCTAAAAAATTGTAAAAACCAGAAATGCAGGACAGGCCATGGAGAACAGGGAGCCTTTATACGCTGATGGGCAGTGTGTGAACTGCCGAGAGCCACTCTGGAGAAGTGTATGGTGGTTCGTAAATCATCTAAAAAACAGAGCTACAGAGCATAGGACACTTCCAATCATGGGAGTATATCTAGGGAAGTCTAAAAATCAACAAGACACAAGCACACCACAGTTTAGGGCTACTCTGTTTACAAGAACCTCAACTTCAGTACACCTTAAATATCCCAGGAAAGAGAACAATGGATAAAGAAGATGTGGTACTTATGTACAATGGAATATCTCTTCACCATGAAATCAATGTAATAAGGCTAGTAGAAGGATAAAGAGTGGATTTAGGTCCGATAATACTACTTGAAATAAGTCAAACAGAAAAAGAAACATATCATAAGATATCACTTATAGAGGGAGGGTAAATATGGCTGCACAAGAAATGAATTACAGAACAGAACAGTGTCTCACATTTAGAAAACACACTTATGTCAGCTTAAGGGGAAAGGAGAGGTGGGGTGATGCATAAAACCAGAGTTTGAAATTAGCACAGATACCGTTCAATAAACCAAATAGGTATTAGACAAGATCTACACCTTGCTCAATGAACAGGCCTCAACACACCCTATACACCGCAGAGAAATATATCTGAGGAATAAGAATCTTAAAACCCATGTATTGATATATCTCCATAAGGGAATCGAGTGTGTGCAGAGCGGCACAAACACAGCAGTGAAAAGGAGCTAAACCCCATTATAGAAATAAATTTTAAAAACAAAACGCTGAAACAATGAAAGAGAGAAAAATTCTTACAAAATTCGCTCAGGGGCTGTGATGCAACCTGGATTGACCACATATAAACCCACAGCTGGATAAGACATAAGGCTGGACACTTGGGGCTGACAGGATTGGTGAGCTTTGGTGAGCAACTGCCGAAAGTTTAATGCAATACTTCATGCTACTCAGTCCAAGGGTCCCAACACTCCAGGTTGAAGGGAATCTTCCTACAGCTAAACCATGCTTGGGAAACCCAGCGACTGGTATACCATATGATCGGGAAAGGTTTCTAAAACGCACCTCATTTTTCCCCTCCTGGGGCTCCGGATCGACATTCCAGCCGCTTTACTAACAACATCCCCACATGGAGTCAATGCCTTTAAGTTCTGGTATCGCACAGTCTGCAGTTAGTGCAGAGGATGAATGGGAATAGGGGGAACCAGTGAGAAACTAGCTGTAGCGGTTTCAATGGGCACATGTCACTCTAATATCACATCAGTAAGAAGAATTAACCAAAGGCACAGCAAGGTGCCCCAGAAGAAAAATAGGGCTTCAAGGAATCCTGTGGTTATGGGGCAAGACCACAAAAATAAGAGCTAAAAAATGGAGCTAAGGGCCACTGCAATTCAAAAACCTGCAGAGTTATAAAGGCCAACTATTTTTAAAAAATATATTGAGGTAAGGCTATGAAGAGGCATTGAAAGCAAGGCAGAATTGCAGGAAACCGATTTCAGGAGGTAGACTGGAATTGCATTGAAAGCATATGAAGAGAGTCAGAAACTCGACAATGATGCACTTGGCCAAAAAGGGCGTATGCGTTTTTTCCTGAATATATTCAGGAAAAAACGCATACGCCCTTTTTGGCCAACCAAGCAAGCTTGCAAAGGAAATCTGCACTACAATGAAGTCTCACTTCCCCCCGGTCAAAAGGGCCATCTGAAAAAAGTGTAAAATCCATAAAGGCACGACAGGCCATGGAGAACTGGGAGCCTTCTTATGCTGATGGGCGGGATGTAAATTGCCAACAGCCACTCTGGAGAAGTGTATGGTGTTTCCTGAAACATCTAAAAAACAAAGCAACAGAGCCTAGGGCACTTCCACTTATGGTCCTATAGCTTAGGGAAATTAAAATCAAAAAGACACAGCCACCCCAAAGTTTGGGACGGCTCTGTTTACAAGAACCTCGTTTACGGTACAAGTTCAATATCGCAGAAAGTGAAAAATGGATAAAGAACTTGTGGTACTTACGTACAATGCAATATCACTCAGCAATGAAATCTATGTCATCAGGCCCGCAACAGCATAATGAGTGGATTCAGGTATGATGATTCGAACTGAAATAAGTCACACAGAAAAGAAACATCATAAGGTATCACTAATACACAGAATGTGAACTTGGCTACACATGAACTGAATTACAAAACAGAACAGTGTCTCAAGTTTAGAAAACCAACTTACGCTTGCTTAAGGGGGAAGGTGAGTTGGGGTGCTGCATAAAACCAGAGATTGAAATGAGCACAGATAAAGTTCCTTAAGCCAAATATGGAATAGACAAGAGCTACTCCTTGCTCAAAGAAATGGACTCAACACCCCATATTAAACGCCTAAGAATGTACCTGACTAGTAAGTATCTTAAAACCTATGGATTGCTATGTCTCCGAAAGAGAATCAAGCGTGTGTACAGGGGCATAAACGCAGCAGTGATAGGATTGGAGAGGTTCGGTGAGCAAATGAAGACCCTTAGAAGTCATATTGCATGGTACCCATTCCACGAGTCTCAACTCTCCAGGTTTAAGGTATTCTTCCTTCAGCTAAAACATGCATGTGGAACCCAGAGTATGATCAACCGTGTGAACGGGAGACGTGTTCAAATATGTCTCAGTTTTCCTCCCCTGGTACTCGGGTGCAACATTCCAGACCCTTTACTAACACTCTCCCAACTTGGAGAGTCAGAACCTTTAACCTCCTGTTTGGCCCAGTTTGCAATTTCTGCGGAAGATGAACAGGAATAGGGAGAACCAATGAGAGACTAGCTGGAGGTGTCTGGACGGGCAAATTTAACTCTCATTTCCCACCAGGAAGAGGAAATAACCAAAGGCTCAGCGTGCCGTGCCAGAACCAGATTAGGGCCTGAAGCCATCCTGCGGTGTTGCGGCCAGCTCAAAAGAAAGCGAGTTGAAGAAAGGAGCTCAGGGTCTCTGTAATTCACAAACCTGCAGAGTTATAAATGACAGCTATCGTCCAAAAATATACTGAAGTAAGGCTTCCAAGAGGACTTGAAAGCGGGGCAGAATTGCAGGATACCGATTTCAGGAGGTAGACTGGAATTGCATTGAAAGCGTAGGAAAAGAGGCAGAACGTCCACAATGATGCACTTTGCAAAAGAGCATATGCGTTTTTTCCTGAATATATTCAGGAAAAAACGCATACGCCCTTTTTGGCCAACCAAGCAAGCTTGCAAAGGAAATCTGCACTACAATGAAGTCTCACTTCCCCCCGGTCAAAAGGGCCATCAGAATAAAGTGTAAAATCCAGAAGGCAGGACAGGCCATGGAGAAATGGGAGCCTTGTTATGCTGATGGGCGGGATGTAAATTGCCAACAGACACTTGGGAGATGTGTATGGTGTTTCCTGAAACATCTAAAAAAACAAAGCAACAGAGCCTAGGGGCACTTCCACTTATGGTCCTATAGCTTAGGGAAATTAAAATCAAAAAGACACAGCAACCCCAAAATTTGGGACGGCTCTTTTTACAGGAATCTCTTCTACGGCACAAGTTAAATATCCCAGAGAGCAAATAATGGATAAAGACGTTGCGGTACTTCTGTACAACAGAATACCACTAGCAATGAAATCTATGTCACCAGGCCCGTACCAGCATAATGAGTGGATTGAGGCACGATGATTCTAAGTGAAATAAGTCACACAGAAAAAGAAACATCATAAGGTTATCACTAATACACGGAATGTGAACTTGCTACACATGACTGAATTACAAAACAGAACAGGGTCTCAAGTTTAGAAAACCAACTTATGCCTGCTTAAGGGGGAAGGTGAGTTGGGGTGCTGCATAAAAGCAGAGTTTGAAATTAGCACAGATACCGTTCCATAAGCCAAATATGTAATAGACAAGAGCTACCCCTTGCTCAACGAAATGGATTCAACAATGAGGTATCACCTCACACCTGGTAGAATAGGCATCATTGAAAATCTACAAACAAAAAATGCTGGAAAGGGTGTGGAGAAAAGGATCCCTCTTCCACTATTGTTGGGAGTATAAATTGATACAGTCCATTATGGAGAACAATATGGAATTTCTTAAGAACTAACAATAGAATTACCATATGATACAGCAATCCAGTACTGGACATATACCCAGACAAAACCATAAATCAAAAAGAGTCATTCACCGCAATGTTCATTGCATCACTATTTACAATATCGAGGTAATGGAAGCAACCTAAATGCCCACAGACAGACGAATGCATAAAGCTGTGGTACATATATAAAATGGAATATTACTAAGCCATGAAAAGGAATGAAATTGGGTCATTTGTAGAGACGTCGATGATCTAGAGACTGTCATACAGAGTGAAGTAAGTCAGAAAGAGAAAAACAAATCTTGTATATTCATGCATATATGTGGAACCTAGAAAACTGTACAGATTAACCATTTTGCAAGGCATAAACAGAGCAACAGATGTAGACAACAAACGTATGGACAACAAGGGGGGAAAGCTGTTGGGGGGGTGGTGGTGGGAGGAGTTGAGAGACTGGGATTGGCATGTATACATTTATATGTATAAAATAGATAACCAATAAGAACCTGCTGTATAAAAATATAAAATAAAATTCAAAATTAAAAAGAAAAGAAGTAAAATTTAAAAAATAAAACAGAAAAAACAATTATTCCCTGCACATACATGTATTTATATGAATAAATTATTTCCATGCTTATATCTGTAAATACAAAAAAGAGGAATAAAATCTACCTTGAACCAAAAACGAAAAAGAGAAAAAAAACACAGAACCCACCAGTTACACAGAGGAAAACCGTATCAGGGCACTTGCTCCAGTTGTAAACAATTCTGAAGTTGGTCAGTGGTGGGGAATCGTCTCCCATTCAGCCAGCAGCCCCCACGCAACAAGCGTCCTCATTGCAAAGCTGGGGCACCGTGCCGAGGCATCTGTGAGTAAACGTGAGCTGAGCCCCAGGCCAGTTGCTGCTGAACTATTCCCACCCGTCCCAGGTAAAACACCTGAATATATACAAGGACTTGAAAGCCTAGAGGAAGGGCCATAGAGCCACACGAGTGACAGCATGCCGGCCGACTTGGTGCCTGCAGGCCAGCCAGGATGGTCCTGGCCCTGGGTGCTCTTCTGGAAGATTTCCATTTCCCTGCCTGAGATACCCGTCCTGTCCCTGCCCCCACTGCTTTTTTCCTTCCTCACCTCTGCCCAGGGAGAAATTCCAGCAGCAGGTATGGGTGACACATCCTCTTCTTTAGCAGGTGGCAGCCTGGCAACTGCTGCAGAAAGTCCAGCAGAGCCCCACTCACACTGGGCCACCCACAAAGCCGTGGCCTCTCACTCCCTCCCACCAGCCCAGCCCCGAGACTGCTGACAGGGCAGAGAAAATGGCGTCAGGCACGGCTGCAGGGGCTCTTGCTGCCTGGAGTGGTATTTATATTGATCTCAACCCAGGCACACCTGGGGAGGGCTGGCCGGCACGGTAAGGCTGCCCAGGTCAGCCAATCATCACCCCTCAGGGGCTCACAGTTGCAGAAAATGGAACTTGCTGAACCGGCCAGGTCCAAGGAACAGGTGTGGGCTCCTGAGAGTCAGGATAGACAAGGGGCTGCAGCTTTGGCTTGTTTTCTAATCATTTTATCTGGCCCATGAGTGGGAGACAACTTCAAGAAAACCCTCTCCTAATGAGAGGAACCCAGGAGTCAGGCAGAGGAGGGGTGGGTGGTGGTTGGAGACAGAGGCCTGGTGCCCCGGGTGCAGTGGAAGTCTCTGGAAGACCAGGTGGAGGGAGGCCTCACGGAGTGATGCCCAGGGTCACAGACCTGTCGCAGCTGCTGTTTGTTAGTTCAAGTCCTGCTCTGAGGTGCTCTGTGTCAGCTCTGAGCGACAGGTGAGCTGGGGGTGCTCTGCAATGAGGGCTATGTGCACGGTTCCTGTGTGCCCAGCCCTGCCACGGTACCTGCAAGGGTAGCTCTGTATCCTGGGAGGGGCCTGACCACGAGAGCCCCGAGGGCTGGGGTGGGGGTGGGGTACCTGCCCAGGTGAGCTCCATATTCTGGGATTGGTCTGACCACGAGAGCCCCATGGGCTGCTGGGGACCTGGTAAAGGATGTCAGGACAGTCAGTGAAGCCACCGAGGATATACCTCCAGTTGCTCCTAATTCCTACACCCTGCTGGTCATTCTACCAACCACCAGGACATGGTATTCTGTATTAGTCTTCAATGATGCCTTCTTTTGTATTCCATTAGTCCCAGAGTCACAAGAAATTTTGGCTTGTGAGTGGCAGGACTCAACATACAACTAAAACAATACTTCCGGGCCGTCTGGCCCCAAGGGTGCAAAAATTCCCACACCATCTTTGGGGAAAGCTTAGCTAAAGACCTAAAAGTTCTACCTCTGGAAAAGGAAACCCTCCTTCAATATGCAGACGACATTCTGATCACCAGCCCTACTAAGGAGGCCTCTGAACTACCAAGCCAATAAAGGATAGAAGTTGTCCAAGAAAAAGCTCAAATATCACAGACTGCGGTGACCTGCCTGGGCTTCATTCTCACAGAAGGTCAGAGAAGCCCATCCCAGGAAAGGGAAGAAACCATTTTCAGCCTTACCCCTTTCTAAAACTAGAAGACAGCTTAGGGGTTCCTGGGGAGGCCAGGGTTTGCTGCTTCTGGATCCCTAACCACAGTCTACTACCTGGGCCTCTATATGAAACACTGAAAGGAAAAGATGATGATCCTTTTGAATAGAATCCAGAAGTGGCCTTTCAAGAATGGAAAGAGCAGTCAATTCAGACCCTTGCCCTGGAACTCCCTAATTTAGCTAAACCCTTTGACCTTTACATTCCCGGTGAAAGGTGAATCGCCATTGGAGAATTAGTGCAAAAACTGGGACCACTTGAAATGGAACAATGCAAGAATGCCATCCAGGTAGGATAAACTACGGTCACTAAGGGGCTTGGCCCACTGCCACATCTGGCCAAGATACTGGCGGTATCTAAAAACCTGGAAATCAGCAGCCCAAAAGGCCACCTCCCTCCTAAGGGAAAAGGACCCCACGTGGTGATCCTAACCACCAACCATGCCCTGAAGTTGCAGGGTTCGCTCCGTGGGCACACCGACCTCGAGTGAGGAGGCCCTCCAACTCCAACATCCAGAGAGATAACCGGGGGCAACAGGGCACCATGACGACTCGTGTGAACATCACTTGACCTGGAGTTTCTCTCATAAAACAACAAGAGTGTGTCCCAAAAGAGTAGACTACTGCTTGCAGGACTTACTGCACCCAGAGGGGAGCTAATAATCTTGGCGGGGGAACAGTATACCACACTGTCACCATAGAAAAGCCTACAGACACCGTGATGATGGTGGCCAATAAGACCGGCTGGACTCCTGTTTACTTCAAAAGGCTGTTGACTCAGTAGCCATCATGGTCCTTGGTCACCACTGACCCTGGACTGTCTGGGAGTTGAGCGGGCAGGGCTCTGACACCTGGTGCTGTTTGTACGTTAATTCAGGGGCCTAACTGAAGAAAGCGCAGACTACTGGTCAGAGCATCTAGGCTGGCAGAGACAGTCAGCCTAAGGTGGCCAAACAAATGTGGGGCGGGGTGAAACCGGCCCCCACAGCGTCTCTGCACATCTCTTTCCTGGACCCTTAAAGGTCATTAGAATCTATAACACTTCCAATGCTGGTGCTCAGGTGGACGAGCAGGGAGGCAGGTGTCCTGGGGACAATCAACGTCACCGGGAGGCTGCTGGGGAGAAGCTCTGACCCTCGCCCCAGGGTATGAGGGCTCCCAACTCAGCACTCAGCAGTTACAGAAGAAGGGTCTGCACCCTCAGCACTCCAAGAATGAGGAACGGGACAAAAGGCAGAGGAGGGGTTTGTCCCCAGCAAAGCCCATTAAAAATCCCTGGGAGATAAAAATAGAATCTGGGCAATAAAGTCAAGTCTAACCTTTTTTATCCTTTGTGCTTTGTCTAATTTCACGTGCTCCTAGGGTCCCGCATGCAGAGGTTCCACACCCGGCACTTCAGACCAGATTTCCTAGTGCAGAATGGCTGGGTCGACACCTCAGCTCCTGGGGCCCAGTGCAGACTCCACGATATAGAGGCTGAGCTACAGCCAACCCGGCCCTCGAGAGCTCCGCCGCCTCCCTCCCTCCCACTGACTCTGACAGGATCTCTACACAGCAGCCCAGCCCACAGCCCACGGGGTAGTGCATGCTCTCACCTCTCCATTCTCTGATCAAAATATAAAGTTTCCTTTGCTTGTGAACCAAACTCAGTCTCGATCTGTTGGCCCCAATGACACTGGGCAGGGGGACACTTGTTGGGGTCCACTCTGGAGGATCAGTAACAGAAATTGAGACTATTGTAACCTCAATGAACAGATGTGTGAGCCAAACTGTAGTTAACATAGAACAGTGTATAAGGCTCGGGTAAAATAAGATGTTTTTAACACTTCCATTTGATATTTCCATCACTTTTTATAAGCAAGTTCAGTCAAAAGGTTTGTCTTATTTGTCAGGTCAATATTAGAGAAACGAAGTGATTTCTTTCCAAGGATGTACATCTAATAATCTTGGTTAAACCTTCAATCTTGTTTTAAATGCTTTTCCATTGAAAATGATACCTCTCTTTCAGCTCCCCCATTTCTGAGAAGTATAAAATCTTATAATTTATTATTACCAAAGGGGAAAGGTGGGAGGAGGGATAAATTAACAGTTTGGAATGAACACATACACACTGCTATGTATAAAATAGATCATCAACAAGGAACTACTGTATAGCACAGGGAACTACACTCAACATTTTGCAATAACCTATAAGGGGAAATAATCTGAAAAAGAATAGATATTTTTATTGACATCATCTATCAATGACAGTTAAAGTGTAGCCTAAGGGAAGCTGGTGGTGAGTGCTTCTGACCCTGAAGACTTCAATCATCTAAAGTTTGGACTCTGCCTACTTCCCAAGGCCCTTAATGAACATATGTGTAGCCGTAGCTTAAAAACTTCCCCAGTTTGGGTTTCGGGGAGACACTGATTTTGAAAAAGCCCTGGTGTTCTCCTTACATGAATGGGACTCTTCCTACTGCTAAAACATGTCTGTCACACCCAGAGGATGGTATACCGTCTGATCGGGAAGAGTTTGGAAAAGGCATCTCATCTCCTCATCTCCTGGTGCTCGGGTTCACCCCTCCAGCGTCTTTACTAACAGTCTCCCCACTTGGAGATGTCAGCACTGTCAACATCCTGTTGCGTACAGTTTGGAATTTGTCCAGAGGATGAAGCGGAAGGATGAGGAACAATGAGAGACAAGTCCTAGGTGTTCAGACAGGCACATGTCACTCTAATTTCCAATCAGGAAGACGAATTGACCAAAGGCTAGGGTTGCCCATGGAAACAGTATAGGGCTTGAGGAAATCCCGCTGCTTTGTGGCCAGTTCCCATAAACACGAGTTGAACAATGGAACTCAGGGGCAGTAAAATTCACAAAACTGCAGAGTTGAAAATATCCATCACTGAAAAATGTCTTGAGGAAAGTCAGAGAAAAGGACTTGTAAGCAAGGGAGAATGGCAGGAAAGGGATTTGAGGAGGTAGAAAGGACTCGCCATTAAGCACAAGAAAAGGAGCTGAACATTGCCAACATTGCAGTTGGCCAAAAAGGGTGTATGCGTTCTTTTCTGTATATATTCAAGAAAAGGGCATACACTTTTTTAGCCAACCAAACAGGTGGGCACTGGAAGTCAATACTACAAAAGATATCACTTCGCATCAGTCAGAAGAGCCATCCTCATAAAGCGTAAACAACAGAAATGCAGGACAGGGCAACGAGAAGAGGGAGCCCTGTGAGACTTATAGTGGAAATGTATATTGCCAACGGCCATTCTGGAGAAGTGTATTGTGTTTACTAAAGCATCTAAAAAATGAGCTACAGAGCATAGGGCACTTGCACTCATGGGCGTATATCTTGGGAAAAACAAAAATCGAGAGGACACAGGCACCCCAATGTTTACCCCCTCTCTGTTTAAAAGATCCTCGACTAGGATATAACTTAAATGTCTCTGGAGGGAAAAAATGGATAGAGATGTGGTACTTAGGTAGAGTGGAATATTATTCAGCCTGGAAATCAATGAAATATGGCCAGTTGTAACAACTCCGGAGGAGTTACGTATGATCATTCTAAGTGACAGAATTCAAAAAGAAAAAGACACATATCATAAGATATCACTTAAAGGTGGAATCCAAAATGGCTACACATGAAATAAATTACAAAACAAAAACATAGTCAAATATGTAGAAAACACGCATAAGGCTGCTAAACGGGAAAGGTGGGGAGGGGTGAGGCATCATCCAGGAGGTTGAAATTAGCAAAGATACCATTCCAAATACCAAACTGATAATCAACAAGGCCTACACGGTAGCTAAAAGAACTGCACTCAGCACACTCAAGTCACCGGAAAAGAATATATACGACTGGTAAGAATCTGAAAAAGAATTTATTGATGTCTCTCTGTACGCGAATCAAGTGGATGTACAGCAGCAAGAAACAGAGCTTTGAAAATCAGCTGTAACCAATATAGTAATAAATTGAAAAAAATAAACGACAGAGAGACAGAGAAAACCTCTTACAACTTTTCCTCAGGGACGGTGATGCAACATGGATTGAACACATCTAGACCCACAGCAGGATGAGACATAAGGCTGGAAACTGTTTGCGCTAAGAGAAATGTGAGGTTGGGTGAGGAAATGCACACCCTTTAAAGTAATACTACCTGGTACCCATTCAATGGGTCCCAAATCTGCAGGTTCAAGGGATCTTCCTACAGCTAAAACATGCATGGAAAACCCAGAGGACTGTACACCATGTGATCGGGAGATGTGTCTAAAATGCACCTCATTTATCCTCTCCTGGTGCTCCTGTTCACCATTCCAGCCACGCTACTTAGAATCTCCCCACTTGGAGAATCAGCACATTTAAACTTCTGTTTCACACATTTTGCAAATTGTGAGGAGGATGAACGGGAAGAGGGGGAACCAATGAGAGAAGAGTTGTAGGGGTTTGGACGGGCACATATCACTCTAATTTCCCATTAAGAGTAAGAATTAAAGGAAGGCTCAGCCTGCCTCGCCGGAGCCAAAATAGGGCCTGAAGCAATCCTGCGGGTTTGAGGCCAGCTCACAAAAGAGCAACTTAAAAAATGGAGCTCAGGGTCACTGCAATTCACAAACCTGCAGAGTTATAAATGAAAACTAACGTCCAAAAATATGTTGAGGTAAGGCAAAGAAGAGGATCTGAATGCAAGACAGAATTGCAAGAAACAGATTTCAAGAGATAGATTGGACTCGTCTTTAACGCACATGAAAAGCGGCAGAATTTCGACAATGATGCAGTTGGCCCAAAAGGGCGTATGCGTTTTTTCCTGATTATATCCAGGAAAAAACGCATACACACTTTATGGGCAACGAAGCAAGCAAGCAATGCAAATGTGCACAACAAAGAAGTCTCACTTCCCACCGGTCAAAAGGGCCATCCTAAAAAATTGTAAAAACCAGAAATGCAGGACAGGCCATGGAGAACAGGGAGCCTTTATACGCTGATGGGCAGTGTGTGAACTGCCGAGAGCCACTCTGGAGAAGTGTATGGTGGTTCCTAAATCATCTAAAAAACAGAGCTACAGAGCATAGGACACTTCCAATCATGGGAGTATATCTAGGGAAGTCTAAAAATCAACAAGACACAAGCACACCACAGTTTAGGGCTACTCTGTTTACAAGAACCTCAACTTCAGTACACCTTAAATATCCCAGGAAAGAGAACAATGGATAAAGAAGATGTGGTACTTATGTACAATGGAATATCTCTTCACCATGAAATCAATGTAATAAGGCTAGTAGAAGGATAAAGAGTGGATTTAGGTCCGATAATACTACTTGAAATAAGTCAAACAGAAAAAGAAACATATCATAAGATATCACTTATAGAGGGAGGGTAAATATGGCTGCACAAGAAATGAATTACAGAACAGAACAGTGTCTCACATTTAGAAAACACACTTATGTCAGCTTAAGGGGAAAGGAGAGGTGGGGTGATGCATAAAACCAGAGTTTGAAATTAGCACAGATACCGTTCAATAAACCAAATAGGTATTAGACAAGATCTACACCTTGCTCAATGAACAGGCCTCAACACACCTTATACACCGCAGAGAAATATATCTGAGGAATAAGAATCTTAAAACCCATGTATTGATATATCTCCATAAGGGAATCGAGTGTGTGCAGAGCGGCACAAACACAGCAGTGAAAAGGAGCTAAACCCCATTATAGAAATAAATTTTAAAAACAAAACGCTGAAACAATGAAAGAGAGAAAAATTCTTACAAAATTCGCTCAGGGGCTGTGATGCAACCTGGATTGACCACATATAAACCCACAGCTGGATAAGACATAAGGCTGGACACTTGGGGCTGACAGGATTGGTGAGCTTTGGTGAGCAACTGCCGAAAGTTTAATGCAATACTTCATGCTACTCAGTCCAAGGGTCCCAACACTCCAGGTTGAAGGGAATCTTCCTACAGCTAAACCATGCTTGGGAAACCCAGCGACTGGTATACCATATGATCGGGAAAGGTTTCTAAAACGCACCTCATTTTTCCCCTCCTGGGGCTCCGGATCGACATTCCAGCCGCTTTACTAACAACATCCCCACATGGAGTCAATGCCTATAAGTTCTGGTATCGCACAGTCTGCAGTTAGTGCAGAGGATGAATGGGAATAGGGGGAACCAGTGAGAAACTAGCTGTAGCGGTTTCAATGGGCACATGTCACTCTAATATCACATCAGTAAGAAGAATTAACCAAAGGCACAGCAAGGTGCCCCAGAAGAAAAATAGGGCTTCAAGGAATCCTGTGGTTATGGGGCAAGACCACAAAAATAAGAACTAAAAAATGGAGCTAAGGGCCACTGCAATTCAAAAACCTGCAGAGTTATAAAGGCCAACTATTTTTAAAAAATATATTGAGGTAAGGCTATGAAGAGGCATTGAAAGCAAGGCAGAATTGCAGGAAACCGATTTCAGGAGGTAGACTGGAATTGCATTGAAAGCATATGAAGAGAGTCAGAAACTCGACAATGATGCACTTGGCCAAAAAGGGCGTATGCGTTTTTTCCTGAATATATTCAGGAAAAAACGCATACGCACTTTTTGGCCAACCAAGCAAGCTTGCAAAGGAAATCTGCACTACAATGAAGTCTCACTTCCACCCGGTCAAAAGGGCCATCTGAAAAAAGTGTAAAATCCATAAAGGCACGACAGGCCATGGAGAACTGGGAGCCTTCTTATGCTGATGGGCGGGATGTAAATTGCCAACAGACACTTGGGAGAAGTGTATGGTGTTTCCTGAAACATCTAAAAAACAAAGCAACAGAGCCTAGGGCACTTCCACTTATGGTCCTATAGCTTAGGGAAATTAATATCAAAAAGACACAGCAACCCCAAAATTTGGGACAGCTCTTTTTACAGGAATCTCTTCTACGGCACAAGTTAAATATCCCAGAGAGCAAATAATGGATAAAGAAGTTGCGGTACTTCTGTACAACAGAATACCACTCAGCAATGAAATCTATGTCACCAGGCCCGTACCAGCATAATGAGTGGATTGAGGCACGATGATTCTAAGTGAAATAAGTCACACAGAAAAAGAAACATCATAAGGTATCACTAATACACGGAATGTGAACTTGGCTACACATGAACTGAATTACAAAACAGAACAGGGTCTCAAGTTTAGAAAACCAACTTATGCCTGCTTAAGGGGGAAGGTGAGTTGGGGTGCTGCATAAAAGCAGAGTTTGAAATTAGCACAGATACCGTTCCATAAGCCAAATATGTAATAGACAAGAGCTACCCCTTGCTCAACGAAATGGATTCAACAATGAGGTATCACCTCACACCTGGTAGAATAGGCATCATTGAAAATCTACAAACAAAAAATGCTGGAAAGGGTGTGGAGAAAAGGAACCCTCTTCCACTATTGTTGGGAATATAAATTGATACAGTCATTATGGAGAAAAATATGGAATTTCTTAAGAAACTAACAATAGAATTACCATATGATACAGCAATCCCAGTACTGGACATATACCCAGACAAAACCATAAATCAAAAAGAGTCATTCACCGCAATGTTCATTGCATCACTATTTACAATATCGAGGTAATGGAAGCAACCTAAATGCCCACAGACAGACGAATGCATAAAGCTGTGGTACATATATAAAATGGAATATTACTAAGCCATGAAAAGGAATGAAATTGGGTCATTTGTAGAGACGTCGATGGATCTAGAGACTGTCATACAGAGTGAAGTAAGTCAGAAAGAGAAAAACAAATCTTGTATATTCATGCATATATGTGGAACCTAGAAAAACTGTACAGATTAACCATTTTGCAAGGCATAAATAGAGCAACAGATGTAGACAACAAACGTATGGACAACAAGGGGGGAAAGCTGTTGGGGGGGTGGTGGTGGGAGGAGTTGAGAGACTGGGATTGGCATGTATACATTTATATGTATAAAATAGATAACCAATAAGAACCTGCTGTATAAAAATATAAAATAAAATTCAAAATTAAAAAGAAGTAAAATTTAAAAAATAAAACAGAAAAAACAATTATTCCCTGCACATACATGTATTTATATGAATAAATTATTTCCATGCTTATATCTGTAAATACAAAAAAGAGGAATAAAATCTACCTTGAACCAAAAACGAAAAAGAGAAAAAAAACACAGAACCCACCAGTTACACAGAGGAAAACCGTATCAGGGCACTTGCTCCAGTTGTAAACAATTCTGAAGTTGGTCAGTGGTGGGGAATCGTCTCCCATTCAGCCAGCAGCCCCCACGCAACAAGCGTCCTCATTGCAAAGCTGGGGCACCGTGCCGAGGCATCTGTGAGTAAACGTGAGCTGAGCCCCAGGCCAGTTGCTGCTGAACTATTCCCACCCGTCCCAGGTAAAACACCTGAATATATACAAGGACTTGAAAGCCTAGAGGAAGGGCCATAGAGCCACACGAGTGACAGCATGCCGGCCGACTTGGTGCCTGCAGGCCAGCCAGGATGGTCCTGGCCCTGGGTGCTCTTCTGGAAGATTTCCATTTCCCTGCCTGAGATACCCGTCCTGTCCCTGCCCCCACTGCTTTTTTCCTTCCTCACCTCTGCCCAGGGAGAAATTCCAGCAGCAGGTATGGGTGACACATCCTCTTCTTTAGCAGGTGGCAGCCTGGCAACTGCTGCAGAAAGTCCAGCAGAGCCCCACTCACACTGGGCCACCCACAAAGCCGTGGCCTCTCACTCCCTCCCACCAGCCCAGCCCCGAGACTGCTGACAGGGCAGAGAAAATGGCGTCAGGCACGGCTGCAGGGGCTCTTGCTGCCTGGAGTGGTATTTATATTGATCTCAACCCAGGCACACCTGGGGAGGGCTGGCCGGCACGGTAAGGCTGCCCAGGTCAGCCAATCATCACCCCTCAGGGGCTCACAGTTGCAGAAAATGGAACTTGCTGAACCGGCCAGGTCCAAGGAACAGGTGTGGGCTCCTGAGAGTCAGGATAGACAAGGGGCTGCAGCTTTGGCTTGTTTTCTAATCATTTTATCTGGCCCATGAGTGGGAGACAACTTCAAGAAAACCCTCTCCTAATGAGAGGAACCCAGGAGTCAGGCAGAGGAGGGGTGGGTGGTGGTTGGAGACAGAGGCCTGGTGCCCCGGGTGCAGTGGAAGTCTCTGGAAGACCAGGTGGAGGGAGGCCTCACGGAGTGATGCCCAGGGTCACAGACCTGTCGCAGCTGCTGTTTGTTAGTTCAAGTCCTGCTCTGAGGTGCTCTGTGTCAGCTCTGAGCGACAGGTGAGCTGGGGGTGCTCTGCAATGAGGGCTATGTGCACGGTTCCTGTGTGCCCAGCCCTGCCACGGTACCTGCAAGGGTAGCTCTGTATCCTGGGAGGGGCCTGACCACGAGAGCCCCGAGGGCTGGGGTGGGGGTGGGGTACCTGCCCAGGTGAGCTCCATATTCTGGGATTGGTCTGACCACGAGAGCCCCATGGGCTGCTGGGGACCTGGTAAAGGATGTCAGGACAGTCAGTGAAGCCACCGAGGATATACCTCCAGTTGCTCCTAATTCCTACACCCTGCTGGTCATTCTACCAACCACCAGGACATGGTATTCTGTATTAGTCTTCAATGATGCCTTCTTTTGTATTCCATTAGTCCCAGAGTCACAAGAAATTTTGGCTTGTGAGTGGCAGGACTCAACATACAACTAAAACAATACTTCCGGGCCGTCTGGCCCCAAGGGTGCAAAAATTCCCACACCATCTTTGGGGAAAGCTTAGCTAAAGACCTAAAAGTTCTACCTCTGGAAAAGGAAACCCTCCTTCAATATGCAGACGACATTCTGATCACCAGCCCTACTAAGGAGGCCTCTGAACTACCAAGCCAATAAAGGATAGAGTTGTCCAAGAAAAAGCTCAAATATCACAGACTGCGGTGACCTGCCTGGGCTTCATTCTCACAGAAGGTCAGAGAAGCCCATCCCAGGAAAGGGAAGAAACCATTTTCAGCCTTACCCCTTTCTAAAACTAGAAGACAGCTTAGGGGTTCCTGGGGAGGCCAGGGTTTGCTGCTTCTGGATCCCTAACCACAGTCTACTACCTGGGCCTCTATATGAAACACTGAAAGGAAAAGATGATGATCCTTTTGAATAGAATCCAGAAGTGGCCTTTCAAGAATGGAAAGAGCAGTCAATTCAGACCCTTGCCCTGGAACTCCCTAATTTAGCTAAACCCTTTGACCTTTACATTCCCAGTGAAAGGTGAATCGCCATTGGAGAATTAGTGCAAAAACTGGGACCACTTGAAATGGAACAATGCAAGAATGCCATCCAGGTAGGATAAACTACGGTCACTAAGGGGCTTGGCCCACTGCCACATCTGGCCAAGATACTGGCGGTATCTAAAAACCTGGAAATCAGCAGCCCAAAAGGCCACCTCCCTCCTAAGGGAAAAGGACCCCACGTGGTGATCCTAACCACCAACCATGCCCTGAAGTTGCAGGGTTCGCTCCGTGGGCACACCGACCTCGAGTGAGGAGGCCCTCCAACTCCAACATCCAGAGAGATAACCGGGGGCAACAGGGCACCATGACGACTCGTGTGAACATCACTTGACCTGGAGTTTCTCTCATAAAACAACAAGAGTGTGTCCCAAAAGAGTAGACTACTGCTTGCAGGACTTACTGCACCCAGAGGGGAGCTAATAATCTTGGCGGGGGAACAGTATACCACACTGTCACCATAGAAAAGCCTACAGACACCGTGATGATGGTGGCCAATAAGACCGGCTGGACTCCTGTTTACTTCAAAAGGCTGTTGACTCAGTAGCCATCATGGTCCTTGGTCACCACTGACCCTGGACTGTCTGGGAGTTGAGCGGGCAGGGCTCTGACACCTGGTGCTGTTTGTACGTTAATTCAGGGGCCTAACTGAAGAAAGCGCAGACTACTGGTCAGAGCATCTAGGCTGGCAGAGACAGTCAGCCTAAGGTGGCCAAACAAATGTGGGGCGGGGTGAAACCAGCCCCCACAGCGTCTCTGCACATCTCTTTCCTGGACCCTTAAAGGTCATTAGAATCTATAACACTTCCAATGCTGGTGCTCAGGTGGACGAGCAGGGAGGCAGGTGTCCTGGGGACAATCAACGTCACCGGGAGGCTGCTGGGGAGAAGCTCTGACCCTCGCCCCAGGGTATGAGGGCTCCCAACTCAGCACTCAGCAGTTACAGAAGAAGGGTCTGCACCCTCAGCACTCCAAGAATGAGGAACGGGACAAAAGGCAGAGGAGGGGTTTGTCCCCAGCAAAGCCCATTAAAAATCCCTGGGAGATAAAAATAGAATCTGGGCAATAAAGTCAAGTCTAACCTTTTTTATCCTTTGTGCTTTGTCTAATTTCACGTGCTCCTAGGGTCCCGCATGCAGAGGTTCCACACCCGGCACTTCAGACCAGATTTCCTAGTGCAGAATGGCTGGGTCGACACCTCAGCTCCTGGGGCCCAGTGCAGACTCCACGATATAGAGGCTGAGCTACAGCCAACCCGGCCCTCGAGAGCTCCGCCGCCTCCCTCCCTCCCACTGACTCTGACAGGATCTCTACACAGCAGCCCAGCCCACAGCCCACGGGGTAGTGCATGCTCTCACCTCTCCATTCTCTGATCAAAATATAAAGTTTCCTTTGCTTGTGAACCAAACTCAGTCTCGATCTGTTGGCCCCAATGACACTGGGCAGGGGGACACTTGTTGGGGTCCACTCTGGAGGATCAGTAACAGAAATTGAGACTATTGTAACCTCAATGAACAGATGTGTGAGCCAAACTGTAGTTAACATAGAACAGTGTATAAGGCTCGGGTAAAATAAGATGTTTTTAACACTTCCATTTGATATTTCCATCACTTTTTATAAGCAAGTTCAGTGAAAAGGTTTGTCTTATTTGTCAGGTCAATATTAGAGAAACGAAGTGATTTCTTTCCAAGGATGTACATCTAATAATCTTGGTTAAACCTTCAATCTTGTTTTAAATGCTTTTCCATTGAAAATGATACCTCTCTTTCAGCTCCCCCATTTCTGAGAAGTATAAAATCTTATAATTTATTATTACCAAAGGGGAAAGGTGGGAGGAGGGATAAATTAACAGTTTGGAATGAACACATACACACTGCTATGTATAAAATAGATCATCAACAAGGAACTACTGTATAGCACAGGGAACTACACTCAACATTTTGCAATAACCTATAAGGGGAAATAATCTGAAAAAGAATAGATATTTTTATTGACATCATCTATCAATGACAGTTAAAGTGTAGCCTAAGGGAAGCTGGTGGTGAGTGCTTCTGACCCTGAAGACTTCAATCATCTAAAGTTTGGACTCTGCCTACTTCCCAAGGCCCTTAATGAACATATGTGTAGCCGTAGCTTAAAAACTTCCCCAGTTTGGGTTTCGGGGAGACACTGATTTTGAAAAAGCCCTGGTGTTCTCCTTACATGAATGGGACTCTTCCTACTGCTAAAACATGTCTGTCACACCCAGAGGATGGTATACCGTCTGATCGGGAAGAGTTTGGAAAAGGCATCTCATCTCCTCATCTCCTGGTGCTCGGGTTCACCCCTCCAGCGTCTTTACTAACAGTCTCCCCACTTGGAGATGTCAGCACTGTCAACATCCTGTTGCGTACAGTTTGGAATTTGTCCAGAGGATGAAGCGGAAGGATGAGGAACAATGAGAGACAAGTCCTAGGTGTTCAGACAGGCACATGTCACTCTAATTTCCAATCAGGAAGACGAATTGACCAAAGGCTAGGGTTGCCCATGGAAACAGTATAGGGCTTGAGGAAATCCCGCTGCTTTGTTGCCAGTTCCCATAAACACGAGTTGAACAATGGAACTCAGGGGCAGTAAAATTCACAAAACTGCAGAGTTGAAAATATCCATCACTGAAAAATGTCTTGAGGAAAGTCAGAGAAAAGGACTTGTAAGCAAGGGAGAATGGCAGGAAAGGGATTTGAGGAGGTAGAAAGGACTCGCCATTAAGCACAAGAAAAGGAGCTGAACATTGCCAACATTGCCAACATTGCAGTTGGCCAAAAAGGGTGTATGCGTTCTTTTCTGTATATATTCAAGAAAAGGGCATACACTTTTTTAGCCAACCAAACAGGTGGGCACTGGAAGTCAATACTACAAAAGATATCACTTCGCATCAGTCAGAAGAGCCATCCTCATAAAGCGTAAACAACAGAAATGCAGGACAGGGCAACGAGAAGAGGGAGCCCTGTGAGACTTATAGTGGAAATGTATATTGCCAACGGCCATTCTGGAGAAGTGTATTGTGTTTACTAAAGCATCTAAAAAATGAGCTACAGAGCATAGGGCACTTGCACTCATGGGCGTATATCTTGGGAAAAACAAAAATCGAGAGGACACAGGCACCCCAATGTTTACCCCCTCTCTGTTTAAAAGATCCTCGACTAAGATATAACTTAAATGTCTCTGGAGGGAAAAAATGGATAGAGATGTGGTACTTAGGTAGAGTGGAATATTATTCAGCCTGGAAATCAATGAAATATGGCCAGTTGTAACAACTCCGGAGGAGTTACGTATGATCATTCTAAGTGACAGAATTCAAAAAGAAAAAGACACATATCATAAGATATCACTTAAAGGTGGAATCCAAAATGGCTACACATGAAATAAATTACAAAACAAAAACATAGTCAAATATGTAGAAAACACGCATAAGGCTGCTAAACGGGAAAGGTGGGGAGGGGTGAGGCATCATCCAGGAGGTTGAAATTAGCAAAGATACCATTCCAAATACCAAACTGATAATCAACAAGGCCTACACGGTAACTAAAAGAACTGCACTCAGCACACTCAAGTCACCGGAAAAGAATATATACGACTGGTAAGAATCTGAAAAAGAATTTATTGATGTCTCTCTGTACGCGAATCAAGTGGATGTACAGCAGCAAGAAACAGAGCTTTGAAAATCAGCTGTAACCAATATAGTAATAAATTGAAAAAAATAAACGACAGAGAGACAGAGAAAACCTCTTACAACTTTTCCTCAGGGACGGTGATGCAACATGGATTGAACACATCTAGACCCACAGCAGGATGAGACATAAGGCTGGAAACTGTTTGCGCTAAGAGAAATGTGAGGTTGGGTGAGGAAATGCACACCCTTTAAAGTAATACTACCTGGTACCCATTCAATGGGTCCCAAATCTGCAGGTTCAAGGGATCTTCCTACAGCTAAAACATGCATGGAAAACCCAGAGGACTGTACACCATGTGATCGGGAGATGTGTCTAAAATGCACCTCATTTATCCTCTCCTGGTGCTCCTGTTCACCATTCCAGCCACGCTACTTAGAATCTCCCCACTTGGAGAATCAGCACATTTAAACTTCTGTTTCACACATTTTGCAAATTGTGAGGAGGATGAACGGGAAGAGGGGGAACCAATGAGAGAAGAGTTGTAGGGGTTTGGACGGGCACATATCACTCTAATTTCCCATTAAGAGTAAGAATTAAAGGAAGGCTCAGCCTGCCTCGCCGGAGCCAAAATAGGGCCTGAAGCAATCCTGCGGGTTTGAGGCCAGCTCACAAAAGAGCAACTTAAAAAATGGAGCTCAGGGTCACTGCAATTCACAAACCTGCAGAGTTATAAATGAAAACTAACGTCCAAAAATATGTTGAGGTAAGGCAAAGAAGAGGATCTGAATGCAAGACAGAATTGCAAGAAACAGATTTCAAGAGATAGATTGGACTCGTCTTTAACGCACATGAAAAGCGGCAGAATTTCGACAATGATGCAGTTGGCCCAAAAGCGCGTATGCGTTTTTTCCTGATTATATCCAGGAAAAAACGCATACGCACTTTATGGGCAACGAAGCAAGCAAGCAATGCAAATGTGCACAACAAAGAAGTCTCACTTCCCACCGGTCAAAAGGGCCATCCTAAAAAATTGTAAAAACCAGAAATGCAGGACAGGCCATGGAGAACAGGGAGCCTTTATACGCTGATGGGCAGTGTGTGAACTGCCGAGAGCCACTCTGGAGAAGCGTATGGTGGTTCCTAAATCATCTAAAAAACAGAGCTACAGAGCATAGGACACTTCCAATCATGGGAGTATATCTAGGGAAGTCTAAAAATCAACAAGACACAAGCACACCACAGTTTAGGGCTACTCTGTTTACAAGAACCTCAACTTCAGTACACCTTAAATATCCCAGGAAAGAGAACAATGGATAAAGAAGATGTGGTACTTATGTACAATGGAATATCTCTTCACCATGAAATCAATGTAATAAGGCTAGTAGAAGGATAAAGAGTGGATTTAGGTCCGATAATACTACTTGAAATAAGTCAAACAGAAAAAGAAACATATCATAAGATATCACTTATAGAGGGAGGGTAAATATGGCTGCACAAGAAATGAATTACAGAACAGAACAGTGTCTCACATTTAGAAAACACACTTATGTCAGCTTAAGGGGAAAGGAGAGGTGGGGTGATGCATAAAACCAGAGTTTGAAATTAGCACAGATACCGTTCAATAAACCAAATAGGTATTAGACAAGATCTACACCTTGCTCAATGAACAGGCCTCAACACACCCTATACACCGCAGAGAAATATATCTGAGGAATAAGAATCTTAAAACCCATGTATTGATATATCTCCATAAGGGAATCAAGTGTGTGCAGAGCGGCACAAACACAGCAGTGAAAAGGAGCTAAACCCCATTATAGAAATAAATTTTAAAAACAAAACGCTGAAACAATGAAAGAGAGAAAAATTCTTACAAAATTCGCTCAGGGGCTGTGATGCAACCTGGATTGACCACATATAAACCCACAGCTGGATAAGACATAAGGCTGGACACTTGGGGCTGACAGGATTGGTGAGCTTTGGTGAGCAACTGCCGAAAGTTTAATGCAATACTTCATGCTACTCAGTCCAAGGGTCCCAACACTCCAGGTTGAAGGGAATCTTCCTACAGCTAAACCATGCTTGGGAAACCCAGCGACTGGTATACCATATGATCGGGAAAGGTTTCTAAAACGCACCTCATTTTTCCTCTCCTGGAGCTCCGGATCGACATTCCAGCCGCTTTACTAACAACATCCCCACATGGAGTCAATGCCTTTAAGTTCTGGTATCGCACAGTCTGCAGTTAGTGCAGAGGATGAATGGGAATGGGGGAACCAGTGAGAAACTAGCTGTAGCGGTTTCAATGGGCACATGTCACTCTAATATCACATCAGTAAGAAGAATTAACCAAAGGCACAGCAAGGTGCCCCAGAAGAAAAATAGGGCTTCAAGGAATCCTGTGGTTATGGGGCAAGACCACAAAAATAAGAGCTAAAAAATGGAGCTAAGGGCCACTGCAATTCAAAAACCTGCAGAGTTATAAAGGCCAACTATTTTTAAAAAATATATTGAGGTAAGGCTATGAAGAGGCATTGAAAGCAAGGCAGAATTGCAGGAAACCGATTTCAGGAGGTAGACTGGAATTGCATTGAAAGCATATGAAGAGAGTCAGAAACTCGACAATGATGCACTTGGCCAAAAAGGGCGTATGCGTTTTTTCCTGAATATATTCAGGAAAAAACGCATACGCACTTTTTGGCCAACCAAGCAAGCTTGCAAAGGAAATCTGCACTACAATGAAGTCTCACTTCCACCCGGTCAAAAGGGCCATCTGAAAAAAGTGTAAAATCCATAAAGGCACGACAGGCCATGGAGAACTGGGAGCCTTCTTATGCTGATGGGCGGGATGTAAATTGCCAACAGACACTTGGGAGAAGTGTATGGTGTTTCCTGAAACATCTAAAAAACAAAGCAACAGAGCCTAGGGCACTTCCACTTATGGTCCTATAGCTTAGGGAAATTAATATCAAAAAGACACAGCAACCCCAAAATTTGGGACGGCTCTTTTTACAGGAATCTCTTCTACGGCACAAGTTAAATATCCCAGAGAGCAAATAATGGATAAAGAAGTTGCGGTACTTCTGTACAACAGAATACCACTCAGCAATGAAATCTATGTCACCAGGCCCGTACCAGCATAATGAGTGGATTGAGGCACGATGATTCTAAGTGAAATAAGTCACACAGAAAAAGAAACATCATAAGGTATCACTAATACACGGAATGTGAACTTGGCTACACATGAACTGAATTACAAAACAGAACAGGGTCTCAAGTTTAGAAAACCAACTTATGCCTGCTTAAGGGGGAAGGTGAGTTGGGGTGCTGCATAAAAGCAGAGTTTGAAATTAGCACAGATACCGTTCCATAAGCCAAATATGTAATAGACAAGAGCTACCCCTTGCTCAACGAAATGGATTCAACAATGAGGTATCACCTCACACCTGGTAGAATAGGCATCATTGAAAATCTACAAACAAAAAATGCTGGAAAGGGTGTGGAGAAAAGGAACCCTCTTCCACTATTGTTGGGAATATAAATTGATACAGTCATTATGGAGAACAATATGGAATTTCTTAAGAAACTAACAATAGAATTACCATATGATACAGCAATCCCAGTACTGGACATATACCCAGACAAAACCATAAATCAAAAAGAGTCATTCACCGCAATGTTCATTGCATCACTATTTACAATATCGAGGTAATGGAAGCAACCTAAATGCCCACAGACAGACGAATGCATAAAGCTGTGGTACATATATAAAATGGAATATTACTCAGCCATGAAAAGGAATGAAATTGGGTCATTTGTAGAGACGTCGATGGATCTAGAGACTGTCATACAGAGTGAAGTAAGTCAGAAAGAGAAAAACAAATCTTGTATATTCATGCATATATGTGGAACCTAGAAAAACTGTACAGATTAACCATTTTGCAAGGCATAAATAGAGCAACAGATGTAGACAACAAACGTATGGACAACAAGGGGGGAAAGCTGTTGGGGGGGTGGTGGTGGGAGGAGTTGAGAGACTGGGATTGGCATGTATACATTTATATGTATAAAATAGATAACCAATAAGAACCTGCTGTATAAAAATATAAAATAAAATTCAAAATTAAAAAGAAGTAAAATTTAAAAAATAAAACAGAAAAAACAATTATTCCCTGCACATACATGTATTTATATGAATAAATTATTTCCATGCTTATATCTGTAAATACAAAAAAGAGGAATAAAATCTACCTTGAACCAAAAACGAAAAAGAGAAAAAAAACACAGAACCCACCAGTTACACAGAGGAAAACCGTATCAGGGCACTTGCTCCAGTTGTAAACAATTCTGAAGTTGGTCAGTGGTGGGGAATCGTCTCCCATTCAGCCAGCAGCCCCCACGCAACAAGCGTCCTCATTGCAAAGCTGGGGCACCGTGCCGAGGCATCTGTGAGTAAACGTGAGCTGAGCCCCAGGCCAGTTGCTGCTGAACTATTCCCACCCGTCCCAGGTAAAACACCTGAATATATACAAGGACTTGAAAGCCTAGAGGAAGGGCCATAGAGCCACACGAGTGACAGCATGCCGGCCGACTTGGTGCCTGCAGGCCAGCCAGGATGGTCCTGGCCCTGGGTGCTCTTCTGGAAGATTTCCATTTCCCTGCCTGAGATACCCGTCCTGTCCCTGCCCCCACTGCTTTTTTCCTTCCTCACCTCTGCCCAGGGAGAAATTCCAGCAGCAGGTATGGGTGACACATCCTCTTCTTTAGCAGGTGGCAGCCTGGCAACTGCTGCAGAAAGTCCAGCAGAGCCCCACTCACACTGGGCCACCCACAAAGCCGTGGCCTCTCACTCCCTCCCACCAGCCCAGCCCCGAGACTGCTGACAGGGCAGAGAAAATGGCGTCAGGCACGGCTGCAGGGGCTCTTGCTGCCTGGAGTGGTATTTATATTGATCTCAACCCAGGCACACCTGGGGAGGGCTGGCCGGCACGGTAAGGCTGCCCAGGTCAGCCAATCATCACCCCTCAGGGGCTCACAGTTGCAGAAAATGGAACTTGCTGAACCGGCCAGGTCCAAGGAACAGGTGTGGGCTCCTGAGAGTCAGGATAGACAAGGGGCTGCAGCTTTGGCTTGTTTTCTAATCATTTTATCTGGCCCATGAGTGGGAGACAACTTCAAGAAAACCCTCTCCTAATGAGAGGAACCCAGGAGTCAGGCAGAGGAGGGGTGGGTGGTGGTTGGAGACAGAGGCCTGGTGCCCCGGGTGCAGTGGAAGTCTCTGGAAGACCAGGTGGAGGGAGGCCTCACGGAGTGATGCCCAGGGTCACAGACCTGTCGCAGCTGCTGTTTGTTAGTTCAAGTCCTGCTCTGAGGTGCTCTGTGTCAGCTCTGAGCGACAGGTGAGCTGGGGGTGCTCTGCAATGAGGGCTATGTGCACGGTTCCTGTGTGCCCAGCCCTGCCACGGTACCTGCAAGGGTAGCTCTGTATCCTGGGAGGGGCCTGACCACGAGAGCCCCGAGGGCTGGGGTGGGGGTGGGGTACCTGCCCAGGT
This sequence comes from Stenella coeruleoalba, assembly GCF_951394435.1. NCBI lineage: Eukaryota > Metazoa > Chordata > Mammalia > Artiodactyla > Delphinidae > Stenella > Stenella coeruleoalba. The sequence goes on along the minus strand of NW_027645978.1, from coordinate 342,384 downwards.
GAGCTCCATATTCTGGGATTGGTCTGACCACGAGAGCCCCATGGGCTGCTGGGGACCTGGTAAAGGATGTCAGGACAGTCAGTGAAGCCACCGAGGATATACCTCCAGTTGCTCCTAATTCCTACACCCTGCTGGTCATTCTACCAACCACCAGGACATGGTATTCTGTATTAGTCTTCAATGATGCCTTCTTTTGTATTCCATTAGTCCCAGAGTCACAAGAAATTTTGGCTTGTGAGTGGCAGGACTCAACATACAACTAAAACAATACTTCCGGGCCGTCTGGCCCCAAGGGTGCAAAAATTCCCACACCATCTTTGGGGAAAGCTTAGCTAAAGACCTAAAAGTTCTACCTCTGGAAAAGGAAACCCTCCTTCAATATGCAGACGACATTCTGATCACCAGCCCTACTAAGGAGGCCTCTGAACTACCAAGCCAATAAAGGATAGAAGTTGTCCAAGAAAAAGCTCAAATATCACAGACTGCGGTGACCTGCCTGGGCTTCATTCTCACAGAAGGTCAGAGAAGCCCATCCCAGGAAAGGGAAGAAACCATTTTCAGCCTTACCCCTTTCTAAAACTAGAAGACAGCTTAGGGGTTCCTGGGGAGGCCAGGGTTTGCTGCTTCTGGATCCCTAGCTACAGTCTACTAGCTGGGCCTCTATATGAAACACTGAAAGGAAAAGATGATGATCCTTTTGAATAGAATCCAGAAGTGGCCTTTCAAGAATGGAAAGAGCAGTCAATTCAGACCCTTGCCCTGGAACTCCCTAATTTAGCTAAACCCTTTGACCTTTACATTCCCGGTGAAAGGTGAATCGCCATTGGAGAATTAGTGCAAAAACTGGGACCACTTGAAATGGAACAATGCAAGAATGCCATCCAGGTAGGATAAACTACGGTCACTAAGGGGCTTGGCCCACTGCCACATCTGGCCAAGATACTGGCGGTATCTAAAAACCTGGAAATCAGCAGCCCAAAAGGCCACCTCCCTCCTAAGGGAAAAGGACCCCACGTGGTGATCCTAACCACCAACCATGCCCTGAAGTTGCAGGGTTCGCTCCGTGGGCACACCGACCTCGAGTGAGGAGGCCCTCCAACTCCAACATCCAGAGAGATAACCGGGGGCAACAGGGCACCATGACGACTCGTGTGAACATCACTTGACCTGGAGTTTCTCTCATAAAACAACAAGAGTGTGTCCCAAAAGAGTAGACTACTGCTTGCAGGACTTACTGCACCCAGAGGGGAGCTAATAATCTTGGCGGGGGAACAGTATACCACACTGTCACCATAGAAAAGCCTACAGACACCGTGATGATGGTGGCCAATAAGACCGGCTGGACTCCTGTTTACTTCAAAAGGCTGTTGACTCAGTAGCCATCATGGTCCTTGGTCACCACTGACCCTGGACTGTCTGGGAGTTGAGCGGGCAGGGCTCTGACACCTGGTGCTGTTTGTACGTTAATTCAGGGGCCTAATTGAAGAAAGCGCAGACTACTGGTCAGAACATCTAGGCTGGCAGAGACGGTCAGCCTAAGGTGGCCGAACAAATGTGGGGCGGGGTGAAACCGGCCCCCACAGCGTCTCTGCACATCTCTTTCCTGGACCCTTAAAGGTCATTAGAATCTATAACACTTCCAATGCTGGTGCTCAGGTGGACGAGCAGGGAGGCAGGGGTCCTGGGGACAATCAACGTCACCGGGAGGCTGCTGGGGAGAAGCTCTGACCCTCGCCCCAGGGTATGAGGGCTCCCAACTCAGCACTCAGCAGTTACAGAAGAAGGGTCTGCACCCTCAGCACTCCAAGAATGAGGAACGGGACAAAAGGCAGAGGAGGGGTTTGTCCCCAGCAAAGCCCATTAAAAATCCCTGGGAGATAAAAATAGAATCTGGGCAATAAAGTCAAGTCTAACCTTTTTTATCCTTTGTGCTTTGTCTAATTTCACGTGCTCCTAGGGTCCCGCATGCAGAGGTTCCACACCCGGCACTTCAGACCAGATTTCCTAGTGCAGAATGGCTGGGTCGACACCTCAGCTCCTGGGGCCCAGTGCAGACTCCACGATATAGAGCCTGAGCTACAGCCAACCCGGCCCTCGAGAGCTCCGCCGCCTCCCTCCCTCCCACTGACTCTGACAGGATCTCTACACAGCAGCCCAGCCCACAGCCCACGGGGTAGTGCATGCTCTCACCTCTCCATTCTCTGATCAAAATATAAAGTTTCCTTTGCTTGTGAACCAAACTCAGTCTCGATCTGTTGGCCCCAATGACACTGGGCAGGGGGACACTTGTTGGGGTCCACTCTGGAGGATCAGTAACAGAAATTGAGACTATTGTAACCTCAATGAACAGATGTGTGAGCCAAACTGTAGTTAACATAGAACAGTGTATAAGGCTCGGGTAAAATAAGATGTTTTTAACACTTCCATTTGATATTTCCATCACTTTTTATAAGCAAGTTCAGTGAAAAGGTTTGTCTTATTTGTCAGGTCAATATTAGAGAAACGAAGTGATTTCTTTCCAAGGATGTACAGCTAATAATCTTGGTTAAACCTTCAATCTTGTTTTAAATGCTTTTCCATTGAAAATGATACCTCTCTTTCAGCTCTCCCATTTCTGAGAAGTATAAAATCTTATAATTTATTATTACCAAAGGGGAAAGGTGGGAGGAGGGATAAATTAACAGTTTGGAATTAACACATACACACTGCTATGTATAAAATAGATCATCAACAAGGAACTACTGTATAGCACAGGGAACTACACTCAACATTTTGCAATAACCTATAAGGGGAAATAATCTGAAAAAGAATAGATATTTTTATTGACATCATCTATCAATGACAGTTAAAGTGTAGCCTAAGGGAAGCTGGTGGTGAGTGCTTCTGACCCTGAAGACTTCAATCATCTAAAGTTTGGACTCTGCCTACTTCCCAAGGCCCTTAATGAACATATGTGTAGCCGTAGCTTAAAAACTTCCCCAGTTTGGGTTTCGGGGAGACACTGATTTTGAAAAAGCCCTGGTGTTCTCCTTACATGAATGGGACTCTTCCTACTGCTAAAACATGTCTGTCACACCCAGAGGATGGTATACCGTCTGATCGGGAAGAGTTTGGAAAAGGCATCTCATCTCCTCATCTCCTGGTGCTCGGGTTCACCCCTCCAGCGTCTTTACTAACAGTCTCCCCACTTGGAGATGTCAGCACTGTCAACATCCTGTTGCGTACAGTTTGGAATTTGTCCAGAGGATGAAGCGGAAGGATGAGGAACAATGAGAGACAAGTCCTAGGTGTTCAGACAGGCACATGTCACTCTAATTTCCAATCAGGAAGACGAATTGACCAAAGGCTAGGGTTGCCCATGGAAACAGTATAGGGCTTGAGGAAATCCCGCTGCTTTGTGGCCAGTTCCCATAAACACGAGTTGAACAATGGAACTCAGGGGCAGTAAAATTCACAAAACTGCAGAGTTGAAAATATCCATCACTGAAAAATGTCTTGAGGAAAGTCAGAGAAAAGGACTTGTAAGCAAGGGAGAATGGCAGGAAAGGGATTTGAGGAGGTAGAAAGGACTCGCCATTAAGCACAAGAAAAGGAGCTGAACATTGCCAACATTGCAGTTGGCCAAAAAGGGTGTATGCGTTCTTTTCTGTATATATTCAAGAAAAGGGCATACACTTTTTTAGCCAACCAAACAGGTGGGCACTGGAAGTCAATACTACAAAAGATATCACTTCGCATCAGTCAGAAGAGCCATCCTCATAAAGCGTAAACAACAGAAATGCAGGACAGGGCAACGAGAAGAGGGAACCCTGTGAGACTTATAGTGGAAATGTATATTGCCAACGGCCATTCTGGAGAAGTGTATTGTGTTTACTAAAGCATCTAAAAAATGAGCTACAGAGCATAGGGCACTTGCACTCATGGGCGTATATCTTGGGAAAAACAAAAATCGAGAGGACACAGGCACCCCAATGTTTACCCCCTCTCTGTTTAAAAGATCCTCGACTAGGATATAACTTAAATGTCTCTGGAGGGAAAAAATGGATAGAGATGTGGTACTTAGGTAGAGTGGAATATTATTCAGCCTGGAAATCAATGAAATATGGCCAGTTGTAACAACTCCGGAGGAGTTACGTATGATCATTCTAAGTGACAGAATTCAAAAAGAAAAAGACACATATCATAAGATATCACTTAAAGGTGGAATCCAAAATGGCTACACATGAAATAAATTACAAAACAAAAACATAGTCAAATATGTAGAAAACACGCATAAGGCTGCTAAACGGGAAAGGTGGGGAGGGGTGAGGCATCATCCAGGAGGTTGAAATTAGCAAAGATACCATTCCAAATACCAAACTGATAATCAACAAGGCCTACACGGTAGCTAAAAGAACTGCACTCAGCACACTCAAGTCACCGGAAAAGAATATATACGACTGGTAAGAATCTGAAAAAGAATTTATTGATGTCTCTCTGTACGCGAATCAAGTGGATGTACAGCAGCAAGAAACAGAGCTTTGAAAATCAGCTGTAACCAATATAGTAATAAATTGAAAAAAATAAACGACAGAGAGACAGAGAAAACCTCTTACAACTTTTCCTCAGGGACGGTGATGCAACATGGATTGAACACATCTAGACCCACAGCAGGATGAGACATAAGGCTGGAAACTGTTTGCGCTAAGAGAAATGTGAGGTTGGGTGAGGAAATGCACACCCTTTAAAGTAATACTACCTGGTACCCATTCAATGGGTCCCAAATCTGCAGGTTCAAGGGATCTTCCTACAGCTAAAACATGCATGGAAAACCCAGAGGACTGTACACCATGTGATCGGGAGATGTGTCTAAAATGCACCTCATTTATCCTCTCCTGGTGCTCCTGTTCACCATTCCAGCCACGCTACTTAGAATCTCCCCACTTGGAGAATCAGCACATTTAAACTTCTGTTTCACACATTTTGCAAATTGTGAGGAGGATGAACGGGAAGAGGGGGAACCAATGAGAGAAGAGTTGTAGGGGTTTGGACGGGCACATATCACTCTAATTTCCCATTAAGAGTAAGAATTAAAGGAAGGCTCAGCCTGCCTCGCCAGAGCCAAAATAGGGCCTGAAGCAATCCTGCGGGTTTGAGGCCAGCTCACAAAAGAGCAACTTAAAAAATGGAGCTCAGGGTCACTGCAATTCACAAACCTGCAGAGTTATAAATGAAAACTAACGTCCAAAAATATGTTGAGGTAAGGCAAAGAAGAGGATCTGAATGCAAGACAGAATTGCAAGAAACAGATTTCAAGAGATAGATTGGACTCGTCTTTAACGCACATGAAAAGCGGCAGAATTTCGACAATGATGCAGTTGGCCCAAAAGGGCGTATGCGTTTTTTCCTGATTATATCCAGGAAAAAACGCATACGCACTTTATGGGCAACGAAGCAAGCAAGCAATGCAAATGTGCACAACAAAGAAGTCTCACTTCCCACCGGTCAAAAGGGCCATCCTAAAAAATTGTAAAAACCAGAAATGCAGGACAGGCCATGGAGAACAGGGAGCCTTTATACGCTGATGGGCAGTGTGTGAACTGCCGAGAGCCACTCTGGAGAAGTGTATGGTGGTTCCTAAATCATCTAAAAAACAGAGCTACAGAGCATAGGACACTTCCAATCATGGGAGTATATCTAGGGAAGTCTAAAAATCAACAAGACACAAGCACACCACAGTTTAGGGCTACTCTGTTTACAAGAACCTCAACTTCAGTACACCTTAAATATCCCAGGAAAGAGAACAATGGATAAAGAAGATGTGGTACTTATGTACAATGGAATATCTCTTCACCATGAAATCAATGTAATAAGGCTAGTAGAAGGATAAAGAGTGGATTTAGGTCCGATAATACTACTTGAAATAAGTCAAACAGAAAAAGAAACATATCATAAGATATCACTTATAGAGGGAGGGTAAATATGGCTGCACAAGAAATGAATTACAGAACAGAACAGTGTCTCACATTTAGAAAACACACTTATGTCAGCTTAAGGGGAAAGGAGAGGTGGGGTGATGCATAAAACCAGAGTTTGAAATTAGCACAGATACCGTTCAATAAACCAAATAGGTATTAGACAAGATCTACACCTTCCTCAATGAACTGGCCTCAACACTCCCTATACACCGCAGAGAAATATATCTGAGGAATAAGAATCTTAAAACCCATGTATTGATATATCTCCATAAGGGAATCAAGTGTGTGCAGAGCGGAACAAACACAGCAGTGAAAAGGAGCTAAACCCCATTATAGAAATAAATTTTAAAAACAAAACGCTGAAACAATGAAAGAGAGAAAAATTCTTACAAAATTCGCTCAGGGGCTGTGATACAACCTGGATTGACCACATATAAACCCACAGCTGGATAAGACATAAGGCTGGACACTTGGGGCTGACAGGATTGGTGAGCTTTGGTGAGCAACTGCCGAAAGTTTAATGCAATACTTCATGCTACTCATTCCAAGGGTCCCAACACTCCAGGTTGAAGGGAATCTTCCTACAGCTAAACCATGCTTGGGAAACCCAGCGACTGGTATACCATATGATCGGGAAAGGTTTCTAAAACGCACCTCATTTTTCCTCGCCTGGGGCTCCAGATCGACATTCCAGCCGCTTTACTAACAACATCCCCACATGGAGTCAATGCCTTTAAGTTCTGGTATCGCACAGTCTGCAGTTAGTGCAGAGGATGAATGGGAATAGGGGGAACCAGTGAGGAACTAGCTGTAGCGGTTTCAATGGGCACATGTCACTCTAATATCACATCAGTAAGAAGAATTAACCAAAGGCACAGCAGGTGCCCCAGAAGAAAAATAGGGCTTCAAGGAATCCTGTGGTTATGGGGCAATACCACAAAAATAAGAGCTAAAAAATGGAGCTAAGGGCCACTGCAATTCAAAATCCTGCAGAGTTATAAAGGCCAACTATTTTTAAAAAATATATTGAGGTAAGGCTATGAAGAGGCATTGAAAGCAAGGCAGAATTGCAGGAAACCGATTTCAGGAGGTAGACTGGAATTGCATTGAAAGCATATGAAGAGAGTCAGAAACTCGACAATGATGCACTTGGCCAAAAAGGGCGTATGCGTTTTTTCCTGAATATATTCAGGAAAAAACGCATACGCACTTTTTGGCCAACCAAGCAAGCTTGCAAAGGAAATCTGCACTACAATGAAGTCTCACTTCCCCCCGGTCAAAAGGGCCATCTGAAAAAAGTGTAAAATCCAGAAAGGCAGGACAGGCCATGGAGAACTGGGAGCCTTGTTATGCTGATGGGCGGGATGTAAATTGCCAACAGACACTCAGGAGAAGTGTATGGTGTTTCCTAAAACATCTAAAAAACAAAGCAACAGAACCTAGGGCACTTCCACTTATGGTCCTATAGCTTAGGGAAATTAAAATCAAAAACACAGCCACCCCAAAGTTTGGGACGCCTCCGTTTACAAGAACCTCGTTTACCGTACAAGTTCAATATCACAGAAAGTGAAAAATGGATAAAGAACTTGTGGTACTTACGTACAATGCAGTATCACTCAGCAATGAAATCTATGTGATCAGGCCCGTAGCAGCATAATGAGTGGATTCAGGTACGATGATTCTAACTGAAATAAGTCACACAGAAAAAGAAACATCATAAGATATCAGTAATACACGGAATGTAAACTTGGCTACACAGGAACTGCATTCCAAAACAGAACAGGGTCTCAAATTTAGAACCAACTTATGCTTGCTTAAGGGGAAAGGTGAGTTGGGGTGCTGCATAAAACCAGAGATTGAAATGAGCACAGAGAAAGTTCCTTAAGCCAAATATGGAATAGACAAGAGCTACTCCTTGCTCAACGAAATGGACTCAACACCCCATATTAAACGCCTAAGAATGTACCTGACTAGTAAGTATCTTAAAACCTATGGATTGCTATGTCTCCGAAAGAGAATCAAGCATGTGTACAGGGGCATAAACGCAGCACTGATAGGATTGGAGAGGTTCGGTGAGCAAATGAAGACCCTTTGAAGTCATATTGCATGGTACCCATTACACGGGTCTCAACTCTCCAGGTTTAAGGTATTCTTCCTTCAGCTAAAACATGCATGTGGAACCCAGAGTATGATCAACCATGTGAACGGGAGACGTGTTCAAATATGTCTCAGTTTTCCTCCCCTGGTACTCGGGTGCAACATTCCAGACGCTTTACTAACACTCTCCCTACTTGGAGAGTCAGTCCCTTTAACCTCCTGTTTGGCCCAGTTTGCAATTTCTGCAGAAGATGAACAGGAATAGCGAGAACCAATGAGAGGCTAGCTGGAGGTGTCTGGACAGGCAAATTTAACTCTCATTTCCCACCAGGAAGAGGAATTAACCAAAGGCTCAGCATGCCGGGCCGGAACAAGATTAGGGCTTGAAGCCATCCTGCGGTGTTGCGGCCAGGTCACAAGAAAGCGAGTTGAAGAAAGGAGCTCAGGGGCACTGTAATTCACAAACCTGCAGAGTTATAAATGACAGCTATCGTCCAAAAATAGACTGAAGTAAGGCTGCCAAGAGGACTTGAAAGCGGGGCAGAATTGCAGGAAACCGATTTCAGGAGGTAGACTGGAATTGCATTGAAAGCATAGGAAAAGAGGCAGAACGTCCACAATGATGCACTTGGCCAAAAAGGGCGTATGCGTTTTTTCCTGAATATATTCAGGAAAAAACGCATACGCCCTTTTTGGCCAACCAAGCAAGCTTGCAAAGGAAATCTGCACTACAATGAAGTCTCACTTCCCCCCGGTCAAAAGGGCCATCTGAAAAAAGTGTAAAATCCAGAAAGGCAGGACAGGCCATGGAGAACTGGGAGCCTTGTTATGCTGATGGGCGGGATGTAAATTGCCAACAACCACTCGGGAGAAGTGTATGGTGTTTCCTGAAACATCTAAAAAACAAAGCAACAGAACCTAGGGCACTTCCACTTATGGTCCTATAGCTTAGGGAAATTAAAATCAAAAAGACACAGCCACCCCAAAGTTTGGAACGCCTCTGTTTACAAGAACCTCGTTTACAGTACAAGTTCAACATCGCAGAAAGTGAAAAATGGATAAAGAAGTTGTGGTATTTACTTACAAAACAATATCACTCAGCAATGAAATCTGTGTCATCAGGCACTTAGCAGCACAAAGAGTGGATTCAGGTATGATGATTCTAACTGAAATAAGTCACACAGAAAAAGAAACACCATAAGATATCAGTAATACACGGAATGTAAACTTGGCTACACAGGAACTGCATTCCAAAACAGAACAGGGTCTCAAATTTAGAAAACCAACTTATGCTTGCTTAAGGGGCAAGGTGAGTTGGGGTGCTGCATAAAACCAGAGATTGAAATGAGCACAGATAAAGTTCCTTAAGCCAAATATGGAATAGACAAGAGCTACTCCTTGCTCAACGAAATGAACTCAACACCCCATATTAAACGCCTAAGAATGTACCTGACTAGTAAGTATCTTAAAACCTATGGATTGCTATGTCTCCGAAAGAGAATCAAGCATGTGTACAGGGGCATAAACGCAGCAGTGATAGGATTGGAGAGGTTCGGTGAGCAAATGAAGATCCTTTGAAGTCATATTGCATGGTACCCATTCCACGGGTTTCAACTACCCAGGTTTAAGGTATTCTTCCTTCAGCTAAAACATGCATGTGGAACCTAGAGTATGATCAACCATGTGATCGGGAGACGTGTTCAAATATGTCTCAGTTTTCCTCCCCTGGTACTCATGTGCAACATTCCAGACGCTTTACTAACACTCTCCCCACTTGGAGAGTCAGTCCCTTTAACCTCCTGTTTGGCCCAGTTTGCAATTTCTGCGGAAGATGAACAGGAATAGCGAGAACCAATGAGAGGCTAGCTGGAGGTGTCTGGACGGGCAAATTTAACTCTCATTTCCCACCAGGAAGAGGAATTAACCAAAGGCTCACCATGCCGGGCCGGAACCAGATTAGGGCCTGAAGCCATCCTGCGGTGTTGCGGCCAGCTCACAAGAAAGCGAGCTGAAGAAAGGAGCTCAGGGGCACTGTAACTCACAAACCTGCAGAGTTATAAATGACAGCTATCGTCCAAAAATAGACTGAAGTAAGGCTGCCAAGAGGACTTGAAAGCGGGGCAGAATTGCAGGAAACCGATTTCAGGAGGTAGACTGGAATTGCATTGAAAGCATAGGAAAAGAGGCAGAACGTCCACAATGATGCACTTGGCCAAAAAGGCGTATGTGTTTTTTCCTGAATATATTCAGGAAAAAACGCATACGCCCTTTTTGGCCAACCAAGCAAGCTTGCAAAGGAAATCTGCACTACAATGAAGTCTCACTTCCCCCCGGTCAAAAGGGCCATCTGAAAAAAGTGTAAAATCCAGAAAGGCAACAGGCCATTGAGAACTAGGAGCCTTGTTATGCTGATGGGCGGGATGTAAATTGCCAACAACCACTCGGGAGAAGTGTATGGTGTTTCCTGAAACATCTAAAAAACAAAGCAACAGAGCCTAGGGCACTGCCACTTATGGTCCTATAGCTTAGGGAAATTAAAATCAAAAAGACACAGCCACCCCAAAGTTTGGGACGCCTCTGTTTACAAGAACCTCGTTTACAGTACAAGTTCAACATCGCAGAAAGTGAAAAATGGATAAAAATTTGTGGTATTTACTTACAAAGCAATATCACTCAGCAATGAAATCTATGTCATCAGGCCCTTAGCAGAACAATGTGTGGATTCAGGTATGATGATTCTAACTGAAATAAGTCACACAGAAAAAGAAACATCATAAGATATCAGTAATACACGGAATGTAAACTTGGCTACACAGGAACTGAATTACAGAACAGAACAGGGTCTCAAATTTAGAAAACCAACTTATGCTTGCTTAAGGGGAAAGGTGAGTTGGGGTGCTGCATAAAACCAGAGATTGAAATGAGCACAGATAAAGTTACTTAAGCCAAATATGGAATAGACAAGAGCTACTCCTTGCTCAACGAAATGGACTCAACACCGCATATTAAACGCCTAAGAATGTACCTGACTAGTAAGTATCTTAAAACCTATGGATTGCTATGTCTCCGAAAGAGAATCAAGCATGTGTACAGGGGCATGAACGCAGCAGTGATAGGATTGGAGAGGTTCGGTGAGCAAATGAAGACCCTTTGAAGTCATATTGCATGGTACCCATTACACGGGTCTCAACTCTCCAGGTTTAAGGTATTCTTCCTTCAGCTGAAACATGCATGTGGAACCCCGCGTATGATCAACCGTGTGAACGGGAGACGTGTTCAAATATGTCTCAGTTTTCCTCCCCTGGTACTCGGGTGCAACATTCCAGACCCTTTACTAACACTGTCCCGACTTGGAGAGTCAGCGCCTTTAACCTCCTGTTTGGCCCAGTTTGCAATTTCTGCGGAAGATGAACAGGAATAGGGAGAACCAATGAGAGACTAGCTGGAGGTGTCTGGACGGGCAAATTTAACTCTCATTTCCCACCAGGAAGAGGAAATAAACAAAGGCTCAGCGTGCCATGCCGGAACCATATTAGGGCCTGAAGCCATCCTGCGGTGTTGCGGCCAGCTCAAAAGAAAGCGAGTTGAAGAAAGGAGCTCAGGGTCTCTGTAAATCACAAACCTGCAGAGTTATAAATGACAGCTATCGTCCAAAAATATACTGAAGTAAGGCTGCCAAGAGGACTTGAAAGCGGGGCAGAATTGCAGGATACCGATTTCAGGAGGTAGACTGGAATTGCATTGAAAGCATAGGAAAAGAGGCAGAACGTCCACAATGATGCACTTTGCCAAAAGGGCATATGCGTTTTTTCCTGAATATATTCAGGAAAAAACGCATACGCCCTTTTTGGCCAACTAAGCAAGCTTGCAAAGGAAATCTGCACTACAATGAAGTCTCACTTCCCCCAGGTCAAAAGGGCCATCTGAAAAAAGTGTAAAACCCAGAAAGGCAGGACAGGCCATGGAGAACTGGGAGCCTTGTTATGCTGATGGGCGGGATGTAAATTGCCAACAGACACTCGGGAGATGTGTATGGTGTTTCCTGAAACATCTAAAAAACAAAGCAACAGAGCCTAGGGCACTTCCACTTATGGTCCCATAGCTTAGGGAAATTAATATCAAAAAGACACAGCAACCCCAAAATTTGGGATGGCTCTTTTTACAGAAATCTCTTCTACGGCACAAGTTAAATATCCCAGAGAGCAAATAATGGATAAAGAAGTTGCGGTACTTATGTACAACAGAATACCACTCAGCAATGAAATCTATGTCACCAGGCCCGTACCAGCATAATGAGTGCATTGAGGCACGATGATTCTAAGTGAAATAAGTCACACAGAAAAAGAAACATCATAAGGTATCACTAATACACAGAATGTGAACTTGGCTACACATGAACTGAATTACAAAACAGAACAGGGTCTCAAGTTTAGAAAACCAACTTATGCCTGCTTAAGGGGGAAGGTGAGTTGGGGTGCTGCATAAAAGCAGAGTTTGAAAATAGCACAGATACCGTTCCATAAGCCAAATATGTAATAGACAAGAGCTACCCCTTGCTCAACGAAATGGATTCAACAATGAGGTATCACCTCACACCTGGTAGAATAGGCATCATTGAAAATCTACAAACAAAAAATGCTGGAAAGGGTGTGGAGAAAAGGAACCCTCTTCCACTATCGTTGGGAATATAAATTGATACAGTCATTATGGAGAACAATATGGAATTTCTTAAGAAACTAACAATAGAATTACCATATGATACAGCAATCCCAGTACTGGACATATACCCAGACAAAACCATAAATCAAAAAGAGTCATTCACCGCAATGTTCATTGCATCACTATTTACAATATCGAGGTAATGGAAGCAACCTAAATGCCCACAGACAGACGAATGCATAAAGCTGTGGTACATATATAAAATGGAATAATACTCAGCCATGAAAAGGAATGAAATTGGGTCATTTGTAGAGACGTCGATGGATCTAGAGACTGTCATACAGAGTGAAGTAAGTCAGAAAGAGAAAAACAAATCTTGTATATTCATGCATATATGTGGAACCTAGAAAAACTGTACAGATTAACCATTTTGCAAGGCATAAATAGAGCAACAGATGTAGACAACAAACGTATGGACAACAAGGGGGGAAAGCTGTTGGGGGGGTGGTGGTGGGAGGAGTTGAGAGACTGGGATTGGCATGTATACATTTATATGTATAAAATAGATAACCAATAAGAACCTGCTGTATAAAAATATAAAATAAAATTCAAAATTAAAAAGAAGTAAAATTTAAAAAATAAAACAGAAAAAACAATTATTCCCTGCACATACATGTATTTATATGAATAAATTATTTCCATGCTTATATCTGTAAATACAAAAAAGAGGAATAAAATCTACCTTGAACCAAAAACGAAAAAGAGAAAAAAAACACAGAACCCACCAGTTACACAGAGGAAAACCGTATCAGGGCACTTGCTCCAGTTGTAAACAATTCTGAAGTTGGTCAGTGGTGGGGAATCGTCTCCCATTCAGCCAGCAGCCCCCACGCAACAAGCGTCCTCATTGCAAAGCTGGGGCACCGTGCCGAGGCATCTGTGAGTAAACGTGAGCTGAGCCCCAGGCCAGTTGCTGCTGAACTATTCCCACCCGTCCCAGGTAAAACACCTGAATATATACAAGGACTTGAAAGCCTAGAGGAAGGGCCATAGAGCCACACGAGTGACAGCATGCCGGCCGACTTGGTGCCTGCAGGCCAGCCAGGATGGTCCTGGCCCTGGGTGCTCTTCTGGAAGATTTCCATTTCCCTGCCTGAGATACCCGTCCTGTCCCTGCCCCCACTGCTTTTTTCCTTCCTCACCTCTGCCCAGGGAGAAATTCCAGCAGCAGGTATGGGTGACACATCCTCTTCTTTAGCAGGTGGCAGCCTGGCAACTGCTGCAGAAAGTCCAGCAGAGCCCCACTCACACTGGGCCACCCACAAAGCCGTGGCCTCTCACTCCCTCCCACCAGCCCAGCCCCGAGACTGCTGACAGGGCAGAGAAAATGGCGTCAGGCACAGCTGCAGGGGCTCTTGCTGCCTGGAGTGGTATTTATATTGATCTCAACCCAGGCACACCTGGGGAGGGCTGGCCGGCACGGTAAGGCTGCCCAGGTCAGCCAATCATCACCCCTCAGGGGCTCACAGTTGCAGAAAATGGAACTTGCTGAACCGGCCAGGTCCAAGGAACAGGTGTGGGCTCCTGAGAGTCAGGATAGACAAGGGGCTGCAGCTTTGGCTTGTTTTCTAATCATTTTATCTGGCCCATGAGTGGGAGACAACTTCAAGAAAACCCTCTCCTAATGAGAGGAACCCAGGAGTCAGGGAGAGGAGGGGTGGGTCGTGGTTGGAGACAGAGGCCTGGTGCCCCGGGTGCAGTGGAAGTCTCTGGAAGACCAGGTGGAGGGAGGCCTCACGGAGTGATGCCCAGGGTCACAGACTTGTCGCAGCTGCTGTTTGTTAGTTCAAGTCCTGCTCTGAGGTGCTCTGTGTCAGCTCTGAGCGACAGGTGAGCTGGGGGTGCTCTGCAATGAGGGCTATGTGCACGGTTCCTGTGTGCCCAGCCCTGCCACGGTACCTGCAAGGGTAGCTCTGTATCCTGGGAGGGGCCTGACCACGAGAGCCCCGTGGGCTGGGGTGGGGGTGGGGTACCTGCCCAGGTGAGCTCCATATTCTGGGATTGGTCGGACCACGAGAGCCCCATGGGCTGCTGGGGACCTGGTAAAGGATGTCAGGACAGTCAGTGAAGCCACCGAGGATATACCTCCAGTTGCTCCTAATTCCTACACCCTGCTGGTCATTCTACCAACCACCAGGACATGGTATTCTGTATTAGTCTTCAATGATGCCTTCTTTTGTATTCCATTAGTCCCAGAGTCACAAGAAATTTTGGCTTGTGAGTGGCAGGACTCAACATACAACTAAAACAATACTTCCGGGCCGTCTGGCCCCAAGGGTGCAAAAATTCCCACACCATCTTTGGGGAAAGCTTAGCTAAAGACCTAAAAGTTCTACCTCTGGAAAAGGAAACCCTCCTTCAATATGCAGACGACATTCTGATCACCAGCCCTACTAAGGAGGCCTCTGAACTACCAAGCCAATAAAGGATAGAAGTTGTCCAAGAAAAAGCTCAAATATCACAGACTGCGGTGACCTGCCTGGGCTTCATTCTCACAGAAGGTCAGAGAAGCCCATCCCAGGAAAGGGAAGAAACCATTTTCAGCCTTACCCCTTTCTAAAACTAGAAGACAGCTTAGGGGTTCCTGGGGAGGCCAGGGTTTGCTGCTTCTGGATCCCTAGCTACAGTCTACTAGCTGGGCCTCTATATGAAACACTGAAAGGAAAAGATGATGATCCTTTTGAATAGAATCCAGAAGTGGCCTTTCAAGAATGGAAAGAGCAGTCAATTCAGACCCTTGCCCTGGAACTCCCTAATTTAGCTAAACCCTTTGACCTTTACATTCCCGGTGAAAGGTGAATCGCCATTGGAGAATTAGTGCAAAAACTGGGACCACTTGAAATGGAACAATGCAAGAATGCCATCCAGGTAGGATAAACTACGGTCACTAAGGGGCTTGGCCCACTGCCACATCTGGCCAAGATACTGGCGGTATCTAAAAACCTGGAAATCAGCAGCCCAAAAGGCCACCTCCCTCCTAAGGGAAAAGGACCCCACGTGGTGATCCTAACCACCAACCATGCCCTGAAGTTGCAGGGTTCGCTCCGTGGGCACACCGACCTCGAGTGAGGAGGCCCTCCAACTCCAACATCCAGAGAGATAACCGGGGGCAACAGGGCACCATGACGACTCGTGTGAACATCACTTGACCTGGAGTTTCTCTCATAAAACAACAAGAGTGTGTCCCAAAAGAGTAGACTACTGCTTGCAGGACTTACTGCACCCAGAGGGGAGCTAATAATCTTGGCGGGGGAACAGTATACCACACTGTCACCATAGAAAAGCCTACAGACACCATGATGATGGTGGCCAATAAGACCGGCTGGACTCCTGTTTACTTCAAAAGGCTGTTGACTCAGTAGCCATCATGGTCCTTGATCACCACTGACCCTGGACTGTCTGGGAGTTGAGCGGGCAGGGCTCTGACACCTGGTGCTGTTTGTACGTTAATTCAGGGGCCTAACTGAAGAAAGCGCAGACTACTGGTCAGAGCATCTAGGCTGGCAGAGACGGTCAGCCTAAGGTGGCCGAACAAATGTGGGGCAGGGTGAAACCGGCCCCCACAGCGTCTCTGCACATCTCTTTCCTGGACCCTTAAAGGTCATTAGAATCTATAACACTTCCAATGCTGGTGCTCAGGTGGACGAGCAGGGAGGCAGGGGTCCTGGGGACAATCAACGTCACCGGGAGGCTGCTGGGGAGAAGCTCTGACCCTCGCCCCAGGGTATGAGGGCTCCCAACTCAGCACTCAGCAGTTACAGAAGAAGGGTCTGCACCCTCAGCACTCCAAGAATGAGGAACGGGACAAAAGGCAGAGGAGGGGTTTGTCCCCAGCAAAGCCCATTAAAAATCCCTGGGAGATAAAAATAGAATCTGGGCAATAAAGTCAAGTCTAACCTTTTTTATCCTTTGTGCTTTGTCTAATTTCACGTGCTCCTAGGGTCCCGCATGCAGAGGTTCCACACCCGGCACTTCAGACCAGATTTTCTAGTGCAGAATGACTGGGTCGAGACCTCAGCTCCTGGGGCCCAGTGCAGACTCCACGATATAGAGCCTGAGCTACAGCCAACCCAGCCCTCGAGAGCTCCGCCGCCTCCCTCCCTCCCACTGACTCTGACAGGATCTCTACACAGCAGCCCAGCCCACAGCCCACGGGGTAGTGCATGCTCTCACCTCTCCATTCTCTGATCAAAATATAAAGTTTCCTTTGCTTGTGAACCAAACTCAGTCTCGATCTGTTGGCCCCAATGACACTGGGCAGGGGGACACTTGTTGGGGTCCACTCTGGAGGATCAATAACAGAAATTGAGACTATTGTAACCTCAATGAACAGATGTGTGAGCCAAACTGTAGTTAACATAGAACAGTGTATAAGGCTCGGGTAAAATAAGATGTTTTTAACACTTCCATTTGATATTTCCATCACTTTTTATAAGCAAGTTCAGTGAAAAGGTTTGTCTTATTTGTCAGGTCAATATTAGAGAAACGAAGTGATTTCTTTCCAAGGATGTACAGCTAATAATCTTGGTTAAACCTTCAATCTTGTTTTAAATGCTTTTCCATTGAAAATGATACCTCTCTTTCAGCTCCCCCATTTCTGAGAAGTATAAAATCTTATAATTTATTATTACCAAAGGGGAAAGGTGGGAGGAGGGATAAATTAACAGTTTGGAATTAACACATACACACTGCTATGTATAAAATAGATCATCAACAAGGAACTACTGTATAGCACAGGGAACTACACTCAACATTTTGCAATAACCTATAAGGGGAAATAATCTGAAAAAGAATAGATATTTTTATTGACATCATCTATCAATGACAGTTAAAGTGTAGCCTAAGGGAAGCTGGTGGTGAGTGCTTCTGACCCTGAAGACTTCAATCATCTAAAGTTTGGACTCTGCCTACTTCCCAAGGCCCTTAATGAACATATGTGTAGCCGTAGCTTAAAAACTTCCCCAGTTTGGGTTTCGGGGAGACACTGATTTTGAAAAAGCCCTGGTGTTCTCCTTACATGAATGGGACTCTTCCTACTGCTAAAACATGTCTGTCACACCCAGAGGATGGTATACCGTCTGATCGGGAAGAGTTTGGAAAAGGCATCTCATCTCCTCATCTCCTGGTGCTCGGGTTCACCCCTCCAGCGTCTTTACTAACAGTCTCCCCACTTGGAGATGTCAGCACTGTCAACATCCTGTTGCGTACAGTTTGGAATTTGTCCAGAGGATGAAGCGGAAGGATGAGGAACAATGAGAGACAAGTCCTAGGTGTTCAGACAGGCACATGTCACTCTAATTTCCAATCAGGAAGACGAATTGACCAAAGGCTAGGGTTGCCCATGGAAACAGTATAGGGCTTGAGGAAATCCCGCTGCTTTGTGGCCAGTTCCCATAAACACGAGTTGAACAATGGAACTCAGGGGCAGTAAAATTCACAAAACTGCAGAGTTGAAAATATCCATCACTGAAAAATGTCTTGAGGAAAGTCAGAGAAAAGGACTTGTAAGCAAGGGAGAATGGCAGGAAAGGGATTTGAGGAGGTAGAAAGGACTCGCCATTAAGCACAAGAAAAGGAGCTGAACATTGCCAACATTGCAGTTGGCCAAAAAGGGTGTATGCGTTCTTTTCTGTATATATTCAAGAAAAGGGCATACACTTTTTTAGCCAACCAAACAGGTGGGCACTGGAAGTCAATACTACAAAAGATATCACTTCGCATCAGTCAGAAGAGCCATCCTCATAAAGCGTAAACAACAGAAATGCAGGACAGGGCAACGAGAAGAGGGAGCCCTGTGAGACTTATAGTGGAAATGTATATTGCCAATGGCCATTCTGGAGAAGTGTATTGTGTTTACTAAAGCATCTAAAAAATGAGCTACAGAGCATAGGGCACTTGCACTCATGGGCGTATATCTTGGGGAAAACAAAAATCGAGAGGACACAGGCACCCCAATGTTTACCCCCTCTCTGTTTAAAAGATCCTCGACTAGGATATAACTTAAATGTCTCTGGAGGGAAAAAATGGATAGAGATGTGGTACTTAGGTAGAGTGGAATATTATTCAGCCTGGAAATCAATGAAATATGGCCAGTTGTAACGACTCCGGAGGAGTTACGTATGATCATTCTAAGTGACAGAATTCAAAAAGAAAAAGACACATATCATAAGATATCACTTAAAGGTGGAATCCAAAATGGCTACACATGAAATAAATTACAAAACAAAAACATAGTCAAATATGTAGAAAACACGCATAAGGCTGCTAAACGGGAAAGGTGGGGAGGGGTGAGGCATCATCCAGGAGGTTGAAATTAGCAAAGATACCATTCCAAATACCAAACTGATAATCAACAAGGCCTACACGGTAGCTAAAAGAACTGCACTCAGCACACTCAAGTCACCGGAAAAGAATATATACGACTGGTAAGAATCTGAAAAAGAATTTATTGATGTCTCTCTGTACGCGAATCAAGTGGATGTACAGCAGCAAGAAACAGAGCTTTGAAAATCAGCTGTAACCAATATAGTAATAAATTGAAAAAAATAAACGACAGAGAGACAGAGAAAACCTCTTACAACTTTTCCTCAGGGACGGTGATGCAACATGGATTGAACACATCTAGACCCACAGCAGGATGAGACATAAGGCTGGAAACTGTTTGCGCTAAGAGAAATGTGAGGTTGGGTGAGGAAATGCACACCCTTTAAAGTAATACTACCTGGTACCCATTCAATGGGTCCCAAATCTGCAGGTTCAAGGGATCTTCCTACAGCTAAAACATGCATGGAAAACCCAGAGGACTGTACACCATGTGATCGGGAGATGTGTCTAAAATGCACCTCATTTATCCTCTCCTGGTGCTCCTGTTCACCATTCCAGCCACGCTACTTAGAATCTCCCCACTTGGAGAATCAGCACATTTAAACTTCTGTTTCACACATTTTGCAAATTGTGAGGAGGATGAACGGGAAGAGGGGGAACCAATGAGAGAAGAGTTGTAGGGGTTTGGACGGGCACATATCACTCTAATTTCCCATTAAGAATAAGAATTAAAGAAAGGCTCAGCCTGCCTCGCCGGAGCCAAAATAGGGCCTGAAGCAATCCTGCGGGTTTGAGGCCAGCTCACAAAAGAGCAACTTAAAAAATGGAGCTCAGGGTCACTGCAATTCACAAACCTGCAGAGTTATAAATGAAAACTAACGTCCAAAAATATGTTGAGGTAAGGCAAAGAAGAGGATCTGAATGCAAGACAGAATTGCAAGAAACAGATTTCAAGAGATAGATTGGACTCGTCTTTAACGCACATGAAAAGCGGCAGAATTTCGACAATGATGCAGTTGGCCCAAAAGGGCGTATGCGTTTTTTCCTGATTATATCCAGGAAAAAACGCATACGCACTTTATGGGCAACGAAGCAAGCAAGCAATGCAAATGTGCACAACAAAGAAGTCTCACTTCCCACCGGTCAAAAGGGCCATCCTAAAAAATTGTAAAAACCAGAAATGCAGGACAGGCCATGGAGAACAGGGAGCCTTTATACGCTGATGGGCAGTGTGTGAACTGCCGAGAGCCACTCTGGAGAAGTGTATGGTGGTTCCTAAATCATCTAAAAAACAGAGCTACAGAGCATAGGACACTTCCAATCATGGGAGTATATCTAGGGAAGTCTAAAAATCAACAAGACACAAGCACACCACAGTTTAGGGCTACTCTGTTTACAAGAACCTCAACTTCAGTACACCTTAAATATCCCAGGAAAGAGAACAATGGATAAAGAAGATGTGGTACTTATGTACAATGGAATATCTCTTCACCATGAAATCAATGTAATAAGGCTAGTAGAAGGATAAAGAGTGGATTTAGGTCCGATAATACTACTTGAAATAAGTCAAACAGAAAAAGAAACATATCATAAGATATCACTTATAGAGGGAGGGTAAATATGGCTGCACAAGAAATGAATTACAGAACAGAACAGTGTCTCACATTTAGAAAACACACTTATGTCAGCTTAAGGGGAAAGGAGAGGTGGGGTGATGCATAAAACCAGAGTTTGAAATTAGCACAGATACCGTTCAATAAACCAAATAGGTATTAGACAAGATCTACACCTTGCTCAATGAACAGGCCTCAACACAACCTATACACCGCAGAGAAATATATCTGAGGAATAAGAATCTTAAAACCCATGTATTGATATATCTCCATAAGGGAATCAAGTGTGTGCAGAGCGGCACAAACACAGCAGTGAAAAGGAGCTAAACCCCATTATAGAAATAAATTTTAAAAACAAAACGCTGAAACAATGAAAGAGAGAAAAATTCTTACAAAATTCGCTCAGGGGCTGTGATGCAACCTGGATTGACCACATATAAACCCACAGCTGGATAAGACATAAGGCTGGACACTTGGGGCTGACAGGATTGGTGAGCTTTGGTGAGCAACTGCCGAAAGTTTAATGCAATACTTCATGCTACTCAGTCCAAGGGTCCCAACACTCCAGGTTGAAGGGAATCTTCCTACAGCTAAACCATGCTTGGGAAACCCAGCGACTGGTATACCATATGATCGGGAAAGGTTTCTAAAACGCACCTCATTTTTCCTCTCCTGGGGCTCCGGATCGACATTCCAGCCGCTTTACTAACAACATCCCCACATGGAGTCAATGCCTTTAAGTTCTGGTATCGCACAGTCTGCAGTTAGTGCAGAGGATGAATGGGAATAGGGGGAACCAGTGAGAAACTAGCTGTAGCGGTTTCAATGGGCACATGTCACTCTAATATCACATCAGTAAGAAGAATTAACCAAAGGCACAGCAGGTGCCCCAGAAGAAAAATAGGGCTTCAAGGAATCCTGTGGTTATGGGGCAATACCACAAAAATAAGAGCTAAAAAATGGAGCTAAGGGCCACTGCAATTCAAAAACCTGCAGAGTTATAAAGGCCAACTATTTTTAAAAAATATATTGAGGTAAGGCTATGAAGAGGCATTGAAAGCAAGGCAGAATTGCAGGAAACCGATTTCAGGAGGTAGACTGGAATTGCATTGAAAGCATATGAAGAGAGTCAGAAACTCGACAATGATGCACTTGGCCAAAAAGGGCGTATGTGTTTTTTCCTGAATATATTCAGGAAAAAACGCATACGCACTTTTTGGCCAACCAAGCAAGCTTGCAAAGGAAATCTGCACTACAATGAAGTCTCATTTCCACCTGGTCAAAAGGGCCATCTGAAAAAAGTGTAAAATCCATAAAGGCACGACAGGCCATGGAGAACTGGGAGCCTTCTTATGCTGATGGGCGGGATGTAAATTGCCAACAGCCACTCTGGAGAAGTGTATGGTGTTTCCTGAAACATCTAAAAAACAAAGCAACAGAACCTAGGGCACTTCCACTTATGGTCCTATAGCTTAGGGAAATTAAAATCAAAAAGACACAGCCACCCCAAAGTTTGGGACGGCTCTGTTTACAAGAACCTCGTTTACAGTACAAGTTCAATATCGCAGAAAGTGAAAAATGGATAAAGAACTTGTGGTACTTATGTACAATGCAATATCACTCAGCAATGAAATCTATGTCATCAGGCCCGTAACAGCATAATGAGTGGATTCAGGTATGATGATTCGAACTAAAATAAGTCACACAGAAAAGAAACATCATAAGGTATCACTAATACACAGAATGTGAACTTGGCTACACATGAACTGAATTACAAAACAGAACAGTGTCTCAAGTTTAGAAAACCAACTTATGCTTGCTTAAGGGGGAAGGTGAGTTGGGGTGCTGCATAAAACCAGAGATTGAAATGAGCACAGATAAAGTTCCTTAAGCCAAATATGGAATAGACAAGAGCTACTCCTTGCTCAACGAAATGGACTCAACACCCCATATTAAACGCCTAAGAATGTACCTGACTAGTAAGTATCTTAAAACCTATGGATTGCTATGTCTCCAAAAGAGAATCAAGCGTGTGTACAGGGGCATAAACGCAGCAGTGATAGGATTGGAGAGGTTCGGTGAGCAAATGAAGACCCTTTGAAGTCATATTGCATGGTACCCATTACACGGGTCTCAACTCTCCAGGTTTAAGGTATTCTTCCTTCAGCTAAAACATGCATGTGGAACACAGAGTATGATCAACCGTGTGAACGGGAGACGTGTTCAAATATGTCTCAGTTTTCCTCCCCTGGTACTCGGGTGCAACATTCCAGACGCTTTACTAACACTCTCCCCACTTGGAGAGTCAGCACCTTTAACCTCCTGTTTGGCCCCGTTTGCAATTTCTGCGGAAGATGAACAGGAATAGGGAGAACCAATGAGAGGCTAGCTGGAGGTGTCTGGACGGGCAAATTTAACTCTCATTTCCCACCAGAAAGAGGAAATAACCAAAGGCTCAGCATGCCGTGCCGGAACCAGATTAGGGCCTGAAGCCATCCAGCGGTGTTGCAGCCAGCTCACAAGAAAACGAGTTGAAGAAAGGAGCTCAGGGGCACTGTAACTCACAAACCTGCAGAGTTATAAATGACAGCTATCGTCCAAAAATAGACTGAAGTAAGGCTGCCAAGAGGACTTGAAAGCGGGGCAGAATTGCAGGAAACCATTTTCAGGAGGTAGACTGGAATTGCATTGAAAGCATAGGAAAAGAGGCAGAACGTCCACAATGATGCACTTGGCCAAAAAGGGCGTATGCGTTTTTTCCTGAATATATTCAGGAAAAAACGCATACGCCCTATTTGGCCAACCAAGCAAGCTTGCAAAGGAAATCTGCACTACAATGAAGTCTCACTTCCCCCCGGTCAAAAGGGCCATCTGAAAAAAGTGTAAAATCCAGAAAGGCAGGACAGGCCATGGAGAACTGGGAGCCTTGTTATGCTGATGGGCGGGATGTAAATTGCCAACAGACACTCGGGAGAAGTGTATGGTGTTTCCTGAAACATCGACAAAACAAAGCAACAGAGCCTAGGGCACTTCCACTTATGGTCCTATAGCTTAGGGAAATTAAAATCAAAAAGACACAGCCACCCCAAAGTTTGGGACGGCTCTGTTTACAAGAACCTCGTTTACAGTACAAGTTCAACATCGCAGAAAGTGAAAAATGGATAAAGAAGTTGTGGTATTTACTTACAAAGCAATATCACTCAGCAATGAAATCTATGTCATCAGGCCCTTAGCAGCACAATGAGTGGATTCAGGTATGATGATTCTAACTGAAATAAGTCACACAGAAAAAGAAACATCATAAGATATCAGTAATACACGGAATGGAAACTTGGCTACACAGGAACTGAATTACAGAACAGAACAGGGTCTCAAATTTAGAAAACCAACTTATGCTTGCTTAAGGGGAAAGGTGAGTTGGGGTGCTGCATAAAACCAGAGATTGAAATGAGCACAGATAAAGTTCCTTAAGCCAAATATGGAATAGACAAGAGCTACTCCTTGCTCAACGAAATGGACTCAACACCGCATATTAAACGCCTAAGAATGTACCTGACTTCTAAGTATCTTAAAACCTATGGATTGCTATGTCTCCGAAAGAGAATCAAGCATGTGTACAGGGGCATAAACGCAGCAGTGATAGGACTGGAGAGGTTCGTGGGCAAATGAAGACCCTTTGAAGTCATATTGCATGGTACCCATTCCACGGGTTTCAACTACCCAGGTTTAAGGTATTCTTCCTTCAGCTAAAACATGCATGTGGAACCTAGAGTATGATCAACCATGTGATCGGGAGACGTGTTCAAATATGTCTCAGTTTTCGTACCCTGGTACTCGGGTGCAACATTCCAGACGCTTACTAACACTCTCCCCACTTGGAGAGTCAGTCCCTTTAACCTCCTGTTTGGCCCAGTTTGCAATTTCTGCGGAAGATGAACAGGAACAGCGAGAATCAATGAGAGACTAGCTGGAGGTGTCTGGACGGGCAAATTTAACTCTCATTTCCCACCAGGAAGAGGAATTAACCAAAGGCTCAGCGTGCCGTGCCAGAACCAGATTAGGGCCTGAAGACATCCTGCGGTGTTGCGGCCAGGTCACAAGAAAGCGAGTTGAAGAAAGGAGCTCAGGGGCACTGTAATTCACAAACCTGTAGAGTTATAAATGACAGCTATCGTCCAAAAATATACTGAAGTAAGGCTGCCAAGAGGACTTGAAAGCGGGGCAGAATTGCAGGAAACCGATTTCAGGAGGTAGACTGGAATTGCATTGAAAGCATAGGAAAAGAGGCAGAACGTCCACAATGATGCACTTGGCCAAAAAGGGCATATGCGTTTTTTCCTGAATATATTCAGGAAAAAACGCATACGCACTTTTTGGCCAACCAAGCAAACTTGCAAAGGAAATCTGCACTACAATGAAGTCTCACTTCTCCCCGGTTAAAAGGGCCATCTGAAAAAAGTGTAAAATCCAAAAAGGCAGGACAGGCCATGGAGAACTGGGAGCCTTGTTATGCTGATGGGCGGGATGTAAATTGCCAACAGACACTCAGGAGAAGTGTATGGTGTTTCCTGAAACATCTAAAAAACAAAGCAACAGAGCCTAGGGCACATCCACTTATGGTCCTATAGCTTATGGAAATTAAAATCAAAAAGACACAGCCACCCCAAAGTTTGGGACGCCTCCGTTTACAAGAACCTCGTTTACCGTACAAGTTCAATATCACAAAAGTGAAAAATGGATAAGGAACTTGTGGTACTTACGTACAATGCAGTATCACTCAGCAATGAAATCTATGTCATCAGGCCCGTAGCAGCATAATGAGTGGATTCAGGTACGATGATTCTAACTGAAATAAGACACATGGAAAAAGAAACATCATAAGATATCAGTAATACACGGAATGTAAACTTGGCTACACAGGAACTGAATTACAGAACAGAACAGGGTCTCAAATTTAGAAAACCAACTTATGCTTGCTTAAGGGGAAAGGTGAGTTGGGGTGCTGCATAAAACCAGAGATTGAAATGAGCACAGATAAAGTTCCTTAAGCCAAATATGGAATAGACAAGAGCTACTCCTTGCTCAACGAAATGGACTCAACAACCCATATTAAACGCCTAAGAATGTACCTGACTAGTAAGTATCTTAA
This sequence comes from Stenella coeruleoalba, assembly GCF_951394435.1. Classification (NCBI taxonomy): domain Eukaryota; kingdom Metazoa; phylum Chordata; class Mammalia; order Artiodactyla; family Delphinidae; genus Stenella; species Stenella coeruleoalba. The sequence goes on along the minus strand of NW_027645978.1, from coordinate 316,525 downwards.
AACCTATGGATTGCTATGTCTCCGAAAGAGAATCAAGCATGTGTACAGGGGCATAAACGCAGCAGTGATAGGATTGGAGAGGTTCGGTGAGCAAATGAAGACCCTTTGAAGTCATATTGCATGGTACCCATTCCACGGGTTTCAACTACCCAGGTTTAAGGTATTCTTCCTTCAGCTAAAACATGCATGTGGAACCCAGAGTATGATCAACCATGTGATCGGGAGACGTGTTCCAATATGTCTCAGTTTTCGTACCCTGGTACTCGGGTGCAACATTCCAGACGCTTTACTAACACTCTCCCGACTTGGAGAGTCAGTCCCTTTAACCTCCTGTTTGGCCCAGTTTGCAATTTCTACGGAAGATGAACAGGAATAGCGAGAACCAATGAGAGACTAGCTGGAGGTGTCTGGACGGGCAAATTTAACTCTCATTTCCCACCAGAAAGAGGAAATAACCAAAGGCTCAGCATGCCGTGCCGGAACCAGATTAGGGCCTGAAGCCATCCAGCGGTGTTGCAGCCAGCTCACAAGAAAACGAGTTGAAGAAAGGAGCTCAGGGGCACTGTAATTCACAAACCTGCAGAGTTATAAATGACAGCTATCGTCCAAAAATAGACTGAAGTAAGGCTGCCAAGAGGACTTGAAAGCGGGGCAGAATTGCAGGAAACCGATTTCAGGAGGTAGACTGCAATTGCACTGAAAGCATAGGAAAAGAGGCAGAACGTCCACAATGATGCACTTGGCCAAAAAGGGCGTATGCGTTTTTTCCTGAATATATTCAGGAAAAAACGCATACGCGCTTTTTGGCCAACCAAGCAAGCTTGCAAAGGAAATCTGCACTACAATGAAGTCTCACTTCCCCCCGGTCAAAAGGGCCATCTGAAAAAAGTGTAAAATCCAGAAAGGCAGAACAGGACATGGAGAACTGGGAGCCTTGTTATGCTGATGGGCGGGATATAAATTGCCAACAACCACATGGGAGAAGTGTATGGTGTTTCCTGAAACATCGAGAAAACAAAGCAACAGAGCCTAGGGCACTTCCACTTATGGTCCTATAGCTTAGGGAAATTAAAATAAAAAAGACACAGCCACCCCAAAGTTTGGGACAGCTCTGTTTACAAGAACCTCGTTTACAGTACAAGTTCAACATCGCAGAAAATGAAAAATGGATAAAGAAGCTGTGGTATTTACCTACAAAGTAATAACACTCAGCAATGAAATCTGTGTCATCAGGCCCTTAGGAGCACAATGAGTGGATTCAGGTATGATGATTCTAACTGAAGTAAGTCACACAGAAAAAGAAACATCATAAGATATCAGTAATACACGGAATGTAAACTTGGCTACACAGGAACTGAATTACAGAACAGAACAGGGTCTCAAATTTAGAAAACCAACTTATGCTTGCTTAAGGGTAAAGGTGAGTTGGGGTGCTGCATGAAACCAGAGATTGAAATGAGCACAGATAAAGTTCCTTAAGCCAAATATGGAATAGACAAGAGCTACTCCTTGCTCAATGAAATGGACTCAACACCGCATATTAAACGCCTAAGAATGTACCTGACTAGTAAGTATCTTAAAACCTATGGATTGCTATGTCTCCGAAAGAGAATCAAGCATGTGTACAGGGGCATAAACGCAGGAGTGATAGGATTGGAGAGGTTCGGTGAGCAAATGAAGACCCTTTGAAGTCATATTGCATGGTACCCATTCCACAGGTTTCAACTACCCAGGTTTTAGGTATTCTTCCTTCAGCTAAAACATGCATGTGGAACCCAGAGTATGATCAACCATGTGATCGGGAGACGTGTTCCAATATGTCTCAGTTTTCGTACCCTGGTACTCGGGTGCAACATTCCAGACGCTTTACTAACACTCTCCCGACTTGGAGAGTCAGTCCCTTTAACCTCCTGTTTGGCCCAGTTTGCAATTTCTACGGAAGATGAACAGGAATAGCGAGAACCAATGAGAGACTAGCTGGAGGTGTCTGGACGGGCAAATTTAACTCTCATTTCCCACCAGGAAGAGGAATTAACCAAAGGCTCAGCGTGCCGTGCCGGAACCAGATTAGGGCCTGAAGCCATCCTGCGGTGTTGCGGCCAGCTCACAAGAAAGCGAGTTGAAGAAAGGAGCTCAGGGGCACTGTAATTCACAAACCTGCAGAGTTATAAATGACAGCTATCGTCCAAAAATATACTGAAGTAAGCCTGCCAAGAGGACTTGAAAGCGGGGCAGCATTGCAGGAAACCGATTTCAGGAGGTAGACTGGAATTGCATTGAAAGCATAGGAAAAGAGGCAGAACGTCCACAATGATGCACTTGGCCAAAAAGGGCGTATGCGTTTTTTCCTGAATATATTCAGGATAAACGCATACGCCCTTTTTGGCCAACCAAGCAAGCTTGCAAAGGAAATCTGCACTACAATGAAGTCTCACTTCCCCCCGGTCAAAAGGGCCATCTGAAAAAAGTGTAAACTCCAGAAAGGCAGGACAGGCCATGGAGAACTGGGAGCCTTGTTATGCTGATGGGCGGGATGTAAATTGCCAACAACCACTCGGGAGAAGTGTATGGTGTTTCCTGAAACATCTAAAAAACAAAGCAACAGAGCCTAGGGCACTTCCACTTATGGTCCTATAGCTTAGGGAATTTAAAATCAAAAAGACACAGCCACCCCAAAGTTTGGAAAGGCTCTGTTTACAAGAACCTCGTTTACAGTACAAGTTCAACATCGCAGAAAGTGAAAAATGGAGAAAGAAGTTGTGGTATTTACTTACAAAGCAATATCACTCAGCAATGAAATCTGTGTCATCAGGCCCTTAGCAGCACAATGAGTGGATTCAGGTATGATGATTCTAACTGAAATAAGTCACACAGAAAAAGAAACATCATAAGATATCAGTAATACACGGAATGTAAACTTGGCTACACAGGAACTGAATTACAGAACAGAACAGGGTCTCAAATTTAGAAAACCAACTTATGCTTGCTTAAGGGTAAAGGTGAGTTGGGGTGCTGCATAAAACCAGAGATTGAAATGAGCACAGATAAAGTTCCTTAAGTCAAATATGGAATAGACAAGAGCTACTCCTTGCTCAACGAAATGGACTCAACACCGCATATTAAACGCCTAAGAATGTACCTGACTAGTAATTATCTTAAAACCTATGGATTGCTATGTCTCCGAAAGAGAATCAAGCATGTGTACAGGGGCATAAACGCAGCAGTGATAGGATTGGAGAGGTTCGGTGAGCAAATGAAGACCCTTTGAAGTCATATTGCATGGTACCCATTACACGGGTCTTAACTCTCCAGGTTTAAGGTATTCTTCCTTCAGCTAAAACATGCATGTGGAACCCAAGTATGATCAACCATGTGAACGGGAGACGTGTTCAAATATGTCTCAGTTTTCCTCCCCTGGTACTCGGGTGCAACATTCCAGACGCTTTACTAACACTCTCCCGACTTGGAGAGTCAGTCCCTTTAACCTGCTGTTTGGCCCAGTTTGCAATTTCTACGGAAGATGAACAGGAATAGCGAGAACCAATGAGAGACTAGCTGGAGGTGTCTGGACGGGCAAATTTAACTCTCATTTCCCACCAGAAAGAGGAAATAACAAAAGGCTCAGCATGCCGTGCCGGAACCAGATTAGGGCCTGAAGCCATCCAGCGGTCTTGCAGCCAGCTCACAAGAAAACGAGTTGAAGAAAGGAGCTCAGGGGCACTGTAATTCACAAACCTGCAGAGTTATAAATGACAGCTATCGTCCAAAAATAGACTGAAGTAAGGCTGCCAAGAGGACTTGAAAGCGGGGCAGAATTGCAGGAAACCGATTTCAGGAGGTAGACTGCAATTGCACTGAAAGCATAGGAAAAGAGGCAGAACGTCCACAATGATGCACTTGGCCAAAAAGGGCGTATGCGTTTTTTCCTGAATATATTCAGGAAAAAACGCATACGCGCTTTTTGGCCAACCAAGCAAGCTTGCAAAGGAAATCTGCACTACAATGAAGTCTCACTTCCCCCCGGTCAAAAGGGCCATCTGAAAAAAGTGTAAAATCCAGAAAGGCAGGACAGGCCATGGAGAACTGGGAGCCTTGTTATGCTGATGGGCGGGATATAAATTGCCAACAACCACATGGGAGAAGTGTATGGTGTTTCCTGAAACATCGAGAAAACAAAGCAACAGAGCCTAGGGCACTTCCACTTATGGTCCTATAGCTTAGGGAAATTAAAATAAAAAAGACAAAGCCACCCCAAAGATTGGGACGGCTCTGTTTACAAGAACCTCGTTTACAGTACAAGTTCAACATCGCAGAAAATGAAAAATGGATAAAGAAGCTGTGGTATATACCTACAAAGCAATAACACTCAGCAATGAAATCTGTGTCATCAGGCCCTTAGGAGCACAATGAGTGGATTCAGGTATGATGATTCTAACTGAAGTAAGTCACACAGAAAAAGAAACATCATAAGATATCAGTAATACACGGAATGTAAACTTGGCTACACAGGAACTGAATTACAGAACAGAACAGGGTCTCAAATTTAGAAAACCAACTTATGCTTGCTTAAGGGTAAAGGTGAGTTGGGGTGCTGCATAAAACCAGAGATTGAAATGAGCACAGATAAAGTTCCTTAAGCCAAATATGGAATAGACAAGAGCTACTCCTTGCTCAATGAAATGGACTCAACACCGCATATTAAACGCCTAAGAATGTACCTGACTAGTAAGTATCTTAAAACCTATGGATTGCTATGTCTCCGAAAGAGAATCAAGCATGTGTACAGGGGCATAAACGCAGGAGTGATAGGATTGGAGAGGTTCGGTGAGCAAATGAAGACCCTTTGAAGTCATATTGCATGGTACCCATTCCACAGGTTTCAACTACCCAGGTTTTAGGTATTCTTCCTTCAGCTAAAACATGCATGTGGAACCCAGAGTATGATCAACCATGTGATCGGGAGACGTGTTCCAATATGTCTCAGTTTTCGTACCCTGGTACTCGGGTGCAACATTCCAGACGCTTTACTAACACTCTCCCGACTTGGAGAGTCAGTCCCTTTAACCTCCTGTTTGGCCCAGTTTGCAATTTCTACGGAAGATGAACAGGAATAGCGAGAACCAATGAGAGACTAGCTGGAGGTGTCTGGACGGGCAAATTTAACTCTCATTTCCCACCAGGAAGAGGAATTAACCAAAGGCTCAGCGTGCCGTGCCGGAACCAGATTAGGGCCTGAAGCCATCCTGCGGTGTTGCGGCCAGCTCACAAGAAAGCGAGTTGAAGAAAGGAGCTCAGGGGCACTGTAATTCACAAACCTGCAGAGTTATAAATGACAGCTATCGTCCAAAAATATACTGAAGTAAGCCTGCCAAGAGGACTTGAAAGCGGGGCAGCATTGCAGGAAACCGATTTAAGGAGGTAGACTGGAATTGTATGGAAAGCATAGGAAAAGAGGCAGAACGTCCACAATGATGCACTTGGCCAAAAAGGGCGTATGCGTTTTTTCCTGAATATATTCAGGAAAAAACGCATACGCCCTTTTTGGCCAACCAAGCAAGCTTGCAAAGGAAATCTGCACTACAATGAAGTCTCACTTCCCCCCGGTCAAAAGGGCCATCTGAAAAAAGTGTAAAATCCAGAAAGGCAGGACAGGCCATGGAGAACTGGGAGCCTTGTTATGCTGATGGGCGGGATGTAAATTGCCAACAACCACTCGGGAGAAGTGTATGGTGTTTCCTGAAACATCTAAAAAACAAAGCAACAGAACCTAGGGCACTTCCACTTATGGTCATATAGCTTAGGGAAATTAAAATGAAAAAGACACAGCCACCCCAAAGTTTGGAACGGCTCTGTTTACAAGAACCTCGTTTACAGTACAAGTTCAACATCGCAGAAAGTGAAAAATGGATAAAGAAGTTGTGGTATTTACTTACAAGGCAATATCACTCAGCAATGAAATCTGTGTCATCAGGCCCTTAGCAGCACAATGAGTGGATTCAGGTATGATGATTCTAACTGAAATAAGTCACACAGAAAAAGAAACATCATAAGATATCAGTAATACACGGAATGTAAACTTGGCTACACAGGAACTGAATTACAGAACAGAACAGGGTCTCTAATTTAGAAAACCAACTTATGCTTGCTTAAGGGTTAAGGTGAGTTGGGGTGCTGCATAAAACCAGAGATTGAAATGAGCACAGATAAAGTTCCTTAAGTCAAATATGGAATAGACAAGAGCTACTCCTTGCTCAACGAAATGGACTCAACACCGCATATTAAACGCCTAAGAATGTACCTGACTAGTAAGTATCTTAAAACCTATGGATTGCTATGTCTCCGAAAGAGAATCAAGCATGTGTACAGGGGCATAAACGCAGCAGTGATAGGATTGGAGAGGTTCGGTGAGCAAATGAAGACACTTTGAAGTCATATTGCATGGTACCCATTACACGGGTCTTAACTCTCCAGGTTTAAGGTATTCTTCCTTCAGCTAAAACATGCATGTGGAACCCAAGTATGATCAACCATGTGAACGGGAGACGTGTTCAAATATGTCTCAGTTTTCCTCCCCTGGTACTCGGGTGCAACATTCCAGACGCTTTACTAACACTCTCCCCACTTGGAGAGTCAGCGCCTTTAACCTCCTGTTTGGCCCAGTTTGCAATTTCTGCGGAAGATGAACAGGAATAGCGAGAACCAATGAGAGGCTAGCTGGAGGTGTCTGGACGGGCAAATTTAACTCTCATTTCCCACCAGGAAGAGGAAATAACCAAAGGCTCAGCGTGCCGTACCGGAACCAGATTAGGGCCTGAAGCCATCCTGCGGTGTTGCGGCCAGCTCACAAGAAAGCAAGTTGAAGAAAGGAGCTCAGGGGCACTGTAATTCACAAACCTGCAGAGTTATAAATGACAGCTATCGTCCAAAAATATACTGAAGTAAGGCTGCCAAGAGGACTTGAAAGCGGGGCAGAATTGCAGGAAACCGATTTCAGGAGGTAGACTGGAATTGTATGGAAAGCATAGGAAAAGAGGCAGAACGTCCACAATGATGTACTTGGCCAAAAAGGGCGTAGGCGTTTTTTCCTGAATATATTCAGGAAAAAACGCATACGCCCATTTTGGCCAACCAAGCAAGCTTGCAAAGGAAATCTGCACTACAATGAAGTCTCACTTCCCACTGGTCAAAAGGGCCATCTGAAAAAAGTGTAAAATCCAGAAAGGCAGGACAGGCCATGGAGAACTGGGAGCCTTGTTATGCTGATGGGCGGGATGTAAATTGCCAACAACCACTCGGGAGAAGTGTATGGTGTTTCCTGAAACATCTAAAAAACAAAGCAACAGAACCTAGGGCACTTCCACTTATGGTCATATAGCTTAGGGAAATTAAAATCAAAAACACACAGCCACCCCAAAGTTTGGAACGGCTCTGTTTACAAGAACCTAGTTTACAGTACAAGTTCAACATCGCAGAAAGTGAAAAATGGATAAAGAAGTTGTGGTATTTACTTACAAAGCAATATCACTCAGCAATGAAATCTATGTCATCAGGCTCTTAGCAGCACAATGAGTGGATTCAGGTATGATGATTCTAACTGAAGTAAGTCACACAGAAAAAGAAACATCATAAGATATCAGTAATACACGGAATGTAAACTTGGCTACACAGGAACTGAATTACAGAACAGAACAGGGTCTCAAATTTAGAAAACCAACTTATGCTTGCTTAAGGGTAAAGGTGAGTTGGGGTGCTGCATAAAACCAGAGATTGAAATGAGCACAGATAAAGTTCCTTAAGTCAAATATGGAATAGACAAGAGCTACTCCTTGCTCAACGAAATGGACTCAACACCGCATATTAAACGCCTAAGAATGTACCTGACTAGTAAGTATCTTAAAACCTATGGATTGCTATGTCTCCGAAAGAGAATCAAGCATGTGTACAGGGGCATAAACGCAGCAGTGATAGGATTGGAGAGGTTCGGTGAGCAAATGAAGACCCTTTGAAGTCATATTGCATGGTACCCATTACACGGGTCTTAACTCTCCAGGTTTAAGGTATTCTTCCTTCAGCTAAAACATGCATGTGGAACCCAAGTATGATCAACCATGTGAACGGGAGACGTGTTCAAATATGTCTCAGTTTTCCTCCCCTGGTACTCGGGTGCAACATTCCAGACGCTTTACTAACACTCTCCCCACTTGGAGAGTCAGTGCCTTTAACCTCCTGTTTGGCCCAGTTTGCAATTTCTGCGGAAGATGAACAGGAATAGCAAGAACCAATGAGAGGCTAGCTGGAGGTGTCTGGACGGGCAAATTTAACTCTCATTTCCCACCAGGAAGAGGAAATAACCAAAGGCTCAGCGTGCCGTACCGGAACCAGATTAGGGCCTGAAGCCATCCTGCGGTGTTGCGGCCAGCTCACAAGAAAGCAAGTTGAAGAAAGGAGCTCAGGGGCACTGTAATTCACAAACCTGCAGAGTTATAAATGACAGCTATCGTCCAAAAATATACTGAAGTAAGGCTGCCAAGAGTACTTGAAAGCGGGGCAGAATTGCAGGAAACCGATTTCAGGAGGTAGACTGGAATTGTATGGAAAGCATAGGAAAAGAGGCAGAACGTCCACAATGATGCACTTGGCCAAAAAGGGCGTATGCGTTTTTTCCTGAATATATTCAGGAAAAAACGCATACGCCCTTTTTGGCCAACCAAGCAAGCTTGCAAAGGAAATCTGCACTACAATGAAGTCTCACTTCCCCCCGGTCAAAGGGGCCATCTGAAAAATGAGTAAAATCCAGAAAAGCAGGACACACCATGGAGAACTGGGAGCCTTGTTATGCTGATGGGCGGGATGTAAATTGCCAACAACCACTCGGGAGAAGTGTATGGTGTTTCCTGAAACATCTAAAAAACAAAGCAACAGAGCCTAGGGCACTTCCACTTATGGTCCTATAGCTTAGGGAATTTAAAATCAAAAAGACACAGCCACCCCAAAGTTTGGAAAGGCTCTGTTTACAAGAACCTCGTTTACAGTACAAGTTCAACATCGCAGAAAGTGAAAAATGGAGAAAGAAGTTGTGGTATTTACTTACAAAGCAATATCACTCAGCAATGAAATCTGTGTCATCAGGCCCTTAGCAGCACAATGAGTGGATTCAGGTATGATGATTCTAACTGAAATAAGTCACACAGAAAAAGAAACATCATAAGATATCAGTAATACACGGAATGTAAACTTGGCTACACAGGAACTGAATTACAGAACAGAACAGGGTCTCTAATTTAGAAAACCAACTTATGCTTGCTTAAGGGTTAAGGTGAGTTGGGGTGCTGCATAAAACCAGAGATTGAAATGAGCACAGATAAAGTTCCTTAAGTCAAATATGGAATAGACAAGAGCTACTCCTTGCTCAACGAAATGGACTCAACACCGCATATTAAACGCCTAAGAATGTACCTGACTAGTAAGTATCTTAAAACCTATGGATTGCTATGTCTCCGAAAGAGAATCAAGCATGTGTACAGGGGCATAAACGCAGCAGTGATAGGATTGGAGAGGTTCGGTGAGCAAATGAAGACACTTTGAAGTCATATTGCATGGTACCCATTACACGGGTCTTAACTCTCCAGGTTTAAGGTATTCTTCCTTCAGCTAAAACATGCATGTGGAACCCAAGTATGATCAACCATGTGAACGGGAGACGTGTTCAAATATGTCTCAGTTTTCCTCCCCTGGTACTCGGGTGCAACATTCCAGACGCTTTACTAACACTCTCCCCACTTGGAGAGTCAGCGCCTTTAACCTCCTGTTTGGCCCAGTTTGCAATTTCTGCGGAAGATGAACAGGAATAGCGAGAACCAATGAGAGGCTAGCTGGAGGTGTCTGGACGGGCAAATTTAACTCTCATTTCCCACCAGGAAGAGGAAATAACCAAAGGCTCAGCGTGCCGTACCGGAAACAGATTAGGGCCTGAAGCCATCCTGCGGTGTTGCGGCCAGGTCACAAGAAAGCGAGTTGAAGAAAGGAGCTCAGGGGCACTGTAATTCACAAACCTGCAGAGTTATAAATGACAGCTATCGTCCAAAAATATACTGAAGTAAGGCTGCCAAGAGGACTTGAAAGCGGGGCAGAATTGCAGGAAACCGATTTCAGGAGGTAGACTGGAATTGTATGGAAAGCATAGGAAAAGAGGCAGAACGTCCACAATGATGCACTTGGCCAAAAAGGGCGTATGCGTTTTTTCCTGAATATATTCAGGAAAAAACGCATACGCCCTTTTTGGCCAACCAAGCAAGCTTGCAAAGGAAATCTGCACTACAATGAAGTCTCACTTCCCACTGGTCAAAAGGGCCATCTGAAAAAAGTGTAAAATCCAGAAAGGCAGGACAGGCCATGGAGAACTGGGAGCCTTGTTATGCTGATGGGCGGGATGTAAATTGCCAACAACCACTCGGGAGAAGTGTATGGTGTTTCCTGAAACATCTAAAAAACAAAGCAACAGAACCTAGGGCACTGCCACTTATGGTCATATAGCTTAGGGAAATTAAAATCAAAAACACACAGCCACCCCAAAGTTTGGAACGGCTCTGTTTACAAGAACCTAGTTTACAGTACAAGTTCAACATCGCAGAAAGTGAAAAATGGATAAAGAAGTTGTGGTATTTACTTACAAAGCAATATCACTCAGCAATGAAATCTGTGTCATCAGGCCCTTAGCAGCACAATGAGTGGATTCAGGTATGATGATTCTAACTGAAATAAGTCACACAGAAAAAGAAACATCATAAGATATCAGTAATACACGGAATGTAAACTTGGCTACACAGGAACTGAATTACAGAACAGAACAGGGTCTCAAATTTAGAAAACCAACTTATGCTTGCTTAAGGGGAAAGGTGAGTTGGGGTGCTGCATAAAACCAGAGATTGAAATGAGCACACATAAAGTTCCTTAAGCCAAATATGGAATAGACAAGAGCTACTCCTTGCTCAATGAAATGGACTCAACACCCCATATTAAACGCCTAAGAATGTACCTGACTAGTAAGTATCGGAAAACCTATGGATTGCTATGTCTCCGAAAGAGAATCAAGCATGTGTACAGGGGCATAAACGCAGCAGTGATAGGATTGGAGAGGTTCGGTGAGCAAATGAAGACCCTTTGAAGTCATATTGCATGGTACCCATTCCACGGGTTTCAACTACCCAGGTTTAAGGTATTCTTCCTTCAGCTAAAACATGCATGTGGAACCCGAGTATGATCAACCATGTGATCGGGAGACGTGTTCAAATATGTCTCAGTTTTCCTCCCCTGGTACTCGGGTGCAACATTCCAGATGCTTTACTAACACTCTCCCCACTTGGAGAGTCAGTCCCTTTAACCTCCTGTTTGGCCCAGTTTGCAATTTCTGCGGAAGATGAACAGGAATAGCGAGAACCAATGAGAGGCTAGCTGGAGGTGTCTGGACGGGCAAATTTAACTCTCATTTCCCAACAGGAAGAGGAAATAACCAAAGGCTCAGCGTGCCGTACCGGAACCAGATTAGGGCCTGAAGCCATCCTGTGGTGTTGCGGCCACCTCAAAAGAAACCGAGTTGAAGAAAGGAGCTCAGGGGCACTGTAATTCACAAACCTGCAGAGTTATAAATGACAGCTATCGTCCAAAAATAGACTGAAGTAAGGCTGCCAAGAGGACTTGAAAGCGGGGCAGAATTGCAGGAAACCGATTTCAGGAGGTAGACTGGAATTGCATTGAAAGCATAGGAAAAGAGGCAGAACGTCCACAATGATGCACTTGGCCAAAAAGGGCGTATGCGTTTTTTCCTGAATATATTCAGGAAAAAACGCATACGCCCTTTTTGGCCAACCAAGCAAGCTTGCAAAGGAAATCTGCACTACAATGAAGTCTCACTTCCCCCCGGTCAAAAGGGCCATCTGAAAAAAGTGTAAAATCAAGAAAGGCAGGACAGGCCATGGAGAACTGGGAGCCTTGTTATGCTGATGGGCGGGATGTAAATTGCCAACAACCACTCGGGAGAAGTGTATGGTGTTTCCTGAAACATCTAAAAAACAAAGCAACAGAACCTAGGGCACTTCCACTTATGGTCCTATAGCTTAGGGAAATTAAAATCAAAAAGACACAGACACACCAAAGTTTGGAACGGCTCTGTTTACAAGAACCTCGTTTACAGTACAAGTTCAACATCGCAGAAAGTGAAAAATGGATAAAGAAGTTGTGGTATTTACTTACAAAGCAATATCACTCAGCAATGAAATCTGTGTCATCAGGCCCTTAGCAGCACAATGAGTGGATTCAGGTATGATGATTCTAACTGAAATAAGTCACACAGAAAAAGAAACATTATAAGATATCAGTAATACACGGAATGGAAACTTGGCTACACAGGAACTGAATTACAGAACAGAACAGGGACTCAAATTTAGAAAACCAACTTATTCTTGCTTAAGGGTAAAGGTGAGTTGGGGTGCTGCATAAAACCAGAGATTGAAATGAGCACAGATAAAGTTCCTTAAGCCAAATATGGAATAGACAAGAGCTACTCCTTGCTCAACGAAATGGACTCAACACCCCATATTAAACGCCTAAGAATGTACCTGACTAGTAAGTATCTTAAAACCTATGGATTGCTATGTCTCCGAAAGAGAATCAAGCATGTGTACAGGGGCATAAATGCAGCAGTGATAGGATTGGAGAGGTTCGGTGAGCAAATGAAGACCCTTTGAAGTCATATTGCATGGTACCCATTCCACGGGTTTCAACTACCCAGGTTTAAGGTATTCTTCCTTCAGCTAAAACATGCATGTGGAACCTAGAGTATGATCAAACATGTGATCGGGAGATGTGTTCAAATATGTCTCAGTTTTCCTCCCCTGGTACTCGGGTACAACATTCCAGACGCTTTACTAACACTCTCCCCACTTGGAGAGTCAGTCCCTTTAACCTCCTGTTTGGCCCAGTTTGCAATTTCTGCGGAAGATGAACAGGTATAGCGAGAACCAATGAGAGGCTAGCTGGAGGTGTCTGGACGGGCAAATTTAACTCTCATTTTCCACCAGGAAGAGGAATTAACCAAAGGCTCAGCATGCCGGGCCGGAACCAGATTAGGGCCTGAAGCCATCCTGCGGTGTTGCGGCCAGGTCACAAGAAAGCGAGTTGAAGAAAGGAGCTCAGGGGCACTGTAATTCACAAACCTGCAGAGTTATAAATGACAGCTATCGTCCAAAAATAGACTGAAGTAAGGCTGCCAAGAGGACTTGAAAGCGGGGCAGAATTGCAGGAAACCGATTTCAGGAGGTAGACTGGAATTGCATTGAAAGCATAGGAAAAGAGGCAGAACGTCCACAATGATGCACTTGGCCAAAAAGGGCGTATGCGTTTTTTCCTGAATATATTCAGGAAAAAACGCATACGCCCTTTTTGGCCAACCAAGCAAGCTTGCAAAGGAAATCTGCACTACAATGAAGTCTCACTTCCCCCCGGTCAAAAGGGCCATCTGAAAAAAGTGTAAAATCCAGAAAGGCAGGACAGGCCATGGAGAACTGGGAGCCTTGTTATGCTGATGGGTGGGATGTAAATTGCCAACAGACACTCGGGAGAAGTGTATGGTGTTTCCTGAAACATCTAAAAAACAAAGCAACAGAGCCTAGGGCACTGCCACTTATGGTCCTATAGCTTAGGGAAATTAAAATCAAAAAGACACAGCCACCCCAAAGTTTGGGACGGCTCTGTTTACAAGAACCTCGTTTACAGTACAAGTTCAACATCGCAGAAAGTGAAAAATGGAGAAAGAAGTTGTGGTATTTACTTACAAAGCAATATCACTCAGCAATGAAATCTGTGTCATCAGGCCCTTAGCAGCACAATGAGTGGATTCAGGTATGATGATTCTAACTGAAGTAAGTCACACAGAAAAAGAAACATCATAAGATATGAGTAATACACGGAATGTAAACTTGGCTACACAGGAACTGAATTACAGAACAGAACAGGGTCTCAAATTTAGAAAACCAACTTATGCTTGCTTAAGGGTAAAGGTGAGTTGGGGTGCTGCATAAAACCAGAGATTGAAATGAGCACAGATAAAGTTCCTTAAGTCAAATATGGAATAGACAAGAGCTACTCCTTGCTCAATGAAATGGACTCAACACCCCATATTAAACGCCTAAGAATGTACCTGACTAGTAAGTATCTTAAAACCTATGGATTGCTATATCTCCGAAAGAGAATCAAGCATGTGTACAGGGGCATAAACGCAGCAGTGATAGGATTGGAGAGGTTCGGTGAGCAAATGAAGACCCTTTGAAGTCATATTGCATGGTTCCCATTCCACGGGTTTCAACTACCCAGGTTTAAGGTATTCTTCCTTCAGCTAAAACATGCATGTGGAACCTAGAGTATGATCAACCATGTGATCGGGAGATGTGTTCAAATATGTCTCAGTTTTCCTCCCCTGGTACTCGGGTACAACATTCCAGACGCTTTACTAACACTCTCCCCACTTGGAGAGTCAGTCCCTTTAACCTCCTGTTTGGCCCAGTTTGCAATTTCTGCGGAAGATGAACAGGAATAGCGAGAACCAATGAGAGGCTAGCTGGAGGTTTCTGGACGGGCAAATTTAACTCTCATTTTCCACCAGGAAGAGGAATTAACCAAAGGCTCAGCATGCCGGGCCGGAACCAGATTAGGGCCTGAAGCCATCCTGCGGTGTTGCGGCCAGGTCACAAGAAAGCGAGTTGAAGAAAGGAGCTCAGGGGCACTGTAATTCACAAACCTGCAGAGTTATAAATGACAGCTATCGTCCAAAAATAGACTGAAGTAAGGCTGCCAAGAGGACTTGAAAGCGGGGCAGAATTGCAGGAAACCGATTTCAGGAGGTAGACTGGAATTGCATTGAAAGCATAGGAAAAGAGGCAGAACGTCCACAATGATGCACTTGGCCAAAAAGGGCGTATGCGTTTTTTCCTGAATATATTCAGGAAAAAACGCATACGCCCTTTTTGGCCAACCAAGCAAGCTTGCAAAGGAAATCTGCACTACAATGAAGTCTCACTTCCCCCCGGTCAAAAGGGCCATCTGAAAAAAGTGTAAAATCCAGAAAGGCAGGACAGGCCATGGAGAACTGGGAGCCTTGTTATGCTGATGGGCGGGATGTAAATTGCCAACAACCACTCGGGAGAAGTGTATGGTGTTTCCTGAAACATCTAAAAAACAAAGCAACAGAACCTAGGGCACTTCCACTTATGGTCCTATAGCTTAGGGAAATTAAAATCAAAAAGACACAGCCACCCCAAAGTTTGGAACGGCTCTGTTTACAAGAACCTCGTTTACAGTACAAGTTCAACATCGCAGAAAGTGAAAAATGGATAAAGAAGTTGTGGTATTTACTTACAAAGCAATATCACTCATCAATGAAATCTGTGTCATCAGGCCCTTAGCAGCACAATGAGTGGATTCAGGTATGATGATTCTAACTGAAATAAGTCACACAGAAAAAGAAACATCCTAAGATATCACTAATACACGGAATGTAAACTTGGCTACACAGGAACTGAATTACAGAACAGAACAGGGTCTCAAATTTAGAAAACCAACTTATTCTTGCTTAAGAGTAAAGGTGAGTTGGGGTGCTGCATAAAACCAGAGATTGAAATGAGCACAGATAAAGTTCCTTAAGCCAAATATGGAATAGACAAGAGCTACTCCTTGCTCAACGAAATGGACTCAACACCCCATATTAAACGCCTAAGAATGTACCTGACTAGTAAGTATCTTAAAACCTATGGATTGCTATGTCTCCGAAAGAGAATCAAGCATGTGTACAGGGGCATAAATGCAGAAGTGATAGGATTGGAGAGGTTCGGTGAGCAAATGAAGACCCTTTGAAGTCATATTGCATGGTACCCATTCCACGGGTTTCAACTACCCAGGTTTAAGGTATTCTTCCTTCAGCTAAAACATGCATGTGGAACCTAGAGTATGATCAACCATGTGATCGGGAGATGTGTTCAAATATGTCTCAGTTTTCCTCCCCTGGTACTCGGGTACAACATTCCAGACGCTTTACTAACACTCTCCCCACTTGGAGAGTCAGTCCCTTTAACCTCCTGTTTGGCCCAGTTTGCAATTTCTGCGGAAGATGAACAGGAATAGCGAGAACCAATGAGAGGCTAGCTGGAGGTGTCTGGACGGGCAAATTTAACTCTCATTTTCCACCAGGAAGAGGAATTAACCAAAGGCTCAGCATGCCGGGCCGGAACCAGATTAGGGCCTGAAGCCATCCTGCGGTGTTGCGGCCAGGTCACAAGAAAGCGAGTTGAAGAAAGGAGCTCAGGGGCACTGTAATTCACAAACCTGCAGAGTTATAAATGACAGCTATCGTCCAAAAATAGACTGAAGTAAGGCTGCCAAGAGGACTTGAAAGCGGGGCAGAATTGCAGGAAACCGATTTCAGGAGGTAGACTGGAATTGCATTGAAAGCATAGGAAAAGAGGCAGAACGTCCACAATGATGCACTTGGCCAAAAAGGGCATATGCGTTTTTTCCTGAATATATTCAGGAAAAAACGCATATGCCCTTTTTGGCCAACCAAGCAAGCTTGCAAAGGAAATCTGCACTACAATGAAGTCTCACTTCCCCCCGGTCAAAAGGGCCATCTGAAAAAAGTGTAAAATCCAGAAAGGCAGGACAGGCCATGGAGAACTGGGAGCCTTGTTATGCTGATGGGCAGGATGTAAATTGCCAACAGACACTCGGGAGAAGTGTATGGTGTTTCCTGAAACATCTAAAAAACAAAGCAACAGAGCCTAGGGCACTGCCACTTATGGTCCTATAGCTTAGGGAAATTAAAATCAAAAAGACACAGCCACCCCAAAGTTTGGAACGGCTCTGTTTACAAGAACCTCGTTTACAGTACAAGTTCAACATCACAGAAAGTGAAAAATGGATAAAGAAGTTGTGGTATTTACTTACAAAGCAATATCACTCAGCAATGAAATCTGTGTCATCAGGCACTTAGCAGCACAATGAGTGGATTCAGGTATGATGATTCTAACTGAAGTAAGTCACACAGAAAAAGAAACATCATAAGATATCAGTAATACACGGAATGTAAACTTGGCTACACAGGAAATGAATTACAGTACAGAACAGGGTCTCAAATTTAGAAAACCAACTTATGCTTGCTTAAGGGTAAAGGTGAGTTGGGGTGCTGCATAAAACCAGAGATTGAAATGAGCACAGATAAAGTTCCTTAAGTCAAATATGGAATAGACAAGAGCTACTCCTTGCTCAACGAAATGGACTCAACACCGCATATTAAACGGCTAAGAATGTACCTGACTAGTAAGTATCTTAAAACCTATGGATTGCTATGTCTCCGAAAGAGAATCAAGCATGTGTACAGGGGCATAAACGCAGCAGTGATAGGATTGGAGAGGTTCGGTGAGCAAATGAAGACCCTTTGAATTCATATTGCATGGTACCCATTTCACGGGTCTTAACTCTCCAGGTTTAAGGTATTCTTCCTTCAGCTAAAACATGCATGTGGAACCGAAGTATGATCAACCATATGAACGGGAGACGTGTTCAAATATGTCTCAGTTTTCCTCCCCTGGTACTCGGGTGCAACATTCCAGACGCTTTACTAACACTCTCCGCACTTGGAGAGTCAGCGCCTTTAACCTCCTGTTTGGCCCAGTTTGCAATTTCTGCGGAAGATGAACAGGAATAGCGAGAACCAATGAGAGACTAGCTGGAGGTGTCTGGACGGGCAAATTTAACTCTCATTTCCCACCAGGAAGAGGAAATAACCAAAGGCTCAGCGTGCCGTGCCGGAACCAGATTAGGGCCTGAAGCCATCCTGCGGTTTTGCGGCCAGGTCACAAGAAAGCAAGTTGAAGAAAGGAGCTCAGGGGCACTGTAATTCACAAACCTGCAGAGTTATAAATGACAGCTATCATCCAAAAATAGACTGAAGTAAGGCTGCCAAGAGGACTTGAAAGCGGGGCAGAATTGCAGGAAACCGATTTCAGGAGGTAGACTGGAATTGCACTGAAAGCATAGGAAAAGAGGCAGAACGTCCACAATGATGCACTTGGCCAAAAAGGGCGTATGCGTTTTTTCCTGAATATATTCAGGAAAAAACGCATACGCCCTTTTTGGCCAACCAAGCAAGCTTGCAAAGGAAATCTGCACTACAATGAAGTCTCACTTCCCCCCGGTCAAAAGGGCCATCTGAAAAAAGTGTAAAATCCAGAAAGGCAGGACAGGCCATGGAGAACTGGGAGCCTTGTTATGCTGATGGGCGGGATGTAAATTGCCAACAACCACTCGGGAGAAGTGTATGGTGTTTCCTGAAACATCTAAAAAACAAAGCAACAGAGCCTAGGGCACTTCCACTTATGGTCCTATAGCTTAGGGAAATTAAAATCAAAAAGACACAGCCACCCCAAAGTTTGGGACGCCTCCGTTTACAAGAACCTCGTTTACCGTACAAGTTCAATATCACAGAAAGTGAAAAATGGATAAAGAACTTGTGGTACTTACGTACAATGCAGTATCACTCAGCAGTGAAATCTATGTCATCAGGCCCGTAGCAGCATAATGAGTGGATTCAGGTATGATGATTCTAACTGAAATAAGTCACACAGAAAAAGAAACATCATAAGATATCACTAATACACGGAATGTAAACTTGGCTATACAGGAACTGCATTCCAAAACAGAACAGGGTCTCAAATTTAGAAAACCAACTTATGCTTGCTTAAGGGTAAAGGTGAGTTGGGGTGCTGCATAAAACCAGAGATTGAAATGAGCACAGATAAAGTTCCTTAAGCCAAATATGGAATAGACAAGAGCTACTCCTTGCTCAACGAAATGGACTCAACACCGCATATTAAACGCCTAAGAATGTACCTGACTAGTAAGTATCTTAAAACCTATGGATTGCTATGTCTCCGAAAGAGAATCAAGCATGTGTACAGGGGCATAAACGCAGCAGTGATAGGATTGGAGAGGTTCGGTGAGCAAATGAAGACCCTTTGAAGTCATATTGCATGGTACCCATTCCAAGGGTTTCAACTACCCAGGTTTTAGGTATTCTTCCTTCAGCTAAAATATGCATGTGGAACCCAGAGTATGATCAACCATGTGATCGGGAGACGTGTTCAAATATGTCTCAGTTTTCATACCCTGGTACTCGGGTGCAACATTCCAGACGCTTTACTAACACTCTCCCGACTTGGAGAGTCAGTCCCTTTAACCTCCTGTTTGGCCCAGTTTGCAATTTCTGCGGAAGATGAACAGGAATAGCGAGAACCAATGAGAGGCTAGCTGGAGGTGTCTGGACGGGCAAATTTAACTCTCATTTCCCACCAGGAAGAGGAATTAACCAAAGGCTCAGCTTGCCGTACCGGAACCAGATTAGGGCCTGAAGCCATCATGCGGTGTTGCGGCCAGCTCAAAAGAAAGCGAGTTGAAGAAAGGAGCTCAGGGGCACTGTAATTCACAAACCTGCAGAGTTATAAATGACAGCTATCGTCCAAAAATAGACTGAAGTAAGGCTGCCAAGAGGACTTGAAAGCGGGGCAGAATTGCAGGAAACCGATTTCAGGAGGTAGACTGGAATTGCATTGAAAGCATAGGAAAAGAGGCAGAACGTCCACAATGATGCACTTGGCCAAAAAGGGCGTATGCGTTTTTTCCTGAATATATTCAGGAAAAAACGCATACGCCCTTTCTGGCCAACCAAGCAAGCTTGCAAAGGAAATCTGCACTACAATGAAGTCTCACTTCCCCCCGGTCAAAAGGGCCATCTGAAAAAAGTGTAAAATCCAGAAAGGCAACAGTCCATTGAGAACTGGGAGCCTTGTTATGCTGATGGGCGGGATGTAAATTGCCAACAGACACTCGGGAGAAGTGTATGGTGTTTCCTGAAACATCTAAAAAACAAAGCAACAGAGCCTAGGGCACTGCCACTTATGGTCCTATAGCTTAGGGAAATTAAAATCAAAAAGACACAGCCACCCCAAAGTTTGGGACGGCTCTGTTTACAAGAACCTCGTTTACAGTACAAGTTCAACATCGCAGAAAGTGAAAAATGGAGAAAGAAGTTGTGGTATTTACTTACAAAGCAATATCACTCAGCAATGAAATCTGTGTCATCAGGCACTTAACAGCACAATGAGTGGATTCAGGTATGATGATTCTAACTGAAGTAAGTCACACAGAAAAAGAAACATCATAAGATATCAGTAATACACGGAATGTAAACTTGGCTACACAGGAACTGAATTACAGTACAGAACAGGGTCTCAAATTTAGAAAACCAACTTATGCTTGCTTAAGGTTAAAGGTGAGTTGGGGTGCTGCATAAAACCAGAGATTGAAATGAGCACAGATAAAGTTCCTTAAGTCAAATATGGAATAGACAAGAGCTACTCCTTGCTCAACGAAATGGACTCAACACCGCATATTAAACGCCTAAGAATGTACCTGACTAGTAAGTATCTTAAAACCTATGGATTGCTATGTCTCCGAAAGAGAATCAAGCATGTGTACAGGGGCATAAACGCAGCAGTGATAGGATTGGAGAGGTTCGGTGAGCAAATGAAGACCCTTTGAAGTCATATTGCATGGTACCCATTTCACGGGTCTTAACTCTCCAGGTTTAAGGTATTCTTCCTTCAGCTAAAACATGCATGTGGAACCCAAGTATGATCAACCATATGAACGGGAGACGTGTTCAAATATGTCTCAGTTTTCCACCCCTGGTACTCGGGTGCAACATTCCAGACGCTTTACTAACACTCTCCCCACTTGGAGAGTCAGCGCCTTTAACCTCCTGTTTGGCCCAGTTTGCAATTTCTGCGGAAGATGAACAGGAATAGCGAGAACCAATGAGAGACTAGCTGGAGGTGTCTGGACGGGCAAATTTAACTCTCATTTCCCACCAGGAAGAGGAAATAACCAAAGGCTCAGCGTGCCGTGCCGGAACCAGATTAGGGCCTGAAGCCATCCTGCGGTGTTGCGGCCAGGTCACAAGAAAGCAAGTTGTAGAAAGGAGCTCAGGGGCACTGTAATTCACAAACCTGCAGAGTTATAAATGACAGCTATCATCCAAAAATAGACTGAAGTAAGGCTGCCAAGAGGACTTGAAAGCGGGGCAGAATTGCAGGAAACCGATTTCAGGAGGTAGACTGGAATTGCACTGAAAGCATAGGAAAAGAGGCAGAACGTCCACAATGATGCACTTGGCCAAAAAGGGCGTATGCGTTTTTTCCTGAATATATTCAGGAAAAAACGCATACGCCCTTTTTGGCCAACCAAGCAAGCTTGCAAAGGAAATCTGCACTACAATGAAGTCTCACTTCCCCCCGGTCAAAAGGGCCATCTGAAAAAAGTGTAAAATCCAGAAAAGCAGGACAGGCCATGGAGAACTGGGAGCCTTGTTATGCTGATGGGCGGGATGTAAATTGCCAACAACCACTCTGGAGAAGTGTATGGTGTTTCCTGAAACATCTAAAAAACAAAGCAACAGAGCCTAGGGCACTTCCACTTATGGTCCTATAGCTTAGGGAAATTAAAATCAAAAAGACACAGCCACCCCAAAGTTTGGGACACCTCCGTTTACAAGAACCTCGTTTACCGTACAAGTTCAATATCACAGAAAGTGAAAAATGGATAAAGAACTTGTGGTACTTACGTACAATGCAGTATCACTCAGCAATGAAATCTATGTCATCAGGCCCGTAGCAGCATAATGAGTGGATTCAGGTACGATGATTCTAACTGAAATA
This sequence comes from Stenella coeruleoalba, assembly GCF_951394435.1. Lineage (NCBI taxonomy): Eukaryota > Metazoa > Chordata > Mammalia > Artiodactyla > Delphinidae > Stenella > Stenella coeruleoalba. The sequence goes on along the minus strand of NW_027645978.1, from coordinate 294,710 downwards.
AGTCACACAAAAAAGAAACATCATAAGATATCACTAATACACGGAATGTAAACTTGGCTACACAGGAACTGAATTCCAAAACAGAACAGGGTCTCAAATTTAGAAAACCAACTTATGCTTGCTTAAGGGGAAAGGTGAGTTGGGTTGCTGCATAAAACCGGAGATTGAAATGAGCACAGATAAAGTTCCTTAAGCCAAATATGGAATAGACAAGAGCTACTCCTTGCTCAACGAAATGGACTCAACACCGCATATTAAACGCCTAAGAATGTACCTGACTAGTAAGTATCTTAAAACCTATGGATTGCTATGTCTCCGAAAGAGAATCAAGCATGTGTACAGGGGCATAAACGCAGCAGTGATAGGATTGGAGAGGTTCGGTGAGCAAATGAAGACCCTTTGAAGTCATATTGCATGGTACCCATTCCACGGGTTTCAACTACCCAGGTTTTAGGTATTCTTCCTTCAGCTAAAACATGCATGTGGAACCCAGAGTATGATCAACCATGTGATCGGGAGACGTGTTCAAATATGTCTCAGTTTTCCTCCCCTGGTACTCGGATGCAACATTCCAGACGCTTTACTAACACTCTCCCCACTTGGAGAGTCAGTCCCTTTAACCTCCTGTTTGGCCCAGTTTGCAATTTCTGCGGAAGATGAACAGGAATAGCGAGAACCAATGAGAGGCTAGCTGGAGGTGTCTGGACGGGCAAATTTAACTCTCATTTCCCACCAGGAAGAGGAATTAACCAAAGGCTCAGCATGCCGGGCCGGAACCAGATTAGGGCCTGAAGCCATCCTGCGGTTTTGCGGCCAGGTCACAAGAAAGCGAGTTGAAGAAAGGAGCTCAGGGGCACTGTAATTCACAAACCTGCAGAGTTATAAATGACAGCTATCGTCCAAAAATAGACTGAAGTAAGGCTGCCAAGAGGACTTGAAAGCGGGGCAGAATTGCAGGAAACCGATTTCAGGAGGTAGACTGGAATTGCATTGAAAGCATAGGAAAAGAGGCAGAACGTCCACAATGATGCACTTGGCCAAAAAGGGCGTATGCGTTTTTTCCTGAATATATTCAGGAAAAAACGCATACGCCCTTTTTGGCCAACCAAGCAAGCTTGCGAAGGAAATCTGCACTACAATGAAGTCTCACTTCCCCCCGGTCAAAAGGGCCATCTGAATACAGTGTAAAATCCAGAAAGGCAGGACAGGCCATGGAGAACTGGGAGCCTTGTTATGCTGATGGGCGGGATGTAAATTGCCAACAGACACTCGGGAGAAGTGTATGGTGTTTCCTGAAACATCTAAAAAACAAAGCAACAGAGCCTAGGGCACTGCCACTTATGGTCCTATAGATTAGGGAAATTAAAATCAAAAAGACACAGCCACCCCAAAGTTTGGGACGCCTCTGTTTACAAGAACCTCGTTTACCGTACAAGTTCAACATCGCAGAAAGTGAAAAATGGATAAAGAAGTTGTGGTATTTACTTACAAAGCAATATCACTCAGCAATGAAATCTATGTCATCAGGCCCTTAGCAGCACAATGAGTGGATTCAGGTATGATGATTCTAACTGAAATAAGTCACACAGAAAAAGAAACATCATAAGATATCAGTAATACACGGAATGTAAACTTGGCTACACAGGAACTGAATTACAGAACAGAACAGGGTCTCAAATTTAGAAAACCAACTTATGCTTGCTTAAGGGTAAAGGTGAGTTGGGGTGCTGCATAAAACCAGAGATTGAAATGAGCACAGATAAAGTTCCTTAAGTCAAATATGGAATAGACAAGAGCTACTCCTTGCTCAACGAAATGGACTCAACACCGCATATTAAACGCCTAAGAATGTACCTGACTAGTAAGTATCTTAAAACCTATGGATTGCTATGTCTCCGAAAGAGAATCAAGCATGTGTACAGGGGCATAAACGCAGCAGTGATAGGATTGGAGAGGTTCGGTGAGCAAATGAAGACCCTTTGAAGTCATATTGCATGGTACCCATTCCACGGGTCTCAACTCTCCAGGTTTAAGGTATTCTTCCTTCAGCTAAAACATGCATGTGGAACCCAAGTATGATCAACCATGTGAACGGGAGACGTGTTCAAATATGTCTCAGTTTTCCTCCCCTGGTACTCGGGTGCAACATTCCAGACGCTTTACTAACACTCTCCCCACTTGGAGAGTCAGCGCCTTTAACCTCCTGTTTGGCCAAGTTTGCAATTTCTGCGGAAGATGAACAGGAATAGCGAGAACCAATGAGAGGCTAGCTGGAGGTGTCTGGACGGGCAAATTTAACTCTCATTTCCCACCAGGAAGAGGAAATAACCAAAGGCTCAGCGTGCCGTACCGGAACCAGATTAAGGCCTGAAGCCATCCTGCGGTGTTGCGGCCAGCTCAAAAGAAAGCGAGTTGAAGAAAGGAGCTCAGGGGCACTGTAATTCACAAACCTGCAGAGTTATAAATGACAGCTATTGTCCAAAAATATACTGAAGTAAGGCTGCCAAGAGGACTTGAAAGCGGGGCAGAATTGCAGGAAACCGATTTCAGGAGGTAGACTGGAATTACATTGAAAGCATAGGAAAAGAGGCAGAACGTCCACAATGATGCACTTGGCCAAAAAGGGCGTATGCGTTTTTTCCTGAATATATTCAGGAAAAAACGCATACGTCCTTTTTGGCCAACCAAGCAAGCTTGCAAAGGAAATCTGCACTACAATGAAGTCTCACTTCCCCCCGGTCAAAAGGGCCATCTGAAAAAAGTGTAAAATCCAGAAAGGCAGGACAGGCCATGGAGAACTGGGAGCCTTGTTATGCTGATGGGCGGGATGTAAATTGCCAACAACCACTCGGGAGAAGTGTATGGTGTTTCCTGAAACATCTAAAAAACAAAGCAACAGAACCTAGGGCACTTCCACTTATGGTCCTATAGCTTAGGGAAATTAAAATCAAAAAGACACAGCCACCCCAAAGTTCGGGACGCCTCTGTTCACAAGAACCTCGTTTACAGTACAAGATCAACATCGCAGAAAGTGAAAAATGGATAAAGAAGTTGTGGTATTTACTTACAAAGCAATATCACTCAGCAATGAAATCTATGTCATCAGGCCCTTAGCATCACAATGAGTGGATGCAGGTATGATGATTCTAACTGAAATAAGTCACACAGAAAATGAAATATCATAAGATATAAGTAATACACGGAATGTAAACTTGGCTACACAGAAACTGAATTACAGAACAGAACAGGGTCTCAAATTTAGAAAACCAACTTATGCTTGCTTAAGGGTAAAGGTGAGTTGGGGTGCTGCATAAAACCAGAGATTGAAATGAGCACAGATAAAGTTCCTTAAGTCAAATATGGAATAGACAAGAGCTACTCCTTGCTCAACGAAATGGACTCAACACCGCATATTAAACGCCTAAGAATGTACCTGACTAGTAAGTATCTTAAAACCTATGGATTGCTATGTCTCCGAAAGAGAATCAAGCATGTGTACAGGGTCATAAACGCAGCAGTGATAGGATTGGAGAGGTTCGGTGAGCAAATGAAGACCCTTTGAAGTCATATTGCATGGTACCCATTCCACGGGTCTCAACTCTCCAGGTTTTAGGTATTCTTCCTTCAGCTAAAACATGCATGTGGAACCCAAGTATGATCAACCATGTGAACGGGAGACGTGTTCAAATATGTCTCAGTTTTCCTCCCCTGGTCCTCGCGTGCAACATTCCAGACGCTTTACTAACACTCTCCCCACTTGGAGAGTCAGCGCCTTTAACCTCCTGTTTGGCCCAGTTTGCAATTTCTGCGGAAGATGAACAGGAATAGCGAGAACCAATGAGAGGCTAGCTGGAGGTGTCTGGACGGGCAAATTTAACTCTCATTTCCCACCAGGAAGAGGAAATAACCAAAGGCTCAGCGTGCCGTACCGGAACCAGATTAGGGCCTGAAGCCATCCTGCGGTGTTGCGGCCAGCTCAAAAGAAAGCGAGTTGAAGAAAGGAGCTCAGGGGCACTGTAATTCACAAACCTGCAGAGTTATAAATGACAGCTATCGTCCAAAAATATACTGAAGTAAGGCTGCCAAGAGGACTTGAAAGCGGGGCAGAATTGCAGGAAACCGATTTCAGGAGGTAGACTGGAATTGCATTGAAAGCATAGGAAAAGAGGCAGAACGTCCACAATGATGCACTTGGCCAAAAAGGGCGTATGCGTTTTTTCCTGAATATATTCAGGAAAAAACGCATACGCCCTTTTTGGCCAACCAAGCAAGCTTGCAAAGGAAATCTGCACTACAATGAAGTCTCACTTCCCCCCAGTCAAAAGGGCCATCTGAAAAAAGTGTAAAATCCAGAAAGGCAGGACAGGCCATGGAGAACTGGGAGCCTTGTTATGCTGATGGGCGGGATGTAAATTGCCAACAACCACTCGGGAGAAGTGTATGGTGTTTCCTGAGACATCTAAAAAAGAAAGCAACAGAACCTAGGGCACTTCCACTTATGGTCATATAGCTTAGGGAAATTAAAATCAAAAAGACACAGCCACCCCAAAGTTTGGAACGGCTCTGTTTACAAGAACCTCGTTTACAGTACAAGTTCAACATCGCAGAAAGTGAAAAATGGATAAAGAAGTTGTGGTATGTACTTACAAAGCAATATCACTCAGCAATGAAATCTGTGTCATCAGGCCCTTAGCAGCACAATGAGTGGATTCAGGTATGATGATTCTAACTGAAGTAAGTCACACAGAAAATGAAACATCATAAGATATCAGTAATACACGGAATGTAAACTTGGCTACACAGGAACTGAATTCCAAAACAGAACAGGGTCTCAAATTTAGAAAACCAACTTATGCTTGCTTAAGGGGAAAGGTGAGTTGGGGTGCTGCATAAAACCGGAGATTGAAATGAGCACAGATAAAGTTCCTTAAGTCAAATATGGAATAGACTAGAGCGACTCCTTGCTCAACGAAATGGACTCAACACCGCATATTAAACGCCTAAGGATGTACCTGACTAGTAAGTATCTTAAAACCTATGGATTGCTATGTCTCCATAAGAGAACCAAGCGTGTGTACAGGGGCAAAAACACAGCAGTGATAGGATTGGAGAGGTTCGGTGAGCAAATGAAGACCCTTTGAAGTCATATTGCATGGTACCCATTCCACGGGTTTCAACTACCCAGGTTTTAGGTATTCTTCCTTCAGCTAAAACATGCATGTGGCACCCAGAGTATGATCAACCATGTGATCGGGAGACGTGTTCAAATATGTCTCAGTTTTCCTCCCCTGGTACTCGGGTGCAACATTCCAGACGCTTTACTAACACTCTCCCCACTTGGAGAGTCAGCCCCTTTAACCTCCTGTTTGGCCCAGTTTGCAATTTCTGCGGAAGATGAACAGGAATAGCGAGAACCAATGAGAGGCTAGCTGGAGGTGTCTGGACGGGCAAATTTAACTCTCATTTCCCACCAGGAAGAGGAATTAACCAAAGGCTCAGCATGCCGGGCCGGAACCAGATTAGGGCCTGAAGCCATCCTGCGGTTTTGCGGCCAGGTCACAAGAAAGCGAGTTGAAGAAAGGAGCTCAGGGGCACTGTAATTCACAAACCTGCAGAGTTATAAATGACAGCTATCGTCCAAAAATAGACTGAAGTAAGGCTGCCAAGAGGACTTGAAAGCGGGGCAGAATTGCAGGAAACCGATTTCAGGAGGTAGACTGGAATTGCATTGAAAGCATAGGAAAAGAGGCAGAACGTCCACAATGATGCACTTGGCCAAAAAGGGCGTATGCGTTTTTTCCTGAATATATTCAGGAAAAAACGCATACGTCCTTTTTGGCCAACCAAGCAAGCTTGCAAAGGAAATCTGCACTACAATGAAGTCTCACTTCCCCCCGGTCAAAAGGGCCATCTGAAAAAAGTGTAAAATCCAGAAAGGCAGGACAGGCCATGGAGAACTGGGAGCCTTGTTATGCTGATGGGCGGGATGTAAATTGCCAACAACCACTCGGGAGAAGTGTATGGTGTTTCCTGAAACATCTAAAAAACAAAGCAACAGAACCTAGGGCACTTCCACTTATGGTCCTATAGCTTAGGGAAATTAAAATCAAAAAGACACAGCCACCCCAAAGTTTGGAATGGCTCTGTTTACAAGAACCTCGTTTACAGTACAAGTTCAACATCGCAGAAAGTGAAAAATGGATAAAGAAGTTGTGGTATTTACTTACAAAGCAATATCACTCAGCAATGAAATCTGTGTCATCAGGCCCTTAGCAGCACAATGAGTGGATTCAGGTATGATGATTCTAACTGAAGTAAGTCACACAGAAAAAGAAACATCATAAGATATCAGTAATACACGGAATGTAAACTTGGCTACACAGGAACTGAATTACAGAACAGAACAGGGTCTCTAATTTAGAAAACCAACTTATGCTTGCTTAAGGGTAAAGGTGAGTTGGGGTGCTGCATAAAACCAGAGATTGAAATGAGCACAGATAAAGTTCCTTAAGTCAAATATGGAATAGACAAGAGCTACTCCTTGCTCAACGAAATGGACTCAACACCGCATATTAAACGCCTAAGAATGTACCTGACTAGTAAGTATCTTAAAACCTATGGATTGCTATGTCTCCGAAAGAGAATCAAGCATGTGTACAGGGGCATAAACGCAGCAGTGATAGGATTGGAGAGGTTCGGTGAGCAAATGAAGACCCTTTGAAGTCATATTGCATGGTACCCATTCCACGGGTCTCAACTCTCCAGGTTTTAGGTATTCTTCCTTCAGCTAAAACATGCATGTGGAACCCAAGTATGATCAACCATGTGAACGGGAGACGTGTTCAAATATGTCTCAGTTTTCCTCCGCTGGTACTCGGGTGCAACATTCCAGACGCTTTACTAACACTCTCCCCACTTGGAGCGTCAGTCCCTTTAACCTCCTGTTTGGCCCAGTTTGCAATTTCTGCGGAAGATGAACAGGAATAGCGAGAACCAATGAGAGGCTAGCTGGAGGTGTCTGGACGGGCAAATTTAACTCTCATTTCCCACCAGGAAGAGGAATTAACCAAAGGCTCAGCGTGCCGGGCCGGAACCATATTAGGGCCTGAAGCCATCCTGCGGTGTTGCGGCCAGGTCACAAGAAAGCGAGTTGAAGAAAGGAGCTCAGGGGCACTGTAATTCACAAACCTGCAGAGTTATAAATGACAGCTATCGTCCAAAAATAGACTGAAGTAAGGCTGCCAAGAGGACTTGAAAGCGGGGCAGAATTGCAGGAAACCGATTTCAGGAGGTAGACTGGAATTGCATTGAAAGCATAGGAAAAGAGGCAGAACGTCCACAATGATGCACTTGGCCAAAAAGGGCGTATGCGTTTTTTCCTGAATATATTCAGGAAAAAACGCATACGCCCTATTTGGCCAACCAAGCAAGCTTGCAAAGGAAATCTGCACTACAATGAAGTCTCACTTCCCCCCGGTCAAAAGGGCCATCTGAAAAAAGTGTAAAATCCAGAAAGGCAGGACAGGCCATGGAGAACTGGGAGCCTTGTTATGCTGATGGGCGGGATGTAAATTGCCAACAGACACTCGGGAGAAGTGTATGGTGTTTCCTGAAACATCTAAAAAACAAAGCAACAGAGCCTAGGGCACTGCCACTTATGGTCGTATAGCTTAGGGAAATTAAAATCAAAAAGACACAGCCACCCCAAAGTTTGGAACGGCTCTGTTTACAAGAACCTCGTTTACAGTACAAGTTCAACATCGCAGAAAGTGAAAAATGGATAAAGAAGTTGTGGTATTTACTTACAAAGCAATATCACTCAGCAATGAAATCTATGTCATCAGGCCCTTAGCAACACAATGAGTGGATTCAGGTATGATGATTCTAACTGAAATAAGTCACACAGAAAAAGAAACATCATAAGATATCAGTAATACACGGAATGTAAACTTGGCTACACAGGAACTGAATTACAGAACAGAACAGGGTCTCAAATTTAGAAAACCAACTTATGCTTGCTTAAGGGGAAAGGTGAGTTGGGGTGCTGCATAAAACCAGAGATTGAAATGAGCACAGATAAAGTTCCTTAAGTCAAATATGGAATAGACAAGAGCTACTCCTTGCTCAACGAAATGGACTCAACACCGCATATTAAACGCCTAAGAATGTACCTGACTAGTAAGTATCGTAAAACCTATGGATTGCTATGTCTCCAAAAGAGAATCAAGCATGTGTACAGGGGCATAAACGCAGCAGTGATAGGATTGGAGAGGTTCGGTGAGCAAATGAAGACCCTTTGAAGTCATATTGCATGGTACCCATTCCACGGGTCTCAACTCTCCAGGTTTAAGGTATTCTTCCTTCAGCTAAAACATGCATGTGGAACCCAAGTATGATCAACCATGTGAACGGGAGACGTGTTCAAATATGTCTCAGTTTTCCTCCGCTGGTACTCGGGTGCAACATTCCAGATGCTTTACTAACACTCTCCCCACTTGGAGAGTCAGCGCCTTTAACCTCCTGTTTGGCCCAGTTTGCAATTTCTGCGGAAGATGAACAGGAATAGCGAGAACCAATGAGAGGCTAGCTGGAGGTGTCTGGACGGGCAAATTTAACTCTCATTTCCCACCAGGAAGAGGAAACAACCAAAGGCTCAGCGTGCCGTACCGGAACCAGATTAGGGCCTGAAGCCATCCTGCGGTGTTGCGGCCAGCTCAAAAGAAAGCGAGTTGAAGAAAGGAGCTCAGGGGCACTGTAATTCACAAACCTGCAGAGTTATAAATGACAGCTATCGTCCAAAAATAGACTGAAGTAAGGCTGCCAAGAGGACTTGAAAGCGGGGCAGAATTGCAGGAAACCGATTTCAGGAGGTAGACTGGAATTGCATTGAAAGCATAGGAAAAGAGGCAGAACGTCCACAATGATGCACTTGGCCAAAAAGGGCGTATGCGTTTTTTCCTGAATATATTCAGGAAAAAACGCATACGCCCTTTTTGGCCAACCAAGCAAGCTTGCAAAGGAAATCTGCACTACAATGAAGTCTCACTTCCCCCCGGTCAAAAGGGCCATCTGAAAAAAGTGTAAAATCCAGAAAGGTAGGACAGGCCATGGAGAACTGGGAGCCTTGTTATGCTGATGGGCGGGATGTAAATTGCCAACAACCACTCGGGAGAAGTGTATGGTGTTTCCTGAAACATCTAAAAAACAAAGCAACAGAACCTAGGGCACTTCCACTTATGGTCCTATAGCTTAGGGAAATTAAAATCAAAAAGACACAGCCACCCCAAAGTTTGGAACGGCTCTGTTTACAAGAACCTCGTTTACAGTACAAGTTCAACATCGCAGAAAGTGAAAAATGGATAAAGAAGTTGTGGTATTTACTTACAAAGCAATATCACTCAGCAATGAAATCTGTGTCATCAGGCCCTTAGCAGCACAATGAGTGGATTCAGGTATGATGATTCTAACTGAAATAAGTCACACAGAAAAAGAAACATCATAAGATATCAGTAATACACGAAATGGAAACTTGGCTACACAGGAACTGAATTACAGAACAGAACAGGGTCTCAAATTTAGAAAACCAACTTATTCTTGCTTAAGGGTAAAGGTGAGTTGGGGTGCTGCATAAAACCAGAGATTGAAATGAGCACAGATAAAGTTCCTTAAGCCAAATATGGAATAGACAAGAGCTACTCCTTGCTCAACGAAATGGACTCAACACCCCATATTAAACGCCTAAGAATGTACCTGACTAGTAAGTATCTTAAAACCTATGGATTGCTATGTCTCCGAAAGAGAATCAAGCATGTGTACAGGGGCATAAACGCAGCAGTGATAGGATTGGAGAGGTTCGGTGAGCAAATGAAGACCCTTTGAAGTCATATTGCATGGTACCCATTCCACGGGTTTCAACTACCAATGTTTAAGGTATTCTTCCTTCAGCTAAAACATGCATGTGGAACCTAGAGTATGATCAACCATGTGATCGGGAGACGTGTTCAAATATGTCTCAGTTTTCCTCCCATGGTACTCGGGTGCAACATTCCAGACGCTTTACTAACACTCTCCCCACTTGGAGAGTCAGTCCCTTTAACCTCCTGTTTGGCCCAGTTTGCAATTTCTGCGGAAGATGAACAGGAATAGCGAGAACCAATGAGAGGCTAGCTGGAGGTGTCTGGACGGGCAAATTTAACTCTCATTTCCCACCAGGAAGAGGAAATAAACAAAGGCTCAGCGTGCCGTACCGGAACCAGATTAGGGCCTGAAGCCATCCTGCGGTGTTGCGGCCAGCTCAAAAGAAAGCGAGTTGAAGAAAGGAGCTCAGGGGCACTGTAATTCACAAACCTGCAGAGTTATAAATGACAGCTATCGTCCAAAAATAAACTGAAGTAAGGCTGCCAAGAGGACTTGAAAGCGGGGCAGAATTGCAGGAAACCAATTTCAGGAGGTAGACTGGAATTGCATTGAAAGCATAGGAAAAGAGGCAGAACGTCCACAATGATGCACTTGGCCAAAAAGGGCGTATGCGTTTTTTCCTGAATATATTCAGGAAAAAACGCATACGCCCTTTTTGGCCAACCAAGCAAGCTTGCAAAGGAAATCTGCACTACAATGAAGTCTCACTTCCCCCCAGCCAAAAGGGTCATCTGAAAAAAGTGTAAAATCCAGAAAGGCAGGACAGGCCATGGAGAACTGGTAGCCTTGTTATGCTGATGGGCGGGATGTAAACTGCCAACAACCACTCGGGAGAAGTGTATGGTGTTTCCTGAAACATCTAAAAAACAAAGCAACAGAACCTAGGGCACTTCCACTTATGGTCCTATAGCTTAGGGAAATTAAAATCAAAAAGACACAGCCACCCCAAAGTTTGGAACGGCTCTGTTTACAAGAACCTCGTCTACAGTACAAGTTCAACATCGCAGAAAGTGAAAAATGGATAAAGAAGTTGTGGTATTTACTTACAAAGCAATATCACTCAGCAATGAAATCTGTGTCATCAGGCCCTTAGCAGCACAATGAGTGGATTCAGGTATGATGATTCTAACTGAAATAAGTCACACAGAAAAAGAAACATCATAAGATATCAGTAATACACGGAATGTAAACTTGGCTACACAGGAACTGAATTACAGAACAGAACAGGGTCTCAAATTTAGAAAACCAACTTATGCTTGCTTAAGGGTAAAGGTGAGTTGGGGTGCTGTATAAAACCAGAGATTGAAATGAGCACAGATAAAGTTCCTTAAGTCAAATATGGAATAGACAAGAGCTACTCCTTGCTCAACGAAATGGACTCAACACCGCATATTAAACGCCTAAGAATGTACCTGACTAGTAAGTATCTTAAAACCTATGGATTGCTATGTCTCCGAAAGAGAATCAAGCATGTGTACAGGGGCATAAACGCAGCAGTGATAGGATTGGAGAGGTTCGGTGAGCAAATGAAGACCCTTTGAAGTCATATTGCATGGTACCCATTACACGGGTCTCAACTCTCCAGGTTTAAGGTATTCTTCCTTCAGCTAAAACATGCATGTGGAACCCAAGTATGATCAACCATGTGAACGGGAGACGTGTTCAAATATGTCTCAGTTTTCCCCCCCTGGTACTCGGGTGCAACATTCCAGACGCTTTACTAACACTCTCCCCACTTGGAGAGTCAGCGCCTTTAACCGCCTGTTTGGCCCAGTTTGCAATTTCTGCGGAAGATGAACAGGAATAGCGAGAACCAATGAGAGACTAGCTGGAGGTGTCTGGACGGGCAAATTTAACTCTCATTTCCCACCAGAAAGAGGAAATAACCAACGGCTCAGCGTGCCGTGCCGGAACCAGATTAGGGCGTGAAGCCATCCTGCGGTGTTGAGGCCAGGTCACAAGAAAGCAAGTTGAAGAAAGGAGCTCAGGGGCACTGTAATTCACAAACCTGCAGAGTTATAAATGACAGCTATCGTGCAAAAATAGACTGAAGTAAGGCTGCCAAGAGGACTTGAAAGCGGGGCAGAATTGCAGGAAACCGATTTCAGGAGGTAGACTGGAATTGCATTGAAAGCATAGGAAAAGAGGCAGAACGTCCACAATGATGCACTTGGCCAAAAAGGGCGTATGCGTTTTTTCCTGAATATATTCAGGAAAAAACGCATACGCCCTTTTTGGCCAACCAAGCAAGCTTGCAAAGGAAATCTGCACTACAATGAAGTCTCACTTCCCCCCGGTCAAAAGGGCCATCTGAAAAAAGTGTAAAATCCAGAAAGGCAGGACAGGCCATGGAGAACTGGGAGCCTTGTTATGCTGATGGGCGGGATGTAAATTGCCAACAACCACTCGGGAGAAGTGTATGGTGTTTCCTGAAACATCTAAAAAACAAAGCAACAGAACCGAGGGCACTTCCACTTATGGTCCTATAGCTTAGGGAAATTAAAATCAAAAAGACACAGCCACCCCAAAGTTTGGAACGGCTCTGTTTACAAGAACCTCGTTTACAGTACAAGTTCAACATCGCAGAAAGTGAAAAATGGATAAAGAAGTTGTGGTATTTACTTACAAAGCAATATCACTCAGCAATGAAATCTGTGTCATCAGGCCCTTAGCAGCACAATGAGTGGATTCAGGTATGATGATTCTAACTGAAATAAGTCACACAGAAAAAGAAACATCATAAGATATCAGTAATACACGGAATGTAAACTTGGCTACACAGGAACTGAATTACAGAACAGAACAGGGTCTCAAATTTAGAAAACCAACTTATTCTTGCTTAAAGGTAAAGGTGAGTTGGGGTGCTGCATAAAACCAGAGATTGAAATGAGCACAGATAAAGTTCCTTAAGCCAAATATGGAATAGACAAGAGCTACTCCTTGCTCAACAAATTGACTAAACACACCATATTAAACGCCTAAGAATGTACCTGACTAGTAAGTATCTTAAAACCTATGGATTGCTATGTCTCCGAAAGAGAATCAAGCATGTGTACAGGGGCATAAACGCAGCAGTGATAGGATTGGAGAGGTTCGGTGAGCAAATGAAGACCCTTTGAAGTCATATTGCATGGTACCCATTCCACGGGTCTCAACTCTCCAGGTTTTAGGTATTCTTCCTTCAGCTAAAACATGCATGTGGAACCCAAGTATGATCAACCATGTGAACGGGAGACGTGTTCAAATATGTCTCAGTTTTCCTCCCCTGGTACTCGGGTGCAACATTCCAGACGCTTTACTAACACTCTCCCCACTTGGAGAGTCAGCGCCTTTAACCTCCTGTTTGGCCCAGTTTGCAATTTCTGCGGAAGATGAACAGGAATAGCGAGAACCAATGAGAGGCTAGCTGGAGGTGTCTGGACGGGCAAATTTAACTCTCATTTCCCACCAGGAAGAGGAATTAACCAAAGGCTCAGCATGCCGGGCCGGAACCAGATTAGGGCCTGAAGCCATCCTGCGGTGTTGCGGCCAGGTCACAAGAAAGCGAGTTGAAGAAAGGAGCTCAGGGGCACTGTAATTCACAAACCTGCAGAGTTATAAATGACAGCTATCGTCCAAAAATAGACTGAAGTAAGGCTGCCAAGAGGACTTGAAAGCGGGGCAGAATTGCAGGAAACCGATTTCAGGAGGTAGACTGGAATTGCATTGAAAGCATAGGAAAAGAGGCAGAACGTCCACAATGATGCACTTGGCCAAAAAGGGCGTATGCGTTTTTTCCTGAATATATTCAGGAAAAAACGCATACGCCCTTTTTGGCCAACCAAGCAAGCTTGCAAAGGAAATCTGCACTACAATGAAGTCTCACTTCCCCCCGGTCAAAAGGGCCATCTGAAAAAAGTGTAAAATCCAGAAAGGCAGGACAGGCCATGGAGAACTGGGAGCCTTGTTATGCTGATGGGCGGGATGTAAATTGCCAACAACCACTCGGGAGAAGTGTATGGTGTTTCCTGAAACATCTAAAAAACAAAGCAACAGAGCCTAGGGCACTTCCACTTATGGTCCTATAGCTTAGGGAAATTAAAATCAAAAAGACACAGCCACCCCAAAGTTTGGAACGGCTCTGTTTACAAGAACCTCGTTTACAGTACAAGTTCAACATCGCAGAAAGTGAAAAATGGATAAAGAAGTTGTGGTATTTACTTACAAAGCAATATCACTCAGCAATGAAATCTGTGTCATCAGGCCCTTAGCAGCACAATGAGTGGATTCAGGTATGATGATTCTAACTGAAATAAGTCACACAGAAAAAGAAACATCATAAGATATCAGTAATACACAGAATGTAAACTTGGCTACACAGGAACTGAATTACAGAACAGAACAGGGTCTCAAATTTAGAAAACCAACTTATTCTTGCTTAAGGGGAAAGGTGAGTTGGGGTGCTGCATAAAACCAGAGATTGAAATGAGCACAGATAAAGTTCCTTAAGCCAAATATGGAATAGACAAGAGCTACTCCTTGCTCAACGAAATGGACTCAACACCCCATATTAAACGCCTAAGAATGTACCTGACTAGTAAGTATCTTAAAACCTATGGATTGCTATGTCTCCGAAAGAGAATCAAGCATATGTACAGGGGCGTAAACGCAGCAGTGATAGGATTGGAGAGGTTCGGTGAGCAAATGAAGACCCTTTGAAGTCATATTGCATGGTACCCATTCCACGGGTTTCAACTACCAAGGTTTAAGGTATTCTTCCTTCAGCTAAAACATGCATGTGGAACCTAGAGTATGATCAACCATGTGACCGGGAGACGTGTTCAAATATGTCTCAGTTTTCCTCCGCTGGTACTCGGGTGCAACATTCCAGACGCTTTACTAACACTCTCCCCACTTGGAGCGTCAGTCCCTTTAACCTCCTGTTTGGCCCAGTTTGCAATTTCTGCGGAAGATGAACAGGAATAGCGAGAACCAATGAGAGGCTAGCTGGAGGTGTCTGGACGGGCAAATTTAACTCTCATTTCCCACCAGGAAGAGGAATTAACCAAAGGCTCAGCGTGCCGGGCCGGAACCATATTAGGGCCTGAAGCCATCCTGCGGTGTTGCGGCCAGGTCACAAGAAAGCGAGTTGAAGAAAGGAGCTCAGGGGCACTGTAATTCACAAACCTGCAGAGTTATAAATGACAGCTATCGTCCAAAAATAGACTGAAGTAAGGCTGCCAAGAGGACTTGAAAGCGGGGCAGAATTGCAGGAAACCGATTTCAGGAGGTAGACTGGAATTGCATTGAAAGCATAGGAAAAGAGGCAGAACGTCCACAATGATGCACTTGGCCAAAAAGGGCGTATGCGTTTTTTCCTGAATATATTCAGGAAAAAACGCATACGCCCTATTTGGCCAACCAAGCAAGCTTGCAAAGGAAATCTGCACTACAATGAAGTCTCACTTCCCCCCGGTCAAAAGGGCCATCTGAAAAAAGTGTAAAATCCAGAAAGGCAGGACAGGCCATGGAGAACTGGGAGCCTTGTTATGCTGATGGGCGGGATGTAAATTGCCAACAGACACTCGGGAGAAGTGTATGGTGTTTCCTGAAACATCTAAAAAACAAAGCAACAGAGCCTAGGGCACTGCCACTTATGGTCGTATAGCTTAGGGAAATTAAAATCAAAAAGACACAGCCACCCCAAAGTTTGGAACGGCTCTGTTTACAAGAACCTCGTTTACAGTACAAGTTCAACATCGCAGAAAGTGAAAAATGGATAAAGAAGTTGTGGTATTTACTTACAAAGCAATATCACTCAGCAATGAAATCTATGTCATCAGGCCCTTAGCAACACAATGAGTGGATTCAGGTATGATGATTCTAACTGAAATAAGTCACACAGAAAAAGAAACATCATAAGATATCAGTAATACACGGAATGTAAACTTGGCTACACAGGAACTGAATTACAGAACAGAACAGGGTCTCAAATTTAGAAAACCAACTTATGCTTGCTTAAGGGGAAAGGTGAGTTGGGGTGCTGCATAAAACCAGAGATTGAAATGAGCACAGATAAAGTTCCTTAAGTCAAATATGGAATAGACAAGAGCTACTCCTTGCTCAACGAAATGGACTCAACACCGCATATTAAACGCCTAAGAATGTACCTGACTAGTAAGTATCTTAAAACCTATGGATTGCTATGTCTCCAAAAGAGAATCAAGCATGTGTACAGGGGCATAAACGCAGCAGTGATAGGATTGGAGAGGTTCGGTGAGCAAATGAAGACCCTTTGAAGTCATATTGCATGGTACCCATTCCACGGGTCTCAACTCTCCAGGTTTAAGGTATTCTTCCTTCAGCTAAAACATGCATGTGGAACCCAAGTATGATCAACCATGTGAACGGGAGACGTGTTCAAATATGTCTCAGTTTTCCTCCCCTGGTACTCGGGTGCAACATTCCAGATGCTTTACTAACACTCTCCCCACTTGGAGAGTCAGCGCCTTTAACCTCCTGTTTGGCCCAGTTTGCAATTTCTGCGGAAGATGAACAGGAATAGCGAGAACCAATGAGAGGCTAGCTGGAGGTGTCTGGACGGGCAAATTTAACTCTCATTTCCCACCAGGAAGAGGAAACAACCAAAGGCTCAGCGTGCCGTACCGGAACCAGATTAGGGCCTGAAGCCATCCTGCGGTGTTGCGGCCAGCTCAAAAGAAAGCGAGTTGAAGAAAGGAGCTCAGGGGCACTGTAATTCACAAACCTGCAGAGTTATAAATGACAGCTATCGTCCAAAAATAGACTGAAGTAAGGCTGCCAAGAGGACTTGAAAGCGGGGCAGAATTGCAGGAAACCGATTTCAGGAGGTAGACTGGAATTGCATTGAAAGCATAGGAAAAGAGGCAGAACGTCCACAATGATGCACTTGGCCAAAAAGGGCGTATGCGTTTTTTCCTGAATATATTCAGGAAAAAACGCATACGCCCTTTTTGGCCAACCAAGCAAGCTTGCAAAGGAAATCTGCACTACAATGAAGTCTCACTTCCCCCCGGTCAAAAGGGCCATCTGAAAAAAGTGTAAAATCCAGAAAGGTAGGACAGGCCATGGAGAACTGGGAGCCTTGTTATGCTGATGGGCGGGATGTAAATTGCCAACAACCACTCGGGAGAAGTGTATGGTGTTTCCTGAAACATCTAAAAAACAAAGCAACAGAACCTAGGGCACTTCCACTTATGGTCCTATAGCTTAGGGAAATTAAAATCAAAAAGACACAGCCACCCCAAAGTTTGGAACGGCTCTGTTTACAAGAACCTCGTTTACAGTACAAGTTCAACATCGCAGAAAGTGAAAAATGGATAAAGAAGTTGTGGTATTTACTTACAAAGCAATATCACTCAGCAATGAAATCTGTGTCATCAGGCCCTTAGCAGCACAATGAGTGGATTCAGGTATGATGATTCTAACTGAAATAAGTCACACAGAAAAAGAAACATCATAAGATATCAGTAATACACGAAATGGAAACTTGGCTACACAGGAACTGAATTACAGAACAGAACAGGGTCTCAAATTTAGAAAACCAACTTATTCTTGCTTAAGGGTAAAGGTGAGTTGGGGTGCTGCATAAAACCAGAGATTGAAATGAGCACAGATAAAGTTCCTTAAGCCAAATATGGAATAGACAAGAGCTACTCCTTGCTCAACGAAATGGACTCAACACCCCATATTAAACGCCTAAGAATGTACCTGACTAGTAAGTATCTTAAAACCTATGGATTGCTATGTCTCCGAAAGAGAATCAAGCATGTGTACAGGGGCATAAACGCAGCAGTGATAGGATTGGAGAGGTTCGGTGAGCAAATGAAGACCCTTTGAAGTCATATTGCATGGTACCCATTCCACGGGTTTCAACTACCAATGTTTAAGGTATTCTTCCTTCAGCTAAAACATGCATGTGGAACCTAGAGTATGATCAACCATGTGATCGGGAGACGTGTTCAAATATGTCTCAGTTTTCCTCCCATGGTACTCGGGTGCAACATTCCAGACGCTTTACTAACACTCTCCCCACTTGGAGAGTCAGTCCCTTTAACCTCCTGTTTGGCCCAGTTTGCAATTTCTGCGGAAGATGAACAGGAATAGCGAGAACCAATGAGAGGCTAGCTGGAGGTGTCTGGACGGGCAAATTTAACTCTCATTTCCCACCAGGAAGAGGAAATAAACAAAGGCTCAGCGTGCCGTACCGGAACCAGATTAGGGCCTGAAGCCATCCTGCGGTGTTGCGGCCAGCTCAAAAGAAAGCGAGTTGAAGAAAGGAGCTCAGGGGCACTGTAATTCACAAACCTGCAGAGTTATAAATGACAGCTATCGTCCAAAAATAAACTGAAGTAAGGCTGCCAAGAGGACTTGAAAGCGGGGCAGAATTGCAGGAAACCAATTTCAGGAGGTAGACTGGAATTGCATTGAAAGCATAGGAAAAGAGGCAGAACGTCCACAATGATGCACTTGGCCAAAAAGGGCGTATGCGTTTTTTCCTGAATATATTCAGGAAAAAACGCATACGCCCTTTTTGGCCAACCAAGCAAGCTTGCAAAGGAAATCTGCACTACAATGAAGTCTCACTTCCCCCCAGCCAAAAGGGTCATCTGAAAAAAGTGTAAAATCCAGAAAGGCAGGACAGGCCATGGAGAACTGGGAGCCTTGTTATGCTGATGGGCGGGATGTAAACTGCCAACAACCACTCGGGAGAAGTGTATGGTGTTTCCTGAAACATCTAAAAAACAAAGCAACAGAACCTAGGGCACTTCCACTTATGGTCCTATAGCTTAGGGAAATTAAAATCAAAAAGACACAGCCACCCCAAAGTTTGGAACGGCTCTGTTTACAAGAACCTCGTCTACAGTACAAGTTCAACATCGCAGAAAGTGAAAAATGGATAAAGAAGTTGTGGTATTTACTTACAAAGCAATATCACTCAGCAATGAAATCTGTGTCATCAGGCCCTTAGCAGCACAATGAGTGGATTCAGGTATGATGATTCTAACTGAAATAAGTCAC
Source organism: Stenella coeruleoalba (assembly GCF_951394435.1). Classification (NCBI taxonomy): domain Eukaryota; kingdom Metazoa; phylum Chordata; class Mammalia; order Artiodactyla; family Delphinidae; genus Stenella; species Stenella coeruleoalba. The sequence continues at coordinate 275,753 of NW_027645978.1, read as the reverse complement.
ACAGAAAAAGAAACATCATAAGATATCAGTAATACACGGAATGTAAACTTGGCTACACAGGAACTGAATTACAGAACAGAACAGGGTCTCAAATTTAGAAAACCAACTTATGCTTGCTTAAGGGTAAAGGTGAGTTGGGGTGCTGTATAAAACCAGAGATTGAAATGAGCACAGATAAAGTTCCTTAAGTCAAATATGGAATAGACAAGAGCTACTCCTTGCTCAACGAAATGGACTCAACACCGCATATTAAACGCCTAAGAATGTACCTGACTAGTAAGTATCTTAAAACCTATGGATTGCTATGTCTCCGAAAGAGAATCAAGCATGTGTACAGGGGCATAAACGCAGCAGTGATAGGATTGGAGAGGTTCGGTGAGCAAATGAAGACCCTTTGAAGTCATATTGCATGGTACCCATTACACGGGTCTCAACTCTCCAGGTTTAAGGTATTCTTCCTTCAGCTAAAACATGCATGTGGAACCCAAGTATGATCAACCATGTGAACGGGAGACGTGTTCAAATATGTCTCAGTTTTCCCCCCCTGGTACTCGGGTGCAACATTCCAGACGCTTTACTAACACTCTCCCCACTTGGAGAGTCAGCGCCTTTAACCTCCTGTTTGGCCCAGTTTGCAATTTCTGCGGAAGATGAACAGGAATAGCGAGAACCAATGAGAGACTAGCTGGAGGTGTCTGGACGGGCAAATTTAACTCTCATTTCCCACCAGAAAGAGGAAATAACCAACGGCTCAGCGTGCCGTGCCGGAACCAGATTAGGGCGTGAAGCCATCCTGCGGTGTTGAGGCCAGGTCACAAGAAAGCAAGTTGAAGAAAGGAGCTCAGGGGCACTGTAATTCACAAACCTGCAGAGTTATAAATGACAGCTATCGTGCAAAAATAGACTGAAGTAAGGCTGCCAAGAGGACTTGAAAGCGGGGCAGAATTGCAGGAAACCGATTTCAGGAGGTAGACTGGAATTGCATTGAAAGCATAGGAAAAGAGGCAGAACGTCCACAATGATGCACTTGGCCAAAAAGGGCGTATGCGTTTTTTCCTGAATATATTCAGGAAAAAACGCATACGCCCTTTTTGGCCAACCAAGCAAGCTTGCAAAGGAAATCTGCACTACAATGAAGTCTCACTTCCCCCCGGTCAAAAGGGCCATCTGAAAAAAGTGTAAAATCCAGAAAGGCAGGACAGGCCATGGAGAACTGGGAGCCTTGTTATGCTGATGGGCGGGATGTAAATTGCCAACAACCACTCGGGAGAAGTGTATGGTGTTTCCTGAAACATCTAAAAAACAAAGCAACAGAACCAAGGGCACTTCCACTTATGGTCCTATAGCTTAGGGAAATTAAAATCAAAAAGACACAGCCACCCCAAAGTTTGGAACGGCTCTGTTTACAAGAACCTCGTTTACAGTACAAGTTCAACATCGCAGAAAGTGAAAAATGGATAAAGAAGTTGTGGTATTTACTTACAAAGCAATATCACTCAGCAATGAAATCTGTGTCATCAGGCCCTTAGCAGCACAATGAGTGGATTCAGGTATGATGATTCTAACTGAAATAAGTCACACAGAAAAAGAAACATCATAAGATATCAGTAATACACGGAATGTAAACTTGGCTACACAGGAACTGAATTACAGAACAGAACAGGGTCTCAAATTTAGAAAACCAACTTATTCTTGCTTAAAGGTAAAGGTGAGTTGGGGTGCTGCATAAAACCAGAGATTGAAATGAGCACAGATAAAGTTCCTTAAGCCAAATATGGAATAGACAAGAGCTACTCCTTGCTCAACAAATTGACTAAACACACCATATTAAACGCCTAAGAATGTACCTGACTAGTAAGTATCTTAAAACCTATGGATTGCTATGTCTCCGAAAGAGAATCAAGCATGTGTACAGGGGCGTAAACGCAGCAGTGATAGGATTGGAGAGGTTCGGTGAGCAAATGAAGACCCTTTGAAGTCATATTGCATGGTACCCATTCCACGGGTTTCAACTACCCAGGTTTAAGGTATTCTTCCTTCAGCTAAAACATGCATGTGGAACCTAGAGTATGATCAACCATGTGACCGGGAGACGTGTTCAAATATGTCTCAGTTTTCCTCCCCTGGTACTCGGGTGCAACATTCCAGACGCTTTACTAACACTCTCCCCACTTGGAGAGTCAGTCCCTTTAACCTCCTGTTTGGCCCAGTTTGCAATTTCTGCGGAAGATGAACAGGAATAGCGAGAACCAATGAGAGGCTAGCTGGAGGTGTCTGGACGGGCAAATTTAACTCTCATTTCCCACCAGGAAGAGGAATTAACCAAAGGCTCAGCATGCCGGGCCGGAACCATATTAGGGCCTGAAGCCATCCTGCGGTGTTGCGGCCAGGTCACAAGAAAGCAAGTTGAAGAAAGGAGCTCAGGGGCACTGTAATTCACAAACCTGCAGAGTTATAAATGACAGCTATCGTCCAAAAATAGACTGAAGTAAGGCTGCCAAGAGGACTTGAAAGCGGGGCAGAATTGCAGGAAACCGATTTCAGGAGGTAGACTGGAATTGCATTGAAAGCATAGGAAAAGAGGCAGAACGTCCACAATGATGCACTTGGCCAAAAAGGGCGTATGCGTTTTTTCCTGAATATATTCAGGAAAAAACGCATACGCCCTTTTTGGCCAACCAAGCAAGCTTGCAAAGGAAATCTGCACTACAATGAAGTCTCACTTCCCCCCGGTCAAAAGGGCCATCTGAAAAAAGTGTAAAATCCAGAAAGGCAGGACAGGCCATGGAGAACTGGGAGCCTTGTTATGCTGATGGGCGGGATGTAAATTGCCAACAGACACTCGGGAGAAGTGTATGGTGTTTCCTGAAACATCTAAAAAACAAAGCAACAGAGCCTAGGGCACTGCCACTTATGGTCGTATAGCTTAGGGAAATTAAAATCAAAAAGACACAGCCACCCCAAAGTTTGGAACGGCTCTGTTTACAAGAACCTCGTTTACAGTACAAGTTCAACATCGCAGAAAGTGAAAAATGGATAAAGAAGTTGTGGTATTTACTTACAAAGCAATATCACTCAGCAATGAAATCTATGTCATCAGGCCCTTAGCATCACAATGAGTGGATTCAGGTATGATGATTCTAACTGAAATAAGTCACACAGAAAAAGAAACATCATAAGATATCAGTAATACACGGAATGTAAACTTGGCTACACAGGAACTGAATTACAGAACAGAACAGGGTCTCAAATTTAGAAAACCAACTTATGCTTGCTTAAGGGTAAAGGTGAGTTGGGGTGCTGCATAAAACCAGAGATTGAAATGAGCACAGATAAAGTTCCTTAAGTCAAATATGGAATAGACAAGAACTACTCCTTGCTCAACGAAATGGACTCAACACCGCATATTAAACGCCTAAGAATGTACCTGACTAGTAAGTATCGTAAAACCTATGGATTGCTATGTCTCCAAAAGAGAATCAAGCATGTGTACAGGGGCATAAACGCAGCAGTGATAGGATTGGAGAGGTTCGGTGAGCAAATGAAGACCCTTTGAAGTCATATTGCATGGTACCCATTACACGGGTCTCAACTCTCCAGGTTTAAGGTATTCTTCCTTCAGCTAAAACATGCATGTGGAACCCAAGTATGATCAACCATGTGAACGGGAGACGTGTTCAAATATGTCTCAGTTTTCCTCCCCTGGTACTCGCGTGCAACATTCCAGACGCTTTACTAACACTCTCCCCACTTGGAGAGTCAGCGCCTTTAACCTCCTGTTTGGCCCAGTTTGCAATTTCTGCGGAAGATGAACAGGAATAGCGAGAACCAATGAGAGGCTAGCTGGAGGTGTCTGGACGGGCAAATTTAACTCTCATTTCCCACCAGGAAGAGGAAACAACCAAAGGCTCAGCGTGCCGTACCGGAACCAGATTAGGGCCTGAAGCCATCCTGCGGTGTTGCGGCCAGGTCACAAGAAAGCGAGTTGAAGAAAGGAGCTCAGGGGCACTGTAATTCACAAACCTGCAGAGTTATAAATGACAGCTATCGTCCAAAAATAGACTGAAGTAAGGCTGCCAAGAGGACTTGAAAGCGGGGCAGAATTGCAGGAAACCGATTTCAGGAGGTAGACTGGAATTGCATTGAAAGCATAGGAAAAGAGGCAGAACGTCCACAATGATGCACTTGGCCAAAAAGGGCGTATGCGTTTTTTCCTGAATATATTCAGGAAAAAACGCATACGCCCTTTTTGGCCAACCAAGCAAGCTTGCAAAGGAAATCTGCACTACAATGAAGTCTCACTTCCCCCCGGTCAAAAGGGCCATCTGAAAAAAGTGTAAAATCCAGAAAGGCAGGACAGGCCATGGAGAACTGGGAGCCTTGTTATGCTGATGGGCGGGATGTAAATTGCCAACAACCACTCGGGAGAAGTGTATGGTGTTTCCTGAAACATCTAAAAAACAAAGCAACAGAACCTAGGGCACTTCCACTTATGGTCCTATAGCTTAGGGAAATTAAAATCAAAAAGACACAGCCACCCCAAAGTTTGGAACGGCTCTGTTTACAAGAACCTCGTTTACAGTACAAGTTCAACATCGCAGAAAGTGAAAAATGGATAAAGAAGTTGTGGTATTTACTTACAAAGCAATATCACTCAGCAATGAAATCTGTGTCATCAGGCCCTTAGCAGCACAATGAGTGGATTCAGGTATGATGATTCTAACTGAAATAAGTCACACAGAAAAAGAAACATCATAAGATATCAGTAATACACGGAATGTAAACTTGGCTACACAGGAACTGAATTACAGAACAGAACAGGGTCTCAATTTTAGAAAACCAACTTATTCTTGCTTAAAGGTAAAGGTGAGTTGGGGTGCTGCATAAAACCAGAGATTGAAATGAGCACAGATAAAGTTCCTTAAGCCAAATATGGAATAGACAAGAGCTACTCCTTGCTCAACGAAATGGACTAAACACACCATATTAAACGCCTAAGAATGTACCTGACTAGTAAGTATCTTAAAACCTATGGATTGCTATGTCTCCGAAAGAGAATCAAGCATGTGTACAGGGGCGTAAACGCAGCAGTGATAGGATTGGAGAGGTTCGGTGAGCAAATGAAGACCCTTTGAAGTCATATTGCATGGTACCCATTCCACGGGTTTCAACTACCCAGGTTTAAGGTATTCTTCCTTCAGCTAAAACATGCATGTGGAGCCTAGAGTATGATCAACCATGTGACCGGGAGACGTGTTCAAATATGTCTCAGTTTTCCTCCCCTGGTACTCGGGTGCAACATTCCAGACGCTTTACTAACACTCTCCCCACTTGGAGAGTCAGTCCCTTTAACCTCCTGTTTGGCCCAGTTTGCAATTTCTGCGGAAGATGAACAGGAATAGCGAGAACCAATGAGAGGCTAGCTGGAGGTGTCTGGACGGGCAAATTTAACTCTCATTTCCCACCAGGAAGAGGAATTAACCAAAGGCTCAGCATGCCGGGCCGGAACCATATTAGGGCCTGAAGCCATCCTGCGGTGTTGCGGCCAGGTCACAAGAAAGCGAGTTGAAGAAAGGAGCTCAGGGGCACTGTAATTCACAAACCTGCAGAGTTATAAATGACAGCTATCGTCCAAAAATAGACTGAAGTAAGGCTGCCAAGAGGACTTGAAAGCGGGGCAGAATTGCAGGAAACCGATTTCAGGAGATAGACTGGAATTGCATTGAAAGCATAGGAAAAGAGGCAGAACGTCCACAATGATGCACTTGGCCAAAAAGGGCGTATGCGTTTTTTCCTGAATATATTCAGGAAAAAACGCATACGCCCTATTTGGCCAACCAAGCAAGCTTGCAAAGGAAATCTGCACTACAATGAAGTCTCACTTCCCCCCGGTCAAAAGGGCCATCTGAAAAAAGTGTAAAATCCAGAAAGGCAGGACAGGCCATGGAGAACTGGGAGCCTTGTTATGCTGATGGGCGGGATGTAAATTGCCAACAGACACTCGGGAGAAGTGTATGGTGTTTCCTGAAACATCTAAAAAACAAAGCAACAGAGCCTAGGGCACTGCCACTTATGGTCGTATAGCTTAGGGAAATTAAAATCAAAAAGACACAGCCACCCCAAAGTTTGGAACGGCTCTGTTTACAAGAACCTCGTTTACAGTACAAGTTCAACATCGCAGAAAGTGAAAAATGGATAAAGAAGTTGTGGTATTTACTTACAAAGCAATATCACTCAGCAATGAAATCTATGTCATCAGGCCCTTAGCATCACAATGAGTGGATTCAGGTATGATGATTCTAACTGAAATAAGTCACACAGAAAAAGAAACATCATAAGATATCAGTAATACACGGAATGTAAACTTGGCTACACAGGAACTGAATTACAGAACAGAACAGGGTCTCAAATTTAGAAAACCAACTTATGCTTGCTTAAGGGTAAAGGTGAGTTGGGGTGCTGCATAAAACCAGAGATTGAAATGAGCACAGATAAAGTTCCTTAAGTCAAATATGGAATAGACAAGAGCTACTCCTTGCTCAACGAAATGGACTCAACACCGCATATTAAACGCCTAAGAATGTACCTGACTAGTAAGTATCGTAAAACCTATGGATTGCTATGTCTCCAAAAGAGAATCAAGCATGTGTACAGGGGCATAAACGCAGCAGTGATAGGATTGGAGAGGTTCGGTGAGCAAATGAAGACCCTTTGAAGTCATATTGCATGGTACCCATTACACGGGTCTCAACTCTCCAGGTTTAAGGTATTCTTCCTTCAGCTAAAACATGCATGTGGAACCCAAGTATGATCAACCATGTGAACGGGAGACGTGTTCAAATATGTCTCAGTTTTCCTCCCCTGGTACTCGGGTGCAACATTCCAGATGCTTTACTAACACTCTCCCCACTTGGAGAGTCAGCACCTTTAACCTCCTGTTTGGCCCAGTTTGCAATTTCTGCGGAAGATGAACAGGAATAGCGAGAACCAATGAGAGGCTAGCTGGAGGTGTCTGGACGGGCAAATTTAACTCTCATTTCCCACCAGGAAGAGGAAACAACCAAAGGCTCAGCGTGCCGTACCGGAACCAGATTAGGGCCTGAAGCCATCCTGCGGTGTTGCGGCCAGCTCAAAAGAAAGCGAGTTGAAGAATGGAGCTCAGGGGCACTGTAATTCACAAACCTGCAGAGTTATAAATGACAGCTATCGTCCAAAAATAGACTGAAGTAAGGCTGCCAAGAGGACTTGAAAGCGGGGCAGAATTGCAGGAAACCGATTTCAGGAGGTAGACTGGAATTGCATTGAAAGCATAGGAAAAGAGGCAGAACGTCCACAATGATGCACTTGGCCAAAAAGGGCGTATGCGTTTTTTCCTGAATATATTCAGGAAAAAACGCATACGCCCTTTTTGGCCAACCAAGCAAGCTTGCAAAGGAAATCTGCACTACAATGAAGTCTCACTTCCCCCCGGTCAAAAGGGCCATCTGAAAAAAGTGTAAAATCCAGAAAAGCAACAGGCAATTGAGAACTGGGAGCCTTGTTATGCTGATGGGCGGGATGTAAATTGCCAACAGACACTTGGGAGAAGTGTATGGTGTTTCCTGAAACATCTAAAAAACAAAGCAACAGAGCCTAGGGCACTGCCACTTATGGTCCTATAGCTTAGGGAAATTAAAATCAAAAAGACACAGCCACCCCAATGTTTGGGACGGCTCTGTTTACAAGAACCTCGTTTACAGTACAAGTTCAACATCGCAGAAAGTGAAAAATGGATAAAGAAGTTGTGGTATTTACTTACAAAGCAATATCACTCAGCAATGAAATCTGTGTCATCAGGCCCTTAGCAGCACAATGAGTGGATTCAGGTATGATGATTCTAACTGAAATAAGTCACACAGAAAAAGAAACATCATAAGATATCAGTAATACACGGAATGTAAACTTGGCTACACAGGAACTGAATTACAGAACAGAACAGGGTCTCAAATTTAGAAAACCAACTTATGCTTGCTTAAGGGTAAAGGTGAGTTGGGGTGCTGCATAAAACCAGAGATTGAAATGAGCACAGATAAAGTTCCTTAAGTCAAATATGGAATAGACAAGAGCTACTCCTTGCTCAACGAAATGGACTCAACACCGCATATTAAACGCCTAAGAATGTACCTGACTAGTAAGTATCGTAAAACCTATGGATTGCTATGTCTCCAAAAGAGAATCAAGCATGTGTACAGGGGCATAAACGCAGCAGTGATAGGATTGGAGAGGTTCGGTGAGCAAATGAAGACCCTTTGAAGTCATATTGCATGGTACCCATTACACGGGTCTCAACTCTCCAGGTTTAAGGTATTCTTCCTTCAGCTAAAACATGCATGTGGAACCCAAGTATGATCAACCATGTGAACGGGAGACGTGTTCAAATATGTCTCAGTTTTCCTCCCCTGGTACTCGGGTGCAACATTCCAGACGCTTTACTAACACTCTCCCCACTTGGAGAGTCAGCGCCTTTAACCTCCTGTTTGGCCCAGTTTGCAATTTCTGCGGAAGATGAACAGGAATAGCGAGAACCAATGACAGGCTAGCTGGAGGTGTCTGGACGGGCAAATTTAACTCTCATTTCCCACCAGGAAGAGGAATTAACCAAAGGCTCAGCATGCCGGGCCGGAACCAGATTAGGGCCTGAAGCCATCCTGCGGTGTTGCGGCCAGGTCACAAGAAAGCGAGTTGAAGAAAGGAGCTCAGGGGCACTGTAATTCACAAACCTGCAGAGTTATAAATGACAGCTATCGTCCAAAAATAGACTGAAGTAAGGCTGCCAAGAGGACTTGAAAGCGGGGCAGAATTGCAGGAAACCGATTTCAGGAGGTAGACTGGAATTGCATTGAAAGCATAGGAAAAGAGGCAGAACGTCCACAATGATGCACTTGGCCAAAAAGGGCGTATGTGTTTTTTCCTGAATATATTCAGGAAAAAACGCATACGCCCTTTTTGGCCAACCAAGCAAGCTTGCAAAGGAAATCTGCACTACAATGAAGTCTCACTTCCCCCCGGTCAAAAGGGCCATCTGAAAAAAGTGTAAAATCCAGAAAGGCAGGACAGGCCATGGAGAACTGGGAGCCTTGTTATGCTGATGGGCGGGATGTAAATTGCCAACAGACACTCGGGAGAAGTGTATGGTGTTTCCTGAAACATCTAAAAAACAAAGCAACAGAGCCTAGGGCACTTCCACTTATGGTCCTATAGCTTAGGGAAATTAAAATCAAAAAGACACAGCCACCCCAAAGTTTGGAACGGCTCTGTTTACAAGAACCTCGTTTACAGTACAAGTTCAACATCGCAGAAAGTGAAAAATGGATAAAGAAGTTGTGGTATTTACTTACAAAGCAATATCACTCAGCAATGAAATCTATGTCATCAGGCCCTTAGCATCACAATGAGTGGATTCAGGTATGATGATTCTAACTGAAATAAGTCACACAGAAAAAGAAACATCATAAGATATCAGTAATACACGGAATGGAAACTTGGCTACACAGGAACTGAATTACAGAACAGAACAGGGTCTCAAATTTAGAAAACCAACTTATGCTTGCTTAAGGGTAAAGGTGAGTTGGGGTGCTGCATAAAACCAGAGATTGAAATGAGCACAGATAAAGTTCCTTAAGTCAAATATGGAATAGACAAGAGCTACTCCTTGCTCAACGAAATGGACTCAACACCGCATATTAAACGCCTAAGAATGTACCTGACTAGTAAGTATCGTAAAACGTATGGATTGGTATGTCTCCAAAAGAGAATCAAGCATGTGTACAGGGGCATAAACGCAGCAGTGATAGGATTGGAGAGGTTCGGTGAGCAAATGAAGACCCTTTGAAGTCATATTGCATGGTACCCATTACACGGGTCTCAACTCTCCAGGTTTAAGGTATTCTTCCTTCAGCTAAAACATGCATGTGGAACCCAAGTATGATCAACCATGTGAACGGGAGACGTGTTCAAATATGTCTCAGTTTTCCTCCCCTGGTACTCGGGTGCAACATTCCAGACGCTTTACTAACACTCTCCCCACTTGGAGAGTCAGCGCCTTTAACCTCCTGTTTGGCCCAGTTTGCAATTTCTGCGGAAGATGAACAGGAATAGCGAGAACCAATGAGAGGCTAGCTGGAGGTGTCTGGACGGGCAAATTTAACTCTCATTTCCCAAAAGGAAGAGGAAATAACCAAAGGTTCAGCGTGCCGTACCGGAACAAGATTAGGGCCTGAAGCCATCCTGCGGTGTTGCGGCCAGGTCACAAGAAAGCGAGTTGAAGAAAGGAGCTCAGGGGCACTGTAATTCACAAACCTGCAGAGTTATAAATGACAGCTATCGTCCAAAAATAGACTGAAGTAAGGCTGCCAAGAGGACTTGAAAGCGGGGCAGAATTGCAGGAAACCGATTTCAGGAGGTAGACTGGAATTGCATTGAAAGCATAGGAAAAGAGGCAGAACGCCCACAATGATGCACTTGGCCAAAAAGGGCGTATGCGTTTTTTCCTGAATATATTCAGGAAAAAACGCATACGCCCTTTTTGGCCAACCAAGCAAGCTTGCAAAGGAAATCTGCACTACAATGAAGTCTCACTTCCCCCCGGTCAAAAGGGCCATCTGAAAAAAGTGTAAAATCCAGAAAGGCAGGACAGGCCATGGAGAACTGGGAGCCTTGTTATGCTGATGGGCGGGATGTAAATTGCCAACAGACACTCGGGAGAAGTGTATGGTGTTTCCTGAAACATCTAAAAAACAAAGCAACAGAGCCTAGGGCACTTCCACTTATGGTCCTATAGCTTAGGGAAATTAAAATCAAAAAGACACAGCCACCCCAAAGTTTGGGACGCCTCCATTTACAAGAACCTCGTTTACCGTACAAGTTCAATATCACAGAAAGTGAAAAATGGATAAAGAACTTGTGGTACTTACGTACAATGCAGTATCACTCAGCAATGAAATCTATGTCATCAGGCCCGTAGCAGCATAATGAGTGGATTCAGGTACGATGATTCTAACTGAAATAAGTCACACAGAAAAAGAAACATCATAAGATATCACTAATACACGGAATGTAAACTTGGCTACACAGGAACTGCATTCCAAAACAGAACAGGGTCTCAAATTTAGAAAACCAACTTATGCTTGCTTAAGGGGAAAGGTGAGTTGGGGTGCTGCATAAAACCAGAGATTGAAATGAGCACAGATAAAGTTCCTTAAGCCAAATATGGAATAGACAAGAGCTACTCCTTGCTCAACGAAATGGACTCAACACCCCATATTAAACGCCTAAGAATGTACCTGACTAGTAAGTATCTTAAAACCTATGGATTGCTATGTCTCCATAAGAGAACCAAGCGTGTGTACAGGGGCATAAACGCAGCAGTGATAGGATTGGAGAGGTTCGGTGAGCAAATGAAGACCCTTTGAAGTCATATTGCATGGTACCCATTCCACGGGTCTCAACTCTACAGGTTTAAGGTATTCTTGCTTCAGCTAAAACATGCATGTGGAACCCAAGTATGATCAACCATGTGAACGGGAGACGTGTTCAAATATGTCTCAGTTTTCCTCCCCTGGTACTCGGGTGCAACATTCCAGACGCTTTACTAACACTCTCCCCACTTGGAGAGTCAGCGCCTTTAACCTCCTGTTTGGCCCAGTTTGCAATTTCTGCGGAAGATGAACAGGAATAGCGAGAACCAATGAGAGGCTAGCTGGAGGTGTCTGGACGGGCAAATTTAACTCTCATTTCCCACCAGGAAGAGGAAATAACCAAAGGCTCAGCGTGCCGTACCGGAACCAGATTAAGGCCTGAAGCCATCCTGCGGTGTTGCGGCCAGGTCAAAAGAAAGCGAGTTGAAGAAAGGAGCTCAGGGGCACTGTAATTCACAAACCTGCAGAGTTATAAATGACAGCTATCGTCCAAAAATAGACTGAAGTAAGGCTGCCAAGAGGACTTGAAAGCGGGGCAGAATTGCAGGAAACCGATTTCAGGAGGTAGACTGGAATTGCATTGAAAGCATAGGAAAAGAGGCAGAACGTCCACAATGATGCACTTGGCCAAAAAGGGCGTATGCGTTTTTTCCTGAATATATTCAGGAAAAAACGCATACGCCCTTTTTGGCCAACCAAGCAAGCTTGCAAAGGAAATCTGCACTACAATGAAGTCTCACTTCCCCCCAGTCAAAAGGGCCATCTGAAAAAAGTGTAAAATCCAGAAAGGCAGGACAGGCCATGGAGAACTGGGAGCCTTGTTATGCTGATGGGCGGCATGTAAATTGCCAACAACCACTCGGGAGAAGTGTATGGTGTTTCCTGAAACATCTAAAAAACAAAGCAACAGAACCTAGGGCACTTCCACTTATGGTCCTATAGCTTAGGGAAATTAAAATCAAAAAGACACAGCCACCCCAAAGTTTGGGACGCCTCTGTTTACAAGAACCTCGTTTACAGTACAAGTTCAACATCGCAGAAAGTGAAAAATGGATAAAGAAGTTGTGGTATTTACTTACAAAGCAATATCACTCAGCAATGAAATCTGTGTCATCAGGCCCTTAGCAGCACAATGAGTGGATTCAGGTATGATGATTCTAACTGAAGTAAGTCACACAGAAAAAGAAACATCATAAGATATCAGTAATACACGGAATGTAAACTTGGCTACACAGGAACTGAATTACAGAACAGAACAGGGTCTCAAATTTAGAAAACCAACTTATGCTTGCTTAAGGGGAAAGGTGAGTTGGGGTGCTGCATAAAACCAGAGATTGAAATGAGCACAGATAAAGTTCCTTAAGTCAAATATGGAATAGACAAGAGCTACTCCTTGCTCAACGAAATGGACTCAACACCGCATATTAAACGCCTAAGAATGTACCTGACTAGTAAGTATCTTAAAACCTATGGATTGCTATGTCTCCGAAAGAGAATCAAGCATGTGTACAGGGGCATAAACGCAGCAGTGATAGGATTGGAGAGGTTCGGTGAGCAAATGAAGACCCTTTGAAGTCATATTGCATGGTACCCATTACACGGGTCTTAACTCTCCAGGTTTAAGGTATTCTTCCTTCAGCTAAAACATGCATGTGGAACCTAGAGTATGATCAACCATGTGACCGGGAGACGTGTTCAAATATGTCTCAGTTTTCCTCCCCTGGTACTCGGGTGCAACATTCCAGACGCTTTACTAACACTCTCCCCACTTGGAGAGTCAGTCCCTTTAACCTCCTGTTTGGCCCAGTTTGCAATTTCTGCGGAAGATGAACAGGAATAGCGAGAACCAATGAGAGGCTAGCTGGAGGTGTCTGGACGGGCAAATTTAACTCTCATTTCCCACCAGGAAGAAGAATTAACCAAAGGCTCAGCATGCCGGGCCGGAACCATATTAGGGCCTGAAGCCATCCTGCGGTGTTGCGGCCAGGTCACAAGAAAGCGAGTTGAAGAAAGGAGCTCAGGGGCACTGTAATTCACAAACCTGCAGAGTTATAAATGACAGCTATCGTCCAAAAATAGACTGAAGTAAGGCTGCCAAGAGGACTTGAAAGCGGGGCAGAATTGCAGGAAACCGATTTCAGGAGGTAGACTGGAATTGCATTGAAAGCATAGGAAAAGAGGCAGAACGTCCACAATGATGCACTTGGCCAAAAAGGGCGTATGCGTTTTTTCCTGAATATATTCAGGAAAAAACGCATACGCCCTTTTTGGCCAACCAAGCAAGCTTGCAAAGGAAATCTGCACTACAATGAAGTCTCACTTCCCCCCGGTCAAAAGGGCCATCTGAAAAAAGTGTAAAATCCAGAAAGGCAACAGGCCATGGAGAACTGGGAGCCTTGTTATGCTGATGGGCGGGATGTAAATTGCCAACAGACACTTGGGAGAAGTGTATGGTGTTTCCTGAAACATCTAAAAAACAAAGCAACAGAGCCTAGGGCACTTCCACTTATGGTCCTATAGCTTAGGGAAATTAAAATCAAAAAGACACAGCCACCCCAAAGTTTGGAACGGCTCTGTTTACAGGAACCTCGTTTACAGTACAAGTTCAACATCGCAGAAAGTGAAAAATGGATAAAGAAGTTGTGGTATTTACTTACAAAGCAATATCACTCAGCAATGAAATCTGTGTCATCAGGCCCTTATCAGCACAATGAGTGGATTCAGGTATGATGATTCTAACTGAAGTAAGTCACACAGAAAAAGAAACATCATAAGATATCAGTAATACACGGAATGTAAACTTGGCTACACAGGAACTGAATTACAGAACAGAACAGGGTCTCAAATTTAGAAAACCAACTTATGCTTGCTTAAGGGTAAAGGTGAGTTGGGGTGCTGCATAAAACCAGAGATTGAAATGAGCACAGATAAAGTTCCTTAAGTCAAATATGGAATAGACAAGAACTACTCCTTGCTCAACGAAATGGACTCAACACCGCATATTAAACGCCTAAGAATGTACCTGACTAGTAAGTATCTTAAAACCTATGGATTGCTATGTCTCCGAAAGAGAATCAAGCATGTGTACAGGGGCATAAACGCAGCAGTGATAGGATTGGAGAGGTTCGGTGAGCAAATGAAGACCCTTTGAAGTCATATTGCATGGTACCCATTCCACGGGTTTCAACTACCCAGGTTTAAGGTATTCTTCCTTCAGCTAAAACATGCATGTGGAACCCAAGTATGATCAACCATGTGAACGGGAGACGTGTTCAAATATGTCTCAGTTTTCCTCCCCTGGTACTCGGGTGCAACATTCCAGACGCTTTACTAACACTCTCCCCACTTGGAGAGTCAGCGCCTTTAACCTCCTGTTTGGCCCAGTTTGCAATTTCTGCGGAAGATGAACAGGAATAGCGAGAACCAATGAGAGACTAGCTGGAGGTGTCTGGACGGGCAAATTTAACTCTCATTTCCCACCAGGAAGAGGAAATAACCAAAGGCTCAGCGTGCCGTGCCGGAACCAGATTAGGGCCTGAAGCCATCCGGCGGTGTTGCGGCCAGGTCACAAGAAAGCGAGTTGAAGAAAGGAGCTCAGGGGCACTGTAATTCACAAACCTGCAGAGTTATAAATGACAGCTATCGTCCAAAAATAGACTGAAGTAAGGCTGCCAAGAGGACTTGAAAGCGGGGCAGAATTGCAGGAAACCGATTTCAGGAGGTAGACTGCAATTGCATTGAAAGCATAGGAAAAGAGGCAGAACGTCCACAATGATGCACTTGGCCAAAAAGGGCGTATGCGTTTTTTCCTGAATATATTCAGGAAAAAACGCATACGCCCTTTTTGGCCAACCAAGCAAGCTTGCAAAGGAAATCTGCACTACAATGAAGTCTCACTTCCCCCCGGTCAAAAGGGCCATCTGAAAAAAGTGTAAAATCCAGAAAGGCAGGACAGGCCATGGAGAACTGGGAGCCTTGTTATGCTGATGGGCGGGATGTAAATTGCCAACAGACACTCGGGAGAAGTGTATGGTGTTTCCTGAAACATCTAAAAAACAAAGCAACAGAGCCTAGGGCACTTCCACTTATGGTCCTATAGCTTAGGGAAATTAAAATCAAAAAGACACAGCCACCCCAAAGTTTGGGACGCCTCCATTTACAAGAACCTCGTTTACCGTACAAGTTCAATATCACAGAAAGTGAAAAATGGATAAAGAACATGTGGTACTTACGTACAATGCAGTATCACTCAGCAATGAAATCTATGTCATCAGGCCCGTAGCAGCATAATGAGTGGATTCAGGTACGATGATTCTAACTGAAATAAGTCACACAGAAAAAGAAACATCATAAGATATCACTAATACACGGAATGTAAACTTGGCTACACAGGAACTGCATTCCAAAACAGAACAGGGTCTCAAATTTAGAAAACCAACTTATGCTTGCTTAAGGGGAAAGGTGAGTTGGGGTGCTGCATAAAACCAGAGATTGAAATGAGCACACATAAAGTTCCTTAAGCCAAATATGGAATAGACAAGAGCTACTCCTTGCTCAATGAAATGGACTCAACACCCCATATTAAACGCCTAAGAATGTACCTGACTAGTAAGTATCTTAAAACCTATGGATTGCTATGTCTCCATAAGAGAACCAAGCGTGTGTACAGGGGCATAAACGCAGCAGTGATAGGATTGGAGAGGTTCGGTGAGCAAATGAAGACCCTTTGAAGTCATATTGCATGGTACCCATTCCACGGGTCTCAACTCTCCAGGTTTAAGGTATTCTTCCTTCAGCTAAAACATGCATGTGGAACCCAAGTATGATCAACCATGTGAACGGGAGACGTGTTCAAATATGTCTCAGTTTTCCTCCCCTGGTACTCGGGTGCAACATTCCAGACGCTTTACTAACACTCTCCCCACTTGGAGAGTCAGCGCCTTTAACCTCCTGTTTGGCCCAGTTTGCAATTTCTGCGGAAGATGAACAGGAATAGCGAGAACCAATGAGAGGCTAGCTGGAGGTGTCTGGACGGGCAAATTTAACTCTCATTTCCCACCAGGAAGAGGAAATAACCAAAGGCTCAGCGTGCCGTACCGGAACCAGATTAGGGCCTGAAGCCATCCTGCGGTGTTGCGGCCAGGTCACAAGAAAGCGAGTTGAAGAAAGGAGCTCAGGGGCACTGTAATTCACAAACCTGCAGAGTTATAAATGACAGCTATCGTCCAAAAATAGACTGAAGTAAGGCTGCCAAGAGGACTTGAAAGCGGGGCAGAATTGCAGGAAACCGATTTCAGGAGGTAGACTGGAATTGCATTGAAAGCATAGGAAAAGAGGCAGAACGTCCACAATGATGCACTTGGCCAAAAAGGGCGTATGCGTTTTTTCCTGAATATATTCAGGAAAAAACGCATACGCCCTTTTTGGCCAACCAAGCAAGCTTGCAAAGGAAATCTGCACTACAATGAAGTCTCACTTCCCCCCGGTCAAAAGGGCCATCTGAAAAAAGTGTAAAATCCAGAAAGGCAGGACAGGCCATGGAGAACTGGGAGCCTTGTTATGCTGATGGGCGGGATGTAAATTGCCAACAGACACTCGGGAGAAGTGTATGGTGTTTCCTGAAACATCTAAAAAACAAAGCAACAGAGCCTAGGGCACTTCCACTTATGGTCCTATAGCTTAGGGAAATTAAAATCAAAAAGACACAGCCACCCCAAAGTTTGGGACGCCTCCATTTACAAGAACCTCGTTTACCGTACAAGTTCAATATCACAGAAAGTGAAAAATGGATAAAGAACATGTGGTACTTACGTACAATGCAGTATCACTCAGCAATGAAATCTATGTCATCAGGCCCGTAGCAGCATAATGAGTGGATTCAGGTACGATGATTCTAACTGAAATAAGTCACACAGAAAAAGAAACATCATAAGATATCACTAATACACGGAATGTAAACTTGGCTACACAGGAACTGCATTCCAAAACAGAACAGGGTCTCAAATTTAGAAAACCAACTTATGCTTGCTTAAGGGGAAAGGTGAGTTGGGGTGCTGCATAAAACCAGAGATTGAAATGAGCACACATAAAGTTCCTTAAGCCAAATATGGAATAGACAAGAGCTACTCCTTGCTCAACGAAATGGACTCAACACCCCATATTAAACGCCTAAGAATGTACCTGACTAGTAAGTATCTTAAAACCTATGGATTGCTATGTCTCCATAAGAGAACCAAGCGTGTGTACAGGGGCATAAACGCAGCAGTGATAGGATTGGAGAGGTTCGGTGAGCAAATGAAGACCCTTTGAAGTCATATTGCATGGTACCCATTCCACGGGTCTCAACTCTCCAGGTTTAAGGTATTCTTCCTTCAGCTAAAACATGCATGTGGAACCCAAGTATGATCAACCATGTGAACGGGAGACGTGTTCAAATATGTCTCAGTTTTCCTCCCCTGGTACTCGGGTGCAACATTCCAGACGCTTTACTAACACTCTCCCCACTTGGAGAGTCAGCGCCTTTAACCTCCTGTTTGGCCCAGTTTGCAATTTCTGCGGAAGATGAACAGGAATAGCGAGAACCAATGAGAGGCTAGCTGGAGGTGTCTGGACGGGCAAATTTAACTCTCATTTCCCACCAGGAAGAGGAAATAACCAAAGGCTCAGCGTGCCGTACCGGAACCAGATTAGGGCCTGAAGCCATCCTGCGGTGTTGCGGCCAGGTCACAAGAAAGCGAGTTGAAGAAAGGAGCTCAGGGGCACTGTAATTCACAAACCTGCAGAGTTATAAATGACAGCTATCGTCCAAAAATAGACTGAAGTAAGGCTGCCAAGAGGACTTGAAAGCGGGGCAGAATTGCAGGAAACCGATTTCAGGAGGTAGACTGGAATTGCATTGAAAGCATAGGAAAAGAGGCAGAACGTCCACAATGATGCACTTGGCCAAAAAGGGCGTATGCGTTTTTTCCTGAATATATTCAGGAAAAAACGCATACGCCCTTTTTGGCCAACCAAGCAAGCTTGCAAAGGAAATCTGCACTACAATGAAGTCTCACTTCCCCCCGGTCAAAAGGGCCATCTGAAAAAAGTGTAAAATCCAGAAAGGCAGGACAGGCCATGGAGAACTGGGAGCCTTGTTATGCTGATGGGCGGGATGTAAATTGCCAACAGACACTCGGGAGAAGTGTATGGTGTTTCCTGAAACATCTAAAAAACAAAGCAACAGAGCCTAGGGCACTTCCACTTATGGTCCTATAGCTTAGGGAAATTAAAATCAAAAAGACACAGCCACCCCAAAGTTTGGGACGCCTCCATTTACAAGAACCTCGTTTACCGTACAAGTTCAATATCACAGAAAGTGAAAAATGGATAAAGAACATGTGGTACTTACGTACAATGCAGTATCACTCAGCAATGAAATCTATGTCATCAGGCCCGTAGCAGCATAATGAGTGGATTCAGGTACGATGATTCTAACTGAAATAAGTCACACAGAAAAAGAAACATCATAAGATATCACTAATACACGGAATGTAAACTTGGCTACACAGGAACTGCATTCCAAAACAGAACAGGGTCTCAAATTTAGAAAACCAACTTATGCTTGCTTAAGGGGAAAGGTGAGTTGGGGTGCTGCATAAAACCAGAGATTGAAATGAGCACACATAAAGTTCCTTAAGCCAAATATGGAATAGACAAGAGCTACTCCTTGCTCAATGAAATGGACTCAACACCCCATATTAAACGCCTAAGAATGTACCTGACTAGTAAGTATCTTAAAACCTATGGATTGCTATGTCTCCATAAGAGAACCAAGCGTGTGTACAGGGGCATAAACGCAGCAGTGATAGGATTGGAGAGGTTCGGTGAGCAAATGAAGACCCTTTGAAGTCATATTGCATGGTACCCATTCCACGGGTCTCAACTCTCCAGGTTTAAGGTATTCTTCCTTCAGCTAAAACATGCATGTGGAACCCAAGTATGATCAACCATGTGAACGGGAGACGTGTTCAAATATGTCTCAGTTTTCCTCCCCTGGTACTCGGGTGCAACATTCCAGACGCTTTACTAACACTCTCCCCACTTGGAGAGTCAGCGCCTTTAACCTCCTGTTTGGCCCAGTTTGCAATTTCTGCGGAAGATGAACAGGAATAGCGAGAACCAATGAGAGGCTAGCTGGAGGTGTCTGGACGGGCAAATTTAACTCTCATTTCCCACCAGGAAGAGGAAATAACCAAAGGCTCAGCGTGCCGTACCGGAACCAGATTAGGGCCTGAAGCCATCCTGCGGTGTTGCGGCCAGGTCACAAGAAAGCGAGTTGAAGAAAGGAGCTCAGGGGCACTGTAATTCACAAACCTGCAGAGTTATAAATGACAGCTATCGTCCAAAAATAGACTGAAGTAAGGCTGCCAAGAGGACTTGAAAGCGGGGCAGAATTGCAGGAAACCGATTTCAGGAGGTAGACTGGAATTGCATTGAAAGCATAGGAAAAGAGGCAGAACGTCCACAATGATGCACTTGGCCAAAAAGGGCGTATGCGTTTTTTCCTGAATATATTCAGGAAAAAACGCATACGCCCTTTTTGGCCAACCAAGCAAGCTTGCAAAGGAAATCTGCACTACAATGAAGTCTCACTTCCCCCCGGTCAAAAGGGCCATCTGAAAAAAGTGTAAAATCCAGAAAGGCAGGACAGGCCATGGAGAACTGGGAGCCTTGTTATGCTGATGGGCGGCATGTAAATTGCCAACAACCACTCGGGAGAAGTGTATGGTGTTTCCTGAAACATCTAAAAAACAAAGCAACAGAGCCTAGGGCACTGCCACTTATGGTCCTATAGCTTAGGGAAATTAAAATCAAAAAGACACAGCCACCCCAAAGTTTGGGACGCCTCTGTTTACAAGAACCTCGTTTACAGTACAAGTTCAACATCGCAGAAAGTGAAAAATGGATAAAGAAGTTGTGGTATTTACTTACAAAGCAATATCACTCAGCAATGAAATCTATGTCATCAGGCCCTTAGCATCACAATGAGTGGATTCAGGTATGATGATTCTAACTGAAATAAGTCACACAGAAAAAGAAACATCATAAGATATCAGTAATACACGGAATGTAAACTTGGCTACACAGGAACTGAATTACAGAACAGAACAGGGTCTCAAATTTAGAAAACCAACTTATGCTTGCTTAAGGGTAAAGGTGAGTTGGGGTGCTGCATAAAACCAGAGATTGAAATGAGCACAGATAAAGTTCCTTAAGTCAAATATGGAATAGACAAGAGCTACTCCTTGCTCAACGAAATGGACTCAACACCGCATATTAAACGCCTAAGAATGTACCTGACTAGTAAGTATCTTAAAACCTATGGATTGCTATGTCTCCGAAAGAGAATCAAGCATGTGTACAGGGGCATAAACGCAGCAGTGATAGGATTGGAGAGGTTCGGTGAGCAAATGAAGACCCTTTGAAGTCATATTGCATGGTACCCATTACACGGGTCTTAACTCTCCAGGTTTAAGGTATTCTTCCTTCAGCTAAAACATGCATGTGGAACCTAGAGTATGATCAACCATGTGACCGGGAGACGTGTTCAAATATGTCTCAGTTTTCCTCCCCTGGTACTCGGGTGCAACATTCCAGACGCTTTACTAACACTCTCCCCACTTGGAGAGTCAGTCCCTTTAACCTCCTGTTTGGCCCAGTTTGCAATTTCTGCGGAAGATGAACAGGAATAGCGAGAACCAATGAGAGGCTAGCTGGAGGTGTCTGGACGGGCAAATTTAACTCTCATTTCCCACCAGGAAGAAGAATTAACCAAAGGCTCAGCATGCCGGGCCGGAACCATATTAGGGCCTGAAGCCATCCTGCGGTGTTGCGGCCAGGTCACAAGAAAGCGAGTTGAAGAAAGGAGCTCAGGGGCACTGTAATTCACAAACCTGCAGAGTTATAAATGACAGCTATCGTCCAAAAATAGACTGAAGTAAGGCTGCCAAGAGGACTTGAAAGCGGGGCAGAATTGCAGGAAACCGATTTCAGGAGGTAGACTGGAATTGCATTGAAAGCATAGGAAAAGAGGCAGAACGTCCACAATGATGCACTTGGCCAAAAAGGGCGTATGCGTTTTTTCCTGAATATATTCAGGAAAAAACGCATACGCCCTTTTTGGCCAACCAAGCAAGCTTGCAAAGGAAATCTGCACTACAATGAAGTCTCACTTCCCCCCGGTCAAAAGGGCCATCTGAAAAAAGTGTAAAATCCAGAAAGGCAACAGGCCATGGAGAACTGGGAGCCTTGTTATGCTGATGGGCGGGATGTAAATTGCCAACAGACACTTGGGAGAAGTGTATGGTGTTTCCTGAAACATCTAAAAAACAAAGCAACAGAGCCTAGGGCACTTCCACTTATGGTCCTATAGCTTAGGGAAATTAAAATCAAAAAGACACAGCCACCCCAAAGTTTGGAACGGCTCTGTTTACAGGAACCTCGTTTACAGTACAAGTTCAACATCGCAGAAAGTGAAAAATGGATAAAGAAGTTGTGGTATTTACTTACAAAGCAATATCACTCAGCAATGAAATCTGTGTCATCAGGCCCTTATCAGCACAATGAGTGGATTCAGGTATGATGATTCTAACTGAAGTAAGTCACACAGAAAAAGAAACATCATAAGATATCAGTAATACACGGAATGTAAACTTGGCTACACAGGAACTGAATTACAGAACAGAACAGGGTCTCAAATTTAGAAAACCAACTTATGCTTGCTTAAGGGTAAAGGTGAGTTGGGGTGCTGCATAAAACCAGAGATTGAAATGAGCACAGATAAAGTTCCTTAAGTCAAATATGGAATAGACAAGAGCTACTCCTTGCTCAACGAAATGGACTCAACACCGCATATTAAACGCCTAAGAATGTACCTGACTAGTAAGTATCTTAAAACCTATGGATTGCTATGTCTCCGAAAGAGAATCAAGCATGTGTACAGGGGCATAAACGCAGCAGTGATAGGATTGGAGAGGTTCGGTGAGCAAATGAAGACCCTTTGAAGTCATATTGCATGGTACCCATTACACGGGTCTCAACTCTCCAGGTTTAAGGTATTCTTCCTTCAGCTAAAACATGCATGTGGAACCCAAGTATGATCAACCATGTGAACGGGAGACGTGTTCAAATATGTCTCAGTTTTCCTCCCCTGGTACTCGCGTGCAACATTCCAGACGCTTTACTAACACTCTCCCCACTTGGAGAGTCAGCGCCTTTAACCTCCTGTTTGGCCCAGTTTGCAATTTCTGCGGAAGATGAACAGGAATAGCGAGAACCAATGAGAGGCTAGCTGGAGGTGTCTGGACGGGCAAATTTAACTCTCATTTCCCACCAGGAAGAGGAAACAACCAAAGGCTCAGCGTGCCGTACCGGAACCAGATTAGGGCCTGAAGCCATCCTGCGGTGTTGCGGCCAGGTCACAAGAAAGCGAGTTGAAGAAAGGAGCTCAGGGGCACTGTAATTCACAAACCTGCAGAGTTATAAATGACAGCTATCGTCCAAAAATAGACTGAAGTAAGGCTGCCAAGAGGACTTGAAAGCGGGGCAGAATTGCAGGAAACCGATTTCAGGAGGTAGACTGGAATTGCATTGAAAGCATAGGAAAAGAGGCAGAACGTCCACAATGATGCACTTGGCCAAAAAGGGCGTATGCGTTTTTTCCTGAATATATTCAGGAAAAAACGCATACGCCCTTTTTGGCCAACCAAGCAAGCTTGCAAAGGAAATCTGCACTACAATGAAGTCTCACTTCCCCCCGGTCAAAAGGGCCATCTGAAAAAAGTGTAAAATCCAGAAAGGCAGGACAGGCCATGGAGAACTGGGAGCCTTGTTATGCTGATGGGCGGGATGTAAATTGCCAACAACCACTCGGGAGAAGTGTATGGTGTTTCCTGAAACATCTAAAAAACAAAGCAACAGAACCTAGGGCACTTCCACTTATGGTCCTATAGCTTAGGGAAATTAAAATCAAAAAGACACAGCCACCCCAAAGTTTGGAACGGCTCTGTTTACAAGAACCTCGTTTACAGTACAAGTTCAACATCGCAGAAAGTGAAAAATGGATAAAGAAGTTGTGGTATTTACTTACAAAGCAATATCACTCAGCAATGAAATCTGTGTCATCAGGCCCTTAGCAGCACAATGAGTGGATTCAGGTATGATGATTCTAACTGAAATAAGTCACACAGAAAAAGAAACATCATAAGATATCAGTAATACACGGAATGTAAACTTGGCTACACAGGAACTGAATTACAGAACAGAACAGGGTCTCAATTTTAGAAAACCAACTTATTCTTGCTTAAAGGTAAAGGTGAGTTGGGGTGCTGCATAAAACCAGAGATTGAAATGAGCACAGATAAAGTTCCTTAAGCCAAATATGGAATAGACAAGAGCTACTCCTTGCTCAACGAAATGGACTAAACACACCATATTAAACGCCTAAGAATGTACCTGACTAGTAAGTATCTTAAAACCTATGGATTGCTATGTCTCCGAAAGAGAATCAAGCATGTGTACAGGGGCGTAAACGCAGCAGTGATAGGATTGGAGAGGTTCGGTGAGCAAATGAAGACCCTTTGAAGTCATATTGCATGGTACCCATTCCACGGGTTTCAACTACCCAGGTTTAAGGTATTCTTCCTTCAGCTAAAACATGCATGTGGAGCCTAGAGTATGATCAACCATGTGACCGGGAGACGTGTTCAAATATGTCTCAGTTTTCCTCCCCTGGTACTCGGGTGCAACATTCCAGACGCTTTACTAACACTCTCCCCACTTGGAGAGTCAGTCCCTTTAACCTCCTGTTTGGCCCAGTTTGCAATTTCTGCGGAAGATGAACAGGAATAGCGAGAACCAATGAGAGGCTAGCTGGAGGTGTCTGGACGGGCAAATTTAACTCTCATTTCCCACCAGGAAGAGGAATTAACCAAAGGCTCAGCATGCCGGGCCGGAACCATATTAGGGCCTGAAGCCATCCTGCGGTGTTGCGGCCAGGTCACAAGAAAGCGAGTTGAAGAAAGGAGCTCAGGGGCACTGTAATTCACAAACCTGCAGAGTTATAAATGACAGCTATCGTCCAAAAATAGACTGAAGTAAGGCTGCCAAGAGGACTTGAAAGCGGGGCAGAATTGCAGGAAACCGATTTCAGGAGATAGACTGGAATTGCATTGAAAGCATAGGAAAAGAGGCAGAACGTCCACAATGATGCACTTGGCCAAAAAGGGCGTATGCGTTTTTTCCTGAATATATTCAGGAAAAAACGCATACGCCCTATTTGGCCAACCAAGCAAGCTTGCAAAGGAAATCTGCACTACAATGAAGTCTCACTTCCCCCCGGTCAAAAGGGCCATCTGAAAAAAGTGTAAAATCCAGAAAGGCAGGACAGGCCATGGAGAACTGGGAGCCTTGTTATGCTGATGGGCGGGATGTAAATTGCCAACAGACACTCGGGAGAAGTGTATGGTGTTTCCTGAAACATCTAAAAAACAAAGCAACAGAGCCTAGGGCACTGCCACTTATGGTCGTATAGCTTAGGGAAATTAAAATCAAAAAGACACAGCCACCCCAAAGTTTGGAACGGCTCTGTTTACAAGAACCTCGTTTACAGTACAAGTTCAACATCGCAGAAAGTGAAAAATGGATAAAGAAGTTGTGGTATTTACTTACAAAGCAATATCACTCAGCAATGAAATCTATGTCATCAGGCCCTTAGCATCACAATGAGTGGATTCAGGTATGATGATTCTAACTGAAATAAGTCACACAGAAAAAGAAACATCATAAGATATCAGTAATACACGGAATGTAAACTTGGCTACACAGGAACTGAATTACAGAACAGAACAGGGTCTCAAATTTAGAAAACCAACTTATGCTTGCTTAAGGGTAAAGGTGAGTTGGGGTGCTGCATAAAACCAGAGATTGAAATGAGCACAGATAAAGTTCCTTAAGTCAAATATGGAATAGACAAGAGCTACTCCTTGCTCAACGAAATGGACTCAACACCGCATATTAAACGCCTAAGAATGTACCTGACTAGTAAGTATCGTAAAACCTATGGATTGCTATGTCTCCAAAAGAGAATCAAGCATGTGTACAGGGGCATAAACGCAGCAGTGATAGGATTGGAGAGGTTCGGTGAGCAAATGAAGACCCTTTGAAGTCATATTGCATGGTACCCATTACACGGGTCTCAACTCTCCAGGTTTAAGGTATTCTTCCTTCAGCTAAAACATGCATGTGGAACCCAAGTATGATCAACCATGTGAACGGGAGACGTGTTCAAATATGTCTCAGTTTTCCTCCCCTGGTACTCGGGTGCAACATTCCAGATGCTTTACTAACACTCTCCCCACTTGGAGAGTCAGCACCTTTAACCTCCTGTTTGGCCCAGTTTGCAATTTCTGCGGAAGATGAACAGGAATAGCGAGAACCAATGAGAGGCTAGCTGGAGGTGTCTGGACGGGCAAATTTAACTCTCATTTCCCACCAGGAAGAGGAAACAACCAAAGGCTCAGCGTGCCGTACCGGAACCAGATTAGGGCCTGAAGCCATCCTGCGGTGTTGCGGCCAGCTCAAAAGAAAGCGAGTTGAAGAATGGAGCTCAGGGGCACTGTAATTCACAAACCTGCAGAGTTATAAATGACAGCTATCGTCCAAAAATAGACTGAAGTAAGGCTGCCAAGAGGACTTGAAAGCGGGGCAGAATTGCAGGAAACCGATTTCAGGAGGTAGACTGGAATTGCATTGAAAGCATAGGAAAAGAGGCAGAACGTCCACAATGATGCACTTGGCCAAAAAGGGCGTATGCGTTTTTTCCTGAATATATTCAGGAAAAAACGCATACGCCCTTTTTGGCCAACCAAGCAAGCTTGCAAAGGAAATCTGCACTACAATGAAGTCTCACTTCCCCCCGGTCAAAAGGGCCATCTGAAAAAAGTGTAAAATCCAGAAAAGCAACAGGCAATTGAGAACTGGGAGCCTTGTTATGCTGATGGGCGGGATGTAAATTGCCAACAGACACTTGGGAGAAGTGTATGGTGTTTCCTGAAACATCTAAAAAACAAAGCAACAGAGCCTAGGGCACTGCCACTTATGGTCCTATAGCTTAGGGAAATTAAAATCAAAAAGACACAGCCACCCCAATGTTTGGGACGGCTCTGTTTACAAGAACCTCGTTTACAGTACAAGTTCAACATCGCAGAAAGTGAAAAATGGATAAAGAAGTTGTGGTATTTACTTACAAAGCAATATCACTCAGCAATGAAATCTGTGTCATCAGGCCCTTAGCAGCACAATGAGTGGATTCAGGTATGATGATTCTAACTGAAATAAGTCACACAGAAAAAGAAACATCATAAGATATCAGTAATACACGGAATGTAAACTTGGCTACACAGGAACTGAATTACAGAACAGAACAGGGTCTCAAATTTAGAAAACCAACTTATGCTTGCTTAAGGGTAAAGGTGAGTTGGGGTGCTGCATAAAACCAGAGATTGAAATGAGCACAGATAAAGTTCCTTAAGTCAAATATGGAATAGACAAGAGCTACTCCTTGCTCAACGAAATGGACTCAACACCGCATATTAAACGCCTAAGAATGTACCTGACTAGTAAGTATCGTAAAACCTATGGATTGCTATGTCTCCAAAAGAGAATCAAGCATGTGTACAGGGGCATAAACGCAGCAGTGATAGGATTGGAGAGGTTCGGTGAGCAAATGAAGACCCTTTGAAGTCATATTGCATGGTACCCATTACACGGGTCTCAACTCTCCAGGTTTAAGGTATTCTTCCTTCAGCTAAAACATGCATGTGGAACCCAAGTATGATCAACCATGTGAACGGGAGACGTGTTCAAATATGTCTCAGTTTTCCTCCCCTGGTACTCGGGTGCAACATT
This sequence comes from Stenella coeruleoalba, assembly GCF_951394435.1. Lineage (NCBI taxonomy): Eukaryota > Metazoa > Chordata > Mammalia > Artiodactyla > Delphinidae > Stenella > Stenella coeruleoalba. Next base: position 248,349 of record NW_027645978.1, on the reverse strand, counting down.
CCAGACGCTTTACTAACACTCTCCCCACTTGGAGAGTCAGCGCCTTTAACCTCCTGTTTGGCCCAGTTTGCAATTTCTGCGGAAGATGAACAGGAATAGCGAGAACCAATGACAGGCTAGCTGGAGGTGTCTGGACGGGCAAATTTAACTCTCATTTCCCACCAGGAAGAGGAATTAACCAAAGGCTCAGCATGCCGGGCCGGAACCAGATTAGGGCCTGAAGCCATCCTGCGGTGTTGCGGCCAGGTCACAAGAAAGCGAGTTGAAGAAAGGAGCTCAGGGGCACTGTAATTCACAAACCTGCAGAGTTATAAATGACAGCTATCGTCCAAAAATAGACTGAAGTAAGGCTGCCAAGAGGACTTGAAAGCGGGGCAGAATTGCAGGAAACCGATTTCAGGAGGTAGACTGGAATTGCATTGAAAGCATAGGAAAAGAGGCAGAACGTCCACAATGATGCACTTGGCCAAAAAGGGCGTATGTGTTTTTTCCTGAATATATTCAGGAAAAAACGCATACGCCCTTTTTGGCCAACCAAGCAAGCTTGCAAAGGAAATCTGCACTACAATGAAGTCTCACTTCCCCCCGGTCAAAAGGGCCATCTGAAAAAAGTGTAAAATCCAGAAAGGCAGGACAGGCCATGGAGAACTGGGAGCCTTGTTATGCTGATGGGCGGGATGTAAATTGCCAACAGACACTCGGGAGAAGTGTATGGTGTTTCCTGAAACATCTAAAAAACAAAGCAACAGAGCCTAGGGCACTTCCACTTATGGTCCTATAGCTTAGGGAAATTAAAATCAAAAAGACACAGCCACCCCAAAGTTTGGAACGGCTCTGTTTACAAGAACCTCGTTTACAGTACAAGTTCAACATCGCAGAAAGTGAAAAATGGATAAAGAAGTTGTGGTATTTACTTACAAAGCAATATCACTCAGCAATGAAATCTATGTCATCAGGCCCTTAGCATCACAATGAGTGGATTCAGGTATGATGATTCTAACTGAAATAAGTCACACAGAAAAAGAAACATCATAAGATATCAGTAATACACGGAATGGAAACTTGGCTACACAGGAACTGAATTACAGAACAGAACAGGGTCTCAAATTTAGAAAACCAACTTATGCTTGCTTAAGGGTAAAGGTGAGTTGGGGTGCTGCATAAAACCAGAGATTGAAATGAGCACAGATAAAGTTCCTTAAGTCAAATATGGAATAGACAAGAGCTACTCCTTGCTCAACGAAATGGACTCAACACCGCATATTAAACGCCTAAGAATGTACCTGACTAGTAAGTATCGTAAAACGTATGGATTGGTATGTCTCCAAAAGAGAATCAAGCATGTGTACAGGGGCATAAACGCAGCAGTGATAGGATTGGAGAGGTTCGGTGAGCAAATGAAGACCCTTTGAAGTCATATTGCATGGTACCCATTACACGGGTCTCAACTCTCCAGGTTTAAGGTATTCTTCCTTCAGCTAAAACATGCATGTGGAACCCAAGTATGATCAACCATGTGAACGGGAGACGTGTTCAAATATGTCTCAGTTTTCCTCCCCTGGTACTCGGGTGCAACATTCCAGACGCTTTACTAACACTCTCCCCACTTGGAGAGTCAGCGCCTTTAACCTCCTGTTTGGCCCAGTTTGCAATTTCTGCGGAAGATGAACAGGAATAGCGAGAACCAATGAGAGGCTAGCTGGAGGTGTCTGGACGGGCAAATTTAACTCTCATTTCCCAAAAGGAAGAGGAAATAACCAAAGGTTCAGCGTGCCGTACCGGAACAAGATTAGGGCCTGAAGCCATCCTGCGGTGTTGCGGCCAGGTCACAAGAAAGCGAGTTGAAGAAAGGAGCTCAGGGGCACTGTAATTCACAAACCTGCAGAGTTATAAATGACAGCTATCGTCCAAAAATAGACTGAAGTAAGGCTGCCAAGAGGACTTGAAAGCGGGGCAGAATTGCAGGAAACCGATTTCAGGAGGTAGACTGGAATTGCATTGAAAGCATAGGAAAAGAGGCAGAACGCCCACAATGATGCACTTGGCCAAAAAGGGCGTATGCGTTTTTTCCTGAATATATTCAGGAAAAAACGCATACGCCCTTTTTGGCCAACCAAGCAAGCTTGCAAAGGAAATCTGCACTACAATGAAGTCTCACTTCCCCCCGGTCAAAAGGGCCATCTGAAAAAAGTGTAAAATCCAGAAAGGCAGGACAGGCCATGGAGAACTGGGAGCCTTGTTATGCTGATGGGCGGGATGTAAATTGCCAACAGACACTCGGGAGAAGTGTATGGTGTTTCCTGAAACATCTAAAAAACAAAGCAACAGAGCCTAGGGCACTTCCACTTATGGTCCTATAGCTTAGGGAAATTAAAATCAAAAAGACACAGCCACCCCAAAGTTTGGGACGCCTCCATTTACAAGAACCTCGTTTACCGTACAAGTTCAATATCACAGAAAGTGAAAAATGGATAAAGAACTTGTGGTACTTACGTACAATGCAGTATCACTCAGCAATGAAATCTATGTCATCAGGCCCGTAGCAGCATAATGAGTGGATTCAGGTACGATGATTCTAACTGAAATAAGTCACACAGAAAAAGAAACATCATAAGATATCACTAATACACGGAATGTAAACTTGGCTACACAGGAACTGCATTCCAAAACAGAACAGGGTCTCAAATTTAGAAAACCAACTTATGCTTGCTTAAGGGGAAAGGTGAGTTGGGGTGCTGCATAAAACCAGAGATTGAAATGAGCACAGATAAAGTTCCTTAAGCCAAATATGGAATAGACAAGAGCTACTCCTTGCTCAACGAAATGGACTCAACACCCCATATTAAACGCCTAAGAATGTACCTGACTAGTAAGTATCTTAAAACCTATGGATTGCTATGTCTCCATAAGAGAACCAAGCGTGTGTACAGGGGCATAAACGCAGCAGTGATAGGATTGGAGAGGTTCGGTGAGCAAATGAAGACCCTTTGAAGTCATATTGCATGGTACCCATTCCACGGGTCTCAACTCTACAGGTTTAAGGTATTCTTGCTTCAGCTAAAACATGCATGTGGAACCCAAGTATGATCAACCATGTGAACGGGAGACGTGTTCAAATATGTCTCAGTTTTCCTCCCCTGGTACTCGGGTGCAACATTCCAGACGCTTTACTAACACTCTCCCCACTTGGAGAGTCAGCGCCTTTAACCTCCTGTTTGGCCCAGTTTGCAATTTCTGCGGAAGATGAACAGGAATAGCGAGAACCAATGAGAGGCTAGCTGGAGGTGTCTGGACGGGCAAATTTAACTCTCATTTCCCACCAGGAAGAGGAAATAACCAAAGGCTCAGCGTGCCGTACCGGAACCAGATTAAGGCCTGAAGCCATCCTGCGGTGTTGCGGCCAGGTCAAAAGAAAGCGAGTTGAAGAAAGGAGCTCAGGGGCACTGTAATTCACAAACCTGCAGAGTTATAAATGACAGCTATCGTCCAAAAATAGACTGAAGTAAGGCTGCCAAGAGGACTTGAAAGCGGGGCAGAATTGCAGGAAACCGATTTCAGGAGGTAGACTGGAATTGCATTGAAAGCATAGGAAAAGAGGCAGAACGTCCACAATGATGCACTTGGCCAAAAAGGGCGTATGCGTTTTTTCCTGAATATATTCAGGAAAAAACGCATACGCCCTTTTTGGCCAACCAAGCAAGCTTGCAAAGGAAATCTGCACTACAATGAAGTCTCACTTCCCCCCAGTCAAAAGGGCCATCTGAAAAAAGTGTAAAATCCAGAAAGGCAGGACAGGCCATGGAGAACTGGGAGCCTTGTTATGCTGATGGGCGGCATGTAAATTGCCAACAACCACTCGGGAGAAGTGTATGGTGTTTCCTGAAACATCTAAAAAACAAAGCAACAGAACCTAGGGCACTTCCACTTATGGTCCTATAGCTTAGGGAAATTAAAATCAAAAAGACACAGCCACCCCAAAGTTTGGGACGCCTCTGTTTACAAGAACCTCGTTTACAGTACAAGTTCAACATCGCAGAAAGTGAAAAATGGATAAAGAAGTTGTGGTATTTACTTACAAAGCAATATCACTCAGCAATGAAATCTGTGTCATCAGGCCCTTAGCAGCACAATGAGTGGATTCAGGTATGATGATTCTAACTGAAGTAAGTCACACAGAAAAAGAAACATCATAAGATATCAGTAATACACGGAATGTAAACTTGGCTACACAGGAACTGAATTACAGAACAGAACAGGGTCTCAAATTTAGAAAACCAACTTATGCTTGCTTAAGGGGAAAGGTGAGTTGGGGTGCTGCATAAAACCAGAGATTGAAATGAGCACAGATAAAGTTCCTTAAGTCAAATATGGAATAGACAAGAGCTACTCCTTGCTCAACGAAATGGACTCAACACCGCATATTAAACGCCTAAGAATGTACCTGACTAGTAAGTATCTTAAAACCTATGGATTGCTATGTCTCCGAAAGAGAATCAAGCATGTGTACAGGGGCATAAACGCAGCAGTGATAGGATTGGAGAGGTTCGGTGAGCAAATGAAGACCCTTTGAAGTCATATTGCATGGTACCCATTACACGGGTCTTAACTCTCCAGGTTTAAGGTATTCTTCCTTCAGCTAAAACATGCATGTGGAACCTAGAGTATGATCAACCATGTGACCGGGAGACGTGTTCAAATATGTCTCAGTTTTCCTCCCCTGGTACTCGGGTGCAACATTCCAGACGCTTTACTAACACTCTCCCCACTTGGAGAGTCAGTCCCTTTAACCTCCTGTTTGGCCCAGTTTGCAATTTCTGCGGAAGATGAACAGGAATAGCGAGAACCAATGAGAGGCTAGCTGGAGGTGTCTGGACGGGCAAATTTAACTCTCATTTCCCACCAGGAAGAAGAATTAACCAAAGGCTCAGCATGCCGGGCCGGAACCATATTAGGGCCTGAAGCCATCCTGCGGTGTTGCGGCCAGGTCACAAGAAAGCGAGTTGAAGAAAGGAGCTCAGGGGCACTGTAATTCACAAACCTGCAGAGTTATAAATGACAGCTATCGTCCAAAAATAGACTGAAGTAAGGCTGCCAAGAGGACTTGAAAGCGGGGCAGAATTGCAGGAAACCGATTTCAGGAGGTAGACTGGAATTGCATTGAAAGCATAGGAAAAGAGGCAGAACGTCCACAATGATGCACTTGGCCAAAAAGGGCGTATGCGTTTTTTCCTGAATATATTCAGGAAAAAACGCATACGCCCTTTTTGGCCAACCAAGCAAGCTTGCAAAGGAAATCTGCACTACAATGAAGTCTCACTTCCCCCCGGTCAAAAGGGCCATCTGAAAAAAGTGTAAAATCCAGAAAGGCAACAGGCCATGGAGAACTGGGAGCCTTGTTATGCTGATGGGCGGGATGTAAATTGCCAACAGACACTTGGGAGAAGTGTATGGTGTTTCCTGAAACATCTAAAAAACAAAGCAACAGAGCCTAGGGCACTTCCACTTATGGTCCTATAGCTTAGGGAAATTAAAATCAAAAAGACACAGCCACCCCAAAGTTTGGAACGGCTCTGTTTACAGGAACCTCGTTTACAGTACAAGTTCAACATCGCAGAAAGTGAAAAATGGATAAAGAAGTTGTGGTATTTACTTACAAAGCAATATCACTCAGCAATGAAATCTGTGTCATCAGGCCCTTATCAGCACAATGAGTGGATTCAGGTATGATGATTCTAACTGAAGTAAGTCACACAGAAAAAGAAACATCATAAGATATCAGTAATACACGGAATGTAAACTTGGCTACACAGGAACTGAATTACAGAACAGAACAGGGTCTCAAATTTAGAAAACCAACTTATGCTTGCTTAAGGGTAAAGGTGAGTTGGGGTGCTGCATAAAACCAGAGATTGAAATGAGCACAGATAAAGTTCCTTAAGTCAAATATGGAATAGACAAGAACTACTCCTTGCTCAACGAAATGGACTCAACACCGCATATTAAACGCCTAAGAATGTACCTGACTAGTAAGTATCTTAAAACCTATGGATTGCTATGTCTCCGAAAGAGAATCAAGCATGTGTACAGGGGCATAAACGCAGCAGTGATAGGATTGGAGAGGTTCGGTGAGCAAATGAAGACCCTTTGAAGTCATATTGCATGGTACCCATTCCACGGGTTTCAACTACCCAGGTTTAAGGTATTCTTCCTTCAGCTAAAACATGCATGTGGAACCCAAGTATGATCAACCATGTGAACGGGAGACGTGTTCAAATATGTCTCAGTTTTCCTCCCCTGGTACTCGGGTGCAACATTCCAGACGCTTTACTAACACTCTCCCCACTTGGAGAGTCAGCGCCTTTAACCTCCTGTTTGGCCCAGTTTGCAATTTCTGCGGAAGATGAACAGGAATAGCGAGAACCAATGAGAGACTAGCTGGAGGTGTCTGGACGGGCAAATTTAACTCTCATTTCCCACCAGGAAGAGGAAATAACCAAAGGCTCAGCGTGCCGTGCCGGAACCAGATTAGGGCCTGAAGCCATCCGGCGGTGTTGCGGCCAGGTCACAAGAAAGCGAGTTGAAGAAAGGAGCTCAGGGGCACTGTAATTCACAAACCTGCAGAGTTATAAATGACAGCTATCGTCCAAAAATAGACTGAAGTAAGGCTGCCAAGAGGACTTGAAAGCGGGGCAGAATTGCAGGAAACCGATTTCAGGAGGTAGACTGCAATTGCATTGAAAGCATAGGAAAAGAGGCAGAACGTCCACAATGATGCACTTGGCCAAAAAGGGCGTATGCGTTTTTTCCTGAATATATTCAGGAAAAAACGCATACGCCCTTTTTGGCCAACCAAGCAAGCTTGCAAAGGAAATCTGCACTACAATGAAGTCTCACTTCCCCCCGGTCAAAAGGGCCATCTGAAAAAAGTGTAAAATCCAGAAAGGCAGGACAGGCCATGGAGAACTGGGAGCCTTGTTATGCTGATGGGCGGGATGTAAATTGCCAACAGACACTCGGGAGAAGTGTATGGTGTTTCCTGAAACATCTAAAAAACAAAGCAACAGAGCCTAGGGCACTTCCACTTATGGTCCTATAGCTTAGGGAAATTAAAATCAAAAAGACACAGCCACCCCAAAGTTTGGGACGCCTCCATTTACAAGAACCTCGTTTACCGTACAAGTTCAATATCACAGAAAGTGAAAAATGGATAAAGAACATGTGGTACTTACGTACAATGCAGTATCACTCAGCAATGAAATCTATGTCATCAGGCCCGTAGCAGCATAATGAGTGGATTCAGGTACGATGATTCTAACTGAAATAAGTCACACAGAAAAAGAAACATCATAAGATATCACTAATACACGGAATGTAAACTTGGCTACACAGGAACTGCATTCCAAAACAGAACAGGGTCTCAAATTTAGAAAACCAACTTATGCTTGCTTAAGGGGAAAGGTGAGTTGGGGTGCTGCATAAAACCAGAGATTGAAATGAGCACACATAAAGTTCCTTAAGCCAAATATGGAATAGACAAGAGCTACTCCTTGCTCAACGAAATGGACTCAACACCCCATATTAAACGCCTAAGAATGTACCTGACTAGTAAGTATCTTAAAACCTATGGATTGCTATGTCTCCATAAGAGAACCAAGCGTGTGTACAGGGGCATAAACGCAGCAGTGATAGGATTGGAGAGGTTCGGTGAGCAAATGAAGACCCTTTGAAGTCATATTGCATGGTACCCATTCCACGGGTCTCAACTCTCCAGGTTTAAGGTATTCTTCCTTCAGCTAAAACATGCATGTGGAACCCAAGTATGATCAACCATGTGAACGGGAGACGTGTTCAAATATGTCTCAGTTTTCCTCCCCTGGTACTCGGGTGCAACATTCCAGACGCTTTACTAACACTCTCCCCACTTGGAGAGTCAGCGCCTTTAACCTCCTGTTTGGCCCAGTTTGCAATTTCTGCGGAAGATGAACAGGAATAGCGAGAACCAATGAGAGGCTAGCTGGAGGTGTCTGGACGGGCAAATTTAACTCTCATTTCCCACCAGGAAGAGGAAATAACCAAAGGCTCAGCGTGCCGTACCGGAACCAGATTAGGGCCTGAAGCCATCCTGCGGTGTTGCGGCCAGGTCACAAGAAAGCGAGTTGAAGAAAGGAGCTCAGGGGCACTGTAATTCACAAACCTGCAGAGTTATAAATGACAGCTATCGTCCAAAAATAGACTGAAGTAAGGCTGCCAAGAGGACTTGAAAGCGGGGCAGAATTGCAGGAAACCGATTTCAGGAGGTAGACTGGAATTGCATTGAAAGCATAGGAAAAGAGGCAGAACGTCCACAATGATGCACTTGGCCAAAAAGGGCGTATGCGTTTTTTCCTGAATATATTCAGGAAAAAACGCATACGCCCTTTTTGGCCAACCAAGCAAGCTTGCAAAGGAAATCTGCACTACAATGAAGTCTCACTTTCCCCCGGTCAAAAGGGCCATCTGAAAAAAGTGTAAAATCCAGAAAGGCAGGACAGGCCATGGAGAACTGGGAGCCTTGTTATGCTGATGGGCGGGATGTAAATTGCCAACAGACACTCGGGAGAAGTGTATGGTGTTTCCTGAAACATCTAAAAAACAAAGCAACAGAGCCTAGGGCACTTCCACTTATGGTCCTATAGCTTAGGGAAATTAAAATCAAAAAGACACAGCCACCCCAAAGTTTGGGACGCCTCCATTTACAAGAACCTCGTTTACCGTACAAGTTCAATATCACAGAAAGTGAAAAATGGATAAAGAACATGTGGTACTTACGTACAATGCAGTATCACTCAGCAATGAAATCTATGTCATCAGGCCCGTAGCAGCATAATGAGTGGATTCAGGTACGATGATTCTAACTGAAATAAGTCACACAGAAAAAGAAACATCATAAGATATCACTAATACACGGAATGTAAACTTGGCTACACAGGAACTGCATTCCAAAACAGAACAGGGTCTCAAATTTAGAAAACCAACTTATGCTTGCTTAAGGGGAAAGGTGAGTTGGGGTGCTGCATAAAACCAGAGATTGAAATGAGCACACATAAAGTTCCTTAAGCCAAATATGGAATAGACAAGAGCTACTCCTTGCTCAACGAAATGGACTCAACACCCCATATTAAACGCCTAAGAATGTACCTGACTAGTAAGTATCTTAAAACCTATGGATTGCTATGTCTCCATAAGAGAACCAAGCGTGTGTACAGGGGCATAAACGCAGCAGTGATAGGATTGGAGAGGTTCGGTGAGCAAATGAAGACCCTTTGAAGTCATATTGCATGGTACCCATTCCACGGGTCTCAACTCTCCAGGTTTAAGGTATTCTTCCTTCAGCTAAAACATGCATGTGGAACCCAAGTATGATCAACCATGTGAACGGGAGACGTGTTCAAATATGTCTCAGTTTTCCTCCCCTGGTACTCGGGTGCAACATTCCAGACGCTTTACTAACACTCTCCCCACTTGGAGAGTCAGCGCCTTTAACCTCCTGTTTGGCCCAGTTTGCAATTTCTGCGGAAGATGAACAGGAATAGCGAGAACCAATGAGAGGCTAGCTGGAGGTGTCTGGACGGGCAAATTTAACTCTCATTTCCCACCAGGAAGAGGAAATAACCAAAGGCTCAGCGTGCCGTACCGGAACCAGATTAGGGCCTGAAGCCATCCTGCGGTGTTGCGGCCAGGTCACAAGAAAGCGAGTTGAAGAAAGGAGCTCAGGGGCACTGTAATTCACAAACCTGCAGAGTTATAAATGACAGCTATCGTCCAAAAATAGACTGAAGTAAGGCTGCCAAGAGGACTTGAAAGCGGGGCAGAATTGCAGGAAACCGATTTCAGGAGGTAGACTGGAATTGCATTGAAAGCATAGGAAAAGAGGCAGAACGTCCACAATGATGCACTTGGCCAAAAAGGGCGTATGCGTTTTTTCCTGAATATATTCAGGAAAAAACGCATACGCCCTTTTTGGCCAACCAAGCAAGCTTGCAAAGGAAATCTGCACTACAATGAAGTCTCACTTCCCCCCGGTCAAAAGGGCCATCTGAAAAAAGTGTAAAATCCAGAAAGGCAGGACAGGCCATGGAGAACTGGGAGCCTTGTTATGCTGATGGGCGGGATGTAAATTGCCAACAGACACTCGGGAGAAGTGTATGGTGTTTCCTGAAACATCTAAAAAACAAAGCAACAGAGCCTAGGGCACTTCCACTTATGGTCCTATAGCTTAGGGAAATTAAAATCAAAAAGACACAGCCACCCCAAAGTTTGGGACGCCTCCATTTACAAGAACCTCGTTTACCGTACAAGTTCAATATCACAGAAAGTGAAAAATGGATAAAGAACATGTGGTACTTACGTACAATGCAGTATCACTCAGCAATGAAATCTATGTCATCAGGCCCGTAGCAGCATAATGAGTGGATTCAGGTACGATGATTCTAACTGAAATAAGTCACACAGAAAAAGAAACATCATAAGATATCACTAATACACGGAATGTAAACTTGGCTACACAGGAACTGCATTCCAAAACAGAACAGGGTCTCAAATTTAGAAAACCAACTTATGCTTGCTTAAGGGGAAAGGTGAGTTGGGGTGCTGCATAAAACCAGAGATTGAAATGAGCACACATAAAGTTCCTTAAGCCAAATATGGAATAGACAAGAGCTACTCCTTGCTCAATGAAATGGACTCAACACCCCATATTAAACGCCTAAGAATGTACCTGACTAGTAAGTATCTTAAAACCTATGGATTGCTATGTCTCCATAAGAGAACCAAGCGTGTGTACAGGGGCATAAACGCAGCAGTGATAGGATTGGAGAGGTTCGGTGAGCAAATGAAGACCCTTTGAAGTCATATTGCATGGTACCCATTCCACGGGTCTCAACTCTCCAGGTTTAAGGTATTCTTCCTTCAGCTAAAACATGCATGTGGAACCCAAGTATGATCAACCATGTGAACGGGAGACGTGTTCAAATATGTCTCAGTTTTCCTCCCCTGGTACTCGGGTGCAACATTCCAGACGCTTTACTAACACTCTCCCCACTTGGAGAGTCAGCGCCTTTAACCTCCTGTTTGGCCCAGTTTGCAATTTCTGCGGAAGATGAACAGGAATAGCGAGAACCAATGAGAGGCTAGCTGGAGGTGTCTGGACGGGCAAATTTAACTCTCATTTCCCACCAGGAAGAGGAAATAACCAAAGGCTCAGCGTGCCGTACCGGAACCAGATTAGGGCCTGAAGCCATCCTGCGGTGTTGCGGCCAGGTCACAAGAAAGCGAGTTGAAGAAAGGAGCTCAGGGGCACTGTAATTCACAAACCTGCAGAGTTATAAATGACAGCTATCGTCCAAAAATAGACTGAAGTAAGGCTGCCAAGAGGACTTGAAAGCGGGGCAGAATTGCAGGAAACCGATTTCAGGAGGTAGACTGGAATTGCATTGAAAGCATAGGAAAAGAGGCAGAACGTCCACAATGATGCACTTGGCCAAAAAGGGCGTATGCGTTTTTTCCTGAATATATTCAGGAAAAAACGCATACGCCCTTTTTGGCCAACCAAGCAAGCTTGCAAAGGAAATCTGCACTACAATGAAGTCTCACTTCCCCCCGGTCAAAAGGGCCATCTGAAAAAAGTGTAAAATCCAGAAAGGCAGGACAGGCCATGGAGAACTGGGAGCCTTGTTATGCTGATGGGCGGCATGTAAATTGCCAACAACCACTCGGGAGAAGTGTATGGTGTTTCCTGAAACATCTAAAAAACAAAGCAACAGAGCCTAGGGCACTGCCACTTATGGTCCTATAGCTTAGGGAAATTAAAATCAAAAAGACACAGCCACCCCAAAGTTTGGGACGCCTCTGTTTACAAGAACCTCGTTTACAGTACAAGTTCAACATCGCAGAAAGTGAAAAATGGATAAAGAAGTTGTGGTATTTACTTACAAAGCAATATCACTCAGCAATGAAATCTATGTCATCAGGCCCTTAGCATCACAATGAGTGGATTCAGGTATGATGATTCTAACTGAAATAAGTCACACAGAAAAAGAAACATCATAAGATATCAGTAATACACGGAATGTAAACTTGGCTACACAGGAACTGAATTACAGAACAGAACAGGGTCTCAAATTTAGAAAACCAACTTATGCTTGCTTAAGGGTAAAGGTGAGTTGGGGTGCTGCATAAAACCAGAGATTGAAATGAGCACAGATAAAGTTCCTTAAGTCAAATATGGAATAGACAAGAACTACTCCTTGCTCAACGAAATGGACTCAACACCGCATATTAAACGCCTAAGAATGTACCTGACTAGTAAGTATCTTAAAACCTATGGATTGCTATGTCTCCGAAAGAGAATCAAGCATGTGTACAGGGGCATAAACGCAGCAGTGATAGGATTGGAGAGGTTCGGTGAGCAAATGAAGACCCTTTGAAGTCATATTGCATGGTACCCATTACACGGGTCTTAACTCTCCAGGTTTAAGGTATTCTTCCTTCAGCTAAAACATGCATGTGGAACCTAGAGTATGATCAACCATGTGACCGGGAGACGTGTTCAAATATGTCTCAGTTTTCCTCCCCTGGTACTCGGGTGCAACATTCCAGACGCTTTACTAACACTCTCCCCACTTGGAGAGTCAGTCCCTTTAACCTCCTGTTTGGCCCAGTTTGCAATTTCTGCGGAAGATGAACAGGAATAGCGAGAACCAATGAGAGGCTAGCTGGAGGTGTCTGGACGGGCAAATTTAACTCTCATTTCCCACCAGGAAGAAGAATTAACCAAAGGCTCAGCATGCCGGGCCGGAACCATATTAGGGCCTGAAGCCATCCTGCGGTGTTGCGGCCAGGTCACAAGAAAGCGAGTTGAAGAAAGGAGCTCAGGGGCACTGTAATTCACAAACCTGCAGAGTTATAAATGACAGCTATCGTCCAAAAATAGACTGAAGTAAGGCTGCCAAGAGGACTTGAAAGCGGGGCAGAATTGCAGGAAACCGATTTCAGGAGGTAGACTGGAATTGCATTGAAAGCATAGGAAAAGAGGCAGAACGTCCACAATGATGCACTTGGCCAAAAAGGGCGTATGCGTTTTTTCCTGAATATATTCAGGAAAAAACGCATACGCCCTTTTTGGCCAACCAAGCAAGCTTGCAAAGGAAATCTGCACTACAATGAAGTCTCACTTCCCCCCGGTCAAAAGGGCCATCTGAAAAAAGTGTAAAATCCAGAAAGGCAACAGGCCATGGAGAACTGGGAGCCTTGTTATGCTGATGGGCGGGATGTAAATTGCCAACAGACACTTGGGAGAAGTGTATGGTGTTTCCTGAAACATCTAAAAAACAAAGCAACAGAGCCTAGGGCACTTCCACTTATGGTCCTATAGCTTAGGGAAATTAAAATCAAAAAGACACAGCCACCCCAAAGTTTGGAACGGCTCTGTTTACAGGAACCTCGTTTACAGTACAAGTTCAACATCGCAGAAAGTGAAAAATGGATAAAGAAGTTGTGGTATTTACTTACAAAGCAATATCACTCAGCAATGAAATCTGTGTCATCAGGCCCTTATCAGCACAATGAGTGGATTCAGGTATGATGATTCTAACTGAAGTAAGTCACACAGAAAAAGAAACATCATAAGATATCAGTAATACACGGAATGTAAACTTGGCTACACAGGAACTGAATTACAGAACAGAACAGGGTCTCAAATTTAGAAAACCAACTTATGCTTGCTTAAGGGTAAAGGTGAGTTGGGGTGCTGCATAAAACCAGAGATTGAAATGAGCACAGATAAAGTTCCTTAAGTCAAATATGGAATAGACAAGAGCTACTCCTTGCTCAACGAAATGGACTCAACACCGCATATTAAACGCCTAAGAATGTACCTGACTAGTAAGTATCTTAAAACCTATGGATTGCTATGTCTCCGAAAGAGAATCAAGCATGTGTACAGGGGCATAAACGCAGCAGTGATAGGATTGGAGAGGTTCGGTGAGCAAATGAAGACCCTTTGAAGTCATATTGCATGGTACCCATTACACGGGTCTTAACTCTCCAGGTTTAAGGTATTCTTCCTTCAGCTAAAACATGCATGTGGAACCTAGAGTATGATCAACCATGTGACCGGGAGACGTGTTCAAATATGTCTCAGTTTTCCTCCCCTGGTACTCGGGTGCAACATTCCAGACGCTTTACTAACACTCTCCCCACTTGGAGAGTCAGTCCCTTTAACCTCCTGTTTGGCCCAGTTTGCAATTTCTGCGGAAGATGAACAGGAATAGCGAGAACCAATGAGAGGCTAGCTGGAGGTGTCTGGACGGGCAAATTTAACTCTCATTTCCCACCAGGAAGAAGAATTAACCAAAGGCTCAGCATGCCGGGCCGGAACCATATTAGGGCCTGAAGCCATCCTGCGGTGTTGCGGCCAGGTCACAAGAAAGCGAGTTGAAGAAAGGAGCTCAGGGGCACTGTAATTCACAAACCTGCAGAGTTATAAATGACAGCTATCGTCCAAAAATAGACTGAAGTAAGGCTGCCAAGAGGACTTGAAAGCGGGGCAGAATTGCAGGAAACCGATTTCAGGAGGTAGACTGGAATTGCATTGAAAGCATAGGAAAAGAGGCAGAACGTCCACAATGATGCACTTGGCCAAAAAGGGCGTATGCGTTTTTTCCTGAATATATTCAGGAAAAAACGCATACGCCCTTTTTGGCCAACCAAGCAAGCTTGCAAAGGAAATCTGCACTACAATGAAGTCTCACTTCCCCCCGGTCAAAAGGGCCATCTGAAAAAAGTGTAAAATCCAGAAAGGCAACAGGCCATGGAGAACTGGGAGCCTTGTTATGCTGATGGGCGGGATGTAAATTGCCAACAGACACTTGGGAGAAGTGTATGGTGTTTCCTGAAACATCTAAAAAACAAAGCAACAGAGCCTAGGGCACTTCCACTTATGGTCCTATAGCTTAGGGAAATTAAAATCAAAAAGACACAGCCACCCCAAAGTTTGGAACGGCTCTGTTTACAGGAACCTCGTTTACAGTACAAGTTCAACATCGCAGAAAGTGAAAAATGGATAAAGAAGTTGTGGTATTTACTTACAAAGCAATATCACTCAGCAATGAAATCTGTGTCATCAGGCCCTTATCAGCACAATGAGTGGATTCAGGTATGATGATTCTAACTGAAGTAAGTCACACAGAAAAAGAAACATCATAAGATATCAGTAATACACGGAATGTAAACTTGGCTACACAGGAACTGAATTACAGAACAGAACAGGGTCTCAAATTTAGAAAACCAACTTATGCTTGCTTAAGGGTAAAGGTGAGTTGGGGTGCTGCATAAAACCAGAGATTGAAATGAGCACAGATAAAGTTCCTTAAGTCAAATATGGAATAGACAAGAACTACTCCTTGCTCAACGAAATGGACTCAACACCGCATATTAAACGCCTAAGAATGTACCTGACTAGTAAGTATCTTAAAACCTATGGATTGCTATGTCTCCGAAAGAGAATCAAGCATGTGTACAGGGGCATAAACGCAGCAGTGATAGGATTGGAGAGGTTCGGTGAGCAAATGAAGACCCTTTGAAGTCATATTGCATGGTACCCATTCCACGGGTTTCAACTACCCAGGTTTAAGGTATTCTTCCTTCAGCTAAAACATGCATGTGGAACCCAAGTATGATCAACCATGTGAACGGGAGACGTGTTCAAATATGTCTCAGTTTTCCTCCCCTGGTACTCGGGTGCAACATTCCAGACGCTTTACTAACACTCTCCCCACTTGGAGAGTCAGCGCCTTTAACCTCCTGTTTGGCCCAGTTTGCAATTTCTGCGGAAGATGAACAGGAATAGCGAGAACCAATGAGAGACTAGCTGGAGGTGTCTGGACGGGCAAATTTAACTCTCATTTCCCACCAGGAAGAGGAAATAACCAAAGGCTCAGCGTGCCGTGCCGGAACCAGATTAGGGCCTGAAGCCATCCGGCGGTGTTGCGGCCAGGTCACAAGAAAGCGAGTTGAAGAAAGGAGCTCAGGGGCACTGTAATTCACAAACCTGCAGAGTTATAAATGACAGCTATCGTCCAAAAATAGACTGAAGTAAGGCTGCCAAGAGGACTTGAAAGCGGGGCAGAATTGCAGGAAACCGATTTCAGGAGGTAGACTGCAATTGCATTGAAAGCATAGGAAAAGAGGCAGAACGTCCACAATGATGCACTTGGCCAAAAAGGGCGTATGCGTTTTTTCCTGAATATATTCAGGAAAAAACGCATACGCCCTTTTTGGCCAACCAAGCAAGCTTGCAAAGGAAATCTGCACTACAATGAAGTCTCACTTCCCCCCGGTCAAAAGGGCCATCTGAAAAAAGTGTAAAATCCAGAAAGGCAGGACAGGCCATGGAGAACTGGGAGCCTTGTTATGCTGATGGGCGGGATGTAAATTGCCAACAGACACTCGGGAGAAGTGTATGGTGTTTCCTGAAACATCTAAAAAACAAAGCAACAGAGCCTAGGGCACTTCCACTTATGGTCCTATAGCTTAGGGAAATTAAAATCAAAAAGACACAGCCACCCCAAAGTTTGGGACGCCTCCATTTACAAGAACCTCGTTTACCGTACAAGTTCAATATCACAGAAAGTGAAAAATGGATAAAGAACATGTGGTACTTACGTACAATGCAGTATCACTCAGCAATGAAATCTATGTCATCAGGCCCGTAGCAGCATAATGAGTGGATTCAGGTACGATGATTCTAACTGAAATAAGTCACACAGAAAAAGAAACATCATAAGATATCACTAATACACGGAATGTAAACTTGGCTACACAGGAACTGCATTCCAAAACAGAACAGGGTCTCAAATTTAGAAAACCAACTTATGCTTGCTTAAGGGGAAAGGTGAGTTGGGGTGCTGCATAAAACCAGAGATTGAAATGAGCACACATAAAGTTCCTTAAGCCAAATATGGAATAGACAAGAGCTACTCCTTGCTCAACGAAATGGACTCAACACCCCATATTAAACGCCTAAGAATGTACCTGACTAGTAAGTATCTTAAAACCTATGGATTGCTATGTCTCCATAAGAGAACCAAGCGTGTGTACAGGGGCATAAACGCAGCAGTGATAGGATTGGAGAGGTTCGGTGAGCAAATGAAGACCCTTTGAAGTCATATTGCATGGTACCCATTCCACGGGTCTCAACTCTCCAGGTTTAAGGTATTCTTCCTTCAGCTAAAACATGCATGTGGAACCCAAGTATGATCAACCATGTGAACGGGAGACGTGTTCAAATATGTCTCAGTTTTCCTCCCCTGGTACTCGGGTGCAACATTCCAGACGCTTTACTAACACTCTCCCCACTTGGAGAGTCAGCGCCTTTAACCTCCTGTTTGGCCCAGTTTGCAATTTCTGCGGAAGATGAACAGGAATAGCGAGAACCAATGAGAGGCTAGCTGGAGGTGTCTGGACGGGCAAATTTAACTCTCATTTCCCACCAGGAAGAGGAAATAACCAAAGGCTCAGCGTGCCGTACCGGAACCAGATTAGGGCCTGAAGCCATCCTGCGGTGTTGCGGCCAGGTCACAAGAAAGCGAGTTGAAGAAAGGAGCTCAGGGGCACTGTAATTCACAAACCTGCAGAGTTATAAATGACAGCTATCGTCCAAAAATAGACTGAAGTAAGGCTGCCAAGAGGACTTGAAAGCGGGGCAGAATTGCAGGAAACCGATTTCAGGAGGTAGACTGGAATTGCATTGAAAGCATAGGAAAAGAGGCAGAACGTCCACAATGATGCACTTGGCCAAAAAGGGCGTATGCGTTTTTTCCTGAATATATTCAGGAAAAAACGCATACGCCCTTTTTGGCCAACCAAGCAAGCTTGCAAAGGAAATCTGCACTACAATGAAGTCTCACTTCCCCCCGGTCAAAAGGGCCATCTGAAAAAAGTGTAAAATCCAGAAAGGCAGGACAGGCCATGGAGAACTGGGAGCCTTGTTATGCTGATGGGCGGGATGTAAATTGCCAACAGACACTCGGGAGAAGTGTATGGTGTTTCCTGAAACATCTAAAAAACAAAGCAACAGAGCCTAGGGCACTTCCACTTATGGTCCTATAGCTTAGGGAAATTAAAATCAAAAAGACACAGCCACCCCAAAGTTTGGGACGCCTCCATTTACAAGAACCTCGTTTACCGTACAGTTCAATATCACAGAAAGTGAAAAATGGATAAAGAACATGTGGTACTTACGTACAATGCAGTATCACTCAGCAATGAAATCTATGTCATCAGGCCCGTAGCAGCATAATGAGTGGATTCAGGTATGATGATTCTAACTGAAATAAGTCACACAGAAAAAGAAACATCATAAGATATCACTAATACACGGAATGTAAACTTGGCTACACAGGAACTGCATTCCAAAACAGAACAGGGTCTCAAATTTAGAAAACCAACTTATGCTTGCTTAAGGGGAAAGGTGAGTTGGGGTGCTGCATAAAACCAGAGATTGAAATGAGCACACATAAAGTTCCTTAAGCCAAATATGGAATAGACAAGAGCTACTCCTTGCTCAACGAAATGGACTCAACACCCCATATTAAACGCCTAAGAATGTACCTGACTAGTAAGTATCTTAAAACCTATGGATTGCTATGTCTCCATAAGAGAACCAAGCGTGTGTACAGGGGCATAAACGCAGCAGTGATAGGATTGGAGAGGTTCGGTGAGCAAATGAAGACCCTTTGAAGTCATATTGCATGGTACCCATTCCACGGGTCTCAACTCTCCAGGTTTAAGGTATTCTTCCTTCAGCTAAAACATGCATGTGGAACCCAAGTATGATCAACCATGTGAACGGGAGACGTGTTCAAATATGTCTCAGTTTTCCTCCCCTGGTACTCGGGTGCAACATTCCAGACGCTTTACTAACACTCTCCCCACTTGGAGAGTCAGCGCCTTTAACCTCCTGTTTGGCCCAGTTTGCAATTTCTGCGGAAGATGAACAGGAATAGCGAGAACCAATGAGAGGCTAGCTGGAGGTGTCTGGACGGGCAAATTTAACTCTCATTTCCCACCAGGAAGAGGAAATAACCAAAGGCTCAGCGTGCCGTGCCGGAACCAGATTAGGGCCTGAAGCCATCCTGCGGTGTTGCGGCCAGGTCACAAGAAAGCGAGTTGAAGAAAGGAGCTCAGGGGCACTGTAATTCACAAACCTGCAGAGTTATAAATGACAGCTATCGTCCAAAAATAGACTGAAGTAAGGCTGCCAAGAGGACTTGAAAGCGGGGCAGAATTGCAGGAAACCGATTTCAGGAGGTAGACTGGAATTGCATTGAAAGCATAGGAAAAGAGGCAGAACGTCCACAATGATGCACTTGGCCAAAAAGGGCGTATGCGTTTTTTCCTGAATATATTCAGGAAAAAACGCATACGCCCTTTTTGGCCAACCAAGCAAGCTTGCAAAGGAAATCTGCACTACAATGAAGTCTCACTTCCCCCCGGTCAAAAGGGCCATCTGAAAAAAGTGTAAAATCCAGAAAGGCAGGACAGGCCATGGAGAACTGGGAGCCTTGTTATGCTGATGGGCGGGATGTAAATTGCCAACAGACACTCGGGAGAAGTGTATGGTGTTTCCTGAAACATCTAAAAAACAAAGCAACAGAGCCTAGGGCACTTCCACTTATGGTCCTATAGCTTAGGGAAATTAAAATCAAAAAGACACAGCCACCCCAAAGTTTGGGACGCCTCCATTTACAAGAACCTCGTTTACCGTACAAGTTCAATATCACAGAAAGTGAAAAATGGATAAAGAACATGTGGTACTTACGTACAATGCAGTATCACTCAGCAATGAAATCTATGTCATCAGGCCCGTAGCAGCATAATGAGTGGATTCAGGTACGATGATTCTAACTGAAATAAGTCACACAGAAAAAGAAACATCATAAGATATCACTAATACACGGAATGTAAACTTGGCTACACAGGAACTGCATTCCAAAACAGAACAGGGTCTCAAATTTAGAAAACCAACTTATGCTTGCTTAAGGGGAAAGGTGAGTTGGGGTGCTGCATAAAACCAGAGATTGAAATGAGCACACATAAAGTTCCTTAAGCCAAATATGGAATAGACAAGAGCTACTCCTTGCTCAATGAAATGGACTCAACACCCCATATTAAACGCCTAAGAATGTACCTGACTAGTAAGTATCTTAAAACCTATGGATTGCTATGTCTCCATAAGAGAACCAAGCGTGTGTACAGGGGCATAAACGCAGCAGTGATAGGATTGGAGAGGTTCGGTGAGCAAATGAAGACCCTTTGAAGTCATATTGCATGGTACCCATTCCACGGGTCTCAACTCTCCAGGTTTAAGGTATTCTTCCTTCAGCTAAAACATGCATGTGGAACCCAAGTATGATCAACCATGTGAACGGGAGACGTGTTCAAATATGTCTCAGTTTTCCTCCCCTGGTACTCGGGTGCAACATTCCAGACGCTTTACTAACACTCTCCCCACTTGGAGAGTCAGCGCCTTTAACCTCCTGTTTGGCCCAGTTTGCAATTTCTGCGGAAGATGAACAGGAATAGCGAGAACCAATGAGAGGCTAGCTGGAGGTGTCTGGACGGGCAAATTTAACTCTCATTTCCCACCAGGAAGAGGAAATAACCAAAGGCTCAGCGTGCCGTACCGGAACCAGATTAGGGCCTGAAGCCATCCTGCGGTGTTGCGGCCAGGTCACAAGAAAGCGAGTTGAAGAAAGGAGCTCAGGGGCACTGTAATTCACAAACCTGCAGAGTTATAAATGACAGCTATCGTCCAAAAATAGACTGAAGTAAGGCTGCCAAGAGGACTTGAAAGCGGGGCAGAATTGCAGGAAACCGATTTCAGGAGGTAGACTGGAATTGCATTGAAAGCATAGGAAAAGAGGCAGAACGTCCACAATGATGCACTTGGCCAAAAAGGGCGTATGCGTTTTTTCCTGAATATATTCAGGAAAAAACGCATACGCCCTTTTTGGCCAACCAAGCAAGCTTGCAAAGGAAATCTGCACTACAATGAAGTCTCACTTCCCCCCGGTCAAAAGGGCCATCTGAAAAAAGTGTAAAATCCAGAAAGGCAGGACAGGCCATGGAGAACTGGGAGCCTTGTTATGCTGATGGGCGGCATGTAAATTGCCAACAACCACTCGGGAGAAGTGTATGGTGTTTCCTGAAACATCTAAAAAACAAAGCAACAGAGCCTAGGGCACTGCCACTTATGGTCCTATAGCTTAGGGAAATTAAAATCAAAAAGACACAGCCACCCCAAAGTTTGGGACGCCTCTGTTTACAAGAACCTCGTTTACAGTACAAGTTCAACATCGCAGAAAGTGAAAAATGGATAAAGAAGTTGTGGTATTTACTTACAAAGCAATATCACTCAGCAATGAAATCTATGTCATCAGGCCCTTAGCATCACAATGAGTGGATTCAGGTATGATGATTCTAACTGAAATAAGTCACACAGAAAAAGAAACATCATAAGATATCAGTAATACACGGAATGTAAACTTGGCTACACAGGAACTGAATTACAGAACAGAACAGGGTCTCAAATTTAGAAAACCAACTTATGCTTGCTTAAGGGTAAAGGTGAGTTGGGGTGCTGCATAAAACCAGAGATTGAAATGAGCACAGATAAAGTTCCTTAAGTCAAATATGGAATAGACAAGAGCTACTCCTTGCTCAACGAAATGGACTCAACACCGCATATTAAACGCCTAAGAATGTACCTGACTAGTAAGTATCGTAAAACCTATGGATTGCTATGTCTCCAAAAGAGAATCAAGCATGTGTACAGGGGCATAAACGCAGCAGTGATAGGATTGGAGAGGTTCGGTGAGCAAATGAAGACCCTTTGAAGTCATATTGCATGGGACCCATTACACGGGTCTCAACTCTCCAGGTTTAAGGTATTCTTCCTTCAGCTAAAACATGCATGTGGAACCCAAGTATGATCAACCATGTGAACGGGAGACGTGTTCAAATATGTCTCAGTTTTCCTCCCCTGGTACTCGGGTGCAACATTCCAGACGCTTTACTAACACTCTCCCCACTTGGAGAGTCAGCGCCTTTAACCTCCTGTTTGGCCCAGTTTGCAATTTCTGCGGAAGATGAACAGGAATAGCGAGAACCAATGAGAGGCTAGCTGGAGGTGTCTGGACGGGCAAATTTAACTCTCATTTCCCACCAGGAAGAGGAATTAACCAAAGGCTCAGCATGTCGGGCCGGAAGCAGATTAGGGCCTGAAGCCATCCTGCGGTGTTGCGGCCAGGTTACAAGAAAGCGAGTTGAAGAAAGGAGCTCAGGGGCACTGTAATTCACAAACCTGCAGAGTTATAAATGACAGCTATCGTCCAAAAATAGACTGAAGTAAGGCTGCCAAGAGGACTTGAAAGCGGGGCAGAATTGCAGGAAACCGATTTCAGGAGGTAGACTGGAATTGCATTGAAAGCATAGGAAAAGAGGCAGAACGTCCACAATGATGCACTTGGCCAAAAAGGGCGTATGCGTTTCTTCCTGAATATATTCAGGAAAAAACGCATACGCACTTTTTGGCCAACCAAGCAAGCTTGCAAAGGAAATCTGCACTACAATGAAGTCTCAGTTCCCCCCGGTCAAAAGGGCCATCTGTAAAAAGTGTAAAATCCAGAAAGGCAACAGGCCATTGAGAACTGGGAGCCTTGTTATGCTGATGGGCGGGATGTAAATTGCCAACAGACACTTGGGAGAAGTGTATGGTGTTTCCTGAAACATCTAAAAAACAAAGCAACAGAGCCTAGGGCACTTCCACTTATGGTCCTATAGCTTAGGGAAATTAAAATCAAAAAGACACAGCCACCCCAAAGTTTGGAACGGCTCTGTTTACAAGAACCTCGTTTACAGTACAAGTTCAACATCGCAGAAAGTGAAAAATGGATAAAGAAGTTGTGGTATTTACTTACAAAGCAATATCACTCAGCAATGAAATCTGTGTCATCAGGCCCTTAGCAGCACAATGAGTGGATTCAGGTATGATGATTCTAACTGAAGTAAGTCACACAGAAAAAGAAACATCATAAGATATCACTAATACACGGAATGTAAACTTGGCTACACAGGAACTGAATTACAGAACAGAACAAGGTCTCAATTTAGAAAACCAACCTATGCTTGCTTAAGGGGAAAGGTGAGTTGGGGTGCTGCATAAAACCAGAGATTGAAATGAGCACAGATAAAGTTCCTTAAGTCAAATATGGAATAGACAAGAGCTACTCCTTGCTCAACGAAATGGACTCAACACCGCATATTAAACGCCTAAGAATGTACCTGACTAGTAAGTATCTTAAAACCTATGGATTGCTATGTCTCCGAAAGAGAATCAAGCATGTGTACAGGGGCATAAACGCAGCAGTGATAGGATTGGAGAGGTTCGGTGAGCAAATGAAGACCCTTTGAAGTCATATTGCATGGTACCCATTACACGGGTCTCAACTCTCCAGGTTTAAGGTATTCTTCCTTCAGCTAAGACATGCATGTGGAACCCAAGTATGATCAACCATCTGATCGGGAGACGTGTTCAAATATGTCTCAGTTTTCCTCCCCTGGTACTCGGGTGCAACATTCCAGACGCTTTACTAACACTCTCCCCACTTGGAGAGTCAGTCCCTTTAACCTCCTGTTTGGCCCAGTTTGCAATTTCTGCGGAAGATGAACAGGAATAGCGAGAACCAATGAGAGGCTAGCTGGAGGTGTCTGGACGGGCAAATTTAACTCTCATTTCCCACCAGGAAGAGGAATTAACCAAAGGCTCAGCGTGCCGTGCCGGAACCAGATTAGGTCCTGAAGCTATCCTGCGGTGTTGAGGCCAGCTCAAAAGAAAGCGAGTTGAAGAAAGGAGCTCAGGGGCACTGTAATTCACAAACCTGCAGAGTTATAAATGACAGCTATCGTCCAAAAATAGACTGAAGTAAGGCTGCCAAGAGGACTTGAAAGCGGGGCAGCATTGCAGGAAACCGATTTCAGGAGGTAGACTGGAATTGCATTGAAAGCATAGGAAAAGAGGCAGAACGTCCACAATGATGCACTTGGCCAAAAAGGGCGTATGCGTTTTTTCCTGAATATATTCAGGAAAAAACGCATACGCCCTTTTTGGCCAACCAAGCAAGCTTGCAAAGGAAATCTGCACTACAATGAAGTCTCACTTCCCCCCGGTCAAAAGGGCCATCTGAAAAAAGTGTAAAATCCAGAAAGGCAACAGGCCATGGAGAACTGGGAGCCTTGTTATGCTGATGGGCGGGATGTAAATTGCCAACAACCACTCGGGAGAAGTGTATGGTGTTTCCTGAAACATCTAAAAAACAAAGCAACAGAACCTAGGGCACTTCCACTTATGGTCCTATAGCTTAGGGAAATTAAAATCAAAAAGACACAGCCACCCCAAATTTTGGAACGGCTCTGTTTACAAGAACCTCGTTTACAGTACAAGTTCAACATCGCAGAAAGTGAAAAATGGATAAAGAAGTTGTGGTATTTACTTACAAAGCAATATCACTCAGCAATGAAATCTGTGTCATCAGGCCCTTAGCAGCACAATGAGTGGATTCAGGTATGATGATTCTAACTGAAGTAAGTCACACAGAAAAAGAAACATCATAAGATATCAGTAATACACGGAATGTAAACTTGGCTACACAGGAACTGAATTACAGAACAGAACAGGGTCTCAAATTTAGAAAACCAACTTATGCTTGCTTAAGGGTAAAGGTGAGTTGGGGTGCTGCATAAAACCAGAGATTGAAATGAGCACAGATAAAGTTCCTTAAGCCAAATATGGAATAGACAAGAGCTACTCCTTTCTCAACGAAATGGACTCAACACCGCATATTAAACTCCTAAGAATGTACCTGACTAGTAAGTATCTTAAAAACCTATGGATTGCTATGTCTCCGAAAGAGAATCAAGCATGTTTACAGGGGCATAAACGCAGCAGTGATAGGATTGGAGAGGTTCGGTGAGCAAATGAAGACCCTTTGAAGTCATATTGCATGGTACCCATTACACGGGTCTTAACTCCCCAGGTTTAAGGTATTCTTCCTTCAGCTAAAACATGCATGTGGAACCCAAGTATGATCAACCATGTGAACGGGAGACGTGTTCAAATATGTCTCAGTTTTCCTCCCCTGGTACTCGGGTGCAACATTCCAGACGCTTTACTAACACTCTCCCCACTTGGAGAGTCAGTGCCTTTAACCTCCTGTTTGGCCCAGTTTGCAATTTCTGCGGAAGATGAACAGGAATAGCGAGAACCAATGAGAGGCTAGCTGGAGGTGTCTGGACGGGCAAATTTAACTCTCATTTCCCACCAGGAAGAGGAAATAACCAAAGGCTCAGCGTGCCGTACCGGAACCAGATTAGGGCCTGAAGCCATCCTGCGGTGTTGCGGCCAGGTCACAAGAAAGCGAGTTGAAGAAAGGAGCTCAGGGGCACTGTAATTCACAAACCTGCAGAGTTATAAATGACAGCTATCGTCCAAAAATAGACTGAAGTAAGGCTGCCAAGAGGACTTGAAAGCGGGGCAGCATTGCAGGAAACCGATTTCAGGAGGTAGACTGGAATTGCATTGAAAGCATAGGAAAAGAGGCAGAACGTCCACAATGATGCACTTGGCCAAAAAGGGCGTATGCGTTTTTTCCTGAATATATTCAGGAAAAAACGCATACGCCCTTTTTGGCCAACCAAGCAAGCTTGCAAAGGAAATCTGCACTACAATGAAGTCTCACTTCCCCCCGGTCAAAAGGGCCATTTGAAGAAAGTGTAAAATCCAGAAAGGCAGGACAGGCCATGGAGAACTGGGAGCCTTGTTATCCTGATGGGCGGGATGTAAATTGCCAACAGACACTCGGGAGAAGTGTATGGTGTTTCCTGAAACATCTAAAAAACAAAGCAACAGAGCCTAGGGCACTGCCACTTATGGTCCTATAGCTTAGGGAAATTAAAATAAAAAAGACACAGCCTCCCCAAAGTTTGGGACGCCTCTGTTTACAAGAACCTCGTTTACAGCACAAGTTCAACATCGCAGAAAGTGAAAAATGGATAAAGAAGTTGTGGTATTTACCTACAAAGCAATATCACTCAGCAATGAAATCTGTGTCATCAGGCCCTTAGCAGCACAATGAGTGGATTCAGGTATGATGATTCTAACTGAAATAAGTCACACAGAAAAAGAAACATCATAAGATATCAGTAATACACGGAATGTAAACTTGGCTACACAGGAACTGAATTACAGAACAGAACAGGGTCTCAAATTTAGAAAACCAACTTATGCTTGCTTAAGGGTAAAGGTGAGTTGGGGTGCTGCATAAAACCAGAGATTGAAATGAGCACAGATAAAGTTCCTTAAGTCAAATATGGAATAGACAAGAGCTACTCCTTGCTCAACGAAATGGACTCAACACCGCATATTAAACGCCTAAGAATGTACCTGACTAGTAAGTATCTTAAAACCTATGGATTGCTATGTCTCCGAAAGAGAATCAAGCATGTGTACAGGGGCATAAACGCAGCAGTGATAGGATTGGAGAGGTTCGGTGAGCAAATGAAGACCCTTTGAAGTCATATTGCATGGTACCCATTACACGGGTCTTAACTCTCCAGGTTTAAGGTATTCTTCCTTCAGCTAAAACATGCATGTGGAACCCAAGTATGATCAACCATGTGAACGGGAGACGTGTTCAAATATGTCTCAGTTTTCCTCCCCTGGTACTCGCGTGCAACATTCCAGACGCTTTACTAACACTCTCCCCACTTGGAGAGTCAGCGCCTTTAACCTCCTGTTTGGCCCAGTTTGCAATTTCTGCGGAAGAAGAACAGGAATAGCAAGAACCAATGAGAGACTAGCTGGAGGTGTCTGGACGGGCAAATTTAACTCTCATTTCCCACCAGGAAGAGGAAATAACCAAAGGCTCAGCGTGCCGGGCCGGAACCAGATTAGGGCCTGAAGCCATCCTGCGGTGTTGCGGCCAGGTCACAAGAAAGCGAGTTGAAGAAAGGAGCTCAGGGGCACTGTAATTCACAAACCTGCAGAGTTATAAATGACAGCTATCGTCCAAAAATAGACTGAAGTAAGGCTGCCAAGAGGACTTGAAAGCGGGGCAGAATTGCAGGAAACCGATTTCAGGAGGTAGACTGGAATTGCATTGAAAGCATAGGAAAAGAGGCAGAACGTCCACAATGATGCACTTGGCCAAAAAGGGCGTATGCGTTTTTTCCTGAATATATTCAGGAAAAAACGCATACGCCCTTTTTGGCCAACCAAGCAAGCTTGCAAAGGAAATCTGCACTACAATGAAGTCTCACTTCCCCCCGGTCAAAAGGGCCATCTGAAAAAAGTGTAAAATCCAGAAAGGCAGGACAGGCCATGGAGAACTGGGAGCCTTGTTATGCTGATGGGCGGGATGTAAATTGCCAACAGACACTCGGGAGAAGTGTATGGTGTTTCCTGAAACATCTAAAAAACAAAGCAACAGAGCCTAGGGCACTGCCACTTATGGTCCTATAGCTTAGGGAAATTAAAATCAAAAAGACACAGCCTCCCCAAAGTTTGGGACGCCTCTGTTTACAAGAACCTCGTTTACAGCACAAGTTCAACATCGCAGAAAGTGAAAAATGGATAAAGAAGTTGTGGTATTTACCTACAAAGCAATATCACTCAGCAATGAAATCTGTGTCATCAGGCCCTTAGCAGCACAATGAGTGGATTCAGGTATGATGATTCTAACTGAAATAAGTCACACAGAAAAAGAAACATCATAAGATATCAGTAATACACGGAATGTAAACTTGGCTACACAGGAACTGAATTACAGAACAGAACAGGGTCTCAAATTTAGAAAACCAACTTATGCTTGCTTAAGGGTAAAGGTGAGTTGGGGTGCTGCATAAAACCAGAGATTGAAATGAGCACAGATAAAGTTCCTTAAGTCAAATATGGAATAGAGAAGAGCTACTCCTTGCTCAACGAAATGGACTCAACACCACATATTAAACGCCTAAGAATGTACCTGACTAGTAAGTATCGTAAAACCTATGGATTGCTATGTCTCCAAAAGAGAATCAAGCATGTGTACAGGGGCATAAACGCAGCAGTGATAGGATTGGAGAGGTTCGGTGAGCAAATGAAGACCCTTTGAAGTCATATTGCATGGTACCCATTCCACGGGTCTCAACTCTCCATGTTTAAGGTATTCTTCCTTCAGCTAAAACATGCATGTGGAACCTAGAGTATGATCAACCATGTGATCGGGAGACGTGTTCAAATATGTCTCAGTTTTCCTCCCCTGGTACTCGGGTGCAACATTCCAGACGCTTTACTAACACTCTCCCCACTTGGAGAGTCAGCGCCTTTAACCTCCTGTTTGGCCCAGTTTGCAATTTCTGCGGAAGATGAACAGGAATAGCGAGAACCAATGAGAGACTAGCTGGAGGTGTCTGGACGGGCAAATTTAACTCTCATTTCCCACCAGGAAGAGGAATTAACCAAAGGCTGAGCGTGCCGTACCGGAACCAGATTAGGGCCTGAAGCCATCCTGCGGTGTTGCGGCCAGGTCACAAGAAAGCGAGTTGAAGAAAGGAGCTCAGCGGCACTGTAATTCACAAACCTGCAGAGCTATAAATGACAGCTATCGTCCAAAAATATACTGAAGTAAGGCTGCCAAGAGGACTTGAAAGCGGGGCAGAATTGCAGGAAACCGATTTCAGGAGGTAGACTGGAATTGCATTGAAAGCATAGGAAAAGAGGCAGAACGTCCACAATGATGCACTTGGCCAAAAAGGGCGTATGCGTTTTTTCCTGAATATATTCAGGAAAAAACGCATACGCCCTTTTTGGCCAACCAAGCAAGCTTGCAAAGGAAATCTGCACTACAATGAAGTCTCACTTCCCCCCGGTCAAAAGGGCCATCTGAAAAAAGTGTAAAATCCAGAAAGGCAGGACAGGCCATGGAGAACTGGGAGCCTTGTTATGCTGATGGGCCGGATGTAAATTGCCAACAGAGACTCGGGAGAAGTGTATGGTGTTTCCTGAAACATCTAAAAAACAAAGCAACAGAACCTAGGGCACTTCCACTTATGGTCCTATAGCTTAGGGAAATTAAAATCAAAAAGACACAGCCACCCCAAAGTTTGGGATGCCTCTGTTTACAAGAACCTCGTTTACAGTACAAGTTCAACATCGCAGAAAGTGAAAAATGGATAAAGAAGTTGTGGTATTTACTTACAAAGCAATATCACTCAGCAATGAAATCTGTGTCATCAGGCCCTTAGCAGCACAATGAAGGGATTCAGGTATGATGATTCTAACTGAAGTAAGTCACACAGAAAAAGAAACATCATAAGATATCAGTAATACACGGAATGTAAACTTGGCTACACAGGAACTGAATTACAGAACAGAACAGGGACTCAAATTTAGAAAACCAACTTATGCTTGCTTAAGGGTAAAGGTGAGTTGGGGTGCTGCATAAAACTAGAGATTGAAATGAGCACAGATAAAGTTCCTTAAGCCAAATATGGAATAGACAAGAGCTACTCCTTCCTCAACGAAATGGACTCAACACCGCATATTAAACGCCTAAGAATGTACCTGACTAGTAAGTATCTTAAAACCTATGGATTGCTATGTCTCCGAAAGAGCATCAAGCATGTGTACAGGGGCATAAACGCAGCAGTGATAGGATTGGAGAGGTTCGGTGAGCAAATGAAGACCCTTTGAAGTCATATTGCATGGTACCCATTCCACGGGTTTCAACTACCCAGGTTTAAGGTATTCTTCCTTCAGCTAAAACATGCATGTGGAACCTAGAGTATGATCAACCATGTGATCGGGAGACGTGTTCAAATATGTCTCAGTTTTCGTACCCTGGTACTCGGGTGCAACATTCCAGATGCTTTACTAACACTCTCCCGACTTGGAGAGTCAGTCCCTTTAACCTCCTGTTTGGCCCAGTTTGCAATTTCTGCGGAAGATGAACAGGAATAGCGAGAACCAATGAGAGGCTAGCTGGAGGTGTCTGGACGGGCAAATTTAACTCTCATTTCCCACCAGGAAGAGGAAATAAGCAAAGGCTCAGCGTGCCGTGCCGGAACCAGATTAGGGCCTGAAGCCATCCTGCGGTGTTGCGGCCAGCTCAAAAGAAAGCGAGTTGAAGAAAGGAGCTCAGGGGCACTGTAATTCACAAACCTGCAGAGTTATAAATGACAGCTATCGTCCAAAAATAGACTGAAGTAAGGCTGCCAAGAGGACTTGAAAGCGGGGCAGAATTGCAGGAAACCGATTTCAGGAGGTAGACTGGAATTGCATTGAAAGCATAGGAAAAGAGGCAGAACGTCCACAATGATGCACTTGGCCAAAAAGGGCGTATGCGTTTTTTCCTGAATATATTCAGGAAAAAACGCATACGCCCTTTTTGGCCAACCAAGCAAGCTTGCAAAGGAAATCTGCACTACAATGAAGTCTCAGTTCATCCCGGTCAAAAGGGCCATCTGAAAAAAGTGTAAAATCCAGAAAGGCAGGACATGCCATGGAGAACTGGGAGCCTTGTTATGCTGATGGGCGGGATGTAAATTGCCAAGAACCACTCGGGAGAAGTGTATGGTGTTTCCTGAAACATGTAAAAAACAAAGCAACAGAACCTAGGGCACTTCCACTTATGGTCCTATAGCTTAGGGAAATTAAAATCAAAAAGACACAGCCACCCCAAAGTTTGGAACGGCTCTGTTTACAAGAACCTCCTTTACAGTACAAGTTCAATATCGCAGAAAGTGAAAAATGGATAAAGAAGTTGTGGTATTTACTTACAAAGCAATATCACTCAGCAATGAAATCTATGTCATCAGGCCTTTAGCAGCACAATGAGTGGATTCAGGTACGATGATTGTAACTGAAATAAGTCACACAGAAAAAGAAACATCATAAGATATCACTAATACACGGAATGTAAACTTGGCTACACAGGAACTGAATTCCAAAACAGAACAGGGTCTAAAATTTAGAAAACCAACTTATGCTTGCTTAAGGGTAAAGGTGAGTTGGGGTGCTGCATAAAACCAGAGATTGAAATGAGCACAGATAAAGTTCCTTAAGTCAAATATGGAATAGACAAGAGCTACTCCTTGCTCAACGAAATGGACTCAACACCGCATATTAAACGCCTAAGAATGTACCTGACTAGTAAGTATCGTAAAACCTATGGATTGCTATGTCTCCAAAAGAGAATCAAGCATGTGTACAGGGGCATAAACGCAGCAGTGATAGGATTGGAGAGGTTCGGTGAGCAAATGAAGACCCTTTGAAGTCATATTGCATGGTACCCATTACACGGGCCTCAACTCTCCAGGTTTAAGGTATTCTTCCTTCAGCTAAAACATGCATGTGGATCCCAAGTATGATCAACCATGTGAACGGGAGACGTGTTCAAATATGTCTCAGTTTTCCTCCGCTGGTACTTGCGTGCAACATTCCAGACGCTTTACTAACACTCTCCCCACTTGGAGAGTCAGCGCCTTTAACCTCCTGTTTGGCCCAGTTTGCAATTTCTGCGGAAGATGAACAGGAATAGCGAGAACCAATGAGAGGCTAGCTGGAGGTGTCTGGACGGGCAAATTTAACTCTCATTTCCCACCAGGAAGAGGAAATAACCAAAGGCTCAGCGTGCCGTACCGGAACCACATTAGGGCCTGAAGCCACCCTGCGGTTTTGCGGCCAGCTCAAAAGAAAGCGAGTTGAAGAAAGGAGCTCAGGGGCACTGTAATTCACAAACCTGCAGAGTTATAAATGACAGCTATCGTCCAAAAATAGACTGAAGTAAGGCTGCCAAGAGGACTTGAAAGCGGGGCAGAATTGCAGGAAACCGATTTCAGGAGGTAGACTGGAATTGCATTGAAAGCATAGGAAAAGAGGCAGAACGTCCACAATGATGCACTTGGCCAAAAAGGGCGTATGCGTTTTTTCCTGAATATATTCAGGAAAAAACGCATACGCCCTTTTTGGCCAACCAAGCAAGCTTGCAAAGGAAATCTGCACTACAATGAAGTCTCAGTTCATCCCGGTCAAAAGGGCCATCTGTAAAAAGTGTAAAATCCAGAAAGGCAACAGGCCATTGAGAACTGGGAGCCTTGTTATGCTGATGGGCGGGATGTAAATTGCCAACAGACACTTGGGAGAAGTGTATGGTGTTTCCTGAAACATCTAAAAAACAAAGCAACAGAGCCTAGGGCACTTCCACTTATGGTCCTATAGCTTAGGGAAATTAAAATCAAAAAGACACAGCCACCCCAAAGTTTGGAACGGCTCTGTTTACAAGAACCTCGTTTACAGTACAAGTTCAACATTGCAGAAAGTGAAAAATGGATAAAGAAGTTGTGGTATTCACTTACAAAGCAATATCACTCAGCAATGAAATCTATGTCATCAGGGCCTTAGCATCGCAATGAGTGGATTCAGGTATGATGATTCTAACTGAAATAAGTCACACAGAAAAAGAAACATCATAAGATATCAGTAATACACGGAATGTAAACTTGGCTACACAGGAACTGAATTACAGAACAGAACAGGGTCTCAAATTTAGAAAACCAACTTATGCTTGCTTAAGGGTAAAGGTGAGTTGGGGTGCTGCATAAAACCAGAGATTGAAATGAGCACAGATAAAGTTCCTTAAGTCAAATATGGAATAGACAAGAGCTACTCCTTGCTCAACGAAATGGACTCAACACCGCATATTAAACGCCTAAGAATGTACCTGACTAGTAAGTATCTTAAAAACCTATGGATTGCTATGTCTCCGAAAGAGAATCAAGCATGTGTACAGGGGCATAAACGCAGCAGTGATAGGATTGGAGAGGTTCGGTGAGCAAATGAAGACCCTTTGAAGTCATATTGCATGGTACCCATTACACGGGTCTTAACTCTCCAGGTTTAAGGTATTCTTCCTTCAGCTAAAACATGCATGTGGAACCCAAGTATGATCAACCATGTGAACGGGAGACGTGTTCAAATATGTCTCAGTTTTCCTCCCCTGGTACTCGGGTGCAACATTCCAGACGCTTTACTAACACTCTCCCCACTTGGAGAGTCAGTGCCTTTAACCTCCTGTTTGGCCCAGTTTGCAATTTCTGCGGAAGATGAACAGGAATAGCGAGAACCAATGAGAGGCTAGCTGGAGGTGTCTGGACGGGCAAATTTAACTCTCATTTCCCACCAGGAAGAGGAAATAACCAAAGGCTCAGCGTGCCGTGCCGGAACCAGATTAGGGCCTGAAGCCATCCTGCGGTGTTGCGGCCAGGTCACAAGAAAGCGAGTTGAAGAAAGGAGCTCAGGGGCACTGTAATTCACAAACCTGCAGAGTTATAAATGACAGCTATCGTCCAAAAATAGACTGAAGTAAGGCTGCCAAGAGGACTTGAAAGCGGGGCAGCATTGCAGGAAACCGATTTCAGGAGGTAGACTGGAATTGCATTGAAAGCATAGGAAAAGAGGCAGAACGTCCACAATGATGCACTTGGCCAAAAAGGGCGTATGCGTTTTTCCCTGAATATATTCAGGAAAAAACGCATACGCCCTTTTTGGCCAACCAAGCAAGCTTGCAAAGGAAATCTGCACTACAATGAAGTCTCACTTCCCCCCGGTCAAAAGGGCCATCTGAAAAAAGTGTAAAATCCAGAAAGGCAACAGGCCATTGAGAACTGGGAGCCTTGTTATGCTGATGGGCGGGATGTAAATTGCCAACAGACACTTGGGAGAAGTGTATGGTGTTTCCTGAAACATCTAAAAAACAAAGCAACAGAGCCTAGGGCACTTCCACTTATGGTCCTATAGCTTAGGGAAATTAAAATCAAAAAGACACAGCCACCCCAAAGTTTGGAACGGCTCTGTTTACAAGAACCTCGTTTACAGTACAAGTTCAACATCGCAGAAAGTGAAAAATGGATAAAGAAGTTGTGGTATTCACTTACAAAGCAATATCACTCAGCAATGAAATCTATGTCATCAGGCCCTTAGCACCGCAATGAGTGGATTCAGGTATGATGATTCTAACTGAAATAAGTCACACAGAAAAAGAAACATCATAAGATATCACTAATACACGGAATGGAAACTTGGCTACACAGGAACTGAATTACAGAACAGAACAGGGTCTCAAATTTAGAAAACCAACTTATGCTTGCTTAAGGGTAAAGGTGAGTTGGGGTGCTGCATAAAAACAGAGATTGAAATGAGCACAGATAAAGTTCCTTAAGCCAAATATGGAATAGACAAGAGCTACTCCTTGCTCAACGAAATGGACTCAACACCCCATATTAAACGCCTAAGAATGTTCCTGACTAGTAAGTATCTTAAAACCTATGGATTGCTATGTCTCCAAAAGAGAATCAAGCATGTGTACAGGGGCATAAACGCAGCAGTGATAGGATTGGAGAGGTTCGGTGAGCAAATGAAGACCCTTTGAAGTCATATTGCATGGTACCCATTCCACGGGTTTCAACTACCCAGGTTTAAGGTATTCTTCCTTCAGCTAAAACATGCATGTGGAACCTAGAGTATGATCAACCATGTGATCGGGAGACGTGTTCAAATATGTCTCAGTTTTCGTACCCTGGTACTCGGGTGCAACATTCCAGACGCTTTACTAACACTCTCCCCACTTGGAGAGTCAGCGCCTTTAACCTCCTGTTTGGCACAGTTTGCAATTTCTGCGGAAGATGAACAGGAATAGCGATAACCAATGAGAGGCTAGCTGGAGGTGTCTGGACGGGCAAATTTAACTCTCATTTCCCACCAGGAAGAGGAAATAACCAAAGGCTCAGCGTGCCGTACCGGAACCAGATTAGGGCCTGAAGCCATCCTGCGGTGTTGCGGCCAGCTCACAAGAAAGCGAGTTGAACAAAGGAGCTCAGGGGCACTGTAATTCACAAACCTGCAGAGTTATAAATGACAGCTATCGTCCAAAAATAGACTGAAGTAAGGCTGCCAAGAGGACTTGAAAGCGGGGCAGCATTGCAGGAAACCGATTTCAGGAGGTAGACTGGAATTGCATTGAAAGCATAGGAAAAGAGGCAGAACGTCCACAATGATGCACTTGGCCAAAAAGGGCGTATGCGTTTTTTCCTGAATATATTCAGGAAAAAACGCATACGCCCTTTTTGGCCAACCAAGCAAGCTTGCAAAGGAAATCTGCACTACAATGAAGTCTCACTTCCCCCCGGTCAAAAGGGCCATCTGAAAAAAGTGTAAAATCCAGAAAGGCAGGACAGGCCATGGAGAACTGGGAGCCTTGTTATGCTGATGGGCGGGATGTAAATTGCCAACAACCACTCGGGAGAAGTGTATGGTGTTTCCTGAAACATCTAAAAAACAAAGCAACAGAACCTAGGGCACTTCCACTTATGGTCCTATAGCTTAGGGAAATTAAAATCAAAAAGACACAGCCACCCCAAATTTTGGAACGGCTCTGTTTACAAGAACCTCGTTTACAGTACAAGTTCAACATCGCAGAAAGTGAAAAATGGATAAAGAAGTTGTGGTATTTACTTACAAAGCAATATCACTCAGCAATGAAATCTGTGTCATCAGGCCCTTAGCAGCACAATGAGTGGATTCAGGTATGATGATTCTAACTGAAGTAAGTCACACAGAAAAAGAAACATCATAAGATATCAGTAATACACGGAATGTAAACTTGGCTACACAGGAACTGAATTACAGAACAGAACAGGGTCTCAAATTTAGAAAACCAACTTATGCTTGCTTAAGGGTAAAGGTGAGTTGGGGTGCTGCATAAAACCAGAGATTGAAATGAGCACAGATAAAGTTCCTTAAGCCAAATATGGAATAGACAAGAGCTACTCCTTGCTCAACGAAATGGACTCAACACCCCATATTAAACGCCTAAGAATGTTCCTGACTAGTAAGTATCTTAAAACCTATGGATTGCTATGTCTCCAAAAGAGAATCAAGCATGTGTACAGGGGCATAAACGCAGCAGTGATAGGATTGGAGAGGTTCGGTGAGCAAATGAAGACCCTTTGAAGTCATATTGCATGGTACCCATTCCACGGGTTTCAACTACCCAGGTTTAAGGTATTCTTCCTTCAGCTAAAACATGCATGTGGAACCCAAGTATGATCAACCATGTGAACGGGAGACGTGTTCAAATATGTCTCAGTTTTCCTCCCCTGGTACTCGGGTGCAACATTCCAGACGCTTTACTAACACTCTCCCCACTTGGAGAGTCAGCGCCTTTAACCTCCTGTTTGGCCCAGTTTGCAATTTCTGCGGAAGATGAACAGGAATAGCGAGAACCAATGAGAGGCTAGCTGGAGGTGTCTGGACGGGCAAATTTAACTCTCATTTCCCACCAGGAAGAGGAATTAACCAAAGGCTCAGCGTGCCGTACCGGAACCAGATTAGGGCCTGAAGCCATCCTGCGGTGTTGCGGCCAGCTCAAAAGAAAGCGAGTTGAACAAAGGAGCTCAGGGGCACTGTAATTCACAAACCTGCAGAGTTATAAATGACAGCTATCGTCCAAAAATATACTGAAGTAAGGCTGCCAAGAGGACTTGAAAGCGGGGCAGAATTGCAGGAAACCGATTTCAGGAGGTAGACTGGAATTGCATTGAAAGCATAGGAAAAGAGGCAGAACGTCCACAATGATGCACTTGGCCAAAAAGGGCGTATGCGTTTTTTCCTGAATATATTCAGGAAAAAACGCATACGCCCTTTTTGGCCAACCAAGCAAGCTTGCAAAGGAAATCTGCACTACAATGAAGTCTCACTTCCCCCCGGTCAAAAGGGCCATCTGAAAAAAGTGTAAAATCCAGAAAGGCAGGACAGGCCATGGAGAACTGGGAGCCTTGTTATGCTGATGGGCGGGATGTAAATTGCCAACAACCACTCGGGAGAAGTGTATGGTGTTTCCTGAAACATCTAAAAAACAAAGCAACAGAACCTAGGGCACTTCCACTTATGGTCCTATAGCTTAGGGAAATTAAAATCAAAAAGACACAGCCACCCCAAAGTTTGGGACGCCTCTGTTTACAGGAACCTCGTTTACAGTACAAGTTCAACATCGCAGAAAGTGAAAAATGGATAAAGAAGTTGTGGTATTTACTTACAAAGCAATATCACTCAGCAATGAAATCTGTGTCATCAGGCCCTTAGCAGCACAATGAGTGGATTCAGGTATGATGATTCTAACTGAAGTAAGTCACACAGAAAAAGAAACGTTATAAGATATCAGTAATACACGGAATGTAAACTTGGCTACACAGGAACTGAATTACAGAACAGAACAGGGTCTCAAATTTAGAAAACCAACTTATGCTTGCTTAAGGGTAAAGGTGAGTTGGGGTGCTGCATAAAACCAGAGATTGAAATGAGCACAGATAAAGTTCCTTAAGTCAAATATGGAATAGACAAGAGCTACTCCTTGCTCAACGAAATGGACTCAACACCGCATATTAAACGCCTAAGAATGTACCTGACTAGTAAGTATCTTAAAAACCTATGGATTGCTATGTCTCCGAAAGAGAATCAAGCATGTGTACAGGGGCATAAACGCAGCAGTGATAGGATTGGAGAGGTTCGGTGAGCAAATGAAGACCCTTTGAAGTCATATTGCATGGTACCCATTACACGGGTCTTAACTCTCCAGGTTTAAGGTATTCTTCCTTCAGCTAAAACATGCATGTGGAACCCAAGTATGATCAACCATGTGAACGGGAGACGTGTTCAAATATGTCTCAGTTTTCCTCCCCTGGTACTCGGGTGCAACATTCCAGACGCTTTACTAACACTCTCCCCACTTGGAGAGTCAGTGCCTTTAACCTCCTGTTTGGCCCAGTTTGCAATTTCTGCGGAAGATGAACAGGAATAGCGAGAACCAATGAGAGGCTAGCTGGAGGTGTCTGGACGGGCAAATTTAACTCTCATTTCCCACCAGGAAGAGGAAATAACCAAAGGCTCAGCGTGCCGTGCCGGAACCAGATTAGGGCCTGAAGCCATCCTGCGGTGTTGCGGCCAGGTCACAAGAAAGCGAGTTGAAGAAAGGAGCTCAGGGGCACTGTAATTCACAAACCTGCAGAGTTATAAATGACAGCTATCGTCCAAAAATAGACTGAAGTAAGGCTGCCAAGAGGACTTGAATGCGGGGCAGCATTGCAGGAAACCGATTTCAGGAGGTAGACTGGAATTGCATTGAAAGCATAGGAAAAGAGGCAGAACGTCCACAATGATGCACTTGGCCAAAAAGGGCGTATGCGTTTTTTCCTGAATATATTCAGGAAAAAACGCATACGCCCTTTTTGGCCAACCAAGCAAGCTTGCAAAGGAAATCTGCACTACAATGAAGTCTCACTTCCCCCCGGTCAAAAGGGCCATCTGAAAAAAGTGTAAAATCCAGAAAGGCAACAGGCCATTGAGAACTGGGAGCCTTGTTATGCTGATGGGCGGGATGTAAATTGCCAACAGACACTTGGGAGAAGTGTATGGTGTTTCCTGAAACATCTAAAAAACAAAGCAACAGAGCCTAGGGCACTTCCACTTATGGTCCTATAGCTTAGGGAAATTAAAATCAAAAAGACACAGCCACCCCAAAGTTTGGAACGGCTCTGTTTACAAGAACCTCGTTTACAGTACAAGTTCAACATCGCAGAAAGTGAAAAATGGATAAAGAAGTTGTGGTATTCACTTACAAAGCAATATCACTCAGCAATGAAATCTATGTCATCAGGCCCTTAGCACCGCAATGAGTGGATTCAGGTATGATGATTCTAACTGAAATAAGTCACACAGAAAAAGAAACATCATAAGATATCACTAATACACGGAATGGAAACTTGGCTACACAGGAACTGAATTACAGAACAGAACAGGGTCTCAAATTTAGAAAACCAACTTATGCTTGCTTAAGGGTAAAGGTGAGTTGGGGTGCTGCATAAAAACAGAGATTGAAATGAGCACAGAGAAAGTTCCTTAAGCCAAATATGGAATAGACAAGAGCTACTCCTTGCTCAACGAAATGGACTCAACACCCCATATTAAACGCCTAAGAATGTTCCTGACTAGTAAGTATCTTAAAACCTATGGATTGCTATGTCTCCAAAAGAGAATCAAGCATGTGTACAGGGGCATAAACGCAGCAGTGATAGGATTGGAGAGGTTCGGTGAGCAAATGAAGACCCTTTGAAGTCATATTGCATGGTACCCATTCCACGGGTTTCAACTACCCAGGTTTAAGGTATTCTTCCTTCAGCTAAAACATGCATGTGGAACCTAGAGTATGATCAACCATGTGATCGGGAGACGTGTTCAAATATGTCTCAGTTTTCGTACCCTGGTACTTGGGTGCAACATTCCAGACGCTTTACTAACACTCTCCCCACTTGGAGAGTCAGTCCCTTTAACCTCCTGTTTGGCCCAGTTTGCAATTTCTGCGGAAGATGAACAGGAATAGCGAGAACCAATGAGAGGCTAGCTGGAGGTGTCTGGACGGGCAAATTTAACTCTCATTTCCCACCAGGAAGAGGAAATAACCAAAGGCTCAGCGTGCCGTGCCGGAACCAGATTAGGTCCTGAAGCTATCCTGCGGTGTTGCGGCCAGGTCACAAGAAAGCGAGTTGAAGAAAGGAGCTCAGGGGCACTGTAATTCACAAACCTGCAGAGTTATAAATGACAGCTATCGTCCAAAAATAGACTGAAGTAAGGCTGCCAAGAGGACTTGAAAGCGGGGCAGAATTGCAGGAAACCGATTTCAGGAGGTAGACTGGAATTGCATTGAAAGCATAGGAAAAGAGGCAGAACGTCCACAATGATGCACTTGGCCAAAAAGGGCGTATGCGTTTTTTTCCTGAATATATTCAGGAAAAAACGCATACGCCCTTTTTGGCCAACCAAGCAAGCTTGCAAAGGAAATCTGCACTACAATGAAGTCTCACTTCCCCCTGGTCAAAAGGGCCATCTGAAAAAAGTGTAAAATCCAGAAAGGCAGGACAGGCCATGGAGAACTGGGAGCCTTGTTATGCTGATGGGCGGGATGTAAATTGCCAACAACCACTCGGGAGAAGTGTATGGTGTTTCCTGAAACATCTAAAAAACAAAGCAACAGAGCCTAGGGCACTTCCACTTATGGTCCTATAGCTTAGGGAAATTAAAATCAAAAAGACACAGCCACCCCAAAGTTTGGAACGGCTCTGTTTACAAGAACCTCGTTTACAGTACAAGTTCAACATCGCAGAAAGTGAAAAATGGATAAAGAACTTGTGGTACTTACGTACAATGCAGTATCACTCAGCAATGAAATCTATGTCATCAGGCCCGTAGCAGCATAATGAGTAGATTCAGGTACGATGATTCTAACTGAAATAAGTCACAGAGAAAAAGAAACATCATAAGATATCACTAATACACGGAATGTAAACTTGGCTACACAGGAACTGAATTCCAAAACAGAACAGGGTCTCAAATTTAGAAAACCAACTTATGCTTGCTTAAGGGTAAAGGTGAGTTGGGTTGCTGCATAAAACCAGAGATTGAAATGAGCACAGATAAAGTTCCTTAAGCCAAATATGGAATAGACAAGAGCTACTCCTTGCTCAACGAAATGGACTCAACACCGCATATTAAACGCCTAAGAATGTACCTGACTAGTAAGTATCTTAAAACCTATGGATTGCTATGTCTCCAAAAGAGAATCAAGCATGTGTACAGGGGCATAAACGCAGCAGTGA
This sequence comes from Stenella coeruleoalba, assembly GCF_951394435.1. NCBI lineage: Eukaryota > Metazoa > Chordata > Mammalia > Artiodactyla > Delphinidae > Stenella > Stenella coeruleoalba. The sequence continues at coordinate 207,510 of NW_027645978.1, read as the reverse complement.
TAGGATTGGAGAGGTTCGGTGAGCAAATGAAGACCCTTTGAAGTCATATTGCATGGTACCCATTCCACGGGTTTCAACTACCCAGGTTTTAGGTATTCTTCCTTCAGCTAAAACATGCATGTGGAACCCAAGTATGATCAACCATGTGAACGGGAGACGTGTTCAAATATGTCTCAGTTTTCCTCCCCTGGTACTCGGGTGCAACATTCCAGACGCTTTACTAACACTCTCCCCACTTGGAGAGTCAGCGCCTTTAACCTCCTGTTTGGCCCAGTTTGCAATTTCTGCGGAAGATGAACAGGAATAGCGAGAACCAATGAGAGGCTAGCTGGAGGTGTCTGGACGGGCAAATTTAACTCTCATTTCCCACCAGGAAGAGGAAATAACCAAAGGCTCAGCGTGCCGTACCGGAACCAGATTAGGGCCTGAAGCCATCCTGCGGTGTTGCGGCCAGCTCAAAAGAAAGCGAGTTGAACAAAGGAGCTCAGGGGCACTGTAATTCACAAACCTGCAGAGTTATAAATGACAGCTATCGTCCAAAAATATACTGAAGTAAGGCTGCCAAGACGACTTGAAAGCGGGGCAGCATTGCAGGAAACCGATTTCAGGAGGTAGACTGGAATTGCATTGAAAGCATAGGAAAAGAGGCAGAACGTCCACAATGATGCACTTGGCCAAAAAGGGCGTATGCGTTTTTTCCTGAATATATTCAGGAAAAAACGCATACGCCCTTTTTGGCCAACCAAGCAAGCTTGCAAAGGAAATCTGCACTACAATGAAGTCTCACTTCCCCCCGGTCAAAAGGGCCATCTGAAAAAAGTGTAAAATCCAGAAAGGCAGGACAGGCCATGGAGAACTGGGAGCCTTGTTATGCTGATGGGCGGGATGTAAATTGCCAACAACCACTCGGGAGAAGTGTATGGTGTTTCCTGAAACATCTAAAAAACAAAGCAACAGAACCTAGGGCACTTCCACTTATGGTCCTATAGCTTAGGGAAATTAAAATCAGAAAGACACAGCCACCCCAAATTTTGGAACGGCTCTGTTTACAAGAACCTCGTTTACAGTACAAGTTCAACATCGCAGAAAGTGAAAAATGGATAAAGAAGTTGTGGTATTTACTTACAAAGCAATATCACTCAGCAATGAAATCTGTGTCATCAGGCCCTTAGCAGCACAATGAGTGGATTCAGGTATGATGATTCTAACTGAAGTAAGTCACACAGAAAAAGAAACATCATAAGATATCACTAATACACGGAATGTAAACTTGGCTACACAGGAACTGAATTCCAAAACAGAACAGGGTCTCAAATTTAGAAAACCAACTTATGCTTGCTTAAGGGTAAAGGTGAGTTGGGTTGCTGCATAAAACCAGAGATTGAAATGAGCACAGATAAAGTTCCTTAAGCCAAATATGGAATAGACAAGAACTACTCCTTGCTCAACGAAATGGACTCAACACCGCATATTAAACGCCTAAGAATGTACCTGACTAGTAAGTATCTTAAAACCTATGGATTGCTATGTCTCCAAAAGAGAATCAAGCATGTGTACAGGGGCATAAACGCAGCAGTGATAGGATTGGAGAGGTTCGGTGAGCAAATGAAGACCCTTTGAAGTCATATTGCATGGTACCCATTCCACGGGTTTCAACTACCCAGGTTTTAGGTATTCTTCCTTCAGCTAAAACATGCATGTGGAACCCAAGTATGATCAACCATGTGAACGGGAGACGTGTTCAAATATGTCTCAGTTTTCCTCCCCTGGTACTCGGGTGCAACATTCCAGACGCTTTACTAATACTCTCCCCACTTGGAGAGTCAGCGCCTTTAACCTCCTGTTTGGCCCAGTTTGCAATTTCTGCGGAAGATGAACAGGAATAGCGAGAACCAATGAGAGGCTAGCTGGAGGTGTCTGGACGGGCAAATTTAACTCTCATTTCCCACCAGGAAGAGGAAATAACCAAAGGCTCAGCGTGCCGTACCGGAACCAGATTAGGGCCTGAAGCCATCCTGCGGTGTTGCGGCCAGCTCAAAAGAAAGCGAGTTGAAGAAAGGAGCTCAGGGGCACTGTAATTCACAAACCTGCAGAGTTATAAATGACAGCTATCGTCCAAAAATATACTGAAGTAAGGCTGCCAAGAGGACTTGAAAGCGGGGCAGCATTGCAGGAAACCGATTTCAGGAGGTAGACTGGAATTGCATTGAAAGCATAGGAAAAGAGGCAGAACGTCCACAATGATGCACTTGGCCAAAAAGGGCGTATGCGTTTTTTCCTGAATATATTCAGGAAAAAACGCATACGCCCTTTTTGGCCAACCAAGCAAGCTTGCAAAGGAAATCTGCACTACAATGAAGTCTCACTTCCCCCCGGTCAAAAGGGCCATCTGAAAAAAGTGTAAAATCCAGAAAGGCAGGACAGGCCATGGAGAACTGGGAGCCTTGTTATGCTGATGGGCGGGATGTAACTTGCCAACAGACACTCGGGAGAAGTGTATGGTGTTTCCTGAAACATCTAAAAAACAAAGCAACAGAACCTAGGGCACTTCCACTTATGGTCCTATAGCTTAGGGAAATTAAAATCAAAAAGACACAGCCACCCCAAAGTTTGGAACGGCTCTGTTTACAAGAACCTCGTTTACAGTACAAGTTCAACATCGCAGAAAGTGAAAAATGGATAAAGAAGTTGTGGTATTTACTTACAAAGCAATATCACTCAGCAATGAAATCTGTGTCATCAGGCCCTTAGCAGCACAATGAGTGGATTCAGGTATGATGATTCTAACTGAAGTAAGTCACACAGAAAAAGAAACATCATAAGATATCAGTAATACACGGAATGTAAACTTGGCTACACAGGAACTGAATTACAGAACAGAACAGGGTCTCAAATTTAGAAAACCAACTTATGCTTGCTTAAGGGTAAAGGTGAGTTGGGGTGCTGCATAAAACCAGAGATTGAAATGAGCACACATAAAGTTCCTTAAGTCAAATATGGAATAGACAAGAGCTACTCCTTGCTCAACGAAATGGACTCAACACCGCATATTAAACGCCTAAGAATGTACCTGACTAGTAAGTATCTTAAAAACCTATGGATTGCTATGTCTCCGAATGAGAATCAAGCATGTGTACAGGGGCATAAACGCAGCAGTGATAGGATTGGAGAGGTTCCGTGAGCAAATGAAGACCCTTTGAAGTCATATTGCATGGTACCCATTACACGGGTCTTAACTCTCCAGGTTTAAGGTATTCTTCCTTCAGCTAAAACATGCATGTGGAACCCAAGTATGATCAACCATGTGAACGGGAGACGTGTTCAAATATGTCTCAGTTTTCCTCCCCTGGTACTCGGGTGCAACATTCCAGACGCTTTATTAACACTCTCCCCACTTGGAGAGTCAGCGCCTTTAACCTCCTGTTTGGCCCAGTTTGCAATTTCTGCGGAAGATGAACAGGAATAGCGAGAACCAATGAGAGACTAGCTGGAGGTGTCTGGACGGGCAAATTTAACTCTCATTTCCCACCAGGAAGAGGAAATAACCAAAGGCTCAGCGTGCCGTGCCGGAACCAGATTAGGGCCTGAAGCCATCCTGCGGTGTTGCGGCCAGGTCACAAGAAAGCAAGTTGAAGAAAGGAGCTCAGGGGCACTGTAATGCACAAACCTGCAGAGTTATAAATGACAGCTATCGTCCAAAAATAGACTGAAGTAAGGCTGCCAAGAGGACTTGAAAGCGGGGCAGAATTGCAGGAAACCGATTTCAGGAGGTAGACTGGAATTGCATTGAAAGCATAGGAAAAGAGGCAGAACGTCCACAATGATGCACTTGGCCAAAAAGGGCGTATGCGTTTTTTCCTGAATATATTCAGGAAAAAACGCATACGCACTTTTTGGCCAACCAAGCAAGCTTGCAAAGGAAATCTGCACTACAATGAAGTCTCAGTTCCCCCCGGTCAAAAGGGCCATCTGAAAAAAGTGTAAAATCCAGAAAGGCAGAACAGGCCATGGAGAACTGGGAGCCTTGTTATGCTGATGGGCGGGATGTAAACTGCCAACAACCACTCGGGAGAAGTGTATGGTGTTTCCTGAAACATCTAAAAAACAAAGCAACAGAGCCTAGGGCACTTCCACTTATGGTCCTATAGCTTAGGGAAATTAAAATCAAAAAGACACAGCCACCCCAAAGTTTGGAACGGCTCCGTTTACAAGAACCTCGTTTACAGTACAAGTTCAACATCGCAGAAAGTGAAAAATGGATAAAGAAGTTGTGGTATTTACTTACAAAGCAATATCACTCAGCAATGAATTCTATGTCATCAGGCCCTTAGCATCACAATGAGTGGATTCAGGTATGATGATTCTAACTGAAATAAGTCACACAGAAAAAGAAACATCATAAGATATCAGTAATACACGGAATGTAAACTTGGCTACACAGGAACTGAATTACAGAACAGAACAGGGTCTCAAATTTAGAAAACCAACTTATGCTTGCTTAAGGGGAAAGGTGAGTTGGGGTGCTGCATAAAACCAGAGATTGAAATGAGCACAGATAAAGTTCCTTAAGCCAAATATGGAATAGACAAGAGCTACTCCTTGCTCAACGAAATGGACTCAAAACCCCATATTAAACCCCTAAGAATGTACCTGACTAGTAAGTATCTTAAAACCTATGGATTGCTATGTCTCCAAAAGAGAATCAAGTGTGTGTACAGGGGAATAAACACAGCAGTGATAGGATTGGAGAGGTTCGGTGAGCAAATGAAGACCATTTGAAGTTATATTGCATGGTACCCATTACACGGGTCTCAACTCTCCAGGTTTAAGGTATTCTTCCTTCAGCAAAAACATGCATGTGGAACCCAGAGTATGATCAACCATGTGATCGGGAGACGTGTTCAAATATGTCTCAGTTTTCCTCCCCTGGTACTCGGGTGCAACATTCCAGACGCTTTACTAACACTCTCCCGACATGGAGAGTCAGTCCCTTTAACCTCCTGTTTGGCCCAGTTTGCAATTTCTGCGGAAGATGAACAGGAATAGCGAGAACCAATGAGAGGCTAGCTGGAGGTGTCTGGACGGGCAAATTTAACTCTCATTTCCCACCAGGAAGAGGAATTAACCAAAGGCTCAGCATGCCGGGCCGGAACCAGATTAGGGCCTGAAGCCATCCTGCGGTGTTGCAGCCAGGTCACAAGAAAGCGAGTTGAAGAAAGGAGCTCAGGGGCACTGTAATTCACAAACCTGCAGAGTTATAAATGACAGCTATCGTCCAAAAATAGACTGAAGTAAGGCTGCCAAGAGGACTTGAAAGCGGGGCAGAATTGCAGGAAACCGATTTCAGGAGGTAGACTGGAATTGCATTGAAAGCATAGGAAAAGAGGCAGAACTTCCACAATGATGCACTTGGCCAAAAAGGGCGTATGCGTTTTTTCCTGAATATATTCAGGAAAAAACGCATACGCCCTTTTTGGCCAACCAAGCAAGCTTGCAAAGGAAATCTGCACTACAATGAAGTCTCACTTCCCCCCGGTCAAAAGGGCCATCTGAAAAAAGTGTAAAATCCAGAAAGGCAACAGGCCATTGAGAACTGGGAGCCTTGTTATGCTGATGGGCGGGATGTAAATTGCCAACAGACACTTGGGAGAAGTGTATGGTGTTTCCTGAAACATCTAAAAAACAAAGCAACAGAGCCTAGGGCACTTCCACTTATGGTCCTATAGCTTAGGGAAATTAAAATCAAAAAGACACAGCCACCCCAAAGTTTGGAACGGCTCTGTTTACAAGAACCTCATTTACAGTACAAGTTCAACATCGCAGAAAGTGAAAAATGGATAAAGAAGTTGTGGTATTCACTTACAAAGCAATATCACTCAGCAATGAAATCTATGTCATCAGGCCCTTAGCATCGCAATGAGTGGATTCAGGTATGATGATTCTAACTGAAATAAGTCACACAGAAAAAGAAACATCATAAGATATCACTAATACACGGAATGTAAACTTGCCTACACAGGAACTGAATTACAGAACAGAACAGGGTCTCAAATTTAGAAAACCAACTTATGCTTGCTTAAGGGTAAAGGTGAGTTGGGGTGCTGCATAAAACCAGAGATTGAAATGAGCACAGATAAAGTTCCTTAAGCCAAATATGGAATAGACAAGAGCTACTCCTTGCTCAACGAAATGGACTCAACACCCCATATTAAACGCCTAAGAATGTTCCTGACTAGTAAGTATCTTAAAACCTATGGATTGCTATGTCTCCAAAAGAGAATCAAGCATGTGTACAGGGGCATAAACGCAGCAGTGATAGGATTGGAGAGGTTCGGTGAGCAAATGAAGACCCTTTGAAGTCATATTGCATGGTACCCATTCCACGGGTTTCAACTCTCCAGGTTTAAGGTATTCTTCCTTCAGCTAAAACATGCATGTGGAACCTAGAGTATGATCAACCATGTGATCGGGAGACGTGTTCAAATATGTCTCAGTTTTCGTACCCTGGTACTTGGGTGCAACATTCCAAACGCTTTACTAACACTCTCCCGACTTGGAGAGTCAGTCTTTTTAACCTCCTGTTTGGCCCAGTTTGCAATTTCTGTGGAAGATGAACAGGAATAGCGAGAACCAATGAGAGGCTAGCTGGAGGTGTCTGGACGGGCAAATTTAACTCTCATTTCCCACCAGGAAGAGGAATTAACCAAAGGCTCAGCGTGCCGTGCCGGAACCAGATTAGGGCCTGAAGCCATCCTGCGGTGTTGCGGCCAGGTCACAAGAAAGCGAGTTGAAGAAAGGAGCTCAGGGGCACTGTAATTCACAAACCTGCAGAGTTATAAATGACAGCTATCGTCCAAAAATAGACTGAAGTAAGGCTGCCAAGAGGACTTGAAAGCGGGGCAGAATTGCAGGAAACCGATTTCAGGAGGTAGACTGGAATTGCATTGAAAGCATAGGAAAAGAGGCAGAACGTCCACAATGATGCACTTGGCCAAAAAGGGCGTATGCGTTTTTTTCCTGAATATATTCAGGAAAAAACGCATACGCCCTTTTTGGCCAACCAAGCAAGCTTGCAAAGGAAATCTGCACTACAATGAAGTCTCAGTTCCCCCCGGTCAAAAGGGCCATCTGAAAAAAGTGTAAAATCCAGAAAGGCAGGACAGGCCATGGAGAACTGGGAGCCTTGTTATGCTGATGGGCGGGATGTAAATTGCCAACAACCACTCGGGAGAAGTGTATGGTGTTTCCTGAAACATCTAAAAAACAAAGCAACAGAGCCAAGGGCACTTCCACTTATGGTCCTATAGCTTAGGGAAATTAAAATCAAAAAGACACAGCCACCCCAAAGTTTGGAACGGCTCTGTTTACAAGAACCTCGTTTACAGTACAACATCGCAGAAAGTGAAAAATGGATAAAGAACTTGTGGTACTTACATACAATGCAGTATCACTCAGCAATGAAATCTATGTCATCAGGCCCGTAGCAGCATAATGAGTAGATTCAGGTATGATGATTCTAACTGAAATAAGTCACACAGAAAAAGAAACATCATAAGATATCAGTAATACACGGAATGTAAACTTGGCTACACAGGAACTGAATTCCAAAACAGAACAGGGTCTCAAATTTAGAAAACCAACTTATGCTTGCTTAAGGGTAAAGGTGAGTTGGGTTGCTGCATAAAACCAGAGATTGAAATGAGCACAGATAAAGTTCCTTAAGCCAAATATGGAATAGACAAGAGCTACTCCTTGCTCAACGAAATGGACTCAGCACCGCATATTAAACGCCTAAGAATGTACCTGACTAGTAAGTATCTTAAAACCTATGGATTGCTATGTCTCCAAAAGAGAATCAAGCATGTGTACAGGGGCATAAACGCAGCAGTGATAGGATTGGAGAGGTTCGGTGAGCAAATGAAGACCCTTTGAAGTCATATTGCATGGTACCCATTCCACGGGTTTCAACTACCCAGGTTTTAGGTATTCTTCCTTCAGCTAAAACATGCATGTGGAACCCAAGTATGATCAACCATGTGAACGGGAGACGTGTTCAAATATGTCTCAGTTTTCCTCCCCTGGTACTCGGGTGCAACATTCCAGACGCTTTACTAACACTCTCCCCACTTGGAGAGTCAGCGCCTTTAACCTCCTGTTTGGCCCAGTTTGCAATTTCTGCGGAAGATGAACAGGAATAGCGAGAACCAATGAGAGGCTAGCTGGAGGTGTCTGGACGGGCAAATTTAACTCTCATTTCCCACCAGGAAGAGGAAATAACCAAAGGTTCAGCGTGCCGTACCGGAACCAGATTAGGGCCTGAAGCCATCCTGCGGTGTTGCGGCCAGCTCAAAAGAAAGCGAGTTGAACAAAGGAGCTCAGGGGCACTGTAGTTCACAAACCTGCAGAGTTATAAATGACAGCTATCGTCCAAAAATAGACTGAAGTAAGGCTACCAAGAGGACTTGAAAGCGGGGCAGAATAGCAGGAAACCGATTTCAGGAGGTAGACTGGAATTGCATTGAAAGCATAGGAAAAGGGGCAGAACGTCCACAATGATGCACTTGGCCAAAAAGGGCGTATGCGTTTTTTCCTGAATATATTCAGGAAAAAACGCATACGCACTTTTTGGCCAACCAAGCAAGCTTGCAAAGGAAATCTGCACTACAATGAAGTCTCACTTCCCCCCGGTCAAAAGGGCCATCTGAAAAAAGTGTAAAATCCAGAAAGGCAGAACAGGCCATGGAGAACTGGGAGCCTTGTTATGCTGATGGGCGGGATGTAAACTGCCAACAACCACTCGGGAGAAGTGTATGGTGTTTCCTGAAACATCTAAAAAACAAAGCAACAGAAACTAGGGCACTTCCACTTATGGTCCTATAGCTTAGGGAAATTAAAATCAAAAAGACACAGCCACCCCAAAGTTTGGAACGGCTCCGTTTACAAGAACCTCGTTTACAGTACAAGTTCAACATCGCAGAAAGTGAAAAATGGATAAAGAAGTTGTGGTATTTACTTACAAAGCAATATCACTCAGCAATGAATTCTATGTCATCAGGCCCTTAGCATCACAATGAGTGGATTCAGGTATGATGATTCTAACTGAAATAAGTCACACAGAAAAAGAAACATCATAAGATATCAGTAATACACGGAATGTAAACTTGGCTACACAGGAACTGAATTACAGAACAGAACAGGGTCTCAAATTTAGAAAACCAACTTATGCTTGCTTAAGGGGAAAGGTGAGTTGGGGTGCTGCATAAAACCAGAGATTGAAATGAGCACAGATAAAGTTCCTTAAGCCAAATATGGAATAGACAAGAGCTACTCCTTGCTCAACGAAATGGACTCAAAACCCCATATTAAACCCCTAAGAATGTACCTGACTAGTAAGTATCTTAAAACCTATGGATTGCTATGTCTCCAAAAGAGAATCAAGCGTGTGTACAGGGGAATAAACACAGCAGTGATAGGATTGGAGAGGTTCGGTGAGCAAATGAAGACCCTTTGAAGTTATATTGCATGGTACCCATTACACGGGTCTCAACTCTCCAGTTTTAAGGTATTCTTCCTTCAGCAAAAACATGCATGTGGAACCCAGAGTATGATCAACCATGTGATCGGGAGACGTGTTCAAATATGTCTCAGTTTTCCTCCCCTGGTACTCGGGTGCAACATTCCAGACGCTTTACTAACACTCTCCCGACTTGGAGAGTCAGTCCCTTTAACCTCCTGTTTGGCCCAGTTTGCAATTTCTGCGGAAGATGAACAGGAATAGCGAGAACCAATGAGAGGCTAGCTGGAAGTGTCTGGACGGGCAAATTTAACTCTCATTTCCCACCAGGAAGAGGAATTAACCAAAGGCTCAGCGTGCCGGCCGGAACCAGATTAGGGCCTGAAGCCATCCTGCGGTGTTGCAGCCAGGTCACAAGAAAGCGAGTTGAAGAAAGGAGCTCAGGGGCACTGTAGTTCACAAACCTGCAGAGTTATAAATGACAGCTATCGTCCAAAAATAGACTGAAGTAAGGCTGCCAAGAGGACTTGAAAGCGGGGCAGAATTGCAGGAAACCGATTTCAGGAGGTAGACTGGAATTGCATTGAAAGCATAGGAAAAGAGGCAGAACGTCCACAATGATGCACTTGGCCAAAAAGGGCGTATGCGTTTTTTCCTGAATATATTCAGGAAAAAACGCATACGCCCTTTTTGGCCAACCAAGCAAGCTTGCAAAGGAAATCTGCACTACAATGAAGTCTCACTTCCCCCCGGTCAAAAGGGCCATCTGAAAAAAGTGTAAAATCCAGAAAGGCAACAGGCCATTGAGAACTGGGAGCCTTGTTATGCTGATGGGCGGGATGTAAATTGCCAACAGACACTTGGGAGAAGTGTATGGTGTTTCCTGAAACATCTAAAAAACAAAGCAACAGAGCCTAGGGCACTTCCACTTATGGTCCTATAGCTTAGGGAAATTAAAATCAAAAAGACACAGCCACCCCAAAGTTTGGAACGGCTCTGTTTACAAGAACCTCGTTTACAGTACAAGTTCAACATCGCAGAAAGTGAAAAATGGATAAAGAAGTTGTGGTATTCACTTACAAAGCAATATCACTCAGCAATGAAATCTATGCCATCAGGCCCTTAGCATCGCAATGAGTGGATTCAGGTATGATGATTCTAACTGAAATAAGTCACACAGAAAAAGAAACATCATAAGATATCACTAATACACGGAATGTAAACTTGACTACACAGGAACTGAATTACAGAACAGAACAGGGTCTCAAATTTAGAAAACCAACTTATGCTTGCTTAAGGGTAAAGGTGAGTTGGGGTGCTGCATAAAACCAGAGATTGAAATGAGCACAGATAAAGTTCCTTAAGCCAAATATGGAATAGACAAGAGCTACTCCTTGCTCAACGAAATGGACTCAACACCCCATATTAAACGCCTAAGAATGTTCCTGACTAGTAAGTATCTTAAAACCTATGGATTGCTATGTCTCCAAAAGAGAATCAAGCATGTCTACAGGGGCATAAACGCAGCAGTGATAGGATTGGAGAGGTTCGGTGAGCAAATGAAGACCCTTTGAAGTCATATTGCATGGTACCCATTCCACGGGTTTCAACTCTCCAGGTTTAAGGTATTCTTCCTTCAGCTAAAACATGCATGTGGAACCTAGAGTATGATCAACCATGTGATCGGGAGACGTGTTCAAATATGTCTCAGTTTTCGTACCCTGGTACTTGGGTGCAACATTCCAAACGCTTTACTAACACTCTCCCGACTTGGAGAGTCAGTCTTTTTAACCTCCTGTTTGGCCCAGTTTGCAATTTCTGCGGAAGATGAACAGGAATAGCGAGAACCAATGAGAGGCTAGCTGGAGGTGTCTGGACGGGCAAATTTAACTCTCATTTCCCACCAGGAAGAGGAATTAACCAAAGGCTCAGCGTGCCGTCCCGGAACCAGATTAGGGCCTGAAGCCATCCTGCGGTGTTGCGGCCAGGTCACAAGAAAGCGAGTTGAAGAAAGGAGCTCAGGGGCACTGTAATTCACAAACCTGCAGAGTTATAAATGACAGCTATCGTCCAAAAATAGACTGAAGTAAGGCTGCCAAGAGGACTTGAAAGCGGGGCAGAATTGCAGGAAACCGATTTCAGGAGGTAGACTGGAATTGCATTGAAAGCATAGGAAAAGAGGCAGAACGTCCACAATGATGCACTTGGCCAAAAAGGGCGTATGCGTTTTTTTCCTGAATATATTCAGGAAAAAACGCATACGCCCTTTTTGGCCAACCAAGCAAGCTTGCAAAGGAAATCTGCACTACAATGAAGTCTCACTTCCCCCCGGTCAAAAGGGCCATCTGAAAAAAGTGTAAAATCCAGAAAGGCAGGACAGGCCATGGAGAACTGGGAGCCTTGTTATGCTGATGGGCGGGATGTAAATTGCCAACAACCACTCGGGAGAAGTGTATGGTGTTTCCTAAAACATCTAAAAAACAAAGCAACAGAGCCTAGGGCACTTCCACTTATGGTCCTATAGCTTAGGGAAATTAAAATCAAAAAGACACAGCCACCCCAAAGTTTGGAACGGCTCTGTTTACAAGAACCTCGTTTACAGTACAACATCGCAGAAAGTGAAAAATGGATAAAGAACTTGTGGTACTTACGTACAATGCAGTATCACTCAGCAATGAAATCTATGTCATCAGGCCCGTAGCAGCATAATGAGTAGATTCAGGTACGATGATTCTAACTGAAATAAGTCACACAGAAAAAGAAACATCATAAGATATCAGTAATACACGGAATGTAAACTTGGCTACACAGGAACTGAATTCCAAAACAGAACAGGGTCTCAAATTTAGAAAACCAACTTATGCTTGCTTAAGGGTAAAGGTGAGTTGGGTTGCTGCATAAAACCAGAGATTGAAATGAGCACAGATAAAGTTCCTTAAGCCAAATATGGAATAGACAAGAGCTACTCCTTGCTCAACGAAATGGACTCAACACCGCATATTAAACGCCTAAGAATGTACCTGACTAGTAAGTATCTTAAAACCTATGGATTGCTATGTCTCCAAAAGAGAATCAAGCATGTGTACAGGGGCATAAACGCAGCAGTGATAGGATTGGAGAGGTTCGGTGAGCAAATGAAGACCCTTTGAAGTCATATTGCATGGTACCCATTCCACGGGTTTCAACTACCCAGGTTTTAGGTATTCTTCCTTCAGCTAAAACATGCATGTGGAACCCAAGTATGATCAACCATGTGAACGGGAGACGTGTTCAAATATGTCTCAGTTTTCCTCCCCTGGTACTCGGGTGCAACATTCCAGACGCTTTACTAACACTCTCCCCACTTGGAGAGTCAGTGCCTTTAACCTCCTGTTTGGCCCAGTTTGCAATTTCTGCGGAAGATGAACAGGAATAGCGAGAACCAATGAGAGGCTAGCTGGAGGTGTCTGGACGGGCAAATTTAACTCTCATTTCCCACCAGGAAGAGGAAATAACCAAAGGTTCAGCATGCCGTACCGGAACCAGATTAGGGCCTGAAGACATCCTGCGGTGTTGCGGCCAGCTCAAAAGAAAGCGAGTTGAACAAAGGAGCTCAGGGGCACTGTAGTTCACAAACCTGCAGAGTTATAAATGACAGCTATCGTCCAAAAATAGACTGAAGTAAGGCTACCAAGAGGACTTGAAAGCGGGGCAGAATGGCAGGAAACCGATTTCAGGAGGTAGACTGGAATTGCATTGAAAGCATAGGAAAAGAGGCAGAAAGTCCACAATGATGCACTTGGCCAAAAAGGGTGTATGCGTTTTTTCCTGAATATATTCAGGAAAAAACGCATACGCCCTTTTTGGCCAACCAAGCAAGCTTGCAAAGGAAATCTGCACTACAATGAAGTCTCACTTGCCCCCGGTCAAAAGGGCCATCTGAAAAAAGTGTAAAATCCAGAAAGGCAGGACAGGCCATGGAGAACTGGGAGCCTTGTTATGCTGATGGGCGGGATGTAAATTGCCAACAACCACTCGGGAGAAGTGTATGGTGTTTCCTGAAACATCTAAAAAACAAAGCAACAGAACCTAGGGCACTTCCACTTATGGTCCTATAGCTTAGGGAAATTAAAATCAAAAAGACACAGCCACCCCAAAGTTTGGGACGCCTCTGTTTACAAGAACCTCGTTTACAGTACAAGTTCAACATCGCAGAAAGTGAAAAATGGATAAAGAAGTTGTGGTATTTACTTACAAAGCAATATCACTCAGCAATGAAATCTGTGTCATCAGGCCCTTAGCAGCACAATGAGTGGATTCAGGTATGATGATTCTAACTGAAGTAAGTCACACAGAAAAAGAAACATCATAAGATATCAGTAATACACGGAATGTAAACTTGGCTACACAGGAACTGAATTACAGAACAGAACAGGGTCTCAAATTTAGAAAACCAACATATGCTTGCTTAAGGGGAAAGGTGAGTTGGGGTGCTGCATAAAACCAGAGATTGAAATGAGCACAGATAAAGTTCCTTAAGTCAAATATGGAATAGACAAGAGCTACTCCTTGCTCAACGAAATGGACTCAACACCGCATATTAAACGCCTAAGAATGTACCTGACTAGTAAGTATCTTAAAAACCTATGGATTGCTATGTCTCCGAAAGAGAATCAAGCATGTGTACAGGGGCATAAACGCAGCAGTGATAGGATTGGAGAGGTTCAGTGAGCAAATGAAGACCCTTTGAAGTCATATTGCATGGTACCCATTACACGGGTCTTAACTCTCCAGGTTTAAGGTATTCTTCCTTCAGCTAAAACATGCATGTGGAACCCAAGTATGGTCAACCATGTGAACGGGAGACGTGTTCAAATATGTCTCAGTTTTCCTCCCCTGGTACTCGGGTGCAACATTCCAGACGCTTTACTAACACTCTCCCCACTTGGAGAGTCAGCGCCTTTAACCTCCTGTTTGGCCCAGTTTGCAATTTCTGCGGAAGATGAACAGGAATAGCGAGAACCAATGAGAGACTAGCTGGAGGTGTCTGGACGGGCAAATTTAACTCTCATTTCCCACCAGGAAAAGGAAATAACCAAAGGCTCAGCGTGCCGTGCCGGAACCAGATTAGGGCCTGAAGCCATCCTGCGGTGTTGCGGCCAGGTCACAAGAAAGCAAGTTGAAGAAAGGAGCTCAGGGGCACTGTAATGCACAAACCTGCAGAGTTATAAATGACAGCTATCGTCCAAAAATAGACTGAAGTAAGGCTGCCAAGAGGACTTGAAAGCGGGGCAGAATTGCAGGAAACCGATTTCAGGAGGTAGACTGGAATTGCATTGTAAGCATAGGAAAAGAGGCAGAACGTCCACAATGATGCACTTGGCCAAAAAGGGCGTATGCGTTTTTTCCTGAATATATTCAGGAAAAAACGCATACGCCCTTTTTGGCCAACCAAGCAAGCTTGCAAAGGAAATCTGCACTACAATGAAGTCTCACTTCCCCCCGGTCAAAAGGGCCATCTGAAAAAAGTGTAAAATCCAGAAAGGCAGGACAGGCCATGGAGAACTGGGAGCCTTGTTATGCTGATGGGCGGGATGTAAATTGCCAACAACCACTCGGGAGAAGTGTATGGTGTTTCCTGAAACATCTAAAAAACAAAGCAACAGAGCCTAGGGCACTTCCACTTATGGTCCTATAGCTTAGGGAAATTAAAATCAAAAAGACACAGCCACCCCAAAGTTTGGAACGGCTCTGTTTACAAGAACCTCGTTTACAGTACAAGTTCAACATCGCAGAAAGTGAAAAATGGATAAAGAACTTGTGGTACTTACGTACAATGCAGTATCACTCAGCAATGAAATCTATGTCATCAGGCCCGTAGCAGCATAATGAGTAGATTCAGGTACGATGATTCTAACTGAAATAAGTCACACAGAAAAAGAAACATCATAAGATATCAGTAATACACGGAATGTAAACTTGGCTACACAGGAACTGAATTCCAAAACAGAACAGGGTCTCAAATTTAGAAAACCAACTTATGCTTGCTTAAGGGTAAAGGTGAGTTGGGTTGCTGCATAAAACCAGAGATTGAAATGAGCACAGATAAAGTTCCTTAAGCCAAATATGGAATAGACAAGAGCTACTCCTTGCTCAACGAAATGGACTCAACACCGCATATTAAACGCCTAAGAATGTACCTGACTAGTAAGTATCTTAAAACCTATGGATTGCTATGTCTCCAAAAGAGAATCAAGCATGTGTACAGGGGCATAAACGCAGCAGTGATAGGATTGGAGAGGTTCGGTGAGCAAATGAAGACCCTTTGAAGTCATATTGCATGGTACCCATTCCACGGGTTTCAACTACCCAGGTTTTAGGTATTCTTCCTTCAGCTAAAACATGCATGTGGAACCCAAGTATGATCAACCATGTGAACGGCAGACGTGTTCAAATATGTCTCAGTTTTCCTCCCCTGGTACTCGGGTGCAACATTCCAGACGCTTTACTAACACTCTCCCCACTTGGAGAGTCAGCGCCTTTAACCTCCTGTTTGGCCCAGTTTGCAATTTCTGCGGAAGATGAACAGGAATAGCGAGAACCAATGAGAGGCTAGCTGGAGGTGTCTGGACGGGCAAATTTAACTCTCATTTCCCACCAGGAAGAGGAAATAACCAAAGGCTCAGCGTGCCGTACCGGAACCAGATTAGGGCCTGAAGCCATCCTGCGGTGTTGCGGCCAGCTCAAAAGAAAGCGAGTTGAAGAAAGGAGCTCAGGGGCACTGTAGTTCACAAACCTGCAGAGTTATAAATGACAGCTATCGTCCAAAAATAGACTGAAGTAAGGCTGCCAAGAGGACTTGAAAGCGGGGCAGAATTGCAGGAAACCGATTTCAGGAGGTAGACTGGAATTGCATTGAAAGCATAGGAAAAGAGGCAGAACGTCCACAATGATGCACTTGGCCAAAAAGGGCGTATGCGTTTTTTCCTGAATATATTCAGGAAAAAACGCATACGCCCTTTTTGGCCAACCAAGCAAGCTTGCAAAGGAAATCTGCACTACAATGAAGTCTCACTTCCCCCCCGGTCAAAAGGGCCATCTGAAAAAAGTGTAAAATCCAGAAAGGCAGGACAGGCCATGGAGAACTGGGAGCCTTGTTATGCTGATGGGTGGGATGTAAATTGCCAACAACCACTCGGGAGAAGTGTATGGTGTTTCCTGAAACATCTAAAAAACAAAGCAACAGAGCCTAGGGCACTTCCACTTATGGTCCTATAGCTTAGGGAAATTAAAATCAAAAAGACACAGCCACCCCAAAGTTTGGAACGGCTCTGTTTACAAGAACCTCGTTTACAATACAAGTTCAACATCGCAGAAAGTGAAAAATGGATAAAGAAGTTGTGGTATTCACTTACAAAGCAATATCACTCAGCAATGAAATCTATGTCATCAGACCCTTAGCATCACAATGAGTGGATTCAGGTATGATGATTCTAACTTAAATAAGTCACACAGAAAAAGAAACATCATAAGATATCAGTAATACACGGAATGTAAACTTGGCTACACAGGAACTGAATTACAGAACAGAACAGGGTCTCAAATTTAGAAAACCAACTTATGCTTGCTTAAGGGTAAAGGTGAGTTGGGGTGCTGCATAAAACCAGAGATTGAAATGAGCACAGATAAAGTTCCTTAAGCCAAATATGGAATAGACAAGAGCTACTCCTTGCTCAACGAAATGGACTCAACACCCCATATTAAACGCCTAAGAATGTTCCTGACTAGTAAGTATCTTAAAACCTATGGATTGCTATGTCTCCAAAAGAGAATCAAGCATGTGTACAGGGGCATAAACGCAGCAGTGATAGGATTGGAGAGGTTCGGTGCGCAAATGAAGACACTTTGAAGTCATATTGCATGGTACCCATTCCACGGGTTTCAACTACCCAGGTTTAAGGTATTCTTCCTTCAGCTAAAACATGCATGTGGAACCTAGAGTATGATCAACCATGTGATCGGGAGACGTGTTCAAATATGTCTCAGTTTTTGTACCCTGGTACTCGGGTGCAACATTCCAGACGCTTTACTAACACTCTCCCGACTTGGAGAGTCAGTCCCTTTAACCTCCTGTTTGGCCCAGTTTGCAATTTCTGCGGAAGATGAACAGGAATAGCGAGAACCAATGAGAGACTAGCTGGAGGTGTCTGAACGGGCAAATTTAACTCTCATTTCCCACCAGGAAGAGGAATTAAACAAAGGCTCAGCATGCCGGGCCGGAACCAGATTAGGGCCTGAAGCCATCCTGCGGTGTTGCGGCCAGGTCACAAGAAAGTGAGTTGAAGAAAGGAGCTCAGGGGCACTGTAATTCACAAACCTGCAGAGTTATAAATGACAGCTATCGTCCAAAAATAGACTGAAGTAAGGCTGCCAAGAGGACTTGAAAGCGGGGCAGAATTGCAGGAAACCGATTTCAGGAGGTAGACTGGAATTGCATTGAAAGCATAGGAAAAGAGGCAGAACGTCCACAATGATGCACTTGGCCAAAAAGGGCATATGCGTTTTTTCCTGAATATATTCAGGAAAAAACGCATACGCCCTTTTTGGCCAACCAAGCAAGCTTGCAAAGGAAATCTGCACTACAATGAAGTCTCACTTCCCCCGGTCAAAAGGGCCATCTGAAAAAAGTGTAAAATCCAGAAAGGCAGGACAGGCCATGGAGAACTGGGAGCCTTGTTATGCTGATGGGCGGGATGTAAATTGCCAACAGACACTCGGGAGAAGTGTATGGTGTTTCCTGAAACATCTAAAAAACAAAGCAACAGAGCCTAGGGCACTGCCACTTATGGTCCTATAGCTTAGGGAAATTAAAATCAAAAAGACACAGCCACCCCAAAGTTTGGGACGACTCTGTTTACAAGAACCTCGTTTACAGTACAAGTTCAACATCGCAGAAAGTGAAAAATGGATAAAGAAGTTGTGGTATTTACTTACAAAGCAATATCACTCAGCAATGAAATCTATGTCATCAGGCCCTTAGCATCACAATGAGTGGATTCAGGTATGATGATTCTAACTGAAATAAGTCACACAGAAAAAGAAACATCATAAGATATCAGTAATACACGGAATGTAAACTTGGGTACACAGGAACTGAATTACAGAACAGAACAGGGTCTCAAATTTAGAAAACCAACTTATGCTTGCTTAAGGGGAAAGGTGAGTTGGGGTGCTGCATAAAACCAGAGATTGAAATGAGCACAGATAAAGTTCCTTAAGTCAAATATGGAATAGACAAGAGCTACTCCTTGCTCAACGAAATGGACTCAACACCGCATATTAAACGCCTAAGGATGTACCTGACTAGTAAGTATCGTAAAACCTATGGATTGCTATGTCTCCAAAAGAGAATCAAGCATGTGTAAAGGGGCATAAACGCAGCAGTGATAGGATTGGAGAGGTTCGGTGAAAAATGAAGACCCTTTGAAGTCATATTGCATGGTACCCATTCCACGGGTTTCAACTACCCAGGTTTTAGGTATTCTTCCTTCAGCTAAAACATGCATGTGGAACCCAAGTATGATCAACCATGTGAACGGGAGACGTGTTCAAATATGTCTCAGTTTTCCTCCCCTGGTACTCGGGTGCAACATTCCAGACGCTTTACTAACACTCTCCCCACTTGGAGAGTCAGCGCCTTTAACCTCCTGTTTGGCCCAGTTTGCAATTTCTGCGGAAGATGAACAGGAATAGCGAGAACCAATGAGAGGCTAGCTGGAGGTGTCTGGACGGGCAAATTTAACTCTCATTTCCCACCAGGAAGAGGAAATAACCAAAGGCTCAGCGTGCCGTACCAGAACCAGATTAGGGCCTGAAGCCACCCTGCGGTGTTGCGGCCAGCTCAAAAGAAAGCGAGTTGAAGAAAGGAGCTCAGGGGCACTGTAATTCACAAACCTGCAGAGTTATAAATGACAGCTATCGTCCAAAAATAGACTGAAGTAAGGCTGCCAAGAGGACTTGAAAGCGGGGCAGAATTGCAGGAAACCGATTTCAGGAGGTAGACTGGAATTGCATTGAAAGCATAGGAAAAGAGGCAGAACGTCCACAATGATGCACTTGGCCAAAAAGGGCGTATGCGTTTTTTCCTGAATATATTCAGGAAAAAACGCATACGCCCTTTTTTGCCAACCAAGCAAATTTGCAAAGAAAATCTGCACTACAATGAAGTCTCACTTCCCCCCGGTCAAAAGGGCCATCTGAAAAAAGTGTAAAATCCAGAAAGACAAGACAGGCCATGGAGAACTGGGAGCCTTGTTATGCTGATGGGCGGGATGTAAATTGCCAACAACCACTCGGGAGAAGTGTATGGTGTTTCCTGAAACATGTAAAAAACAAAGCAACAGAACCTAGGGCACTTCCACTTATGGTCCTATAGCTTAGGGAAATTAAAATCAAAAAGACACAGCCATCCCAAAGTTTGGAACGGCTCTGTTTACAAGAACCTCGTTTACAGTACAAGTTCAACATCGCAGAAAGTGAAAAATGGATAAAGAACTTGTGGTATTTACTTACAAAGCAATATCACTCAGCAAAGAAATCTGTGTCATCAGGCCCTTAGCAGCACAATGAGTGGATTCAGGTACGATGATTCTAACTGAAATAAGTCACACAGAAAAAGAAACATCATAAGATATCACTAATACACGGAATGTAAACTTGGCTACACAGGAACTGAATTCCAAAACAGAACAGTGTCTCAAATTTAGAAAACCAACTTATGCTTGCTTAAGGGGAAAGGTGAGTTGGGGTGCTGCATAAAACCAGAGATTGAAATGAGCACAGATAAAGTTCCTTAAGCCAAATATGGAATAGACAAGAGCTACTCCTTGCTCAACGAAATGGACTCAACACCCTATATTAAACGCCTAAGAATGTACCTGACTAGTAAGTATCTTAAAACCTATGGATTTCTATGTCTCCAAATAGAATCAAGCGTGTGTACAGGGGCATAAACGCAGCAGTGATAGGATTGGAGAGGTTCGGTGAGCAAATGAAGACCCTTTGAAGTCATATTGCATGGTACCCATTTCACGGGTCTCAACTCTCCAGGTTTAAGGTATTCTTCCTTCAGCTAAAACATGCATGTGGAACCCAAGTATGATCAACCATGTGAACGGGAGACGTGTTCAAATATGTCTCAGTTTTCCTCCCCTGGTACTCGGGTGCAACATTCCAGACGCTTTACTAACACTCTCCCCACTTGGAGAGTCAGCGCCTTTAACCTCTTGTTTGGCCCAGTTTGCAATTTCTGCGGAAGATGAACAGGAATAGCGAGAACCAATGAGAGGCTAGCTGGAGGTGTCTGGACGGGCAAATTTAACTCTCATTTCCCACCAGGAAGAGGAAATAACCAAAGGCTCAGCGTGCCGTACCGGAACCAGATTAGACCCTGAAGCCATCCTGCGGTGTTGCGGCCAGCTCAAAAGAAAGCGAGTTGAACAAAGGAGCTCAGGGGCACTGTAATTCACAAACCTGCAGAGTTATAAATGACAGCTATCGTCCAAAAATAGACTGAAGTAAGGCTGCCAAGAGGACTTGAAAGCGGGGCAGAATTGCAGGAAACCGATTTCAGGAGGTAGACTGGAATTGCATTGAAAGCATAGGAAAAGAGGCAGAACGTCCACAATGATGCACTTGGCCAAAAAGGGCGTATGCGTTTTTTCCTGAATATATTCAGGAAAAAACGCATACGCCCTTTTTGGCCAACCAAGCAAGCTTGCAAAGGAAATCTGCACTACAATGAAATCTCACTTCCCCCCGGTCAAAAGGGCCATCTGATAAAAGTGTAAAAACCAGAAAGGCAGGACAGGCCATGGAGAACTGGGAGCATTGTTATGCTGATGGGCGGGATGTAAATTGCCAACAGACACTCGGGATAAGTGTATGGTGTTTCCTGAAACATCTAAAAAACAAAGCAACAGAACCTAGGGCACTTCCACTTATGGTCCTATAGCTTAGGGAAATTAAAATCAAAAAGACACAGCCACCCCAAAGTTTGGAGCGGCTCTGTTTACAAGAACCTCGTTTACAGTACAAGTTCAACATCACAGAAAGTGAAAAATGGATAAAGAACTTGTGGTATTTACTTACAAAGCAATATCACTCAGCAATGAAATCTGTGTCATCAGGCACTTAGCAGCACAATGAGTGGATTCAGGTATGATGATTCTAACTGAAGTAAGTCACACAGAAAAAGAAACATCATAAGATATCAGTAATACACGGAATGTAAACTTGGCTACAAAGGAACTGAATTACAGAACAGAACAGGGACTCAAATTTAGAAAACCAACTTATGCTTGCTTAAGTGTAAAGGTGAGTTGGGGTGCTGCATAAAACCAGAGATTGAAATGAGCACAGATAAAGTTCCTTAAGCCAAATATGGAATAGACAAGAGCTACTCCTTGCTCAACGAAATGGACTCAACACCGCATATTAAACGCCTAAGAATGTACCTGACTAGTAAGTATCTTAAAACCTATGGATTGCTATGTCTCTGAAAGAGAATCAAGCATGTGTACAGGGGCATAAATGCAGCAGTGATAGGATTGGAGAGGTTCGGTGAGCAAATGAAGACCCTTTGAAGTCATATTGCATGGTACCCATTCCACGGGTTTCAACTACCCAGGTTTTAGGTATTCTTCCTTGAGCTAAAACATGCATGTGGAACCCAAGTATGATCAACCATGTGAACGGGAGACGTGTTCAAATATGTCTCAGTTTTCCTCCCCTGGTACTCGGGTGCAACATTCCAGACGCTTTACTAACACTCTCCCCACTTGGAGAGTCAGCGCCTTTAACCTCCTGTTTGGCCCAGTTTGCAATTTCTGCGGAAGATGAACAGGAATAGTGAGAACCAATGAGAGGCTAGCTGGAGGTGTCTGGACGGGCAAATTTAACTCTCATTTCCCACCAGGAAGAGGAATTAACCAAAGGCTCAGCGTGCCGTGCCGGAACCAGATTAGGGCCTGAAGCCATCCTGCGGTGTTGCGGCCAGGTCACAAGAAAGCGAGTTGAAGAAAGGAGCTCAGGGGCGCTGTAATTCACAAACCTGCAGAGTTATAAATGACAGCTATCGTCCAAAAATAGACTGAAGTAAGGCTGCCAAGAGGACTTGAAAGCGGGGCAGAATTGCAGGAAACCGATTTCAGGAGGTAGACTGGAATTGCACTGAAAGCATAGGAAAAGAGGCAGAACGTCCACAATGATGCACTTGGCCAAAAAGGGCGTATGCGTTTTTTCCTGAATATATTCAGGAAAAAACGCGTACGCACTTTTTGGCCAACCAAGCAAGCTTGCAAAGGAAATCTGCACTACAATGAAGTCTCACTTCCCCCCGGTCAAAAGGGCCATCTGAAAAAAGTGTAAAATCCAGAAAGGCAGGACAGGCCATGGAGAACTGGGAGCCTTGTTATGCTGATGGGCGGGATGTAAATTGCCAACAACCACTCGGGAGAAGTATATGGTGTTTCCTGAAACATCTAAAAAACAAAGCAACAGAACCTAGGGCACTTCCACTTATGGTCCTATAGCTTAGGGAAATTAAAATCAAAAAGACACAGCCACCCCAAAGTTTGGAACGGCTCTGTTTACAAGAACCTCGTTTACAGTACAAGTTCAACATCGCAGAAAGTGAAAAATGGATAAAGAAGTTGTGGTATTTACTTACAAAGCAATATCACTCAGCAATGAAATCTATGTCATCAGGCCCTTAGCAGCACAATGAGTGGATTCAGGTATGATGATTCTAACTGAAATAAGTCACACAGAAAAAGAAACATCATAAGATATCACTAATACACGGAATGTAAACTTGGCTACACAGGAACTGAATTCCAAAACAGAACAGGGTCTCAAATTTAGAAAACCAACTTATGCTTGCTTAAGTGTAAAGGTGAGTTGGGGTGCTGCATAAAACCAGAGATTGAAATGAGCACAGATAAAGTTCCTTAAGTCAAATATGGAATAGACAAGAGCTACTCCTTGCTCAACGAAATGGACTCAACACCGCATATTAAACGCCTAAGAATGTACCTGACTAGTAAGTATCTTAAAACCTATGGATTGCTATGTCTCCGAAAGAGAATCAAGCATGTGTACAGGGGCATAAATGCAGCAGTGATAGGATTGGAGAGGTTCAGTGAGCAAATGAAGACCCTTTGAAGTCATATTGCATGGTACCCATTCCACGGGTCTCAACTCTCCAGGTTTAAGGTATTCTTCCTTCAGCTAAAACATGCATGTGGAACCCAGAGTATGATCAACCATGTGAACGAGAGACGTGTTCAAATATGTCTCAGTTTTCCTCCCCTGGTACTCGGGTGCAACATTCCAGACGCTTTACTAACACTCTTCCGACTTGGAGAGTCAGTCCCTTTAACCTCCTGTTTGGCCCAGTTTGCAATTTCTGCGGAAGATGAACAGGAATAGCGAGAACCAATGAGAGGCTAGCTGGAGGTGTCTGGACGGGCAAATTTAACTCTCATTTCCCACCAGGAAGAGGAAATAACCAAAGGCTCAGCGTGCCGTGCCGGAACCAGATTAGGGCCTGAAGCCATCCTGCGGTGTTGCGGCCAGGTCACAAGAAAGCGAGTTGAAGAAAGGAGCTCAGGGGCACTGTAATTCACAAACCTGCAGAGTTATAAATGACAGCTATCGTCCAAAAATAGACTGAAGTAAGGCTGCCAAGAGGACTTGAAAGCGGGGCAGAATTGCAGGAAACCGATTTCAGGAGGTAGACTGGAATTGCATTGAAAGCATAGGAAAAGAGGCAGAACGTCCACAATGATGCACTTGGCCAAAAAGGGCGTATGCGTTTTTTCCTGAATATATTCAGGAAAAAACGCATACGCCCTTTTTGGCCAACCAAGCAAGCTTGCAAAGGAAATCTGCACTACAATGAAGTCTCACTTCCCCCCGGTCAAAAGGGCCATCTGAAAAAAGTGTAAAATCCAGAAAGGCAGGACAGGCCATGGAGAACTGGGAGCCTTGTTATGCTGATGGGCGGGATGTAAATTGCCAACAGACACTCGGGAGAAGTGTATGGTGTTTCCTGAAACATCTAAAAAACAAAGCAACAGAGCCTAGGGCACTGCCACTTATGGTCTTATAGCTTAGGGAAATTAAAATCAAAAAGACACAGCCACCCCAAACTTTCGAACGGCTCTGTTTACAAGAACCTCGTTTACAGTACAAGTTCAACATCGCAGAAAGTGAAAAATGGATAAAGAAGTTGTGGTATTTACTTACAAAGCAATATCACTCAGCAATGAAATCTGTGTCATCAGGCCCGTAGCAGCACAATGAGTGGATTCAGGTATGATGATTCTAACTGAAATAAGTCACACAGAAAAGAAACATCATAAGATATCAGTAATACACGGAATGTAAACTTGGCTACACAGGAACTGAATTACAGAACAGAACAGGGTCTCAAATTTAGAAAACCAACTTATGCTTGCTTAAGGGTAAAGGTGAGTTGGGGTGCTGCATAAAACCAGAGATTGAAATGAGCACAGATAAAGTTCCTTAAGTCAAATATGGAATAGACAAGAGCTACTCCTTGCTCAAAGAAATGGACTCAACACCGCATATTAAACGCCTAAGAATGTACCTGACTAGTAAGTATCGGAAAACCTATGGATTGCTATGTCTCCAAAAGAGAATCAAGCATGTGTACAGGGGCATAAACGCAGCAGTGATAGGATTGGAGAGGTTCGGTGAGCAAATGAAGACCCTTTGAAGTCATATTGCATGGTACGCATTACAAGGGTCTCAACTCTCCAGGTTTAAGGTATTCTTCCATCAGCTAAAACATGCATGTGGAACCTAGAGTATGATCAACCATGTGACCGGGAGATGTGTTCAAATATGTCTCAGTTTTCCTCCCCTGGTACTCGGGTGCAACATTCCAGATGCTTTACTAACACTCTCCCGACTTGGAGAGTCAGTCCCTTTAACCTCCTGTTTGGCCCAGTTTGCAATTTCTGCGGAAGATGAACAGGAATAGCGAGAACCAATGAGAGACTAGCTGGAGGTGTCTGGACGGGCAAATTTAACTCTCATTTCTCACCAGGAAGAGGAATTAACCAAAGGCTCAGCGTGCCGTGCCAGAACCAGATTATGGCCTGAAGCCATCCTGCGGTGTTGCGGCCAGGTCACAAGAAAGCAAGTTGAAGAAAGGAGCTCAGGGGCACTGTAATTCACAAACCTGCAGACTTATAAATGACAGCTATCGTCCAAAAATAGACTGAAGTAAGGCTGCCAAGAGGACTTGAAAGCGGGGCAGAATTGCAGGAAACCGATTTCAGGAGGTAGACTGGAATTGCATTGAAAGCATAGGAAAAGAGGCAGAACGTCCACAATGATGCACTTGGCCAAAAAGGG
This sequence comes from Stenella coeruleoalba, assembly GCF_951394435.1. Taxonomy (NCBI): domain Eukaryota; kingdom Metazoa; phylum Chordata; class Mammalia; order Artiodactyla; family Delphinidae; genus Stenella; species Stenella coeruleoalba. The sequence continues at coordinate 181,571 of NW_027645978.1, read as the reverse complement.
CGTATGCGTTTTTTCCTGAATATATTCAGGAAAAAACGCATACGCCCTTTTTGGCCAACCAAGCAAGCTTGCAAAGGAAATCTGCACTACAATGAAGTCTCACTTCCCCCCGGTCAAAAGGGCCATCTGAAAAAAGTGTAAAATCCAGAAAGACAAGACAGGCCATGGAGAACTGGGAGCCTTGTTATGCTGATGGGCGGGATGTAAATTGCCAACAACCACTCGGGAGAAGTGTATGGTGTTTCCTGAAACATGTAAAAAACAAAGCAACAGAACCTAGGGCACTTCCACTTATGGTCCTATAGCTTAGGGAAATTAAAATCAAAAAGACACAGCCACCCCAAAGTTTGGAACGGCTCTGTTTACAAGAACCTCGTTTACACTACAAGTTCAACATCACAGAAAGTGAAAAATGGATAAAGAAGTTGTGGTATTTACTTACAAAGCAATATCACTCAGCAATGAAATCTGTGTCATCAGGCCCTTAGCAGCACAATGAGTGGATTCAGGTATGATGATTCTAACTGAAATAAGTCACACAGAAAAAGAAACATCATAAGATATCAGTAATACACGGAATGGAAATTTGGCTACACAGGAACTGAATTACAGAACAGAACAGGGTCTCAAATTTAGAAAACCAACTTATGCTTGCTTAAGGGGAAAGGTGAGTTGGGGTGCTGCATAAAACCAGAGATTGAAATGAGCACAGATAAAGTTCCTTAAGCCAAATATGGAATAGACAAGAGCTACTCCTTGCTCAACGAAATGGACTCAACACCCCATATTAAACGCCTAAGAATGTACCTGACTAGTAAGTATCTTAAAACCTATGGATTGCTATGTCTCCAAAAGAGAATCAAGCGTGTGTACAGGGGAATAAACGCAGCAGTGATAGGATTGGAGAGGTTCGGTGAGCAAATGAAGACCCTTTGAAGTCATATTGCATGGTACCCATTACACGGGTCTCAACTACCCAGGTTTAAGGTATTCTTCCTTCAGCTAAAACATGCATGTGGAACCCAGAGTATGATCAACCATGTGAACGGGAGACGTGTTCAAATATGTCTCAGTTTTCCTCCCCTGGTACTCGGGTGCAACATTCCACACGCTTTACTAACACTCTTCCGACTTGGAGAGTCAGTCCCTTTAACCTCCTGTTTGGCCCAGTTTGCAATTTCTGCGGAAGATGAACAGGAATAGCGAGAACCAATGAGAGACTAGCTGGAGGTGTCTGGACGGGCAAATTTAACTCTCATTTCCCACCAGGAAGAGGAATTAACCAAAGGCTCAGCGTGCCGTGCGGGAACCAGATTAGGGCCTGAAGCCATCCTGCGGTGTTGCGGCCAGGTCACAAGAAAGCGAGTTGAAGAAAGGAGCTCAGGGGCACTGTAATTCACAAACCTGCAGAGTTATAAATGACAGCTATCGTCCAAAAATAGACTGAAGTAAGGCTGCCAAGAGGACTTGAAAGCGGGGCAGAATTGCAGGAAACCGATTTCAGGAGGTAGACTGGAATTGCATTGAAAGCATAGGAAAGAGGCAGAACGTCCACAATGATGCACTTGGCCAAAAAGGGCGTATGCGTTTTTTCCTGAATATATTCAGGAAAAAACGCATACGCCCTTTTTGGCCAACCAAGCAAGCTTGCAAAGGAAATCTGCACTACAATGAAGTCTCACTTCCCCCCGGTCAAAAGGGCCATCTGAAAAAAGTGTAAAATCCAGAAAGGCAGGACAGGCCATGGAGAACTGGGAGCCTTGTTATGCTGATGGGCGGGATGTAAATTGCCAACAGACACTCGGGAGAAGTGTATGGTGTTTCCTGAAACATCTAAAAAACAAAGCAACAGAGCCTAGGGCACTGCCACTTATGGTCCTATAGCTTAGGGAAATTAAAATCAAAAAGACACAGCCACCCCAAACTTTCGAACGGCTCTGTTTACAAGAACCTCGTTTACAGTACAAGTTCAACATCGCAGAAAGTGAAAAATGGATAAAGAAGTTGTGGTATTTACTTACAAAGCAATATCACTCAGCAATGAAATCTATGTCATCAGGCCCGTAGCAGCACAATGAGTAGATTCAGGTATGATGATTCTAACTGAAATAAGTCACACAGAAAAGAAACATCATAAGATATCAGTAATACACAGAATGTAAACTTGGCTACACAGGAACTGAATTACAGAACAGAACAGGGTCTCAAATTTAGAAAACCAACTTATGCTTGCTTAAGGGTAAAGGTGAGTTGGGGTGCTGCATAAAACCAGAGATTGAAATGAGCACAGATAAAGTTCCTTAAGTCAAATATGGAATAGACAAGAGCTACTCCTTGCTCAAAGAAATGGACTCAAAACCGCATATTAAACGCCTAAGAATGTACCTGACTAGTAAGTATCGGAAAACCTATGGATTGCTATGTCTCCAAAAGAGAATCAAGCATGTGTACAGGGGCATAAACGCAGCAGTGATAGGATTGGAGAGGTTCGGTGAGCAAATGAAGACCCTTTGAAGTCATATTGCATGGTACGCATTACACGGGTCTCAACTCTCCAGGTTTAAGGTATTCTTCCTTCAGCTAAAACATGCATGTGGAACCTAGAGTATGATCAACCATGTGATCGGGAGACGTGTTCAAATATGTCTCAGTTTTCCTCCCCTGGTACTCGGGTGCAACATTCCAGACGCTTTACTAACACTCTCCCGACTTGGAGAGTCAGTCCCTTTAACCTCCTGTTTGGCCCAGTTTGCAATTTCTGCGGAAGATGAACAGGAATAGCGAGAACCAATGAGTGACTAGCTGGAGGTGTCTGGACGGGCAAATTTAACTCTCATTTCTCACCAGGAAGAGGAATTAACCAAAGGCTCAGCGTGCCATGCCAGAACCAGATTAGGGCCTAAAGCCATCCTGCGGTGTTGCAGCCAGGTCACAAGAAAGCGAGTTGAAGAAAGGAGCTCAGGGGCACTGTAATTCACAAAACTGCAGACTTATAAATGACAGCTATCGTCCAAAAATAGACTGAAGTAAGGCTGCCAAGAGGACTTGAAAGCGGGGCAGAATTGCAGGAAACCGATTTCAGGAGGTAGACTGGAATTGCATTGAAAGCATAGGAAAAGAGGCAGAACGTCCACAATGATGCACTTGGCCAAAAAGGGCGTATGCGTTTTTTCCTGAATATATTCAGGAAAAAACGCATACGCCCTTTTTGGCCAACCAAGCAAGCTTGCAAAGGAAATCTGCACTACAATGAAGTCTCACTTCCCCCCGGTCAAAAGGGCCATCTGAAAAAAGTGTAAAATCCAGAAAGACAAGACAGGCCATGGAGAACTGGGAGCCTTGTTATGCTGATGGGCGGGATGTAAATTGCCAACAACCACTCGGGAGAAGTGTATGGTGTTTCCTGAAACATGTAAAAAACAAAGCAACAGAACCTAGGGCACTTCCACTTATGGTCCTATAGCTTAGGGAAATTAAAATCAAAAAGACACAGCCACCCCAAAGTTTGGAACGGCTCTGTTTACAAGAACCTCGTTTCCAGTACAAGTTCAACATCGCAGAAAGTGAAAAATGGAGAAAGAAGTTGTGGTATTTACTTACAAAGCAATATCACTCAGCAATGAAATCTGTGTCATCAGGCCCTTAGCAGCACAATGAGTGGATTCAGGTATGATGATTCTAACTGAAATAAGTCACACAGAAAAAGAAACATCATAAGATATCACTAATACACGGAATGTAAACTTGGCTACACAGGAACTGAATTCCAAAACAGAACAGGTTCTCAAATTTAGAAAACCAACTTATGCTTGCTTAAGGGGAAAGGTGAGTTGGGTTGCTGCATAAAACCAGAGATTGAAATGAGCACAGATAAAGTTCCTTAAGCCAAATATGGAATAGACAAGAGCTACTCCTTGCTCCACGAAATGGACTCAACACCGCATATTAAACGCCAAAGAATGTACCTGACTAGTAAGTATCTTAAAACCTATGGAATGCTATGTCTCTGAAAGAGAATCAAGCATGTGTACAGGGGCATAAACGCAGCAGTGATAGGATTGGAGAGGTTCGGTGAGCAAATGAAGACCCTTTGAAGTCATATTGCATGGTACCCATTCCACGGGTTTCAACTACCCAGGTTTTAGGTATTCTTCCTTCAGCTAAAACATGCATGTGGAACCCAGAGTATGATCAACCATGTGATCGGGAGACGTGTTCAAATATGTCTCAGTTTTCCTCCCCTGGTACTCGGGTGCAACATTCCAGACGCTTTACTAACACTCTCCCCACTTGGAGAGTCAGCGCCTTTAACCTCCTGTTTGGCCCAGTTTGCAATTTCTGCGGAAGATGAACAGGAATAGCGAGAACCAATGAGAGACTAGCTGGAGGTGTCTGGACGGGCAAATTTAACTCTCATTTCCCACCAGGAAGAGGAATTAACCAAAGGCTCAGCGTGCCGTGCCGGAACCAGATTAGGGCCTGAAGCCATCCTGCGGTGTTGCGGCCAGGTCACAAGAAAGCGAGTTGAAGAAAGGAGCTCAGGGGCACTGTAATTCACAAACCTGCAGAGTTATAAATGACAGCTATCGTCCAAAAATAGACTGAAGTAAGGCTGCCAAGAGGACTTGAAAGCGGGGCAGAATTGCAGGAAACCGATTTCAGGAGGTAGACTGGAATTGCATTGAAAGCATAGGAAAAGAGGCAGAACGTCCACAATGATGCACTTGGCCAAAAAGGGCGTATGCGTTTTTTCCTGAATATATTCAGGAAAAAACGCATACGCCCTTTTTGGCCAACCAAGCAAGCTTGCAAAGGAAATCTGCACTACAATGAAGTCTCACTTCACCCCGGTCAAAAGGGCCATCTGAAAAAAGTGTAAAATCCAGAAAGGCAACAGGCCATTGAGAACTGGGAGCCTTGTTATGCTGATGGGCGGGATGTAAATTGCCAACAGACACTCGGGAGAAGTGTATGGTGTTTCCTGAAACATCTAAAAAACAAAGCAACAGAGCCTAGGGCACTTCCACTTATGGTCCTATAGCTTAGGGAAATTAAAATCAAAAAGACACAGCCACCCCAAAGTTTGGAACGGCTCTGTTTACAAGAACCTCGTTTACAGTACAAGTTCAACATCGCAGAAAGTGAAAAATGGATAAAGAAGTTGTGGTATTCACTTACAAAGCAATATCACTCAGCAATGAAATCTATGTCATCAGGCCCTTAGCAGCACAATGAGTGGATTCAGGTATGATGATTCTAACTGAAATAAGTCACACAGAAAAAGAAACATCATAAGATATCAGTAATACACGGAATGTAAACTTGGCTACACAGGAACTGAATTACAGAACAGAACAGGGTCTCAAATTTAGAAAACCAACTTATGCTTGCTTAAGGGTAAAGGTGAGTTGGGGTGCTGCATAAAACCAGAGATTGAAATGAGCACAGATAAAGTTCCTTAATCCAAATATGGAATAGACAAGAGCTACTCCTTGCTCAACGAAATGGACTCAACACCGCATATTAAACGCCTAAGAATGTACCTGACTTGTAAGTATCTTAAAACCTATGGATTCCTATGTCTCCGAAAGAGAATCAAGCATGTGTACAGGGGCATAAACGCAGCAGTGATAGGATTGGAGAGGTTCGGTGAGCAAATGAAGACCCTTTGAAGTCATATTGCATGGTACCCATTCCACGGGTTTCAACTACCCAGGTTTAAGGTATTCTTCCTTCAGCTAAAACATGCATGTGGAACCTAGAGTATGATCAACCATGTGATCGGGAGACGTGTTCAAATATGTCTCAGTTTTCCTCCCCTGGTACTCGGGTGCAACATTCCAGACGCTTTACTTACACTCTCCCCACTTGGAGAGTCAGTCCCTTTAACCTCCTGTTTGGCCCAGTTTGCAATTTCTGCGGAAGATGAACAGGAATAGCGAGAACCAATGAGAGACTAGCTGGAGGTGTCTGGACGGGCAAATTTAACTCTCATTTCCCACCAGGAAGAGGAATTAACCAAAGGCTCAGCGTGCCGTGCCGGAACCAGATTAGGGCCTGAAGCCATCCTGCGGTGTTGCGGCCAGGTCACAAGAAAGCGAGTTGAAGAAAGGAGCTCAGGGGCACTGTAATTCACAAACCTGCAGAGTTATAAATGACAGCTATCGTCCAAAAATAGACTGAAGTAAGGCTGCCAAGAGGACTTGAAAGCGGGGCAGAATTGCAGGAAACCGATTTCAGGAGGTAGACTGGAATTGCATTGAAAGCATAGGAAAAGAGGCAGAACGTCCACAATGATGCACTTGGCCAAAAAGGGCGTATGCGTTTTTTCCTGAATATATTCAGGAAAAAACGCATACGCCCTTTTTGGCCAACCAAGCAAGCTTGCAAAGGAAATCTGCACTACAATGAAGTCTCACTTCCCCCCGGTCAAAAGAGCCATCTGAAAAAAGTGTAAAATCCAGAAAGGCAGGACAGGCCATGGAGAACTGGGAGCCTTGTTATGCTGATGGGCGGGATGTAAATTGCCAACAGACACTCGGGAGAAGTGTATGGTGTTTCCTGAAACATCTAAAAAACAAAGCAACAGAGCCTAGGGCACTGCCACTTTTGGTCCTATAGCTTAGGGAAATTAAAATCAAAAAGACACAGCCACCCCAAAGTTTGGGACGCCTCTGTTTACAAGAACCTCGTTTACAGTACACGTTCAACATCGCAGAAAGTGAAAAATGGATAAAGAAGTTGTGGTATTTACTTACAAAGCAATATCACTCAGCAATGAAATCTATGTCATCAGGCCCTTAGCATCACAATGAGTGGATTCAGGTATGATGATTCTAACTGAAATAAGTCACACAGAAAAAGAAACATCATAAGATATCAGTAATACACGGAATGTAAACTTGGCTACACAGGAACTGAATTACAGAACAGAACAGGGTCTCAAATTTAGAAAACCAACTTATGCTTGCTTAAGGGTAAAGGTGAGTTGGGGTGCTGCATAAAACCAGAGATTGAAATGAGCACAGATAAAGTTCCTTAGGCCAAATATGGAAGAGACAAGAGCTACTCCTTGCTCAACGAAATGGACTCAACACCGCATATTAAACGCCTAAGAATGTACCTGACTAGTAAGTATCGTAAAACCTATGGATTGCTATGTCTCTGAAAGAGAATCAAGCATGTGTACAGGGGCATAAACGCAGCAGTGATAGGATTGGAGAGGTTCGGTGAGCAAATGAAGACCCTTTGAAGTCATATTGCATGGTACCCATTACACGGGTCTCAACTCTCCAGGTTTAAGGTATTCTTCCTTCAGCTAAAACATGCATGTGGAACCCAAGTATGATCAACCATGTGAACGGGAGACGTGTTCCAATATGTCTCAGTTTTCGTACCCTGGTACTCGGGTGCAACATTCCAGACGCTTTACTAACACTCTCCCGACTTGGAGAGTCAGTCCTTTTAACCTCCTGTTTGGCCCAGTTTGCAATTTCTACGGAAGATGAACAGGAATAGCGAGAACCAATGAGAGACTAGCTGGAGGTGTCTGGACGGGCAAATTTAACTCTCATTTCCCACCAGAAAGAGGAAATCACCAAAGGCTCAGCATGCCGTGCCGGAACCAGATTAGGGCCTGAAGCCATCCAGCGGTGTTGCAGCCAGCTCACAAGAAAACGAGTTGAAGAAAGGAGCTCAGGGGCACTGTAATTCACAAACCTGCAGAGTTATAAATGACAGCTATCGTCCAAAAATAGACTGAAGTAAGGCTGCCAAGAGGACTTGAAAGCGGGGCAGAATTGCAGGAAACCGATTTCAGGAGGTAGACTGCAATTGCACTGAAAGCATAGGAAAAGAGGCAGAACGTCCACAATGATGCACTTGGCCAAAAAGTGCGTATGCGTTTTTTCCTGAATATATTCAGGAAAAAACGCATACGCGCTTTTTGGCCAACCAAGCAAGCTTGCAAAGGAAATCTGCACTACAATGAAGTCTCACTTCCCCCCGGTCAAAAGGGCCATCTGAAAAAAGTGTAAAATCCAGAAAGGCAGAACAGGACATGGAGAACTGGGAGCCTTGTTATGCTGATGGGCGGGATGTAAATTGCCAACAACCACATGGGAGAAGTGTATGGTGTTTCCTGAAACATTGAGAAAACAAAGCAACAGAGCCTAGGGCACTTCCACTTATGGTCCTATAGCTTAGGGAAATTAAAATAAAAAAGACACAGCCACCCCAAAGTTTGGGACGGCTCTGTTTACAAGAACCTCGTTTACAGTACAAGTTCAACATCGCAGAAAATGAAAAATGGATAAAGAAGCTGTGGTATTTACCTACAAAGCAATAACACTCAGCAATGAAATCTGTGTCATCAGGCCCTTAGCAGCACAATGAGTGGATTCAGGTATGATGATTCTAACTGAAGTAAGTCACACAGAAAAAGAAACATCATAAGATATCAGTAATACACGGAATGTAAACTTGGCTACACAGGAACTGAATTACAGAACAGAACAGGGTCTCAAATTTAGAAAACCAACTTATGCTTGCTTAAGGGTAAAGGTGAGTTGGGGTGCTGCATAAAACCAGAGATTGAAATGAGCACAGATAAAGTTCCTTAAGCCAAATATGGAATAGACAAGAGCTACTCCTTGCTCAATGAAATGGACTCAACACCGCATATTAAACGCCTAAGAATGTACCTGACTAGTAAGTATCTTAAAACCTATGGATTGCTATGTCTCCGAAAGAGAATCAAGCATGTGTACAGGGGCATAAACGCAGGAGTGATAGGATTGGAGAGGTTCGGTGAGCAAATGAAGACCCTTTGAAGTCATATTGCATGGTACCCATTCCACAGGTTTCAACTACCCAGGTTTTAGGTATTCTTCCTTCAGCTAAAACATGCATGTGGAACCCAGAGTATGATCAACCATGTGATCGGGAGACGTGTTCAAATATGTCTCAGTTTTCGTACCCTGGTACTCGGGTGCAACATTCCAGACGCTTTACTAACACTCTCCCGACTTGGAGAGTCAGTCCCTTTAACCTCCTGTTTGGCGCAGTTTGCAATTTCTGCGGAAGATGAACAGGAATAGCGAGAACCAATGAGAGACTAGCTGGAGGTGTCTGGACGGGCAAATTTAACTCTCATTTCCCACCAGGAAGAGGAATTAACCAAAGGCTCAGCGTGCCGTGCCGGAACCAGATTAGGGCCTGAAGCCATCCTGCGGTGTTGCGGCCAGCTCACAAGAAAGCGAGTTGAAGAAAGGAGCTCAGGGGCACTGTAATTCACAAACCTGCAGAGTTATAAATGACAGCTATCGTCCAAAAATATACTGAAGTAAGCCTGCCAAGAGGACTTGAAAGCGCGGCAGCATTGCAGGAAACCGATTTCAGGAGGTAGACTGGAATTGCATTGAAAGCATAGGAAAAGAGGCAGAACGTCCACAATGATGCACTTGGCCAAAAAGGGCGTATGCGTTTTTTCCTGAATATATTCAGGACAAACGCATACGCCCTTTTTGGCCAACCAAGCAAGCTTGCAAAGGAAATCTGCACTACAATGAAGTCTCACTTCCCCCCGGTCAAAAGGGCCATCTGAAAAAAGTGTAAACTCCAGAAAGGCAGGACAGGCCATGGAGAACTGGGAACCTTGTTATGCTGATGGGCGGGATGTAAATTGCCAACAACCACTCGGGAGAAGTGTATGGTGTTTCCTGAAACATCTAAAAAACAAAGCAACAGAGCCTAGGGCACTTCCACTTATGGTCCTATAGCTTAGGGAATTTAAAATCAAAAAGACACAGCCACCCCAAAGTTTGGAAAGGCTCTGTTTACAAGAACCTCGTTTACAGTACAAGTTCAACATCGCAGAAAGTGAAAAATGGAGAAAGAAGTTGTGGTATTTACTTACAAAGCAATATCACTCAGCAATGAAATCTGTGTCATCAGGCCCTTAGCAGCACAATGAGTGGATTCAGGTATGATGATTCTAACTGAAATAAGTCACACAGAAAAAGAAACATCATAAGATATCAGTAATACACGGAATGTAAATTTGGCTACACAGGAACTGAATTACAGAACAGAACAGGGTCTCAAATTTAGAAAACCAACTTATGCTTGCTTAAGGGTAAAGGTGAGTTGGGGTGCTGCATAAAACCAGAGATTGAAATGAGCACAGATAAAGTTCCTTAAGTCAAATATGGAATAGACAAGATCTACTCCTTGCTCAACGAAATGGACTCAACACCGCATATTAAACGCCTAAGAATGCACCTGACTAGTAAGTATCTTAAAACCTATGGATTGCTATGTCTCCGAAAGAGAATCAAGCATGTGTACAGGGGCATAAACGCAGCAGTGATAGGATTGGAGAGGTTCGGTGAGCAAATGAAGACACTTTGAAGTCATATTGCATGGTACCCATTACACGGGTCTTAACTCTCCAGGTTTAAGGTATTCTTCCTTCAGCTAAAACATGCATGTGGAACCCAAGTATGATCAACCATGTGAACGGGAGACGTGTTCAAATATGTCTCAGTTTTCCTCCCCTGGTACTCGGGTGCAACATTCCAGACGCTTTACTAACACTCTCCCCACTTGGAGAGTCAGCGCCTTTAACCTCCTGTTTGGCCCAGTTTGCAATTTCTGCGGAAGATGAACAGGAATAGCGAGAACCAATGAGAGGCTAGCTGGAGGTGTCTGGACGGGCAAATTTAACTCTCATTTCCCACCAGGAAGAGGAAATAACCAAAGGCTCAGCGTGCCGTACCGGAACCAGATTAGGGCCTGAAGCCATCCTGCGGTGTTGCGGCCAGCTCACAAGAAAGCAAGTTGAAGAAAGGAGCTCAGGGGCACTGTAATTCACAAACCTGCAGAGTTATAAATGACAGCTATCGTCCAAAAATATACTGAAGTAAGGCTGCCAAGAGGACTTGAAAGCGGGGCAGAATTGCAGGAAACCGAATTCAGGAGGTAGACTGGAATTGTATGGAAAGCATAGGAAAAGAGGCAGAACGTCCACAATGATGCACTTGGCCAAAAAGAGCGTATGCGTTTTTTCCTGAATATATTCAGGAAAAAACGCATACGCCCTTTTTGGCCAACCAAGCAAGCTTGCAAAGGAAATCTGCACTACAATGAAGTCTCACTTCCCCCCGGTCAAAAGGGCCATCTGAAAAAAGTGTAAAATCCAGAAAGGCAGGACAGGCCATGGAGAACTGGGAGCCTTGTTATGCTGATGGGCGGGATGTAAATTGCCAACAACCACTCGGGAGAAGTGTATGGTGTTTCCTGAAACATCTAAAAAACAAAGCAACAGAACCTAGGGCACTTCCACTTATGGTCATATAGCTTAGGGAAATTAAAATCAAAAAGACACAGCCACCCCAAAGTTTGGAACGGCTCTGTTTACAAGAACCTCGTTTACAGTACAAGTTCAACATCGCAGAAAGTGAAAAATGGATAAAGAAGTTGTGGTATTTACTTACAAGGCAATATCACTCAGCAATGAAATCTGTGTCATCAGGCCCTTAGCAGCACAATGAGTGGATTCAGGTATGATGATTCTAACTGAAATAAGTCACACAGAAAAAGAAACATCATAAGATATCAGTAATACACGGAATGTAAACTTGGCTACACAGGAACTGAATTACAGAACAGAACAGGGTCTCAAATTTAGAAAACCAACTTATGCTTGCTTAAGGGTAAAGGTGAGTTGGGGTGCTGCATAAAACCAGAGATTGAAATGAGCACAGATAAAGTTCCTTATGCCAAATATGGAATAGACAAGAGCTACTCCTTGCTCAATGAAATGGACTCAACACCCCATATTAAACGCCTAAGAATGTACCTGACTAGTAAGTATCTTAAAACCTATGGATTGCTATGTCTCCGAAAGAGAATCAAGCATGTGTACAGGGGCATAAACGCAGCAGTGATAGGATTGGAGAGGTTCGGTGAGCAAATGAAGACCCTTTGAAGTCATATTGCATGGTACCCATTCCACGGGTTTCAACTACCCAGGTTTAAGGTATTCTTCCTTCAGCTAAAATATGCATGTGGAACCCAGAGTATGATCAACCATGTGATCGGGAGACGTGTTCAAATATGTCTCAGTTTTCCTCCCCTGGTACTCGGGTGCAACATTCCAGATGCTTTACTAACACTCTCCCCACTTGGAGAGTCAGTCCCTTTAACCTCCTGTTTGGCCCAGTTTGCAATTTCTGCGGAAGATGAACAGGAATAGCGAGAACCAATGAGAGGCTAGCTGGAGGTGTCTGGACGGGCAAATTTAACTCTCATTTCCCAACAGGAAGAGGAAATAACCAAAGGCTCAGCGTGCCGTACCGGAACCAGATTAGGGCCTGAAGCCATCCTGCGGTGTTGCGGCCAGCTCACAAGAAAGCAAGTTGAAGAAAGGAGCTCAGGGGCACTGTAATTCACAAACCTGCAGAGTTATAAATGACAGCTATCGTCCAAAAATAGACTGAAGTAAGGCTGCCAAGAGGACTTGAAAGTGGGGCAGAATTGCAGGAAACCGATTTCAGGAGGTAGACTGGAATTGTATGGAAAGCATAGGAAAAGAGGCAGAACGTCCACAATGATGCACTTGGCCAAAAAGGGCGTATGCGTTTTTTCCTGAATATATTCAGGAAAAAACACATACGCCCTTTTTGGCCAACCAAGCAAGCTTGCAAAGGAAATCTGCACTACAATGAAGTCTCACTTCCCCCCGGTCAAAAGGGCCATCTGAAAAAAGTGTAAAATCCAGAAAGGCAGGACAGGCCATGGAGAACTGGGAGCCTTGTTATGCTGATGGGCGGGATGTAAATTGCCAACAACCACTCGGGAGAAGTGTATGGTGTTTCCTGAAACATCTAAAAAACAAAGCAACAGAACCTAGGGCACTTCCACTTATGGTCCTATAGCTTAGGGAATTTAAAATCAAAAAGACACAGCCACCCCAAAGTTTGGAAAGGCTCTGTTTACAAGAACCTCGTTTACAGTACAAGTTCAACATCGCAGAAAGTGAAAAATGGAGAAAGAAGTTGTGGTATTTACTTACAAGGCAATATCACTCAGCAATGAAATCTGTGTCATCAGGCCCTTAGCAGCACAATGAGTGGATTCAGGTATGATGATTCTAACTGAAATAAGTCACACAGAAAAAGAAACATCATAAGATATCAGTAATACACGGAATGTAAATTTGGCTACACAGGAACTGAATTACAGAACAGAACAGGGTCTCAAATTTAGAAAACCAACTTATGCTTGCTTAAGGGGAAAGGTGAGTTGGGGTGCTGCATAAAACCAGAGATTGAAATGAGCACAGATAAAGTTCCTTAAGTCAAATATGGAATAGACAAGATCTACTCCTTGCTCAACGAAATGGACTCAACACCGCATATTAAACGCCTAAGAATGCACCTGACTAGTAAGTATCTTAAAACCTATGGATTGCTATGTCTCCGAAAGAGAATCAAGCATGTGTACAGGGGCATAAACGCAGCAGTGATAGGATTGGAGAGGTTCGGTGAGCAAATGAAGACACTTTGAAGTCATATTGCATGGTACCCATTACACGGGTCTTAACTCTCCAGGTTTAAGGTATTCTTCCTTCAGCTAAAACATGCATGTGGAACCCAAGTATGATCAACCATGTGAACGGGAGACGTGTTCAAATATGTCTCAGTTTTCCTCCCCTGGTACTCGGGTGCAACATTCCAGACGCTTTACTAACACTCTCCCCACTTGGAGAGTCAGCGCCTTTAACCTCCTGTTTGGCCCAGTTTGCAATTTCTGCGGAAGATGAACAGGAATAGCGAGAACCAATGAGAGGCTAGCTGGAGGTGTCTGGACGGGCAAATTTAACTCTCATTCTCCCCAACAGGAAGAGGAAATAACCAAAGGCTCAGCGTGCCGTACCGGAACCAGATTAGGGCCTGAAGCCATCCTGCGGTGTTGCGGCCAGCTCACAAGAAAGCAAGTTGAAGAAAGGAGCTCAGGGGCACTGTAATTCACAAACCTGCAGAGTTATAAATGACAGCTATCGTCCAAAAATATACTGAAGTAAGGCTGCCAAGAGGACTTGAAAGCGGGGCAGAATTGCAGGAAACCGATTTCAGGAGGTAGACTGGAATTGTATGGAAAGCATAGGAAAAGAGGCAGAACGTCCACAATGATGCACTTGGCCAAAAAGGGCGTATGCGTTTTTTCCTGAATATATTCAGGAAAAAACGCATACACCCTTTTTGGCCAACCAAGCAAGCTTGCAAAGGAAATCTGCACTACAATGAAGTCTCACTTCCCCCCGGTCAAAAGGGCCATCTGAAAAAAGTGTAAAATCCAGAAAGGCAGGACAGGCCATGGAGAACTGGGAGCCTTGTTATGCTGATGGGCGGGATGTAAATTGCCAACAACCACTCGGGAGAAGTGTATGGTGTTTCCTGAAACATCTAAAAAACAAAGCAACAGAACCTAGGGCACTTCCACTTATGGTCATATAGCTTAGGGAAATTAAAATCAAAAAGACACAGCCACCCCAAAGTTTGGAACGGCTCTGTTTACAAGAACCTCGTTTACAGTACAAGTTCAACATCGCAGAAAGTGAAAAATGGATAAAGAAGTTGTGGTATTTACTTACAAGGCAATATCACTCAGCAATGAAATCTGTGTCATCAGGCCCTTAGCAGCACAATGAGTGGATTCAGGTATGATGATTCTAACTGAAATAAGTCACACAGAAAAAGAAACATCATAAGATATCAGTAATACACGGAATGTAAACTTGGCTACACAGGAACTGAATTACAGAACAGAACAGGGTCTCAAATTTAGAAAACCAACTTATGCTTGCTTAAGGGTAAAGGTGAGTTGGGGTGCTGCATAAAACCAGAGATTGAAATGAGCACAGATAAAGTTCCTTAAGCCAAATATGGAATAGACAAGAGCTACTCCTTGCTCAATGAAATGGACTCAACACCCCATATTAAACGCCTAAGAATGTACCTGACTAGTAAGTATCTTAAAACCTATGGATTGCTATGTCTCCGAAAGAGAATCAAGCATGTGTACAGGGGCATAAACGCAGCAGTGATAGGATTGGAGAGGTTCGGTGAGCAAATGAAGACCCTTTGAAGTCATATTGCATGGTACCCATTCCACGGGTTTCAACTACCCAGGTTTAAGGTATTCTTCCTTCAGCTAAAATATGCATGTGGAACCCAGAGTATGATCAACCATGTGATCGGGAGACGTGTTCAAATATGTCTCAGTTTTCCTCCCCTGGTACTCGGGTGCAACATTCCAGACGCTTTACTAACACTCTCCCCACTTGGAGAGTCAGTCCCTTTAACCTCCTGTTTGGCCCAGTTTGCAATTTCTGCGGAAGATGAACAGGAATAGCGAGAACCAATGAGAGGCTAGCTGGAGGTGTCTGGACGGGCAAATTTAACTCTCATTTCCCAACAGGAAGAGGAAATAACCAAAGGCTCAGCGTGCCGTACCGGAACCAGATTAGGGCCTGAAGCCATCCTGCGGTGTTGCGGCCAGCTCACAAGAAAGCAAGTTGAAGAAAGGAGCTCAGGGGCACTGTAATTCACAAACCTGCAGAGTTATAAATGACAGCTATCGTCCAAAAATAGACTGAAGTAAGGCTGCCAAGAGGACTTGAAAGTGGGGCAGAATTGCAGGAAACCGATTTCAGGAGGTAGACTGGAATTGTATGGAAAGCATAGGAAAAGAGGCAGAACGTCCACAATGATGCACTTGGCCAAAAAGGGCGTATGCGTTTTTTCCTGAATATATTCAGGAAAAAACGCATACGCCCTTTTTGGCCAACCAAGCAAGCTTGCAAAGGAAATCTGCACTACAATGAAGTCTCACTTCCCCCCGGTCAAAAGGGCCATCTGAAAAAAGTGTAAAATCCAGAAAGGCAGGACAGGCCATGGAGAACTGGGAGCCTTGTTATGCTGATGGGCGGGATGTAAATTGCCAACAACCACTCGGGAGAAGTGTATGGTGTTTCCTGAAACATCTAAAAAACAAAGCAACAGAACCTAGGGCACTTCCACTTATGGTCCTATAGCTTAGGGAATTTAAAATCAAAAAGACACAGCCACCCCAAAGTTTGGAAAGGCTCTGTTTACAAGAACCTCGTTTACAGTACAAGTTCAACATCGCAGAAAGTGAAAAATGGAGAAAGAAGTTGTGGTATTTACTTACAAAGCAATATCACTCAGCAATGAAATCTGTGTCATCAGGCCCTTAGCAGCACAATGAGTGGATTCAGGCATGATGATTCTAACTGAAATAAGTCACACAGAAAAAGAAACATCATAAGATATCAGTAATACACGGAATGTAAACTTGGCTACACAGGAACTGAATTACAGAACAGAACAGGGTCTCTAATTTAGAAAACCAACTTATGCTTGCTTAAGGGTTAAGGTGAGTTGGGGTGCTGCATAAAACCAGAGATTGAAATGAGCACAGATAAAGTTCCTTAATTCAAATATGGAATAGACAAGAGCTACTCCTTGCTCAACGAAATGGACTCAACACCGCATATTAAACGCCTAAGAATGTACCTGACTAGTAAGTATCTTAAAACCTATGGATTGCTATGTCTCCGAAAGAGAATCAAGCACGTGTACAGGGGCATAAACGCAGCAGTGATAGGATTGGAGAGGTTCGGTGAGCCAATGAAGACACTTTGAAGTCATATTGCATGGTACCCATTACACGGGTCTTAACTCTCCAGGTTTAAGGTATTCTTCCTTCAGCTAAAACATGCATGTGGAACCCAAGTATGATCAACCATGTGAACGGGAGACGTGTTCAAATATGTCTCAGTTTTCCTCCCCTGGTACTCGGGTGCAACATTCCAGACGCTTTACTAACACTCTCCCCACTTGGAGAGTCAGCGCCTTTAACCTCCTGTTTGGCCCAGTTTGCAATTTCTGCGGAAGATGAACAGGAATAGCGAGAACCAATGAGAGGCTAGCTGGAGGTGTCTGGACGGGCAAATTTAACTCTCATTTCCCACCAGGAAGAGGAAATAACCAAAGGCTCAGCGTGCCGTACCGGAACCAGATTAGGGCCTGAAGCCATCCTGCGGTGTTGCGGCCAGCTCAAAAGAAAGCGAGTTGAAGAAAGGAGCTCAGGGGCACTGTAATTCACAAACCTGCAGAGTTATAAATGACAGCTATCATCCAAAAATAGACTGAAGTAAGGCTGCCAAGAGGACTTGAAAGCAGGGCAGAATTGCAGGAAACCGATTTCAGGAGGTAGACTGGAATTGCATTGAAAGCATAGGAAAAGAGGCAGAACGTCCACAATGATGCACTTGGCCAAAAAGGGCGTATGCGTTTTTTCCTGAATATATTCAGGAAAAAACGCATACGCACTTTTTGGCCAACCAAGCAAACTTGCAAAGGAAATCTGCGCTACAATGAAGTCTCACTTCCCTCTGGTCAAAAGGGCCATCTGAAAAAAGTGTAAAATCCAGAAAGGCAGGACAGGCCATGGAGAACTGGGAGCCTTGTTATGCTGATGGGCGGGATGTAAATTGCCAACAGACACTCGGGAGAAGTGTATGGTGTTTCCTGAAACATCTAAAAAACAAAGCAACAGAGCCTAGGGCACTTCCACTTATGGTCCTATAGCTTAGGGAAATTAAAATCAAAAAGACACAGCCAGCCCAAAATTTGGAACGGCTCTGTTTACAACAACCTCGTTTACAGTACAAGTTCAACATCGCAGAAAGTGAAAAATGGATAAAGAAGTTGTGGTATTTACTTACAAAGCAATATCACTCAGCAATGAAATCTGTGTCATCAGGCCCTTAGCAGCACAATGAGTGGATTCAGGTATGATGATTCTAACTGAAATAAGTCACACAGAAAAAGAAACATCATAAGATATCAGTAATACACGGAATGTAAACTTGGCTACACAGGAACTGAATTACAGAACAGAACAGGGTCTCTAATTTAGAAAACCAACTTATGCTTGCTTAAGGCTAAAGGTGAGTTGGGGTGCTGCATAAAACCAGAGATTGAAATGAGCACAGATAAAGTTCCTTAAGTCAAATATGGAATAGACAAGAGCTACTCCTTGCTCAACGAAATGGACTCAACACCGCATATTAAACGCCTAAGAATGTACCTGACTAGTAAGTATCTTAAAACCTATGGATTGCTATGTCTCCGAAAGAGAATCAAGCATGTGTACAGGGGCATAAACGCAGCAGTGATAGGATTGGAGAGGTTCGGTGAGCAAATGAAGACCCTTTGAAGTCATATTGCATGGTACCCATTACACGGGTCTTAACTCTCCAGGTTTAAGGTATTCTTCCTTCAGCTAAATCATGCATGTGGAACCCAAGTATGATCAACCATGTGAACGGGAGACGTGTTCAAATATGTCTCAGTTTTCCTCCCCTGGTACTCGGGTGCAACATTCCAGACGCTTTACTAACACTCTCCCCACTTGGAGAGTCAGTCCCTTTAACCTCCTGTTTGGCCCAGTTTGCAATTTCTGCGGAAGATGAACAGGAATAGCGAGAACCAATGAGAGGCTAGCTGGAGGTGTCTGGACGGGCAAATTTAACTCTCATTTCCCACCAGGAAGAGGAAATAACCAAAGGCTCAGCGTGCCGTACCGGAACCAGATTAGGGCCTGAAGCCATCCTGCGGTGTTGCGGCCAGCTCACAAGAAAGCAAGTTGAAGAAAGGAGCTCAGGGGCACTGTAATTCACAAACCTGCAGAGTTATAAATGACAGCTATCGTCCAAAAATATACTGAAGTAAGGCTGCCAAGAGGACTTGAAAGCGGGGCAGAATTGCAGGAAACCGATTTCAGGAGGTAGACTGGAATTGTATGGAAAGCATAGGAAAAGAGGCAGAACGTCCACAATGATGCACTTGGCCAAAAAGGGCGTATGCGTTTTTTCCTGAATATATTCAGGAAAAAACGCATACGCCCTTTTTGGCCAACCAAGCAAGCTTGCAAAGGAAATCTGCACTACAATGAAGTCTCACTTCCCCCCGGTCAAAAGGGCCATCTGAAAAAAGTGTAAAATCCAGAAAGGCAGGACAGGCCATGGAGAACTGGGAGCCTTGTTATGCTGATGGGCGGGATGTAAATTGCCAACAACCACTCGGGAGAAGTGTATGGTGTTTCCTGAAACATCTAAAAAACAAAGCAACAGAACCTAGGGCACTGCCACTTATGGTCCTATAGCTTAGGGAAATTAAAATCAAAAAGACACAGCCACCCCAAAGTTTGGAACGGCTCTGTTTACAAGAACCTAGTTTACAGTACAAGTTCAACATCGCAGAAAGTGAAAAATGGATAAAGAAGTTGTGGTATTTACTTACAAAGCAATATCACTCAGCAATGAAATCTGTGTCATCAGGCCCTTAGCAGCACAATGAGTGGATTCAGGTATGATGATTCTAACTGAAATAAGTCACACAGAAAAAGAAACATCATAAGATATCAGTAATACACGGAATGGAAACTTGGCTACACAGGAACTGAATTACAAAACAGAACAGGGTCTCAAATTTAGAAAACCAACTTATGCTTGCTTAAGGGTAAAGGTGAGTTGGGGTGCTGCATAAAACCAGAGATTGAAATGAGCACAGATAAAGTTCCTTAAGCCAAATATGGAATAGACAAGAGCTACTCCTTGCTCAATGAAATGGACTCAACACCCCATATTAAACGCCTAAGAATGTACCTGACTAGTAAGTATCTTAAAACCTATGGATTGCTATGTCTCCGAAAGAGAATCAAGCATGTGTACAGGGGCATAAACGCAGCAGTGATAGGATTGGAGAGGTTCGGTGAGCAAATGAAGACCCTTTGAAGTCATATTGCATGGTACCCATTCCACGGGTTTCAACTACCCAGGTTTAAGGTATTCTTCCTTCAGCTAAAACATGCATGTGGAACCCAGAGTATGATCAACCATGTGATCGGGAGACGTGTTCAAATATGTCTCAGTTTTCCTCCCCTGGTACTCGGGTGCAACATTCCAGACGCTTTACTAACACTCTCCCCACTTGGAGAGTCAGTCCCTTTAACCTCCTGTTTGGCCCAGTTTCCAATTTCTGCGGAAGATGAACAGGAATAGCGAGAACCAATGAGAGGCTAGCTGGAGGTGTCTGGACGGGCAAATTTAACTCTCATTTCCCACCAGGAAGAGGAAATAACCAAAGGCTCAGCGTGCCGTACCGGAACCAGATTAGGGCCTGAAGCCATCCTGTGGTGTTGCGGCCACCTCAAAAGAAACCGAGTTGAAGAAAGGAGCTCAGCGGCACTATAATTCACAAACCTGCAGAGTTATAAATGACAGCTATCGTCCAAAAATATACTGAAGTAAGGCTGCCAAGAGGACTTGAAAGCGGGGCAGAATTGCAGGAAACCGATTTCAGGAGGTAGACTGGAATTGCATTGAAAGCATAGGAAAAGAGGCAGAACGTCCACAATGATGCACTTGGCCAAAAAGGGCGTATGCGTTTTTTCCTGAATATATTCAGGAAAAAACGCATACGCCCTTTTTGGCCAACCAAGCAAGCTTGCAAAGGAAATCTGCACTACAATGAAGTCTCACTTCCCCCCGGTCAAAAGGGCCATCTGAAAAAAGTGTAAAATCCAGAAAGGCAGGACAGGCCATGGAGAACTGGGAGCCTTGTTATGCTGATGGGCGGGATGTAAATTGCCAACAGACACTCGGGAGAAGTGTATGGTGTTTCCTGAAACATCTAAAAAACAAAGCAACAGAGCCTAGGGCACTGCCACTTATGGTCCTATAGCTTAGGGAAATTAAAATCAAAAAGACACAGCCACCCCAAAGTTTGGGACGGCTCTGTTTACAAGAACCTCGTTTACAGTACAAGTTCAACATCGCAGAAAGTGAAAAATGGAGAAAGAAGTTGTGGTATTTACTTACAAAGCAATATCACTCAGCAATGAAATCTGTGTCATCAGGCACTTAGCAGCACAATGAGTGGATTCAGGTATGATGATTCTAACTGAAGTAAGTCACACAGAAAAAGAAACATCATAAGATATCAGTAATACACGGAATGTAAACTTGGCTACACAGGAACTGAATTACAGAACAGAACAGGGTCTCAAATTTAGAAAACCAACTTATGCTTGCTTAAGGGTAAAGGTGAGTTGGGGTGCTGCATAAAACCAGAGATTGAAATGAGCACAGATAAAGTTCCTTAAGTCAAATATGGAATAGACAAGAGCTACTCCTTGCTCAACGAAATGGACTCAACACCGCATATTAAACGCCTAAGAATGTACCTGACTAGTAAGTATCTTAAAACCTATGGATTGCTATGTCTCCGAAAGAGAATCAAGCATGTGTACAGGGGCATAAACGCAGCAGTGATAGGATTGGAGAGGTTCGGTGAGCAAATGAAGACCCTTTGAAGTCATATTGCATGGTACCCATTTCACGGGTCTTAACTCTCCAGGTTTAAGGTATTCTTCCTTCAGCTAAAACATGCATGTGGAACCCAAGTATGATGAACCATATGAACGGGAGACGTGTTCAAATATGTCTCAGTTTTCCTCCCCTGGTACTCGGGTGCAACATTCCAGACGCTTTACTAACACTCTCCCCACTTGGAGAGTCAGCGCCTTTAACCTCCTGTTTGGCCCAGTTTGCAATTTCTGCGGAAGATGAACAGGAATAGCGAGAACCAATGAGAGACTAGCTGGAGGTGTCTGGACGGGCAAATTTAACTCTCATTTCCCACCAGGAAGAGGAAATAACCAAAGGCTCAGCGTGCCGTACCGGAACCAGATTAGGGCCTGAAGCCATCCTGCGGTGTTGCGGCCAGGTCACAAGAAAGCAAGTTGAAGAAAGGAGCTCAGGGGCACTGTAATTCACAAACCTGCAGAGTTATAAATGACAGCTATCATCCAAAAATAGACTGAAGTAAGGCTGCCAAGAGGACTTGAAAGCGGGGCAGAATTGCAGGAAACCGATTTCAGGAGGTAGACTGGAATTGCACTGAAAGCATAGGAAAAGAGGCAGAACGTCCACAATGATGCACTTGGCCAAAAAGGGCGTATGCGTTTTTTCCTGAATATATTCAGGAAAAAACGCATACGCCCTTTTTGGCCAACCAAGCAAGCTTGCAAAGGAAATCTGCACTACAATGAAGTCTCACTTCCCCCCGGTCAAAAGGGCCATCTGAAAAAAGTGTAAAATCCAGAAAGGCAGGACAGGCCATGGAGAACTGGGAGCCTTGTTATGCTGATGGGCGGGATGTAAATTGCCAACAACCACTCGGGAGAAGTGTATGGTGTTTCCTGAAACATCTAAAAAACAAAGCAACAGAGCCTAGGGCACTTCCACTTATGGTCCTATAGCTTAGGGAAATTAAAATCAAAAAGACACAGCCACCCCAAAGTTTGGGACGCCTCAGTTTACAAGAACCTCGTTTACCGTACAAGTTCAATATCACAGAAAGTGAAAAATGGATAAAGAACTTGTGGTAATTACGTACAATGCAGTATCACTCAGCAATGAAATCTATGTCATCAGGCCCGTAGCAGCATAATGAGTGGATTCAGGTACGATGATTCTAACTGAAATAAGTCACACAGAAAAAGAAACATCATAAGATATCACTAATACACGGAATGTAAACTTGGCTACACAGGAACTGCATTCCAAAACAGAACAGGGTCTCAAATTTAGAAAACCAACTTATGCTTGCTTAAGGGGAAAGGTGAGTTGGGGTGCTGCATAAAACCAGAGATTGAAATGAGCACAGATAAAGTTCCTTAAGCCAAATATGGAATAGACAAGAGCTACTCCTTGCTCAACGAAATGGACTCAACACCGCATATTAAACGCCTAAGAATGTACCTGACTAGTAAGTATCTTAAAACCTATGGATTGCTATGTCTCCGAAAGAGAATCAAGCATGTGTACAGGGGCATAAACGCAGCAGTGATAGGATTGGAGAGGTTCGGTGAGCAAATGAAGACCCTTTGAAGTCATATTGCATGGTACCCATTCCACGGGTTTCAATTACCCAGGTTTTAGGTATTCTTCCTTCAGCTAAAATATGCATGTGGAACCCAGAGTATGATCAACCATGTGATCGGGAGACGTGTTCAAATATGTCTCAGTTTTCATACCCTGGTACTCGGGTGCAACATTCCAGACGCTTTAGTAACACTCTCCCGACTTGGAGAGTCAGTCCCTTTAACCTCCTGTTTGGCCCAGTTTGCAATTTCTGCGGAAGATGAACAGGAATAGCGAGAACCAATGAGAGGCTAGCTGGAGGTGTCTGGACGGGCAAATTTAACTCTCATTTCCCACCAGGAAGAGGAAATAACCAAAGGCTCAGCGTGCCGTACCGGAACCAGATTAGGGCCTGAAGCCATCATGCGGTGTTGCGGCCAGCTCAAAAGAAAGCGAGTTGAAGAAAGGAGCTCAGGGGCACTGTAATTCACAAACCTGCAGAGTTATAAATGACAGCTATCGTCCAAAAATAGACTGAAGTAAGGCTGCCAAGAGGACTTGAAAGCGGGGCAGAATTGCAGGAAACCGATTTCAGGAGGTAGACTGGAATTGCATTGAAAGCATAGGAAAAGAGGCAGAACGTCCACAATGATGCACTTGGCCAAAAAGGGCGTATGCGTTTTCTCCTGAATATATTCAGGAAAAAACGCATACGCCCTTTTTGGCCAACCAAGCAAGCTTGCAAAGGAAATCTGCACTACAATGAAGTCTCACTTCCCCCCGGTCAAAAGGGCCATCTGAAAAAAGTGTAAAATCCAGAAAGGCAGGACAGGCCATGGAGAACTGGGAGCCTTGTTATGCTGATGGGCGGGATGTAAATTGCCAACAACCACTCGGGAGAAGTGTATGGTGTTTCCTGAAACATCTAAAAAACAAAGCAACAGAACCTAGGGCACTTCCTCTTATGGTCCTATAGCTTAGGGAAATTAAAGTCAAAAAGACACAGCCACCCCAATGTTTGGAACGGCTCTGTTTACAAGAACCTCGTTTACAGTACAACTTCAACATCGCAGAAAGTGAAAAATGGATAAAGAAGTTGTGGTATTTACTTACAAAGCAATATCACTCAGCAATGAAATCTGTGTCATCAGGCCCTTAGCAGCACAATGAGTGGATTCAGGTATGATGATTCTAACTGAAATAAGTCACACAGAAAAAGAAACATCATAAGATATCAGTAATACACGGAATGTAAACTTGGCTACACAGGAACTGAATTACAGAACAGAACAGGGTCTCAAATTTAGAAAACCAACTTATTCTTGCTTAAGGGTAAAGGTGAGTTGGGGTGCTGCATAAAACCAGAGATTGAAATGAGCACAGATAAAGTTCCTTTAGCCAAATATGGAATAGAAAAGAGCTACTCCTTGCTCAACGAAATGGACTCAACACCGCATATTAAACGCCTAAGAATGTACCTGACTAGTAAGTATCTTAAAACCTATGGATTGCTATGTCTCCGAAAGAGAATCAAGCATGTGTACAGGGACATAAACGCAGCAGTGATAAGATTGGAGAGGTTCGGTGAGCAAATGAAGACCCTTTGAAGTCATATTGCATGGTACCCATTCCACGGGTTTCAACTACCCAGGTTTAAGGTATTCTTCCTTCAGCTACAACATGCATGTGGAACCTAGAGTATGATCAACCATGTGATCGGGAGACGTGTTCAAATATGTCTCAGTTTTCGTACCCTGGTACTCGGGTGCAACATTCCAGACGCTTTACTAACACTCTCCCGACTTGGAGAGTCAGTCCCTTTAACCTCCTGTTTGGCCCAGTTTGCAATTTCTGCGGAAGATGAACAGGAATAGCGAGAACCAATGGAGACTAGCTGGAGGTGTCTGGACGGGCAAATTTAACTCTCATTTCCTACCAGGAAGAGGAATTAACCAAAGGCTCAGCGTGCCATGCCAGAATCAGATTAGGGCCTGATGCCATCCTGTGGTGTTGCGGCCAGCTCAAAAGAAAGCGAGTTGAAGAAAGGAGCTCAGGGGCACTGTAATTCACAAACCTGCAGAGTTATAAATGACAGCTATTGTCCAAAAATAGCCTGAAGTAAGGCTGCCAAGAGGACTTGAAAGCGGGGCAGAATTGCAGGAAACCGATTTCAGGAGGTAGACTGGAATTGCATTGAAAGCATAGGAAAAGAGGCAGAACGTCCACAATGATGCACTTGGCCAAAAAGGGCGTATGCGTTTTTTCCTGAATATATTCAGGAAAAAACGCATACGCCCTTTCTGGCCAACCAAGCAAGCTTGCAAAGGAAATCTGCACTACAATGAAGTCTCACTTCCCCCCGGTCAAAAGGGCCATCTGAAAAAAGTGTAAAATCCAGAAAGGCAACAGTCCATTGAGAACTGGGAGCCTTGTTATGCTGATGGGCGGGATGTAAATTGCCAACAGACACTTGGGAGAAGTGTATGGTGTTTCCTGAAACATCTAAAAAACAAAGCAACAGAGCCTAGGGCACTTCCACTTATGGTCCTGTAGCTTAGGGAAATTAAAATCAAAAACACACAGCCACCCCAAAGTTTGGAACGGCTCTGTTTACAAGAACCCCGTTTACAGTACAAGTTCAACATCGCAGAAAGTGAAAAATGGATAAAGAACTTGTGGTACTTACGTACAATGCAGTATCACTCAGCAATGAAATCTATGTCATCAGGCCCGTAGCAGCATAATGAGTGGATTCAGGTACGATGATTCTAACTGAAATAAGTCACACAGAAAAAGAAACATCATAAGATATCAGTAATACACAGAATGTAAACTTGGCTACACAGGAACTGAATTACAGAACAGAACAGGGTCTCAAATTTAGAAAACCAACTTATGCTTGCTTAAGGGGAAAGGTGAGTTGGGGTGCTGCATAAAACCAGAGATTGAAATGAGCACAGATAAAGTTCCTTAAGTCAAATATGGAATAGACAAGAGCTACTCCTTGCTCAACGAAATGGACTCAACACCGCATATTAAACGCCTAAGAATGTACCTGACTAGTAAGTATCTTAAAACCTATGGATTGCTATGTCTCCGAAAGAGAATCAAGCATGTGTACAGGGGCATAAACGCAGCAGTGATAGGATTGGAGAGGTTCGGTGAGCAAATGAAGACCCTTTGAAGTCATATTGCATGGTACCCATTACACGGGTCTTAACTCTCCAGGTTTAAGGTATTCTTCCTTCAGCTAAATCATGCATGTGGAACCCAAGTATGATCAACCATGTGAACGGGAGACGTGTTCAAATATGTCTCAGTTTTCCTCCGCTGGTACTCGGGTGCAACATTCCAGACGCTTTACTAACACTCTCCCGACTTGGAGAGTCAGTCCCTTTAACCTCCTGTTTGGCCCAGTTTCCAATTTCTGCGGAAGATGAACAGGAATAGCGAGAACCAATGAGAGGCTAGCTGGAGGTGTCTGGACGGGCAAATTTAACTCTCATTTCCCACCAGGAAGAGGAATTAACCAAAGGCTCAGCATGCCGGGCCGGAACCAGATTAGGGCCTGAAGCCATCCTGCGGTGTTGCGGCCAGGTCACAAGAAAGCGAGTTGAAGAAAGGAGCTCAGGGGCACTGTAATTCACAAACCTGCAGAGTTATAAATGACAGCTATCGTCCAAAAATAGACTGAAGTAAGGCTGCCAAGAGGACTTGAAAGCGGGGCAGAATTGCAGGAAACCGATTTCAGGAGGTAGACTGGAATTGCATTGAAAGCATAGGAAAAGAGGCAGAACGTCCACAATGATGCACTTGGCCAAAAAGGGCGTATGCGTTTTTTCCTGAATATATTCAGGAAAAAACGCATACGCCCTTTTTGGCCAACCAAGCAAGCTTGCAAAGGAAATCTGCACTACAATGAAGTCTCACTTCCCCCCGGTCAAAAGGGCCATCTGAAAAAAGTGTAAAATCCAGAAAGGCAGGACAGGCCATGGAGAACTGGGAGCCTTGTTATGCTGATGGGCGGGATGTAAATTGCCAACAGACACTCGGGAGAAGTGTATGGTGTTTCCTGAAACATCTAAAAAACAAAGCAACAGAGCCTAGGGCACTGCCACTTATGGTCCTATAGCTTAGGGAAATTAAAATCAAAAAGACACAGCCACCCCAAAGTTTGGGACGCCTCTGTTTACAAGAACCTCGTTTACAGTACAAGTTCAACATCGCAGAAAGTGAAAAAAGGATAAAGAAGTTGTGGTATTTACTTACAAAGCAATATCACTCCGCAATGAAATCTATGTCATCAGGCCCTTAGCATCACAATGAGTGGATTCAGGTATGATGATTCTAACTGAAATAAGTCACACAGAAAAAGAAACATCATAAGATATCAGTAATACACGGAATGTAAACTTGGCTACACAGAAACTGAATTACAGAACAGAACAGGGTCTCAAATTTAGAAAACCAACTTATGCTTGCTTAAGGGTAAAGGTGAGTTGGGGTGCTGCATAAAACCAGAGATTGAAATGAGCACAGATAAAGTTCCTTAAGTCAAATATGGAATAGACAAGAGCTACTCCTTGCTCAACGAAATGGACTCAACACCGCATATTAAACGCCTAAGAATGTACCTGACTAGTAAGTATCTTAAAACCTATGGATTGCTATGTCTCCGAAAGAGAATCAAGCATGTGTACAGGGGCATAAACGCAGCAGTGATAGGATTGGAGAGGTTCGGTGAGCAAATGAAGACCCTTTGAAGTCATATTGCATGGTACCCATTACACGGGTCTCAACTCTCCAGGTTTAAGGTATTCTTCCTTCAGCTAAAACATGCATGTGGAACCCAGAGTATGATCAACCATGTGAACGGGAGATGTGTTCAAATATGTCTCAGTTTTCCTCCCCTGGTACTCGGGTGCAACATTCCAGACGCTTTACTAACACTCTCCCCACTTGGAGAGTCAGCGCCTTTAACCTCCTGTTTGGCCCAGTTTGCAATTTCTGCGGAAGATGAACAGGAATAGCGAGAACCAATGAGAGGCTAGCTGGAGGTGTCTGAACGGGCAAATTTAACTCTCATTTCCCACCAGGAAGAGGAATTAACCAAAGGCTCAGCATGCCGGGCCGGAACCAGATTAGGGCCTGAAGCCATCCTGCGGTGTTGCGGCCAGGTCACAAGAAAGCGAGTTGAAGAAAGGAGCTCAGGGGCACTGTAATTCACAAACCTGCAGAGTTATAAATGACAGCTATCGTCCAAAAATAGACTGAAGTAAGGCTGCCAAGAGGACTTGAAAGCGGGGCAGAATTGCAGGAAACCGATTTCAGGAGGTAGACTGGAATTGCATTGAAAGCATAGGAAAAGAGGCAGAACGTCCACAATGATGCACTTGGCCAAAAAGGGCGTATGCGTTTTTTCCTGAATATATTCAGGAAAAAACGCATACGCCCTTTTTGGCCAACCAAGCAAGCTTGCAAAGGAAATCTGCACTACAATGAAGTCTCACTTCCCCCCGGTCAAAAGGGCCATCTGAAAAAAGTGTAAAATCCAGAAAGGCAGGACAGGCCATGGAGAACTGGGAGCCTTGTTATGCTGATGGGCGGGATGTAAATTGCCAACAACCACTCGGGAGAAGTGTATGGTGTTTCCTGAAACATCTAAAAAACAAAGCAACAGAGCCTAGGGCACTTCCACTTATGGTCCTATAGCTTAGGGAAATTAAAATCAAAAAGACACAGCCACCCCAAAGTTTGGAACGGCTCTGTTTACAAGAACCTCGTTTATAGTACAAGTTCAACATCGCAGAAAGTGAAAAATGGATAAAGAAGTTGTGGTATTTACTTACAAAGCAATATCACTCAGCAATGAAATCTGTGTCATCAGGCCCTTAGCAGCACAATGAGTGGATTCAGGTATGATGATTCTAACTGAAATAAGTCACACAGAAAAAGAAACATCATAAGATATCAGTAATACACGGAATGTAAACTTGGCTACACAGGAACTGAATTACAGAACAGAACAGGGTCTCAAATTTAGAAAACCAACTTATTCTTGCTTAAGGGGAAAGGTGAGTTGGGGTGCTGCATAAAACCAGAGATTGAAATGAGCACAGATAAAGTTCCTTAAGTCAAATATGGAATAGACAAGAGCTACTCCTTGCTCAACGAAATGGACTCAACACCGCATATTAAACGCCTAAGAATGTACCTGACTAGTAAGTATCTTAAAACCTATGGATTGCTATGTCTCCGAAAGAGAATCAAGCATGTGTACAGGGGCATAAACGCAGCAGTGATAGGATTGGGGAGGTTCGGTGAGCAAATGAAGACCCTTTGAAGTCATATTGCATGGTACCCATTACACGGGTCTTAACTCTCCAGGTTTAAGGTATTCTTCCTTCAGCTAAATCATGCATGTGGAACCCAAGTATGATCAACCATGTGAATGGGAGACGTGTTCAAATATGTCTCAGTTTTCCTCCGCTGGTACTCGGGTGCAACATTCCAGACGCTTTACTAACACTCTCCCGACTTGGAGAGTCAGTCCCTTTAACCTCCTGTTTGGCCCAGTTTCCAATTTCTGCGGAAGATGAACAGGAATAGCGAGAACCAATGAGAGGCTAGCTGGAGGTGTCTGGACGGGCAAATTTAACTCTCATTTCCCACCAGGAAGAGGAATTAACCAAAGGCTCAGCATGCCGGGCCGGAACCAGATTAGGGCCTGAAGCCATCCTGCGGTGTTGCGGCCAGGTCACAAGAAAGCGAGTTGAAGAAAGGAGCTCAGGGGCACTGTAATTCACAAACCTGCAGAGTTATAAATGACAGCTATCGTCCAAAAATAGACTGAAGTAAGGCTGCCAAGAGGACTTGAAAGCGGGGCAGAATTGCAGGAAACCGATTTCAGGAGGTAGACTGGAATTGCATTGAAAGCATAGGAAAAGAGGCAGAACGTCCACAATGATGCACTTGGCCAAAAAGGGCGTATGCGTTTTTTCCTGAATATATTCAGGAAAAAACGCATACGCCCTTTTTGGCCAACCAAGCAAGCTTGCAAAGGAAATCTGCACTACAATGAAGTCTCACTTCCCCCCGGTCAAAAGGGCCATCTGAAAAAAGTGTAAAATCCAGAAAGGCAGGACAGGCCATGGAGAACTGGGAGCCTTGTTATGCTGATGGGCGGGATGTAAATTGCCAACAGACACTCGGGAGAAGTGTATGGTGTTTCCTGAAACATCTAAAAAACAAAGCAACAGAGCCTAGGGCACTGCCACTTATGGTCCTATAGCTTAGGGAAATTAAAATCAAAAAGACACAGCCACCCCAAAGTTTGGGACGCCTCTGTTTACAAGAACCTCGTTTACAGTACAAGTTCAACATCGCAGAAAGTGAAAAATGGATAAAGAAGTTGTGGTATGTACATACAAAGCAATATCACTCAGCAATGAAATCTGTGTCATCAGGCCCTTAGCAGCACAATGAGTGGATTCAGGTATGATGATTCTAACTGAAGTAAGTCACACAGAAAAAGAAACATCATAAGATATCAGTAATACACGGAATGTAAACTTGGCTACACAGGAACTGAATTACAGAACAGAATAGGGTCTCAAATTTAGAAAACCAACTTATGCTTGCTTAAGGGTAAAGGTGAGTTGGGGTGCTGCATAAAACCAGAGATTGAAATGAGCACAGATAAAGTTCCTTAAGTCAAATATGGAATAGACAAGAGCTACTCCTTGCTCAACGAAATGGACTCAACACCGCATATTAAACGCCTAAGAATGTACCTGACTAGTAAGTATCTTAAAACCTATGGATTGCTATGTCTCCGAAAGAGAATCAAGCATGTGTACAGGGGCATAAACGCAGCAGTGATAGGATTGGAGAGGTTCGGTGAGCAAATGAAGACCCTTTGAAGTCATATTGCATGGTACCCATTACACGGGTCTTAACTCTCCAGGTTTAAGGTATTCTTCCTTCAGCTAAAACATGCATGTGGAACCCAAGTATGATCAACCATGTGAATGGGAGACGTGTTCAAATATGTCTCAGTTTTCCTCCCCTGGTACTCGGGTGCAACATTCCAGACGCTTTACTAACACTCTCCCCACTTGGAGAGTCAGCGCCTTTAACCTCCTGTTTGGCACAGTTTGCAATTTCTGCGGAAGATGAACAGGAATAGCGAGAACCAATGAGAGGCTAGCTGGAGGTGTCTGGACGGGCAAATTTAACTCTCATTTCCCAACAGGAAGAGGAAATAACCAAAGGCTCAGCGTGCCGTACCGGAACCAGATTAGGGCCTGAAGCCATCCTGCGGTGTTGCGGCCAGGTCACAAGAAAGCGAGTTGAAGAAAGGAGCTCAGGGGCACTGTAATTCACAAACCTGCAGAGTTATAAATGACAGCTATCGTCCAAAAATAGACTGAAGTAAGGCTGCCAAGAGGACTTGAAAGCGGGGCAGAATTGCAGGAAACCGATTTCAGGAGGTAGACTGGAATTGCATTGAAAGCATAGGAAAAGAGGCAGAACGTCCACAATGATGCACTTGGCCAAAAAGGGCGTATGCGTTTTTTCCTGAATATATTCAGGAAAAAACGCATACGCCCTTTTTGGCCAACCAAGCAAGCTTGCAAAGGAAATCTGCACTACAATGAAGTCTCACTTCCCCCCGGTCAAAAGGGCCATCTGAAAAAAGTGTAAAATCCAGAAAGGCAGGACAGGCCATGGAGAACTGGGAGCCTTGTTATGCTGATGGGCGGGATGTAAATTGCCAACAACCACTCGGGAGAAGTGTATGGTGTTTCCTGAAACATCTAAAAAACAAAGCAACAGAGCCTAGGGCACTTCCACTTATGTTCCTATAGCTTAGGGAAATTAAAATCAAAAACACACAGCCACCCCAAAGGTTGGGACGCCTCCGTTTACAAGAACCTCGTTTACCGTACAAGTTCAATATCACAGAAAGTGAAAAATGGATAAAGAACTTGTGGTACTTACGTACAATGCAGT
Source organism: Stenella coeruleoalba (assembly GCF_951394435.1). NCBI lineage: Eukaryota > Metazoa > Chordata > Mammalia > Artiodactyla > Delphinidae > Stenella > Stenella coeruleoalba. The sequence goes on along the minus strand of NW_027645978.1, from coordinate 149,536 downwards.
ATCACTCAGCAATGAAATCTATGTCATCAGGCCCGTAGCAGCATAATGAGTGGATTCAGGTACGATGATTCTAACTGAAATAAGTCACACAGAAAAAGAAACATCATAAGATATCAGTAATACACGGAATGTAAACTCGGCTACACAGGAACTGAATTACAGAACAGAACAGGGTCTCAAATTTAGAAAACCAACTTATGCTTGCTTAAGGGGAAAGGTGAGTTGGGGTGCTGCATAAAACCAGAGATTGAAATGAGCACAGATAAAGTTCCTTAAGTCAAATATGGAATAGACAAGAGCTACTCCTTGCTCAACGAAATGGACTCAACACCGCATATTAAACGCCTAAGAATGTACCTGACTAGTAAGTATCTTAAAACCTATGGATTGCTATGTCTCCGAAAGAGAATCAAGCATGTGTACAGGGGCATAAACGCAGCAGTGATAGGATTGGAGAGGTTCGGTGAGCAAATGAAGACCCTTTGAAGTCATATTGCATGGTACCCATTACACGGGTCTTAACTCTCCAGGTTTAAGGTATTCTTCCTTCAGCTAAATCATGCATGTGGAACCCAAGTATGATCAACCATGTGAACGGGAGACGTGTTCAAATATGTCTCAGTTTTCCTCCGCTGGTACTCGGGTGCAACATTCCAGACGCTTTACTAACACTCTCCCGACTTGGAGAGTCAGTCCCTTTAACCTCCTGTTTGGCCCAGTTTCCAATTTCTGCGGAAGATGAACAGGAATAGCGAGAACCAATGAGAGGCTAGCTGGAGGTGTCTGGACGGGCAAATTTAACTCTCATTTCCCACCAGGAAGAGGAATTAACCAAAGGCTCAGCATGCCGGGCCGGAACCAGATTAGGGCCTGAAGCCATCCTGCGGTGTTGCGGCCAGGTCACAAGAAAGCGAGTTGAAGAAAGGAGCTCAGGGGCACTGTAATTCACAAACCTGCAGAGTTATAAATGACAGCTATCGTCCAAAAATAGACTGAAGTAAGGCTGCCAAGAGGACTTGAAAGCGGGGCAGAATTGCAGGAAACCGATTTCAGGAGGTAGACTGGAATTGCATTGAAAGCATAGGAAAAGAGGCAGAACGTCCACAATGATGCACTTGGCCAAAAAGGGCGTATGCGTTTTTTCCTGAATATATTCAGGAAAAAACGCATACGCCCTTTTTGGCCAACCAAGCAAGCTTGCAAAGGAAATCTGCACTACAATGAAGTCTCACTTCCCCCCGGTCAAAAGGGCCATCTGAAAAAAGTGTAAAATCCAGAAAGGCAGGACAGGCCATGGAGAACTGGGAGCCTTGTTATGCTGATGGGCGGGATGTAAATTGCCAACAGACACTCGGGAGAAGTGTATGGTGTTTCCTGAAACATCTAAAAAACAAAGCAACAGAGCCTAGGGCACTGCCACTTATGGTCCTATAGCTTAGGGAAATTAAAATCAAAAAGACACAGCCACCCCAAAGTTTGGGACGCCTCTGTTTACAAGAACCTCGTTTACAGTACAAGTTCAACATCGCAGAAAGTGAAAAAAGGATAAAGAAGTTGTGGTATTTACTTACAAAGCAATATCACTCCGCAATGAAATCTATGTCATCAGGCCCTTAGCATCACAATGAGTGGATTCAGGTATGATGATTCTAACTGAAATAAGTCACACAGAAAAAGAAACATCATAAGATATCAGTAATACACGGAATGTAAACTTGGCTACACAGAAACTGAATTACAGAACAGAACAGGGTCTCAAATTTAGAAAACCAACTTATGCTTGCTTAAGGGTAAAGGTGAGTTGGGGTGCTGCATAAAACCAGAGATTGAAATGAGCACAGATAAAGTTCCTTAAGTCAAATATGGAATAGACAAGAGCTACTCCTTGCTCAACGAAATGGACTCAACACCGCATATTAAACGCCTAAGAATGTACCTGACTAGTAAGTATCTTAAAACCTATGGATTGCTATGTCTCCGAAAGAGAATCAAGCATGTGTACAGGGGCATAAACGCAGCAGTGATAGGATTGGAGAGGTTCGGTGAGCAAATGAAGACCCTTTGAAGTCATATTGCATGGTACCCATTACACGGGTCTTAACTCTCCAGGTTTAAGGTATTCTTCCTTCAGCTAAATCATGCATGTGGAACCCAAGTATGATCAACCATGTGAACGGGAGACGTGTTCAAATATGTCTCAGTTTTCCTCCGCTGGTACTCGGGTGCAACATTCCAGACGCTTTACTAACACTCTCCCGACTTGGAGAGTCAGTCCCTTTAACCTCCTGTTTGGCCCAGTTTGCAATTTCTGCGGAAGATGAACAGGAATAGCGAGAACCAATGAGAGGCTAGCTGGAGGTGTCTGGACGGGCAAATTTAACTCTCATTTCCCACCAGGAAGAGGAATTAACCAAAGGCTCAGCATGCCGGGCCGGAACCAGATTAGGGCCTGAAGCCATCCTGCGGTGTTGCGGCCAGGTCACAAGAAAGCGAGTTGAAGAAAGGAGCTCAGGGGCACTGTAATTCACAAACCTGCAGAGTTATAAATGACAGCTATCGTCCAAAAATAGACTGAAGTAAGGCTGCCAAGAGGACTTGAAAGCGGGGCAGAATTGCAGGAAACCGATTTCAGGAGGTAGACTGGAATTGCATTGAAAGCATAGGAAAAGAGGCAGAACGTCCACAATGATGCACTTGGCCAAAAAGGGCGTATGCGTTTTTTCCTGAATATATTCAGGAAAAAACGCATACGCCCTTTTTGGCCAACCAAGCAAGCTTGCAAAGGAAATCTGCACTACAATGAAGTCTCACTTCCCCCCGGTCAAAAGGGCCATCTGAAAAAAGTGTAAAATCCAGAAAGGCAGGACAGGCCATGGAGAACTGGGAGCCTTGTTATGCTGATGGGCGGGATGTAAATTGCCAACAGACACTCGGGAGAAGTGTATGGTGTTTCCTGAAACATCTAAAAAACAAAGCAACAGAGCCTAGGGCACTGCCACTTATGGTCCTATAGCTTAGGGAAATTAAAATCAAAAAGACACAGCCACCCCAAAGTTTGGGACGCCTCTGTTTACAAGAACCTCGTTTACAGTACAAGTTCAACATCGCAGAAAGTGAAAAAAGGATAAAGAAGTTGTGGTATTTACTTACAAAGCAATATCACTCCGCAATGAAATCTATGTCATCAGGCCCTTAGCATCACAATGAGTGGATTCAGGTATGATGATTCTAACTAAAATAAGTCACACAGAAAAAGAAACATCATAAGATATCAGTAATACACGGAATGTAAACTTGGCTACACAGAAACTGAATTACAGAACAGAACCGGGTCTCAAATTTAGAAAACCAACTTATGCTTGCTTAAGGGTAAAGGTGAGTTGGGGTGCTGCATAAAACCAGAGATTGAAATGAGCACAGATAAAGTTCCTTAAGCCAAATATGGAATAGACAAGAGCTACTCCTTGCTCAATGAAATGGACTCAACACCGCATATTAAACGCCTAAGAATGTACCTGACTAGTAAGTATCTTAAAACCTATGGATTGCTATGTCTCCGAAAGAGAATCAAGCATGTGTACAGGGGCATAAACGCAGCAGTGATAGGATTGGAGAGGTTCGGTGAGCAAATGAAGACCCTTTGAAGTCATATTGCATGGTACCCATTACACGGGTCTCAACTCTCCAGGTTTAAGGTATTCTTCCTTCAGCTAAATCATGCATGTGGAACCCAAGTATGATCAACCATGTGAACGGGAGACGTGTTCAAATATGTCTCAGTTTTCCTCCGCTGGTACTCGGGTGCAACATTCCAGACGCTTTACTAACACTCTCCCGACTTGGAGAGTCAGTCCCTTTAACCTCCTGTTTGGCCCAGTTTGCAATTTCTGCGGAAGATGAACAGGAATAGCGAGAACCAATGAGAGGCTAGCTGGAGGTGTCTGGACGGGCAAATTTAACTCTCATTTCCCACCAGGAAGAGGAATTAACCAAAGGCTCAGCATGCCGGGCCGGAACCAGATTAGGGCCTGAAGCCATCCTGCGGTGTTGCGGCCAGGTCACAAGAAAGCGAGTTGAAGAAAGGAGCTCAGGGGCACTGTAATTCACAAACCTGCAGAGTTATAAATGACAGCTATCGTCCAAAAATAGACTGAAGTAAGGCTGCCAAGAGGACTTGAAAGCGGGGCAGAATTGCAGGAAACCGATTTCAGGAGGTAGACTGGAATTGCATTGAAAGCATAGGAAAAGAGGCAGAACGTCCACAATGATGCACTTGGCCAAAAAGGGCGTATGCGTTTTTTCCTGAATATATTCAGGAAAAAACGCATACGCCCTTTTTGGCCAACCAAGCAAGCTTGCAAAGGAAATCTGCACTACAATGAAGTCTCACTTCCCCCCGGTCAAAAGGGCCATCTGAGAAAAGTGTAAAATCCAGAAAGGCAGGACAGGCCATGGAGAACTGGGAGCCTTGTTATGCTGATGGGCGGGATGTAAATTGCCAACAGACACTCGGGAGAAGTGTATGGTGTTTCCTGAAACATCTAAAAAACAAAGCAACAGAGCCTAGGGCACTGCCACTTATGGTCCTATAGCTTAGGGAAATTAAAATCAAAAAGACACAGCCACCCCAAAGTTTGGGACGCCTCTGTTTACAAGAACCTCGTTTACAGTACAAGTTCAACATCGCAGAAAGTGAAAAAAGGATAAAGAAGTTGTGGTATTTACTTACAAAGCAATATCACTCCGCAATGAAATCTATGTCATCAGGCCCTTAGCATCACAATGAGTGGATTCAGGTATGATGATTCTAACTGAAATAAGTCACACAGAAAAAGAAACATCATAAGATATCAGTAATACACGGAATGTAAACTTGGCTACACAGAAACTGAATTACAGAACAGAACAGGGTCTCAAATTTAGAAAACCAACTTATGCTTGCTTAAGGGTAAAGGTGAGTTGGGGTGCTGCATAAAACCAGAGATTGAAATGAGCACAGATAAAGTTCCTTAAGTCAAATATGGAATAGACAAGAGCTACTCCTTGCTCAACGAAATGGACTCAACACCGCATATTAAACGCCTAAGAATGTACCTGACTAGTAAGTATCTTAAAACCTATGGATTGCTATGTCTCCGAAAGAGAATCAAGCATGTGTACAGGGGCATAAACGCAGCAGTGATAGGATTGGAGAGGTTCGGTGAGCAAATGAAGACCCTTTGAAGTCATATTGCATGGTACCCATTACACGGGTCTCAACTCTCCAGGTTTAAGGTATTCTTCCTTCAGCTAAAACATGCATGTGGAACCCAGAGTATGATCAACCATGTGAACGGGAGATGTGTTCAAATATGTCTCAGTTTTCCTCCCCTGGTACTCGGGTGCAACATTCCAGACGCTTTACTAACACTCTCCCCACTTGGAGAGTCAGCGCCTTTAACCTCCTGTTTGGCCCAGTTTGCAATTTCTGCGGAAGATGAACAGGAATAGCGAGAACCAATGAGAGGCTAGCTGGAGGTGTCTGAACGGGCAAATTTAACTCTCATTTCCCACCAGGAAGAGGAATTAACCAAAGGCTCAGCATGCCGGGCCGGAACCAGATTAGGGCCTGAAGCCATCCTGCGGTGTTGCGGCCAGGTCATAAGAAAGCGAGTTGAAGAAAGGAGCTCAGGGGCACTGTAATTCACAAACCTGCAGAGTTATAAATGACAGCTATCGTCCAAAAATAGACTGAAGTAAGGCTGCCAAGAGGACTTGAAAGTGGGGCAGAATTGCAGGAAACCGATTTCAGGAGGTAGACTGGAATTGCATTGAAAGCATAGGAAAAGAGGCAGAACGTCCACAATGATGCACTTGGCCAAAAAGGGCGTATGCGTTTTTTCCTGAATATATTCAGGAAAAAACGCATACGCCCTTTTTGGCCAACCAAGCAAGCTTGCAAAGGAAATCTGCACTACAATGAAGTCTCACTTCCCCCCGGTCAAAAGGGCCATCTGAAAAAAGTGTAAAATCCAGAAAGGCAGGACAGGCCATGGAGAACTGGGAGCCTTGTTATGCTGATGGGCGGGATGTAAATTGCCAACAACCACTCGGGAGAAGTGTATGGTGTTTCCTGAAACATCTAAAAAACAAAGCAACAGAGCCTAGGGCACTTCCACTTATGGTCCTATAGCTTAGGGAAATTAAAATCAAAAAGACACAGCCACCCCAAAGTTTGGAACGGCTCTGTTTACAAGAACCTCGTTTATAGTACAAGTTCAACATCGCAGAAAGTGAAAAATGGATAAAGAAGTTGTGGTATTTACTTACAAAGCAATATCACTCAGCAATGAAATCTGTGTCATCAGGCCCTTAGCAGCACAATGAGTGGATTCAGGTATGATGATTCTAACTGAAATAAGTCACACAGAAAAAGAAACATCATAAGATATCAGTAATACACGGAATGTAAACTTGGCTACACAGGAACTGAATTACAGAACAGAACAGGGTCTCAAATTTAGAAAACCAACTTATTCTTGCTTAAGGGGAAAGGTGAGTTGGGGTGCTGCATAAAACCAGAGATTGAAATGAGCACAGATAAAGTTCCTTAAGCCAAATACGGAATAGACAAGAGCTACTCCTTGCTCAACGAAATGGACTCAACACCCCATATTAAACGCCTAAGAATGTACCTGACTAGTAAGTATCTTAAAACCTATGGATTGCTATGTCTCCGAAAGAGAATCAAGCATGTGTACAGGGGCATAAACGCAGCAGTGATAGGATTGGAGAGGTTCGGTGAGCAAATGAAGACCCTTTGAAGTCATATTGCATGGTACCCATTCCACGGGTTTCAACTACCCAGGTTTAAGGTATTCTTCCTTCAGCTAAAACATGCATGTGGAACCTACAGTATGATCAACCATGTGATCAGGAGACGTGTTCAAATATGTCTCAGTTTTCCTCCCCTGGTACTCGGGTGCAACATTCCAGACGCTTTACTAACACTCTCCCCACTTGGAGAGTAAGCGCCTTTAACCTCCTGTTTGGCCCAGTTTGCAATTTCTGCGGAAGATGAACAGGAATAGCGAAAACCAATGAGAGGCTAGCTGGAGGTGTCTGAACGGGCAAATTTAACTCTCATTTCCCACCAGGAAGAGGAATTAACCAAAGGCTCAGCCTGACGTGCCGGAACCAGATTAGGGCCTGAAGCCATCCTGCGGTGTTGCGGCCAGGTCACAAGAAAGCGAGTTGAAGAAAGGAGCTCGGGGCACTGTAATTCACAAACCTGCAGAGTTATAAATGACAGCTATCGTCCAAAAATAGACTGAAGTAAGGCTGCCAAGAGGACTTGAAAGCGGGGCAGAATTGCAGGAAACCAATTTCAGGAGGTAGACTGGAATTGCATTGAAAGCATAGGAAAAGAGGCAGAACGTCCACAATGATGCACTTGGCCAAAAAGGGCGTATGCGTTTTTTCCTGAATATATTCAGGAAAAAACGCATACGCCCTTTTTGGCCAACCAAGCAAGCTTGCAAAGGAAATCTGCACTACAATGAAGTCTCACTTCCCCCCGGTCAAAAGGGCCATCTGAAAAAAGTGTAAAATCCAGAAAGGCAGGACAGGCCATTGAGAACTGGGAGCCTTGTTATGCCGATGGGTGGGAATTAAATTGCCAACAGAAACTCGGGAGAAGTGTATGGTGTTTCCTGAAACATCTAAAAAACAAAGCAACAGAGCCTAGGGCACTGCCACTTATGGTCCTATAGCTTAGGGAAATTAAAATCAAAAAGACACAGCCACCCCAAAGTTTGGAACGGCTCTGTTTACAAGAACCTCGTTTACAGTACAAGTTCAACATCGCAGAAAGTGAAAAATGGATAAAGAACTTGTGGTACTTACGTACAATGCAGTATCACTCAGCAATGAAATCTATGTCATCAGGCCCGTAGCAGCATAATGAGTGGATTCAGGTACGATGATTCTAACTGAAATAAGTCACACAGAAAAAGAAACATCATAAGATATCAGTAATACACGGAATGTAAACTTGGCTACACAGGAACTGAATTACAGAACAGAACAGGGTCTCAAATTTAGAAAACCAACTTATGCTTGCTTAAGGGGAAAGGTGAGTTGGGGTGCTGCATAAAACCAGAGATTGAAATGAGCACAGATAAAGTTCCTTAAGTCAAATATGGAATAGACAAGAGCTACTCCTTGCTCAACGAAATGGACTCAACACCGCATATTAAACGCCTAAGAATGTACCTGACTAGTAAGTATCTTAAAACCTATGGATTGCTATGTCTCCGAAAGAGAATCAAGCATGTGTACAGGGGCATAAACGCAGCAGTGATAGGATTGGAGAGGTTCGGTGAGCAAATGAAGACCCTTTGAAGTCATATTGCATGGTACCCATTACACGGGTCTTAACTCTCCAGGTTTAAGGTATTCTTCCTTCAGCTAAATCATGCATGTGGAACCCAAGTATGATCAACCATGTGAACGGGAGACGTGTTCAAATATGTCTCAGTTTTCCTCCGCTGGTACTCGGGTGCAACATTCCAGACGCTTTACTAACACTCTCCCGACTTGGAGAGTCAGTCCCTTTAACCTCCTGTTTGGCCCAGTTTCCAATTTCTGCGGAAGATGAACAGGAATAGCGAGAACCAATGAGAGGCTAGCTGGAGGTGTCTGGACGGGCAAATTTAACTCTCATTTCCCACCAGGAAGAGGAATTAACCAAAGGCTCAGCATGCCGGGCCGGAACCAGATTAGGGCCTGAAGCCATCCTGCGGTGTTGCGGCCAGGTCACAAGAAAGCGAGTTGAAGAAAGGAGCTCAGGGGCACTGTAATTCACAAACCTGCAGAGTTATAAATGACAGCTATCGTCCAAAAATAGACTGAAGTAAGGCTGCCAAGAGGACTTGAAAGCGGGGCAGAATTGCAGGAAACCGATTTCAGGAGGTAGACTGGAATTGCATTGAAAGCATAGGAAAAGAGGCAGAACGTCCACAATGATGCACTTGGCCAAAAAGGGCGTATGCGTTTTTTCCTGAATATATTCAGGAAAAAACGCATACGCCCTTTTTGGCCAACCAAGCAAGCTTGCAAAGGAAATCTGCACTACAATGAAGTCTCACTTCCCCCCGGTCAAAAGGGCCATCTGAAAAAAGTGTAAAATCCAGAAAGGCAGGACAGGCCATGGAGAACTGGGAGCCTTGTTATGCTGATGGGCGGGATGTAAATTGCCAACAGACACTCGGGAGAAGTGTATGGTGTTTCCTGAAACATCTAAAAAACAAAGCAACAGAGCCTAGGGCACTGCCACTTATGGTCCTATAGCTTAGGGAAATTAAAATCAAAAAGACACAGCCACCCCAAAGTTTGGGACGCCTCTGTTTACAAGAACCTCGTTTACAGTACAAGTTCAACATCGCAGAAAGTGAAAAAAGGATAAAGAAGTTGTGGTATTTACTTACAAAGCAATATCACTCCGCAATGAAATCTATGTCATCAGGCCCTTAGCATCACAATGAGTGGATTCAGGTATGATGATTCTAACTGAAATAAGTCACACAGAAAAAGAAACATCATAAGATATCACTAATACACGGAATGTAAACTTGGCTACACAGGAACTGAATTCCAAAACAGAACAGAGTCTCAAATTTAGAAAACCAACTTAGGCTTGCTTAAGGGTAAAGGTGAGTTGAGGTGCTGCATAAAACGAGAGATTGAAATGAGCACAGATAAAGTTCCTTAAGTCAAATATGGAATAGACAAGAGCTACTCCTTGCTCAACGAAATGGTCTCAACACCGCATATTAAACGCCTAAGAATGTATCTGACTAGTAAGTATCTTAAAACCTATGGATTGCTATGTCTCCGAAAGAGAATCAAGCATGTGTACAGGGGCATAAACGCAGCAGTGATAGAATTGGAGAGGTTCGGTGAGCAAATGAAGACCCTTTGAAGTCATATTGCATGGTACCCATTCCACGGGTTTCAACTACCCAGGTTTTAGGTATTCTTGCTTCAGCTAAAACATGCATGTGGAACCCAGAGTATGATCAACCATGTGATCGCGAGACGTGTTCAAATATGTCTCAGTTTTCCTCCCCTGGTACTCGGGTGCAACATTCCAGACGCTTTACTAACACTCTCCCCACTTGGAGAGTCAGCGCCTTTAATCTCCTGTTTGGTCCAGTTTGCAATTTCTGCGGATGATGAACAGGAATAGCGAGAACCAGTGAGAGGCTAGCTGGAGGTGTCTGGACGGGCAAATTTAACTCTCATTTTCCAACAGGAAGAGGAAATAACCAAAGGCTCAGCGTGCCGTACCGGAACCAGATTAGGGCCTGAATCCATCCTGCGGTGTTGCGGCCAGCTCAAAAGAAAGCGAGTTGAAGAAAGGAGCTCAGGGGCACTGTAATTCACAAACCTGCAGAGTTATAAATGACAGCTATCGTCCAAAAATAGACTGAAGTAAGGCTGCCAAGAGGACTTGAAAGCGGGGCAGAATTGCAGGAAACCGATTTCAGGAGGTAGACTGGAATTGCACTGAAAGCATAGGAAAAGAGGCAAAACGTCCACAATGATGCACTTGGCCAAAAAGGGCGTATGCGTTTTTTCCTGAATATATTCAGGAAAAAACGCATACGCCCTTTTTGGCCAACCAAGCAAGCTTGCAAAGGAAATCTGCACTACAAAGAAGTCTCACTTCCCCCCGGTCAAAAGGGCCATCTGAAAAAAGTGTAAAATCCAGAAAGGCAGGACAGGCCATGGAGAACTGGGAGCCTTGTTATGCTGATGGGCGAGATGTAAATTGCCAACAACCACTCGGGAGAAGTGTATGGTGTTTCCTGAAACATCTAAAAAACAAAGCAACAGAACCTAGGGCACTTCCACTTATGGTCCTATAGCTTAGGGAAATTAAAATCAAAAAGACACAGCCACCCCAAAGTTTGGAACGGCTCTGTTTACAAGAACCTCGTTTACAGTACAAGTTCAACATCGCAGAAAGTGAAAAATGGATAAAGAAGTTGTGGTATTTACTTACAAAGCAATATCACTCAGCAATGAAATCTATGTCATCAGGCCCTTAGCAGCACAATGAGTGGATTCAGGTATGATGATTCTAACTGAAGTAAGTCACACAGAAAAAGAAACATCATAAGATATCAGTAATACACGGAATGTAAACTTGGCTACACAGGAACTGAATTACAGAACAGAACAGGGTCTCAAATTTAGAAAACCAACTTATTCTTGCTTAAGGGGAAAGGTGAGTTGGGGTGCTGCATAAAACCAGAGATTGAAATGAGCACAGATAAAGTTCCTTAAGCCAAATATGGAATAGACAAGAGCTACTCCTTGCTCAACGAAATGGACTCAACACCCCATATTAAACGCCTAAGAATGTACCTGACTAGTAAGTATCTTAAAACCTATGGATTGCTATGTCTCCGAAAGAGAATCAAGCATGTGTACAGGGGCATAAACGCAGCAGTGATAGGATTGGAGAGGTTCGGTGAGCAAATGAAGACCCTTTGAAGTCATATTGCATGGTACCCATTCCACGGGTTTCAACTACCCAGGTTTAAGGTATTCTTCCTTCAGCTAAAACATGTATGTGGAAACTAGAGTATGATCAACCATGTGATCGGGAGACGTGTTCAAATATGTCTCAGTTTTCCTCCCCTGGTACTCGGGTGCAACATTCCAGACGCTTTACTAACACTCTCCCCACTTGGAGAGTCAGCGCCTTTAAACTCCTGTTTGGCCCACTTTGCAATTTCTGCGGAAGATGAACAGGAATAGCGAGAACCAATGAGAGGCTAGCTGGAGGTGTCTGGACGGGCAAATTTAACTCTCATTTCCCACCAGGAAGAGGAATTAACCAAAGGCTCAGCATGCCGGGCCGGAACCAGATTAGAGCCTGAAGCCATCCTGCGGTGTTGCGGCCAGGTCACAAGAAAGCGAGTTGAAGAAAGGAGCTCAGGGGCACTGTAATTCACAAACCTGCAGAGTTATAAATGACAGCTATCGTCCAAAAATAGACTGAAGTAAGGCTGCCAAGAGGACTTGAAAGCGGGGCAGAATTGCAGGAAACCGATTTCAGGAGGTAGACTGGAATTGCATTGCAAGCATAGGAAAAGAGGCAGAACGTCCACAATGATGCACTTGGCCAAAAAGGGCGTATGCGTTTTTTCCTGAATATATTCAGGAAAAAACGCATACGCCCTTTTTGGCCAACCAAGCAAGCTTGCAAAGGAAATCTGCACTACAATGAAGTCTCACTTCCCCCCGGTCAAAAGGGCCATCTGAAAAAAGTGTAAAATCCAGAAAGGCAGGACAGGCCATGGAGAACTGGGAGCCTTGTTATGCTGATGGGCGGGATGTAAATTGCCAACAACCACTCGGGAGAAGTGTATGGTGTTTCCTGAAACATCTAAAAAACAAAGCAACAGAGCCTAGGGCACTTCCACTTATGGTCCTATAGCTTAGGGAAATTAAAATCAAAAAGACACAGCCACCCCAAAGTTTGGAACGGCTCTGTTTACAAGAACCTCGTTTATAGTACAAGCTCAACATCGCAGAAAGTGAAAAATGGATAAAGAAGTTGTGGTATTTACTTACAAAGCAATATCACTCAGCAATGAAATCTGTGTCATCAGGCCCTTAGCAGCACAATGAGAGGATTCAGGTATGATGATTCTAACTGAAATAAGTCACACAGAAAAAGAAACATCATAAGATATCAGTAATACACGGAATGTAAACTTGGCTACACAGGAACTGAATTACAGAACAGAACAGGGTCTCAAATTTAGAAAACCAACTTATTCTTGCTTAAGGGGAAAGGTGAGTTGGGGTGCTGCATAAAACCAGAGATTGAAATGAGCACAGATAAAGTTCCTTAAGCCAAATACGGAATAGACAAGAGCTACTCCTTGCTCAACGAAATGGACTCAACACCCCATATTAAACGCCTAAGAATGTACCTGACTAGTAAGTATCTTAAAACCTATGGATTGCTATGTCTCCGAAAGAGAATCAAGCATGTGTACAGGGGCATAAACGCAGCAGTGATAGGATTGGAGAGGTTCGGTGAGCAAATGAAGACCCTTTGAAGTCATATTGCATGGTACCCATTCCACGGGTTTCAACTACCCAGGTTTAAGGTATTCTTCCTTCAGCTAAAACATGCATGTGGAACCTACAGTATGATCAACCATGTGATCAGGAGACGTGTTCAAATATGTCTCAGTTTTCCTCCCCTGGTACTCGGGTGCAACATTCCAGACGCTTTACTAACACTCTCCCCACTTGGAGAGTAAGCGCCTTTAACCTCCTGTTTGGCCCAGTTTGCAATTTCTGCGGAAGATGAACAGGAATAGCGAGAACCAATGAGAGGCTAGCTGGAGGTGTCTGAACGGGCAAATTTAACTCTCATTTCCCACCAGGAAGAGGAATTAACCAAAGGCTCAGCCTGACGTGCCGGAACCAGATTAGGGCCTGAAGCCATCCTGCGGTGTTGCGGCCAGGTCACAAGAAAGCGAGTTGAAGAAAGGAGCTCGGGGCACTGTAATTCACAAACCTGCAGAGTTATAAATGACAGCTATCGTCCAAAAATATACTGAAGTAAGGCTGCCAAGAGGACTTGAAAGCGGGGCAGAATTGCAGGAAACCAATTTCAGGAGGTAGACTGGAATTGCATTGAAAGCATAGGAAAAGAGGCAGAACGTCCACAATGATGCACTTGGCCAAAAAGGGCGTATGCGTTTTTTCCTGAATATATTCAGGAAAAAACGCATACGCCCTTTTTGGCCAACCAAGCAAGCTTGCAAAGGAAATCTGCACTACAATGAAGTCTCACTTCCCCCCGGTCAAAAGGGCCATCTGAAAAAAGTGTAAAATCCAGAAACGCAACAGGCCATTGAGAACTGGGAGCCTTGTTATGCCGATGGGCGGGAATTAAATTGCCAACAGACACTCGGGAGAAGTGTATGGTGTATCCTGAAACATCTAAAAAACAAAGCAACAGAGCCTAGGGCACTGCCACTTATGGTCCTATAGCTTAGGGAAATTAAAATCAAAAAGACACAGCCACCCCAAAGTTTGGAACGGCTCTGTTTACAAGAACCTCGTTTACAGTACAAGTTCAACATCGCAGGAAGTGAAAAATGGATAAAGAACTTGTGGTACTTACGTACAATGCAGTATCACTCAGCAATGAAATCTATGTCATCAGGCCCGTAGCAGCATAATGAGTAGATTCAGGTACGATGATTCTAACTGAAATAAGTCACACAGAAAAAGAAACATCATAAGATATCACTAATACACGGAATGTAAACTTGGCTACACAGGAACTGAATTCCAAAACAGAACAGGTTCACAAATTTAGAAAACCAACTTATGCTTGCTTAAGGGGAAAGGTGAGTTGGGTTGCTGCATAAAACCACAGATTGAAATGAGCACAGATAAAGTTCCTTAAGCCAAATATGGAATAGACAAGAGCTACTCCTTGCTCAACGAAATGGACTCAACACCGCATATTAAACGCCTAAGAATGTACCTGACTAGTAAGTATCTTAAAACCTATGGATTGCTATGTCTCCGAAAGAGAATCAAGCATGTGTACAGGGGCATAAACGCAGCAGTGATAGGATTGGAGAGGTTCGGTGAGCAAATGAAGACCCTTTGAAGTCATATTGCATGGTACCCATTCCACGGGTTTCAACTACCCAGGTTTTAGGTATTCTTCCTTCAGCTAAAACATGCATGTGGAACCCAGAGTATGATCAACCATGTGATCAGGAGACGTGTTCAAATATGTCTCAGTTTTGCTCCCTTGGTACTCGGGTGCAACATTCCAGACGCTTTACTAACACTCTCCCCACTTGGAGAGTCAGCCCCTTTAACCTCCTGTTTGGCCCAGTTTGCAATTTCTGCGGAAGATGAACAGGAATAGCGAGAACCAATGAGAGGCTAGCTGGAGGTGTCTGGACGGGCAAATTTAACTCTCATTTCCCACCAGGATGAGGAATTAACCAAAGGCTCAGCATGCCGGGCCGGAACCAGATTAGGGCCTGAAGCCATCCTGCGGTGTTGCGGCCAGGTCACAAGAAAGCGAGTTGAAGAAAGGAGCTCAGGGGCACTGTAATTCACAAACCTGCAGAGTTATAAATGACAGCTATCGTCCAAAAATAGACTGAAGTAAGGCTGCCAAGAGGACTTGAAAGCGGGGCAGAATTGCAGGAAACCGATTTCAGGAGGTAGACTGGAATTGCATTGAAAGCATAGGAAAAGAGGCAGAACGTCCACAATGATGCACTTGGCCAAAAAGGGCGTATGCGTTTTTTCCTGAATATATTCAGGAAAAAACGCATACGCCCTTTTTGGCCAACCAAGCAAGCTTGCAAAGGAAATCTGCACTACAATGAAGTCTCACTTCCCCCCGGTCAAAAGGGCCATCTGAAAAAAGTGTAAAATCCAGAAAGGCAACAGGCCATTGAGAACTGGGAGCCTTGTTATGCTGATGGGCGGGATGTAAATTGCCAACAACCACTCGGGAGAAGTGTATGGTGTTTCCTGAAACATCTAAAAAACAAAGCAACAGAGCCTAGGGCACTGCCACTTATGGTCCTATAGCTTAGGGAAATTAAAATCAAAAAGACACAGCCACCCCAAAGTTTGGGACGCCTCTGTTTACAAGAACCTCGTTTACAGTACAAGTTCAACATCGCAGAAAGTGAAAAAAGGATAAAGAAGTTGTGGTATTTACTTACAAAGCAATATCACTCCGCAATGAAATCTATGTCATCAGGCCCTTAGCATCACAATGAGTGGATTCAGGTATGATGATTCTAACTGAAATAAGTCACACAGAAAAAGAAACATCATAAGATATCACTAATACACGGAATGTAAACTTGGCTACACAGGAACTGAATTCCAAAACAGAACAGAGTCTCAAATTTAGAAAACCAACTTAGGCTTGCTTAAGGGTAAAGGTGAGTTGAGGTGCTGCATAAAACGAGAGATTGAAATGAGCACAGATAAAGTTCCTTAAGTCAAATATGGAATAGACAAGAGCTACTCCTTGCTCAACGAAATGGTCTCAACACCGCATATTAAACGCCTAAGAATGTATCTGACTAGTAAGTATCTTAAAACCTATGGATTGCTATGTCTCCGAAAGAGAATCAAGCATGTGTACAGGGGCATAAACGCAGCAGTGATAGAATTGGAGAGGTTCGGTGAGCAAATGAAGACCCTTTGAAGTCATATTGCATGGTACCCATTCCACGGGTTTCAACTACCCAGGTTTTAGGTATTCTTGCTTCAGCTAAAACATGCATGTGGAACCCAGAGTATGATCAACCATGTGATCGCGAGACGTGTTCAAATATGTCTCAGTTTTCCTCCCCTGGTACTCGGGTGCAACATTCCAGACGCTTTACTAACACTCTCCCCACTTGGAGAGTCAGCGCCTTTAATCTCCTGTTTGGTCCAGTTTGCAATTTCTGCGGAAGATGAACAGGAATAGCGAGAACCAGTGAGAGGCTAGCTGGAGGTGTCTGGACGGGCAAATTTAACTCTCATTTTCCAACAGGAAGAGGAAATAACCAAAGGCTCAGCGTGCCGTACCGGAACCAGATTAGGGCCTGAATCCATCCTGCGGTGTTGCGGCCAGCTCAAAAGAAAGCGAGTTGAAGAAAGGAGCTCAGGGGCACTGTAATTCACAAACCTGCAGAGTTATAAATGACAGCTATCGTCCAAAAATAGACTGAAGTAAGGCTGCCAAGAGGACTTGAAAGCGGGGCAGAATTGCAGGAAACCGATTTCAGGAGGTAGACTGGAATTGCACTGAAAGCATAGGAAAAGAGGCAAAACGTCCACAATGATGCACTTGGCCAAAAAGGGCGTATGCGTTTTTTCCTGAATATATTCAGGAAAAAACGCATACGCCCTTTTTGGCCAACCAAGCAAGCTTGCAAAGGAAATCTGCACTACAAAGAAGTCTCACTTCCCCCCGGTCAAAAGGGCCATCTGAAAAAAGTGTAAAATCCAGAAAGGCAGGACAGGCCATGGAGAACTGGGAGCCTTGTTATGCTGATGGGCGAGATGTAAATTGCCAACAACCACTCGGGAGAAGTGTATGGTGTTTCCTGAAACATCTAAAAAACAAAGCAACAGAACCTAGGGCACTTCCACTTATGGTCCTATAGCTTAGGGAAATTAAAATCAAAAAGACACAGCCACCCCAAAGTTTGGAACGGCTCTGTTTACAAGAACCTCGTTTACAGTACAAGTTCAACATCGCAGAAAGTGAAAAATGGATAAAGAAGTTGTGGTATTTACTTACAAAGCAATATCACTCAGCAATGAAATCTATGTCATCAGGCCCTTAGCAGCACAATGAGTGGATTCAGGTATGATGATTCTAACTGAAGTAAGTCACACAGAAAAAGAAACATCATAAGATATCAGTAATACACGGAATGTAAACTTGGCTACACAGGAACTGAATTACAGAACAGAACAGGGTCTCAAATTTAGAAAACCAACTTATTCTTGCTTAAGGGGAAAGGTGAGTTGGGGTGCTGCATAAAACCAGAGATTGAAATGAGCACAGATAAAGTTCCTTAAGCCAAATATGGAATAGACAAGAGCTACTCCTTGCTCAACGAAATGGACTCAACACCCCATATTAAACGCCTAAGAATGTACCTGACTAGTAAGTATCTTAAAACCTATGGATTGCTATGTCTCCGAAAGAGAATCAAGCATGTGTACAGGGGCATAAACGCAGCAGTGATAGGATTGGAGAGGTTCGGTGAGCAAATGAAGACCCTTTGAAGTCATATTGCATGGTACCCATTCCACGGGTTTCAACTACCCAGGTTTAAGGTATTCTTCCTTCAGCTAAAACATGTATGTGGAAACTAGAGTATGATCAACCATGTGATCGGGAGACGTGTTCAAATATGTCTCAGTTTTCCTCCCCTGGTACTCGGGTGCAACATTCCAGACGCTTTACTAACACTCTCCCCACTTGGAGAGTCAGCGCCTTTAAACTCCTGTTTGGCCCACTTTGCAATTTCTGCGGAAGATGAACAGGAATAGCGAGAACCAATGAGAGGCTAGCTGGAGGTGTCTGGACGGGCAAATTTAACTCTCATTTCCCACCAGGAAGAGGAATTAACCAAAGGCTCAGCATGCCGGGCCGGAACCAGATTAGAGCCTGAAGCCATCCTGCGGTGTTGCGGCCAGGTCACAAGAAAGCGAGTTGAAGAAAGGAGCTCAGGGGCACTGTAATTCACAAACCTGCAGAGTTATAAATGACAGCTATCGTCCAAAAATAGACTGAAGTAAGGCTGCCAAGAGGACTTGAAAGCGGGGCAGAATTGCAGGAAACCGATTTCAGGAGGTAGACTGGAATTGCATTGCAAGCATAGGAAAAGAGGCAGAACGTCCACAATGATGCACTTGGCCAAAAAGGGCGTATGCGTTTTTTCCTGAATATATTCAGGAAAAAACGCATACGCCCTTTTTGGCCAACCAAGCAAGCTTGCAAAGGAAATCTGCACTACAATGAAGTCTCACTTCCCCCCGGTCAAAAGGGCCATCTGAAAAAAGTGTAAAATCCAGAAAGGCAGGACAGGCCATGGAGAACTGGGAGCCTTGTTATGCTGATGGGCGGGATGTAAATTGCCAACAACCACTCGGGAGAAGTGTATGGTGTTTCCTGAAACATCTAAAAAACAAAGCAACAGAGCCTAGGGCACTTCCACTTATGGTCCTATAGCTTAGGGAAATTAAAATCAAAAAGACACAGCCACCCCAAAGTTTGGAACGGCTCTGTTTACAAGAACCTCGTTTATAGTACAAGCTCAACATCGCAGAAAGTGAAAAATGGATAAAGAAGTTGTGGTATTTACTTACAAAGCAATATCACTCAGCAATGAAATCTGTGTCATCAGGCCCTTAGCAGCACAATGAGAGGATTCAGGTATGATGATTCTAACTGAAATAAGTCACACAGAAAAAGAAACATCATAAGATATCAGTAATACACGGAATGTAAACTTGGCTACACAGGAACTGAATTACAGAACAGAACAGGGTCTCAAATTTAGAAAACCA
Organism: Stenella coeruleoalba; assembly: GCF_951394435.1. NCBI lineage: Eukaryota > Metazoa > Chordata > Mammalia > Artiodactyla > Delphinidae > Stenella > Stenella coeruleoalba. Next base: position 130,393 of record NW_027645978.1, on the reverse strand, counting down.
ACTTATTCTTGCTTAAGGGGAAAGGTGAGTTGGGGTGCTGCATAAAACCAGAGATTGAAATGAGCACAGATAAAGTTCCTTAAGCCAAATACGGAATAGACAAGAGCTACTCCTTGCTCAACGAAATGGACTCAACACCCCATATTAAACGCCTAAGAATGTACCTGACTAGTAAGTATCTTAAAACCTATGGATTGCTATGTCTCCGAAAGAGAATCAAGCATGTGTACAGGGGCATAAACGCAGCAGTGATAGGATTGGAGAGGTTCGGTGAGCAAATGAAGACCCTTTGAAGTCATATTGCATGGTACCCATTCCACGGGTTTCAACTACCCAGGTTTAAGGTATTCTTCCTTCAGCTAAAACATGCATGTGGAACCTACAGTATGATCAACCATGTGATCAGGAGACGTGTTCAAATATGTCTCAGTTTTCCTCCCCTGGTACTCGGGTGCAACATTCCAGACGCTTTACTAACACTCTCCCCACTTGGAGAGTAAGCGCCTTTAACCTCCTGTTTGGCCCAGTTTGCAATTTCTGCGGAAGATGAACAGGAATAGCGAGAACCAATGAGAGGCTAGCTGGAGGTGTCTGAACGGGCAAATTTAACTCTCATTTCCCACCAGGAAGAGGAATTAACCAAAGGCTCAGCCTGACGTGCCGGAACCAGATTAGGGCCTGAAGCCATCCTGCGGTGTTGCGGCCAGGTCACAAGAAAGCGAGTTGAAGAAAGGAGCTCGGGGCACTGTAATTCACAAACCTGCAGAGTTATAAATGACAGCTATCGTCCAAAAATATACTGAAGTAAGGCTGCCAAGAGGACTTGAAAGCGGGGCAGAATTGCAGGAAACCAATTTCAGGAGGTAGACTGGAATTGCATTGAAAGCATAGGAAAAGAGGCAGAACGTCCACAATGATGCACTTGGCCAAAAAGGGCGTATGCGTTTTTTCCTGAATATATTCAGGAAAAAACGCATACGCCCTTTTTGGCCAACCAAGCAAGCTTGCAAAGGAAATCTGCACTACAATGAAGTCTCACTTCCCCCCGGTCAAAAGGGCCATCTGAAAAAAGTGTAAAATCCAGAAACGCAACAGGCCATTGAGAACTGGGAGCCTTGTTATGCCGATGGGCGGGAATTAAATTGCCAACAGACACTCGGGAGAAGTGTATGGTGTATCCTGAAACATCTAAAAAACAAAGCAACAGAGCCTAGGGCACTGCCACTTATGGTCCTATAGCTTAGGGAAATTAAAATCAAAAAGACACAGCCACCCCAAAGTTTGGAACGGCTCTGTTTACAAGAACCTCGTTTACAGTACAAGTTCAACATCGCAGGAAGTGAAAAATGGATAAAGAACTTGTGGTACTTACGTACAATGCAGTATCACTCAGCAATGAAATCTATGTCATCAGGCCCGTAGCAGCATAATGAGTAGATTCAGGTACGATGATTCTAACTGAAATAAGTCACACAGAAAAAGAAACATCATAAGATATCACTAATACACGGAATGTAAACTTGGCTACACAGGAACTGAATTCCAAAACAGAACAGGTTCACAAATTTAGAAAACCAACTTATGCTTGCTTAAGGGGAAAGGTGAGTTGGGTTGCTGCATAAAACCACAGATTGAAATGAGCACAGATAAAGTTCCTTAAGCCAAATATGGAATAGACAAGAGCTACTCCTTGCTCAACGAAATGGACTCAACACCGCATATTAAACGCCTAAGAATGTACCTGACTAGTAAGTATCTTAAAACCTATGGATTGCTATGTCTCCGAAAGAGAATCAAGCATGTGTACAGGGGCATAAACGCAGCAGTGATAGGATTGGAGAGGTTCGGTGAGCAAATGAAGACCCTTTGAAGTCATATTGCATGGTACCCATTCCACGGGTTTCAACTACCCAGGTTTTAGGTATTCTTCCTTCAGCTAAAACATGCATGTGGAACCCAGAGTATGATCAACCATGTGATCAGGAGACGTGTTCAAATATGTCTCAGTTTTGCTCCCTTGGTACTCGGGTGCAACATTCCAGACGCTTTACTAACACTCTCCCCACTTGGAGAGTCAGCCCCTTTAACCTCCTGTTTGGCCCAGTTTGCAATTTCTGCGGAAGATGAACAGGAATAGCGAGAACCAATGAGAGGCTAGCTGGAGGTGTCTGGACGGGCAAATTTAACTCTCATTTCCCACCAGGATGAGGAATTAACCAAAGGCTCAGCATGCCGGGCCGGAACCAGATTAGGGCCTGAAGCCATCCTGCGGTGTTGCGGCCAGGTCACAAGAAAGCGAGTTGAAGAAAGGAGCTCAGGGGCACTGTAATTCACAAACCTGCAGAGTTATAAATGACAGCTATCGTCCAAAAATAGACTGAAGTAAGGCTGCCAAGAGGACTTGAAAGCGGGGCAGAATTGCAGGAAACCGATTTCAGGAGGTAGACTGGAATTGCATTGAAAGCATAGGAAAAGAGGCAGAACGTCCACAATGATGCACTTGGCCAAAAAGGGCGTATGCGTTTTTTCCTGAATATATTCAGGAAAAAACGCATACGCCCTTTTTGGCCAACCAAGCAAGCTTGCAAAGGAAATCTGCACTACAATGAAGTCTCACTTCCCCCCGGTCAAAAGGGCCATCTGAAAAAAGTGTAAAATCCAGAAAGGCAACAGGCCATTGAGAACTGGGAGCCTTGTTATGCTGATGGGCGGGATGTAAATTGCCAACAACCACTCGGGAGAAGTGTATGGTGTTTCCTGAAACATCTAAAAAACAAAGCAACAGAACCTAGGGCACTTCCACTTATGGTCCTATAGCTTAGGGAAATTAAAATCAAAAAGACACAGCCACCCCAAAGTTTGGAACGGCTCTGTTTACAAGAACCTCGTTTACAGTACAAGTTCAACATCGCAGAAAATGAAAAATGGATAAAGAAGTTGTGGTATTTACTTACAAAGCAATATCACTCAGCAATGAAATCTGTGTCATCAGGCCCTTAGCAGCACAATGAGTGGATTCAGGTATGATGATTCTAACTGAAGTAAGTCACACAGAAAAAGAAACATCATAAGATATCAGTAATACACGGAATGTAAACTTGGCTACACAGGAACTGAATTACAGAACAGAACAGAGTCTCAAATTTAGAAAACCAACTTAGGCTTGCTTAAGGGTAAAGGTGAGTTGAGGTGCTGCATAAAACGAGAGATTGAAATGAGCACAGATAAAGTTCCTTAAGTCAAATATGGAATAGACAAGAGCTACTCCTTGCTCAACGAAATGGACTCAACACCGCATATTAAACGCCTAAGAATGTACCTGACTAGTAAGTATCTTAAAACCTATGGATTGCTATGTCTCCGAAAGAGAATCAAGCATGTGTACAGGGGCATAAACGCAGCAGTGATAGAATTGGAGAGGTTCGGTGAGCAAATGAAGACCCTTTGAAGTCATATTGCATGGTACCCATTCCACGGGTTTCAACTACCCAGGTTTTAGGTATTCTTGCTTCAGCTAAAACATGCATGTGGAACCCAGAGTATGATCAACCATGTGAACGGGAGACGTGTTCAAATATGTCTCAGTTTTCCTCCCCTGGCACTCGGGTGCAACATTCCAGACGCTTTACTAACACTCTCCCCACTTGGAGAGTCAGTCCCTTTAACCTCCTGTTTGGCCCAGTTTGCAATTTCTGCGGAAGATGAACAGGAATAGCGAGAACCAATGAGAGGCTAGCTGGAGGTGTCTGGACGGGCAAATTTAACTCTCATTTCCCACCAGGAAGAGGAATTAACCAAAGGCTCAGCATGCCGGGCCGGAACCAGATTAGGGCCTGAAGCCATCCTGCGGTGTTGCGGCCAGGTCACAAGAAAGCGAGTTGAAGAAAGGAGCTCAGGGGCACTGTAATTCTCAAACCTGCAGAGTTATAAATGACAGCTATCGTCCAAAAATAGACTGAAGTAAGGCTGCCAAGAGGACTTGAAAGCGGGGCAGAATTGCAGGAAACCGATTTCAGGAGGTAGACTGGAATTGCATTGCAAGCATAGGAAAAGAGGCAGAACGTCCACAATGATGCACTTGGCCAAAAAGGGCGTATGCGTTTTTTCCTGAATATATTCAGGAAAAAACGCATACGCCCTTTTTGGCCAACCAAGCAAGCTTGCAAAGGAAATCTGCACTACAATGAAGTCTCACTTCCCCCCGGTCAAAAGGGCCATCTGAAAAAAGTGTAAAATCCAGAAAGGCAGGACAGGCCATGGACAACTGGGAGCCTTGTTATGCTGATGGGCGGGATGTAAATTGCCAACAACCACTCAGGAGAAGTGTATTGTGTTTCCTGAAACATCTAAAAAACAAAGCAACAGAACCTAGGGCACTTCCACTTATGGTCCTATAGCTTAGGGAAATTAAAATCAAAAAGACACAGCCACCCCAAAGTTTGGAACGGCTCTGTTTACAAGAACCTCGTTTACAGTACAAGTTCAACATCGCAGAAAGTGAAAAATGGATAAAGAAGTTGTGGTATTTACTTACAAAGCAATATCACTCAACAATGAAATCTGTGTCATCAGGCCCTTAGCAGCACAATGAGTGGATTCAGGTATGATGATTCTAACTGAAATAAGTCACACAGAAAAAGAAACATCATAAGATATCACTAATACACGGAATGTAAACTTGGCTACACAGGAACTGAATTACAGAACAGAACAGGGTCTCAAATTTAGAAAACCAACTTATGCTTGCTTAAGGGTAAAGGTGAGTTGGGGTGCTGCATAAAACCAGAGATTGAAATGAGCACAGATAAAGTTCCTTAAGCCAAATATGGAATAGACAAGAGCTACTCCTTGCTCAACGAAATGGACTCAACACCGCATATTAAACGCCTAAGAATGTACCTGACTTGTAAGTATCTTAAAACCTATGGATTGCTATGTCTCCGAAAGAGAATCAAGCATGTGTACAGGGGCATAAACGCAGCAGTGATAGGATTGGAGAGGTTCAGTGAGCAAATGAAGACCCTTTGAAGTCATATTGCATGGTACCCATTCCACGGGTTTCAACTACCCAGGTTTAAGGTATTCTTCCTTCAGCTAAAACATGCATATGGAACCTAGAGTATGATCAACCATGTGATCGGGAGACGTGTTCAAATATGTCTCAGTTTTACTCCCCTGGTAATCGGGTGCAACATTCCAGATGCTTTACTAACACTCTCCCCACTTGGAGAGTCAGTCCCTTTAACCTCCTGTTTGGCCCAGTTTGCAATTTCTGCGGAAGATGAACAGGAATAGCGAGAACCAATGAGAGGCTAGCTGGAGGTGTCTGGACGGGCAAATTTAACTCTCATTTCCCACCAGGAAGAGGAATTAACCAAAGGCTCAGCGTGCCGTGCCGGAACCAGATTAGGGCCTGAAGCCATCCTGCGGTGTTGCGGCCAGCTGAAAAGAAAGCGAGTTGAAGAAAGGAGCTCAGGGGCACTGTAATTCACAAACCTGCAGAGTTTTAAATGACAGCTATCGTCCAAAAATAGGCTGAAGTAAGGCTGCCAAGAGGACTTGAAAGCGGGGCAGAATTGCAGGAAACCGATTTCAGGAGGTAGACTGGAATTGCATTGCAAGCATAGGAAAAGAGGCAGAACGTCCACAATGATGCACTTGGCCAAAAAGGGCGTATGCGTTTTTTCCTGAATATATTCAGGAAAAAACGCATACGCCCTTTTTGGCCAACCAAGCAAGCTTGCAAAGGAAATCTGCACTACAATGAAGTCTCACTTCCCCCCGGTCAAAAGGGCCATCTGAAAAAAGTGTAAAATCCAGAAAGGCAGGACAGGCCATGGACAACTGGGAGCCTTGTTATGCTGATGGGCGGGATGTAAATTGCCAACAGACACATGGGAGAAGTGTATGGTGTTTCCTGAAACATCTAAAAAACAAAGCAACAGAGCCTAGGGCACTGCCACTTATGGTCCTATAGCTTAGGGAAATTAAAATCAAAAAGACACAGCCACCCCAAAGTTTGGGACGCCTCTGTTTACAAGAACCTCGTTTACAGTACAAGTTCAACATCGCAGAAAGTGAAAAATGGATAAAGAAGTTGTGGTATTTACTTACAAAGCAATATCACTCAGCAATGAAATCTGTGTCATCAGGCCCTTAGCATCACAATGAGTGGATTCAGGTATGATGATTCTAACTGAAATAAGTCACACAGAAAAAGAAACAGCATAAGATATCAGTAATACACGGAATGTAAACTTGGCTACACAGGAACTGAATTACAGAACAGAACAGGGTCTCAAATTTAGAAAACCAACTTATGCTTGCTTAAGGGTAAAGGTGAGTTGGGGTGCTGCATAAAACCAGAGATTGAAATGAGCACAGATAAAGTTCCTTAAGTCAAATATGGAATAGACAAGAGCTACTCCTTGCTCAACGAAATGGACTCAACACCGCATATTAAACGCCTAAGAATGTACCTGACTAGTAAGTATCGTAAAACCTATGGATTGCTATGTCTCCGAAAGAGAATCAAGCATGTGTACAGGAGCATAAACGCAGCAGTGATAGGATTGGAGAGGTTCGGTGAGCAAATGAAGACCCTTTGAAGTCATATTGCATGGTACCCATTACACGGGTCTCAACTCTGTAGGTTTAAGGTATTCTTCCTTCAGCTAAAACATGCATGTGGAACCCAAGTATGATCAACCATGTGAACGGGAGACGTGTTCAAATATGTCTCAGTTTTCCTCCCCTGGTACTCGGGTGCAACATTCCAGACGCTTTACTAACACTCTCCCCACTTGGAGAGTCAGCGCCTTTAACCTCCTGTTTGGCCCAGTTTGCAATTTCTGCGGAAGATGAACAGGAATAGCGAGAACCAATGAGAGGCTAGCTGGAGGTGTCTGGACCGGCAAATTTAACTCTCATTTCCCACCAGGAAGAAGAATTAACCAAAGGCTCAGCGTGCCGGGCCGGAACCAGATTAGGGCCTGAAGCCATCCTGCGGTGTTGCGGCCAGGTCACAAGAAAGCGAGTTGAAGAAAGGAGCTCAGGGGCACTGTAATTCACAAACCTGCAGAGTTATAAGTGACAGCTATCGTCCAAAAATAGACTGAAGTAAGGCTGCCAAGACGACTTGAAAGCGGGGCAGAATTGCAGGAAACCGATTTCAGGAGGTAGACTGGAATTGCATTGCAAGCATAGGAAAAGAGGCAGAACGTCCACAATGATGCACTTGGCCAAAAAGGGCGTATGCGTTTTTTCCTGAATATATTCAGGAAAAAACGCATACGCCCTTTTTGGCCAACCAAGCAAGCTTGCAAAGGAAATCTGCACTACAATGAAGTCTCACTTCCCCCCGGTCAAAAGGGCCATCTGAAAAAAGTGTAAAATCCAGAAAGGCAGGACAGCCCATGGAGAACTGGGAGCCTTGTTATGCCGATGGGCGGGATGTAAATTGCCAACAGACACTCGGGAGAAGTGTATGGTGTTTCCTGAAACATCTAAGAAACAAAGCAACAGAGCCTAGGGCACTGCCACTTATGGTCCTATAGCTTAGGGAAATTAAAATCAAAAAGACACAGCCACCCCAAAGTTTGGAACGGCTCTGTTTACAAGAACCTCGTTTACAGTACAAGTTCAACATCGCAGAAAGTGAAAAATGGATAAAGAAGTTGTGGTATTTACTTACAAAGCAATATCACTCAGCAATGAAATCTATGTCATCAGGCCCTTAGCATCACAATGAGTGGATTCAGGTATGATGATTCTAACTGAAATAAGTCACACAGAAAAAGAAATATCATAAGATATCAGTAATACACGGAATGTAAACTTGGCTACACAGGAACTGAATTACAGAACAGAACAGGGTCTCAAATTTAGAAAACCAACTTATGCTTGCTTAAGGGTAAAGGTGAGTTGGGGTGCTGCATAAAACCAGAGATTGAAATGAGCACAGATAAAGTTCCTTAAGTCCAATATGGAATAGACAAGAGCTACTCCTTGCTCAACGAAATGGACTCAACACCGCATATTAAACGCCTAAGAATGTACCGGACTTGTAAGTATCTTAAAACCTATGGATTGCTATGTCTCCGAAAGAGAATCAAGCATGTGTACAGGGGCATAAACGCAGCAGTGATAGGATTGGAGAGGTTCAGTGAGCAAATGAAGACCCTTTGAAGTCATATTGCATGGTACCCATTCCACGGGTTTCAACTACCCAGGTTTAAGATATTCTTCCTTCAGCTAAAACATGCATATGGAACCTAGAGTATGATCAACCATGTGATCGGGAGACGTGTTCAAATATGTCTCAGTTTTCCTCCCCTGGTACTCGGGTGCAACATTCCAGATGCTTTACTAACACTCTCCCCACTTGGAGAGTCAGTCCCTTTAACATCCTGTTTGGCCCAGTTTGCAATTTCTGCGGAAGATGAACAGGAATAGCGAGAACCAATGAGAGGCTAGCTGGAGGTGTCTGGACGGGCAAATTTAACTCTCATTTCCCACCAGGAAGAGGAATTAACCAAAGGTTCAGCGTGCCGTGCCGGAACCAGATTAGGGCCTGAAGCCATCCTGCGGTGTTGCGGCCAGCTGAAAAGAAAGCGAGTTGAAGAAAGGAGCTCAGGGGCACTGTAATTCACAAACCTGCAGAGTTATAAATGACAGCTATCGTCCAAAAATAGACTGAAGTAAGGCTGCCAAGAGGACTTGAAAGCGGGGCAGAATTGCAGGAAACCGATTTCAGGAGGTAGACTGGAATTGCATTGAAAGCATAGGAAAAGAGGCAGAACGTCCACAATGATGCACTTGGCCAAAAAGGGCGTATGTGTTTTTTCCTGAATATATTCAGGAAAAAACGCATACGCCCTTTTTGGCCAACCAAGCAAGCTTGCAAAGGAAATCTGCACTACAATGAAGTCTCACTTCCCCCCGGTCAAAAGGGCCATCTGAATAAAGTGTAAAATCCAGAAAGGCAACAGGCCATTGAGAACTGGGAGCCTTGTTATGCTGATGCGCGGGATGTAAATTGCCAACAACCACTCGGGAGAAGTGTATGGTGTTTCCTGAAACATCTAAAAAACAAAGCAACAGAACCTAGGGCACTTCCACTTATGGTCCTATAGCTTAGGGAAATTAAAATCAAAAAGACACAGCCACCCCAAAGTTTGGAACGGCTCTGTTTACAAGAACCTCGTTTACAGTACAAGTTCAACATCGCAGAAAGTGAAAAATGGATAAAGAAGTTGTGGTATTTACTTACAAAGCAATATCACTCAGCAATGAAATCTGTGTCATCAGGCCCTTAGCAGCACAATGAGTGGATTCAGGTATGATGATTCTAACTGAAGTAAGTCACACAGAAAAAGAAACATCATAAGATATCAGTAATACACGGAATGTAAACTTGGCTACACAGGAACTGAATTACAGAACAGAACAGGGTCTCAAATTTAGAAAACCAACTTATTCTTGCTTAAGGGTAAAGGTGAGTTGGGGTGCTGCATAAAACCAGAGATTGAAATGAGCACAGATAAAGTTCCTTAAGTCAAATATGGAATAGACAAGAGCTACTCCTTGCTCAACGAAATGGACTCAACACCGCATATTAAACGCCTAAGAATGTACCTGACTAGTAAGTATCTTAAAACCTATGGATTTCTATGTCTCCGAAAGAGAATCAAGCATGTGTACAGGGGCATAAACGCAGCAGTGATAGGATTGGAGAGGTTCGGTGAGCAAATGAAGACCCTTTGAAGTCATATTGCATGGTACCCATTCCACGGGTTTCAACTACCCAGGTTTAAGGTATTCTTCCTTCAGCTAAAACATGCATATGGAACCTAGAGTATGATCAACCATGTGAACGGGAGACGTGTTCAAATATGTCTCAGTTTTCCTCCCCTGGTACTCGGGTGCAACATTCCAGACGCTTTACTAACACTCTCCCCACTTGGAGAGTCAGCGCCTTTAACCTCCTGTTTGGCCCAGTTTGCAATTTCTGCGGAAGATGAACAGGAATAGCGAGAACCAATGAGAGACTAGCTGGAGGTGTCTGGACGGGCAAATTTAACTCTCATTTCCCACCAGGAAGAGGAAATAACCAAAGGCTCAGCGTGCCGTGCCGGAACCAGATTAGGGCCTGAAGCCATCCGGCGGTGTTGCGGCCAGGTCACAAGAAAGCGAGTTGAAGAAAGGAGCTCAGGGGCACTGTAATTCACAAACCTGCAGAGTTTTAAATGACAGCTATCGTCCAAAAATAGACTGAAGTAAGGCTGCCAAGAGGACTTGAAAGCGGGGCAGAATTGCAGGAAACCGATTTCAGGAGGTAGACTGGAATTGCATTGAAAGCATAGGAAAAGAGGCAGAACGTCCACAACGATGCACTTGGCCAAAAAGGGCGTATGCGTTTTTTCCCTAATATATTCAGGAAAAAACGCATACGCCCTTTTGGCCAACCAAGCAAGCTTGCAAAGGAAATCTGCACTACAATGAAGTCTCACTTCTCCCCGGTCAAAAGGGCCATCTGAAAAAAGTGTAAAATCCAGAAAGTCCACAGGCAATTGAGAACTGGGAGCCTTGTTATGCTGATGGGCGGGATGTAAATTGCCAACAGACACTCGGGAGAAGTGTATGGTGTTTCCTGAAACATCTAAAAAACAAAGCAACAGAGCCTAGGGCACTGCCACTTATGGTCCTATAGCTTAGGGAAATTAAAATCAAAAAGACACAGCCACCCCAAAGTTTGGGACGCCTCTGTTTACAAGAACCTCGTTTACAGTACAAGTTCAACATCGCAGAAAGTGAAAAATGGATAAAGAAGTTGTGGTATTTACTTACAAAGCAATATCACTCAGCAATGAAACCTATGTCATCAGGCCCTTAGCATCACAATGAGTGGATTCAGGTATGATGATTCTAACTGAAATAAGTCACACAGAAAAAGAAACAGCATAAGATATCAGTAATACACGGAATGTAAACTTGGCTACACAGGAACTGAATTACAGAACAGAACAGGGTCTCAAATTTAGAAAACCAACTTATGCTTGCTTAAGGGTAAAGGTGAGTTGGGGTGCTGCATAAAACCAGAGATTGAAGTGAGCACAGATAAAGTTCCTTAAGTCAAATATGGAATAGACAAGAGCTACTCCTTGCTCAACGAAATGGACTCAACACCGCATATTAAACGCCTAAGAATGTACCTGACTAGTAAGTATCGTAAAACCTATGGATTGCTATGTCTCCGAAAGAGAATCAAGCATGTGTACAGGAGCATAAACGCAGCAGTGATAGGATTGGAGAGGTTCGGTGAGCAAATGAAGACCCTTTGAAGTCATATTGCATGGTACCCATTACACGGGTCTCAACTCTCTAGGTTTAAGGTATTCTTCCTTCAGCTAAACATGCATGTGGAACCCAAGTATGATCAACCATGTGAACGGGAGACGTGTTCAAATATGTCTCAGTTTTCCTCCCCTGGTACTCGGGTGCAACATTCCAGACGCTTTACTAACACTCTCCCCACTTGGAGAGTCAGTCCCTTTAACCTCCTGTTTGGCCCAGTTTGCAATTTCTGCGGAAGATGAACAGGAATAGCGAGAACCAATGAGAGGCTAGCTGGAGGTGTCTGGACGGGCAAATTTAACTCTCATTTCCCACCAGGAAGAGGAATTAACCAAAGGCTCAGCGTGCCGGGCCGGAACCAGATTAGGGCCTGAAGCCATCCTGCGGTGTTGCGGCCAGGTCACAAGAAAGCGAGTTGAAGTAAGGAGCTCAGGGGCACTGTAATTCACAAACCTGCAGAGTTATAAATGACAGCTATCGTCCAAAAATAGACTGAAGTAAGGCTGCCAAGAGGACTTGAAAGCGGGGCAGAATTGCAGGAAACCGATTTCAGGAGGTAGACTGGTATTGCATTGCAAGCATAGGAAAAGAGGCAGAACGTCCACAATGATGCACTTGGCCAAAAAGGGCGTATGCGTTTTTTCCTGAATATATTCAGGAAAAAACGCATACGCCCTTTTTGGCCAACCAAGCAAGCTTGCAAAGGAAATCTGCACTACAATGAAGTCTCACTTCCCCCCGGTCAAAAGGGCCATCTGAAAAAAGTGTAAAATCCAGAAAGGCAGGACAGGCCATGGAGAACTGGGAGCCTTGTTATGCTGATGGGCGGGATGTAAATTGCCAACAACCACTCGGGAGAAGTGTATGGTGTTTCCTGAAACATCTAAAAAACAAAGCAACAGAGCCTAGGGCACTGCCACTTATGGTCCTATAGCTTAGGGAAATTAAAATCAAAAAGACACAGCCACCCCAAAGTTTGGAACGGCTCTGTTTACAAGAACCTCGTTTACAGTACAAGTTCAACATCGCAGAAAGTGAAAAATGGATAAAGAAGTTGTGGTATTTACTTACAAAGCAATATCACTCAGCAATGAAATCTATGTCATCAGGCCCTTAGCATCACAATGAGTGGATTCAGGTATGATGATTCTAACTGAAATAAGTCACACAGAAAAAGAAACATCATAAGATATCAGTAATACACGGAATGTAAACTTGGCTACACAGGAACTGAATTACAGAACAGAACAGGGTCTCAAATTTAGAAAAACAACTTATGCTTGCTTAAGGGGAAAGGTGAGTTGGGGTGCTGCATAAAACCAGAGATTGAAATGAGCACAGATAAAGTTCCTTAAGTCAAATATGGAATAGACAAGAGCTACTCCTTGCTCAACGAAATGGACTCAACACCGCATATTAAACGCCTAAGAATGTACCTGACTTGTAAGTATCTTAAAACCTATGGATTGCTATGTCTCCGAAAGAGAATCAAGCATGTGTACAGGGGCATAAACGCAGCAGTGATAGGATTGGAGAGGTTCAGTGAGCAAATGAAGACCCTTTGAAGTCATATTGCATGGTACCCATTCCACGGGTTTCAACTACCCAGGTTTAAGGTATTCTTCCTTCAGCTAAAACATGCATATGGAACCTAGAGTATGATCAACCATGTGATCGGGAGACGTGTTCAAATATGTCTCAGTTTTCCTCCCCTGGTACTCGGGTGCAACATTCCAGATGCTTTACTAACACTCTCCCCACTTGGAGAGTCAGTCCCTTTAACATCCTGTTTGGCCCAGTTTGCAATTTCTGCGGAAGATGAACAGGAATAGCAAGAACCAATGAGAGGCTAGCTGGAGGTGTCTGGACGGGCAAATTTAACTCTCATTTCCCACCAGGAAGAGGAATTAACCAAAGGTTCAGCGTGCCGTGCCGGAACCAGATTAGGGCCTGAAGCCATCCTGCGGTGTTGCGGCCAGCTGAAAAGAAAGCGAGTTGAAGAAAGGAGCTCAGGGGCACTGTAATTCACAAACCTGCAGAGTTATAAATGACAGCAATCGTCCAAAAATAGACTGAAGTAAGGCTGCCAAGAGGACTTGAAAGCGGGGCAGAATTGCAGGAAACCGATTTCAGGAGGTAGACTGGAATTGCATTGAAAGCATAGGAAAAGAGGCAGAACGTCCACAATGATGCACTTGGCCAAAAAGGGCGTATGCGTTTTTTCCTGAATATATTCAGGAAAAAACGCATACGCCCTTTTTGACCAACCAAGCAAGCTTGCAAAGGAAATCTGCACTACAATGAAGTCTCACTTCCCCCCGGTCAAAAGGGCCATCTGAATAAAGTGTAAAATCCAGAAAGGCAACAGGCCATGGAGAACTGGGAGCCTTGTTATGCTGATGCACGGGATGTAAATTGCCAACAACCACTCGGGAGAAGTGTATGGTGTTTCCTGAAACATCTAAAAAACAAAGCAACAGAACCTAGGGCACTTCCACTTATGGTCCTATAGCTTAGGGAAATTAAAATCAAAAAGACACAGCCACCCCAAAGTTTGGAACGGCTCTGTTTACAAGAACCTCGTTTACAGTACAAGTTCAACATCGCAGAAAGTGAAAAATGGATAAAGAAGTTGTGGTATTTACTTACAAAGCAATATCACTCAGCAATGAAATCTGTGTCATCAGGCCCTTAGCAGCACAATGAGTGGATTCAGGTATGATGATTCTAACTGAAGTAAGTCACACAGAAAAAGAAACATCATAAGATATCAGTAATACACGGAATGTAAACTTGGCTACACAGGAACTGAATTACAGAACAGAACAGGGTCTCAAATTTAGAAAACCAACTTATTCTTGCTTAAGGGTAAAGGTGAGTTGGGGTGCTGCATAAAACCAGAGATTGAAATGAGCACAGATAAAGTTCCTTAAGTCAAATATGGAATAGACAAGAGCTACTCCTTGCTCAACGAAATGGACTCAACACCGCATATTAAACGCCTAAGAATGTACCTGACTAGTAAGTATCGTAAAACCTATGGATTGCTATGTCTCCGAAAGAGAATCAAGCATGTGTACAGGGGCATAAACGCAGCAGTGATAGGATTGGAGAGGTTCGGTGAGCAAATGAAGACCCTTTGAAGTCATATTGCATGGTACCCATTACACGGGTCTTAACTCTCCAGGTTTAAGGTATTCTTCCTTCAGCTAAAACATGCATGTGGAACCCAAGTATGATCAACCATGTGAACGGGAGACGTGTTCAAATATGTCTCAGTTTTCCTCCCCTGGTACTCGGGTGCAACATTCCAGACGCTTTACTAACACTCTCCCCACTTGGAGAGTCAGCGCCTTTAACCTCCTGTTTGGCCCAGTTTGCAATTTCTGCGGAAGATGAACAGGAATAGCGAGAACCAATGAGAGACTAGCTGGAGGTGTCTGGACGGGCAAATTTAACTCTCATTTCCCACCAGGAAGAGGAAATAACCAAAGGCTCAGCGTGCCGTGCCGGAACCAGATTAGGGCCTGAAGCCATCCTGCGGTGTTGCGGCCAGCTGAAAAGAAAGCGAGTTGAAGAAAGGAGCTCAGGGGCACTGTAATTCACAAACCTGCAGAGTTATAAATGACAGCTATCGTCCAAAAATAGACTGAAGTAAGGCTGCCAAGAGGACTTGAAAGCGGGGCAGAATTGCAGGAAACCGATTTCAGGAGGTAGACTGGAATTGCATTGAAAGCATAGGAAAAGAGGCAGAACGTCCACAATGATGCACTTGGCCAAAAAGGGCGTATGCGTTTTTTCCTGAATATATTCAGGAAAAAACGCATACGCCCTTTTGGCCAACCAAGCAAGCTTGCAAAGGAAATCTGCACTACAATGAAGTCTCACTTCCCCCCGGTCAAAAGGGCCATCTGAAAAAAGTGTAAAATCCAGAAAGTCCACAGGCAATTGAGAACTGGGAGCCTTGTTATGCTGATGGGCGGGATGTAAATTGCCAACAGACACTTGGGAGAAGTGTATGGTGTTTCCTGAAACATCTAAAAAACAAAGCAACAGAGCCTAGGGCACTGCCACTTATGGTCCTATAGCTTAGGGAAATTAAAATCAAAAAGACACAGCCACCCCAATGTTTGGGACGCCTCTGTTTACAAGAACCTCGTTTACAGTACAAGTTCAACATCGCAGAAAGTGAAAAATGGATAAAGAAGTTGTGGTATTTACTTACAAAGCAATATCACTCAGCAATGAAATCTATGTCATCAGGCCCTTAGCATCACAATGAGTGGATTCAGGTATGATGATTCTAACTGAAATAAGTCACACAGAAAAAGAAACATCATAAGATATCAGTAATACACAGAATGTAAACTTGGCTACACAGGAACTGAATTACAGAACAGAACAGGGTCTCAAATTTAGAAAACCAACTTATGCTTGCTTAAGGGTAAAGGTGAGTTGGGGTGCTGCATAAAACCAGAGATTGAAATGAGCACAGATAAAGTTCCTTAAGTCAAATATGCAATAGACAAGAGCTACTCCTTGCTCAACGAAATGGACTCAACACCGCATATTAAACGCCTAAGAATGTACCTGACTAGTAAGTATCGTAAAACCTATGGATTGCTATGTCTCTGAAAGAGAATCAAGCATGTGTACAGGGGCATAAACGCAGCAGTGATAGGATTGGAGAGGTTCGGTGAGCAAATGAAGACCCTTTGAAGTCATATTGCATGGTACCCATTACACGGGTCTCAACTCTCCAGGTTTAAGGTATTCTTCCTTCAGCTAAAACATGCATGTGGAACCCAAGTATGATCAACCATGTGAACGGGAGACGTGTTCAAATATGTCTCAGTTTTCCTCCCCTGGTACTCGGGTGCAACATTCCAGACGCTTTACTAACACTCTCCCCACTTGGAGAGTCAGTCCCTTTAACATCCTGTTTGGCCCAGTTTGCAATTTCTGCGGAAGATGAACAGGAATAGCGAGAACCAATGAGAGGCTAGCTGGAGGTGTCTGGACGGGCAAATTTAACTCTCATTTCCCACCAGGAAGAGTAATTAACCAAAGGCTCAGCGTGCCGGGCCGGAACCAGATTAGGGCCTGAAGCCATCCTGCGGTGTTGCGGCCAGGTCACAAGAAAGCGAGTTGAAGAAAGGAGCTCAGGGCCACTGTAATTCACAAACCTGCAGAGTTATAAATGACAGCTATCGTCCAAACATAGACTGAAGTAAGGCTGCCAAGAGGACTTGAAAGCGGGGCAGAATTGCAGGAAACCGATTTCAGGAGGTAGACTGGAATTGCATTGAAAGCATAGGAAAAGAGGCAGAACGTCCACAATGATGCACTTGGCCAAAAAGGGCGTATGCGTTTTTTCCTGAATATATTCAGGAAAAAACGCATACGCCCTTTTTGGCCAACCAAGCAAGCTTGCAAAGGAAATCTGCACTACAATGAAGTCTCACTTCCCCCCGGTCAAAAGGGCCATCTGAAAAAAGTGTAAAATCCAGAAAGGCAGGACAGGCCATGGAGAACTGGGAGCCTTGTTATGCTGATGGGCGGGATGTAAATTGCCAACAACCACTCGGGAGAAGTGTATGGTGTTTCCTGAAACATCTAAAAAACAAAGCAACAGAACCTAGGGCACTTCCACTTATGGTCCTATAGCTTAGGGAAATTAAAATCAAAAAGACACAGCCACCCCAAAGTTTGGGACGCCTCTGTTTACAAGAACCTCGTTTACAGTACAAGTTCAACATCGCAGAAAGTGAAAAATGGATAAAGAAGTTGTGGTATTTACTTACAAAGCAATATCACTCAGCAATGAAATCTGTGTCATCAGGCCCTTAGCAGCACAATGAGTGGATTCAGGTATGATGATTCTAACTGAAATAAGTCACACAGAAAAAGAAACATCATAAGATATCAGTAATACACGGAATGTAAACTTGGCTACACAGGAACTGAATTACAGAACAGAACAGGGTCTCAAATTTAGAAAACCAACTTATGCTTGCTTAAGGGTAAAGGTGAGTTGGGGTGCTGCATAAAACCAGAGATTGAAATGAGCACAGATAAAGTTCCTTAAGCCAAATATGGAATAGACAAGAGCTACTCCTTGCTCAACGAAATGGACTCAACACCCCATATTAAACGCCTAAGAATGTACCTGACTAGTAAGTATCTTAAAACCTATGGATTGCTATGTCTCCGAAAGAGAATCAAGCATGTGTACAGGGGCATAAACGCAGCAGTGATAGGATTGGAGAGGTTCGGTGAGCAAATGAAGACCCTTTGAAGTCATATTGCATGGTACCCATTCCACGGGTTTCAACTACCCAGGTTTAAGGTATTCTTCCTTCAGCTAAAACATGCATGTGGAACCTAGAGTATGATCAACCATGTGATCGGGAGACGTGTTCAAATATGTCTCAGTTATCCTCCCCTGGTACTCGGGTGCAACATTCCAGACGCTTTACTAACACTCTCCCCACTTGGAGAGTCAGTGCCTTTAACCTCCTGTTTGGCCCAGTTTGCAATTTCTGCGGAAGATGAACAGGAATAGCGAGAACCAATGAGAGGCTAGCTGGAGGTGTCTGGACGGGCAAATTTAACTCTCATTTCCCACCAGGAAGAGGAATTAACCAAAGGCTCAGCATGCCGGGCCAGAACCAGATTAGGGCCTGAAGCCATCCTGCGGTGTTGCGGCCAGGTCACAAGAAAGCGAGTTGAAGAAAGGAGCTCAGGGGCACTGTAATTCACAAACCTGCAGAGTTATAAATGACAGCTATCGTCCAAAAATAGACTGAAGTAAGGCTGCCAAGAGGACTTGAAAGCGGGGCAGAATTGCAGGAAACCGATTTCAGGAGGTAGACTGGAATTGCATTGCAAGCATAGGAAAAGAGGCAGAACGTCCACAATGATGCACTTGGCCAAAAAGGGCGTATGCATTTTTTCCTGAATATATTCAGGAAAAAACGCATACGCCCTTTTTGGCCAACCAAGCAAGCTTGCAAAGGAAATCTGCACTACAATGAAGTCTCACTTCTCCCCGGTCAAAAGGGCCATCTGAAAAAAGTGTAAAATCCAGAAAGGCAGGACAGGCCATGGAGAACTGGGAGCCTTGTTATGCTGATGGGCGGGATGTAAATTGCCAACAGACACTCGGGAGAAGTGTATGGTGTTTCCTGAAACATCTAAAAAACAAAGCAACAGAGCCTAGGGCACTGCCACTTATGGTCCTATAGCTTAGGGAAATTTAAATCAAAAAGACACAGCCACCCCAAAGTTTGGGACGCCTCTGTTTACAAGAACCTCGTTTACAGTACAAGTTCAACATCGCAGAAAGTGAAAAATGGATAAAGAAGTTGTGGTATTTACTTACAAAGCAATATCACTCAGCAATGAAATCTATGTCATCAGGCCCTTAGCATCACAATGAGTGGATTCAGGTATGATGATTCTAACTGAAATAAGTCACACAGAAAAAGAAACAGCATAAGATATCAGTAATACACGGAATGTAAACTTGGCTACACAGGAACTGAATTACAGAACAGAACAGGGTCTCAAATTTAGAAAACCAACTTATGCTTGCTTAAGTGTAAAGGTGAGTTGGGGTGCTGCATAAAACCAGAGATTGAAATGAGCACAGATAAAGTTCCTTAAGTCAAATATGGAATAGACAAGAGCTACTCCTTGCTCAACGAAATGGACTCAACACCGCATATTAAACGCCTAAGAATGTACCTGACTAGTAAGTATCTTAAAACCGATGGATTGCTATGTCTCCGAAAGAGAATCAAGCATGTGTACAGGGGCATAAACGCAGCAGTGATAGGATTGGAGAGGTTCGTGAGCAAATGAAGACCCTTTGAAGTCATATTGCATGGTACCCATTACACGGGTCTCAACTCTCCAGGTTTAAGGTATTCTTCCTTCAGCTAAAACATGCATGTGGAACCCAAGTATGATCAACCATGTGAACGGGAGACGTGTTCAAATATGTCTCAGTTTTCCTCCCCTGGTACTCGGGTGCAACATTCCAGACGCTTTACTAACACTCTCCCCACTTGGAGAGTCAGCGCCTTTAACCTCCTGTTTGGCCCAGTTTGCAATTTCTGCGGAAGATGAACAGGAATAGCGAGAACCAATGAGAGGCTAGCTGGAGGTGTCTGGACGGGCAAATTTAACTCTCATTTCCCACCAGGAAGAGGAATTAACCAAAGGCTCAGCATGCCGGGCCAGAACCAGATTAGGGCCTGAAGCCATCCTGCGGTGTTGCGGCCAGGTCACAAGAAAGCGAGTTGAAGAAAGGAGCTCAGGGGCACTGTAATTCACAAACCTGCAGAGTTATAAATGACAGCTATCGTCCAAAAATAGACTGAAGTAAGGCTGCCAAGAGGACTTGAAAGCGGGGCAGAATTGCAGGAAACCGATTTCAGGAGGTAGACTGGAATTGCATTGCAAGCATAGGAAAAGAGGCAGAACGTCCACAATGATGCACTTGGCCAAAAAGGGCGTATGCATTTTTTCCTGAATATATTCAGGAAAAAACGCATACGCCCTTTTTGGCCAACCAAGCAAGCTTGCAAAGGAAATCTGCACTACAATGAAGTCTCACTTCTCCCCGGTCAAAAGGGCCATCTGAAAAAAGTGTAAAATCCAGAAAGGCAGGACAGGCCATGGAGAACTGGGAGCCTTGTTATGCTGATGGGCGGGATGTAAATTGCCAACAGACACTCAGGAGAAGTGTATGGTGTTTCCTGAAACATCTAAAAAACAAAGCAACAGAGCCTAGGGCACTGCCACTTATGGTCCTATAGCTTAGGGAAATTTAAATCAAAAAGACACAGCCACCCCAAAGTTTGGGACGCCTCTGTTTACAAGAACCTCGTTTACAGTACAAGTTCAACATCGCAGAAAGTGAAAAATGGATAAAGAAGTTGTGGTATTTACTTACAAAGCAATATCACTCAGCAATGAAATCTATGTCATCAGGCCCTTAGCATCACAATGAGTGGATTCAGGTATGATGATTCTAACTGAAATAAGTCACACAGAAAAAGAAACAGCATAAGATATCAGTAATACACGGAATGTAAACTTGGCTACACAGGAACTGAATTACAGAACAGAACAGGGTCTCAAATTTAGAAAACCAACTTATGCTTGCTTAAGGGTAAAGGTGAGTTGGGGTGCTGCATAAAACCAGAGATTGAAATGAGCACAGATAAAGTTCCTTAAGCCAAATATGGAATAGACAAGAGCTACTCCTTGCTCAACGAAATGGACTCAACACCGCATATTAAACGCCTAAGAATGTATCTGACTTGTAAGTATCTTAAAACCTATGGATTGCTATGTCTCCAAAAGAGAATCAAGCATGTGTACAGGGGCATAAACGCAGCAGTGATAGGATTGGAGAGGTTCGGTGAGCAAATGAAGACCCTTTGAAGTCATATTGCATGGTACCCATTCCACGGGTTTCAACTACCCAGGTTTAAGGTATTCTTCCTTCAGCTAAAACATGCATATGGAACCTAGAGTATGATCAACCATTTGATCGGGAGACGTGTTCAAATATGTCTCAGTTTTCCTCCCCTGGTACTCGGGTGCAACATTCCAGACGCTTTACTAACACTCTCCCCACTTGGAGAGTCAGCGCCTTTAACCTCCTGTTTGGCCCAGTTTGCAATTTCTGCGGAAGATGAACAGGAATAGCGAGAACCAATGAGAGGCTAGCTGGAGGTGTCTGGACGGGCAAATTTAACTCTCATTTCCCACCAGGAAGAGGAATTAACCAAAGGCTCAGCGTGCCGGGCCGGAACCAGATTAGGGCCTGAAGCCATCCTGCGGTGTTGCGGCCAGCTCACAAGAAAGCGAGTTGAAGAAAGGAGCTCAGGGGCACTGTAATTCACAAACCTGCAGAGTTATAAATGACAGCTATCGTCCAAAAATAGACTGAAGTAAGGCTGCCAAGAGGACTTGAAAGCGGGGCAGAATTGCAGGAAACCGATTTCAGGAGGTAGACTGGAATTGCATTGAAAGCATAGGAAAAGAGGCAGAACGTCCACAATGATGCACTTGGCCAAAAAGGGCGTATGCGTTTTTTCCTGAATATATTCAGGAAAAAACGCATACGCCCTTTTTGGCCAACCAAGCAAGCTTGCAAAGGAAATCTGCACTACAATGAAGTCTCACTTCCCCCCGGTCAAAAGGGCCATCTGAAAAAAGTGTAAAATCCGGAAAGGCAGGACAGGCCATGGAGAACTGGGAGCCTTGTTATGCTGATGGGCGGGATGTAAATTGCCAAAAACCACTCGGGAGAAGTGTATGGTGTTTCCTGAAACATCTAAAAAACAAAGCAACAGAACCTAGGGCACTTCCACTTATGGTCCTATAGCTTAGGGAAATTAAAATCAAAAAGACACAGCCACCCCAAAGTTTGGAATGGCTCTGTTTACAAGAACCTCGTTTACAGTACAAGTTCAACATCGCAGAAAGTGAAAAATGGATAAAGAAGTTGTGGTATTTACTTACAAAGCAATATCACTCAGCAATGAAATCTGTGTCATCAGGCCCTTAGCAGCACAATGAGTGGATTCAGGTATGATGATTCTAACTGAAGTAAGTCACACAGAAAAAGAAACATCATAAGTTATCACTAATACACGGAATGTAAACTTGGCTACACAGGAACTGCATTCCAAAACAGAAAAGGGTCTCAAATTTAGAAAACCAACTTATGCTTGCTTAAGGGTAAAGGTGAGTTGGGGTGCTGCATAAAACCAGAGATTGAAATGAGCACAGATAAAGTTCCTTAAGTCAAATATGGAATAGACAAGAGCTACTCCTTGCTCAACGAAATGGACTCAACACCGCATATTAAACGCCTAAGAATGTACCTGACTTGTAAGTATCTTAAAACCTATGGATTGCTATGTCTCCGAAAGAGAATCAAGCATGTGTACAGGGGCATAAACGCAGCAGTGATAGGATTGGAGAGGTTTGGTGAGCAAATGAAGACCCTTTGAAGTCATATTGCATGGTACCCATTCCACGGGTCTTAAGTCTCCAGGTTTAAGGTATTCTTCCTTCAGCTAAAACATGCATGTGGAACCCAAGTATGATCAACCATGTGAACGGGAGACGTGTTCAAATATGTCTCAGTTTTCCTCCCCTGGTACTCGGGTGCAACATTCCAGACGCTTTACAAACACTCTCCCCACTTGGAGAGTCAGCGCCTTTAACCTCCTGTTTGGCCCAGTTTGCAATTTCTGCGGAAGATGAACAGGAATAGTGAGAACCAATGAGAGACTAGCTGGAGGTGTCTGGACGGGCAAATTTAACTCTCATTTCCCACCAGGAAGAGGAAATAACCAAAGGCTCAGCGTGCCGTGCCGGAACCAGATTAGGGCCTGAAGCCATCCTGCGGTGTTGCGGCCAGGTCACAAGAAAGCAAGTTGAAGAAAGGAGCTCAGGGGCACTGTAATTCACAAACCTGCAGAGTTATAAATGACAGCTATCGTCCAAAAATAGACTGAAGTAAGGCTGCCAAGAGGACTTGAAAGCGGGGCAGAATTGCAGGAAACCGATTTCAGGAGGTAGACTGGAATTGCATTGAAAGCATAGGAAAAGAGGCAGAACGTCCACAATGATGCACTTGGCCAAAAAGGGCGTATGCGTTTTTTCCTGAATATATTCAGGAAAAAACGCATACGCCCTTTTTGGCCAACCAAGCAAGCTTGCAAAGGAAATCTGCACTACAATGAAGTCTCACTTCCCCCTGGTCAAAAGGGCCATCTGAAAAAAGTGTAAAATCCAGAAAGGCAACAGGCAATTGAGAACTGGGAGCCTTGTTATGCTGATGGGCGGGATGTAAATTGCCAACAGACACTTGGGAGAAGTGTATGGTGTTTCCTGAAACATCTAAAAAACAAAGCAACAGAGCCTAGGGCACTTCCACTTATGGTCCTATAGCTTAGGGAAATTAAAATCAAAAAGACACAGCCACCCCAAAGTTTGGGACGCCTCTGTTTACAAGAACCTCGTTTACAGTACAAGTTCAACATCGCAGAAAGTGAAAAATGGATAAAGAAGTTGTGGTATTCACTTACAAAGCAATATCACTCAGCAATGAAATCTATGTCATCAGGCCCTTAGCAGCACAATGAGTGGATTCAGGTATGATGATTCTAACTGAAATAAGTCACACAGAAAAAGAAACATCATAAGATATCAGTAATACACGGAATGGAAACTTGGCTACACAGGAACTGAATTACAGAACAGAACAGGGTCTCAAATTTAGAAAACCAACTTATGCTTGCTTAAGGGTAAAGGTGAGTTGGGGTGCTGCATAAAACCAGAGATTGAAATGAGCACAGATAAAGTTCCTTAAGCCAAATATGGAATAGACAAGAGCTACTCCTTGCTCAACGAAATGGACTCAACACCGCATATTAAACGCCTAAGAATGTATCTGACTTGTAAGTATCTTAAAACCTATGGATTGCTATGTCTCCAAAAGAGAATCAAGCATGTGTACAGGGGCATAAACGCAGCAGTGATAGGATTGGAGAGGTTCGGTGAGCAAATGAAGACCCTTTGAAGTCATATTGCATGGTACCCATTCCACGGGTTTCAACTACCCAGGTTTAAGGTATTCTTCCTTCAGCTAAAACATGCATATGGAACCTAGAGTATGATCAACCATTTGATCGGGAGACGTGTTCAAATATGTCTCAGTTTTCCTCCCCTGGTACTCGGGTGCAACATTCCAGACGCTTTACTAACACTCTCCCCACTTGGAGAGTCAGCGCCTTTAACCTCCTGTTTGGCCCAGTTTGCAATTTCTGCGGAAGATGAACAGGAATAGCGAGAACCAATGAGAGGCTAGCTGGAGGTGTCTGGACGGGCAAATTTAACTCTCATTTCCCACCAGGAAGAGGAATTAACCAAAGGCTCAGCGTGCCGGGCCGGAACCAGATTAGGGCCTGAAGCCATCCTGCGGTGTTGCGGCCAGCTCACAAGAAAGCGAGTTGAAGAAAGGAGCTCAGGGGCACTGTAATTCACAAACCTGCAGAGTTATAAATGACAGCTATCGTCCAAAAATAGACTGAAGTAAGGCTGCCAAGAGGACTTGAAAGCGGGGCAGAATTGCAGGAAACCGATTTCAGGAGGTAGACTGGAATTGCATTGAAAGCATAGGAAAAGAGGCAGAACGTCCACAATGATGCACTTGGCCAAAAAGGGCGTATGCGTTTTTTCCTGAATATATTCAGGAAAAAACGCATACGCCCTTTTTGGCCAACCAAGCAAGCTTGCAAAGGAAATCTGCACTACAATGAAGTCTCACTTCCCCCCGGTCAAAAGGGCCATCTGAAAAAAGTGTAAAATCCGGAAAGGCAGGACAGGCCATGGAGAACTGGGAGCCTTGTTATGCTGATGGGCGGGATGTAAATTGCCAAAAACCACTCGGGAGAAGTGTATGGTGTTTCCTGAAACATCTAAAAAACAAAGCAACAGAACCTAGGGCACTTCCACTTATGGTCCTATAGCTTAGGGAAATTAAAATCAAAAAGACACAGCCACCCCAAAGTTTGGAATGGCTCTGTTTACAAGAACCTCGTTTACAGTACAAGTTCAACATCGCAGAAAGTGAAAAATGGATAAAGAAGTTGTGGTATTTACTTACAAAGCAATATCACTCAGCAATGAAATCTGTGTCATCAGGCCCTTAGCAGCACAATGAGTGGATTCAGGTATGATGATTCTAACTGAAGTAAGTCACACAGAAAAAGAAACATCATAAGTTATCACTAATACACGGAATGTAAACTTGGCTACACAGGAACTGCATTCCAAAACAGAAAAGGGTCTCAAATTTAGAAAACCAACTTATGCTTGCTTAAGGGTAAAGGTGAGTTGGGGTGCTGCATAAAACCAGAGATTGAAATGAGCACAGATAAAGTTCCTTAAGTCAAATATGGAATAGACAAGAGCTACTCCTTGCTCAACGAAATGGACTCAACACCGCATATTAAACGCCTAAGAATGTACCTGACTTGTAAGTATCTTAAAACCTATGGATTGCTATGTCTCCGAAAGAGAATCAAGCATGTGTACAGGGGCATAAACGCAGCAGTGATAGGATTGGAGAGGTTTGGTGAGCAAATGAAGACCCTTTGAAGTCATATTGCATGGTACCCATTCCACGGGTCTTAAGTCTCCAGGTTTAAGGTATTCTTCCTTCAGCTAAAACATGCATGTGGAACCCAAGTATGATCAACCATGTGAACGGGAGACGTGTTCAAATATGTCTCAGTTTTCCTCCCCTGGTACTCGGGTGCAACATTCCAGACGCTTTACAAACACTCTCCCCACTTGGAGAGTCAGCGCCTTTAACCTCCTGTTTGGCCCAGTTTGCAATTTCTGCGGAAGATGAACAGGAATAGTGAGAACCAATGAGAGACTAGCTGGAGGTGTCTGGACGGGCAAATTTAACTCTCATTTCCCACCAGGAAGAGGAAATAACCAAAGGCTCAGCGTGCCGTGCCGGAACCAGATTAGGGCCTGAAGCCATCCTGCGGTGTTGCGGCCAGGTCACAAGAAAGCAAGTTGAAGAAAGGAGCTCAGGGGCACTGTAATTCACAAACCTGCAGAGTTATAAATGACAGCTATCGTCCAAAAATAGACTGAAGTAAGGCTGCCAAGAGGACTTGAAAGCGGGGCAGAATTGCAGGAAACCGATTTCAGGAGGTAGACTGGAATTGCATTGAAAGCATAGGAAAAGAGGCAGAACGTCCACAATGATGCACTTGGCCAAAAAGGGCGTATGCGTTTTTTCCTGAATATATTCAGGAAAAAACGCATACGCCCTTTTTGGCCAACCAAGCAAGCTTGCAAAGGAAATCTGCACTACAATGAAGTCTCACTTCTCCCCGGTCAAAAGGGCCATCTGAAAAAAGTGTAAAATCCAGAAAGGCAGGACAGGCCATGGAGAACAGGGAGCCTTGTTATGCTGATGGGCGGGATGTAAATTGCCAACAGACACTCGGGAGAAGTGTATGGTGTTTCCTGAAACATCTAAAAAACAAAGCAACAGAACCTAGGGCACTTCCACTTATGGTCCTATAGCTTAGGGAAATTAAAATCAAAAAGACACAGCCACCCCAAAGTTTGGAACGGCTCTGTTTACAAGAACCTCGTTTACAGTACAAGTTCAACATCGCAGAAAGTGAAAAATGGATAAAGAAGTTGTGGTATTTACTTACAAAGCAATATCACTCAGCAATGAAATCTGTGTCATCAGGCCCTTAGCAGCACAATGAGTGGATTCAGGTATGATGATTCTAACTGAAATAAGTCACACAGAAAAAGAAACATCATAAGATATCAGTAATACACGGAATGTAAACTTGGCTACACAGGAACTGAATTACAGAACAGAACAGGGTCTCAAATTTAGAAAACCAACTTATGCTTGCTTAAGGGTAAAGGTGAGTTGGGGTGCTGCATAAACCCAGAGATTGAAATGAGCACAGATAAAGTTCCTTAAGCCAAATATGGAATAGACAAGAGCTACTCCTTGCTCAACGAAATGGACTCAACACCCCATATTAAA
The DNA here is from genome assembly GCF_951394435.1 of Stenella coeruleoalba. Classification (NCBI taxonomy): domain Eukaryota; kingdom Metazoa; phylum Chordata; class Mammalia; order Artiodactyla; family Delphinidae; genus Stenella; species Stenella coeruleoalba. The sequence continues at coordinate 103,410 of NW_027645978.1, read as the reverse complement.
CGCCTAAGAATGTACCTGACTAGTAAGTATCTTAAAACCTATGGATTGCTATGTCTCCGAAAGAGAATCAAGCATGTGTACAGGGGCATAAACGCAGCAGTGATAGGATTGGAGAGGTGCGGTGAGCAAATGAAGACCCTTTGAAGTCATATTGCATGGTACCCATTCCACGGGTTTCAACTACCCAGGTTTAAGGTATTCTTCCTTCAGCTAAAACATGCATGTGGAACCTAGAGTATGATCAACCATGTGATCGGGAGACGTGTTCAAATATGTCTCAGTTTTCCTCCCCTGGTACTCGGGTGCAACATTCCAGACGCTTTACTAACACTCTCCCCACTTGGAGAGTCAACGCCTTTAACCTCCTGTTTGGCCCAGTTTGCAATTTCTGCGGAAGATGAACAGGAATAGCGAGAACCAATGAGAGGCTAGCTGGAGGTGTCTGGACGGGCAAATTTAACTCTCATTTCCCACCAGGAAGAGGAATTAACCAAAGGCTCAGCATGCCGGGCCGGAACCAGATTAGGGCCTGAAGCCATCCTGCGGTGTTGCGGCCAGCTGAAAAGAAAGCGAGTTGAAGAAAGGAGCTCAGGGGCACTGTAATTCACAAACCTGCAGAGTTATAAATGACAGCTATCGTCCAAAAATAGACTGAAGTAAGGCTGCCAAGAGGACTTGAAAGAGGGGCAGAATTGCAGGAAACCGATTTCAGGAGGTAGACTGGAATTGCATTGCAAGCATAGGAAAAGAGGCAGAACGTCCACAATGATGCACTTGGCCAAAAAGGGCGTATGCGTTTTTTCCTGAATATATTCAGGAAAAAACGCATACGCCCTTTTTGGCCAACCAAGCAAGCTTGCAAAGGAAATCTGCACTACATTGAAGTCTCACTTCTCCCCGGTCAAAACGGCCATCTGAAAAAAGTGTAAAATCCAGAAAGGCAGGACAGGCCATGGAGAACTGGGAGCCTTGTTATGCTGATGGGCGGGATGTAAATTGCCAACAGACACTCGGGAGAAGTGTATGGTGTTTCCTGAAACATCTAAAAAACAAAGCAACAGAGCCTAGGGCACTGCCACTTATGGTCCTATAGCTTAGGGAAATTAAAATCAAAAAGACACAGCCACCCCAAAGTTTGGGACGCCTCTGTTTACAAGAACCTCGTTTACAGTACAAGTTCAACATCGCAGAAAGTGAAAAATGGATAAAGAAGTTGTGGTATTTACTTACAAAGCAATATCACTCAGCAATGAAATCTATGTCATCAGGCCCTTAGCATCACAATGAGTGGATTCAGGTATGATGATTCTAACTGAAATAAGTCACACAGAAAAAGAAACAGCATAAGATATCAGTAATACACGGAATGTAAACTTGGCTACACAGGAACTGAATTACAGAACAGAACAGGGTCTCAAATTTAGAAAACCAACTTATGCTTGCTTAAGGGTAAAGGTGAGTTGGGGTGCTGCATAAAACCAGAGATTGAAATGAGCACAGATAAAGTTCCTTAAGTCAAATATGGAATAGACAAGAGCTACTCCTTGCTCAACGAAATGGACTCAACACCGCATATTAAACGCCTAAGAATGTACCTGACTAGTAAGTATCTTAAAACCTATGGATTGCTATGTCTCCGAAAGAGAATCAAGCATGTGTACAGGGGCATAAACGCAGCAGTGATAGGATTGGAGAGGTTCGGTGAGCAAATGAAGACCCTTTGAAGTCATATTGCATGGTACCCATTACACGGGTCTCAACTCTCCAGGTTTAAGGTATTCTTCCTTCAGCTAAAACATGCATGTGGAACCCAAGTATGATCAACCATGTGAACGGGAGACGTGTTCAAATATGTCTCAGTTTTCCTCCCCTGGTACTCGGGTGCAACATTCCAGACGCTTTACTAACACTCTCCCCACTTGGAGAGTCAGCGCCTTTAACCTCCTGTTTGGCCCAGTTTGCAATTTCTGCGGAAGATGAACAGGAATAGCGAGAACCAATGAGAGGCTAGCTGGAGGTGTCTGGACGGGCAAATTTAACTCTCATTTCCCACCAGGAAGAGGAAATAACCAAAGGCTGAGCGTACCGTACCGGAACCAGATTAGGGCCTGAAGCCATCCTGCGGTGTTGCGGCCAGGTCACAAGAAAGCGAGTTGAAGAAAGGAGCTCAGGGGCACTGTAATTCACAAACCTACAGAGTTATAAATGACAGCTATCGTCCAAAAATAGACTGAAGTAAGGCTGCCAAGAGGACTTGAAAGCGGGGCAGAATTGCAGGAAACCGATTTCAGGAGGTAGACTGGAATTGCATTGCAAGCATAGGAAAAGAGGCAGAACGTCCACAATGATGCACTTGGCCAAAAAGGGCGTATGCGTTTTTTCCTGAATATATTCAGGAAAAAACGCATACGCCCTTTTTGGCCAACCAAGCAAGCTTGCAAAGGAAATCTGCACTACAATGAAGTCTCACTTCCCCCCGGTCAAAAGGGCCATCTGAAAAAAGTGTAAAATCCAGAAAGGCAACAGGCAATTGAGAACTGGGAGCCTTGTTATGCTGATGCGCGGGATGTAAATTGCCAACAACCACTCGGGAGAAGTGTATGGTGTTTCGTGAAACATGTAAAAAACAAAGCAACAGAACCTACGGCACTTCCACTTATGGTCCTATAGCTTAGGGAAATTAAAATCAAAAAGACACAGCCACCCCAAAGTTTGGAACGGCTCTGTTTACAAGAACCTCGTTTACAGTACAAGTTCAACATCGCAGAAAGTGAAAAATGGATAAAGAAGTTGTGGTATTTACTTACAAAGCAATATCACTCAGCAATGAAATCTGTGTCATCAGGCCCTTAGCAGCACAATGAGTGGATTCAGGTATGATGATTCTAACTGAAGTAAGTCACACAGAAAAAGAAACATCATAAGATATCAGTAATACACGGAATGTAAACTTGGCTACACAGGAACTGAATTACAGAACAGAACAGGGTCTCAAATTTAGAAAACCAACTTATGCTTGCTTAAGGGTAAAGGTGATTTGGGGTGCTGCATAAAACCAGAGATTGAAATGAGCACAGATAAAGTTCCTTAAGCCAAATATGGAATAGACAAGAGCTACTCCTTGCTCAACGAAATGGACTCAACACCGCATATGAAACGCCTAAGAATGTACCTGACTAGTAAGTATCGTAAAACCTATGGATTGCTATGTCTCCGAAAGAGAATCAAGCATGTGTACAGGGGCATAAACGCAGCAGTGATAGGATTGGAGAGGTTCGGTGAGCAAATGAAGACCCTTTGAAGTCATATTGCATGGTACCCATTACACGGGTCTCAACTCTCCAGGTTTAAGGTATTCTTCCTTCAGCTAAAACATGCATGTGGAACCCAAGTATGATCAACCATGTGAACGGGAGACGTGTTCAAATATGTCTCAGTTTTCCTCCCCTGGTACTCGGGTGCAACATTCCAGACGCTTTACTAACACTCTCCCCACTTGGAGAGTCAGCGCCTTTAACCTCCTGTTTGGCCCAGTTTGCAATTTCTGCGGAAGATGAACAGGAATAGCGAGAACCAATGAGAGGCTAGCTGGAGGTGTCTGGACGGGCAAATTTAACTCTCATTTCCCACCAGGAAGAGGAAATAACCAAAGGCTGAGCGTACCGTACCGGAACGAGATTAGGGCCTGAAGCCATCCTGCGGTGTTGCGGCCAGGTCACAAGAAAGCGAGTTGAAGAAAGGAGCTCAGGGGCACTGTAATTCACAAACCTACAGAGTTATAAATGACAGCTATCGTCCAAAAATAGACTGAAGTAAGGCTGCCAAGAGGACTTGAAAGCGGGGCAGAATTGCAGGAAACCGATTTCAGGAGGTAGACTGGAATTGCATTGCAAGAATAGGAAAAGAGGCAGAACGTCCACAATGATGCACTTGGCCAAAAAGGGCGTATGCGTTTTTTCCTGAATATATTCAGGAAAAAACGCATACGCCCTTTTTGGCCAACCAAGCAAGCTTGCAAAGGAAATCTGCACTACAATGAAGTCTCACTTCCCCCCGGTCAAAAGGGCCATCTGAAAAAAGTGTAAAATCCAGAAAGGCAACAGGCAATTGAGAACTGGGAGCCTTGTTATGCTGATGCGCGGGATGTAAATTGCCAACAACCACTCTGGAGAAGTGTATGGTGTTTCGTGAAACATGTAAAAAACAAAGCAACAGAACCTAGGGCACTTCCACTTATGGTCCTATAGCTTAGGGAAATTAAAATCAAAAAGACACAGCCACCCCAAGGTTTGAAATGGCTCTGTTTACAAGAACCTCGTTTACAGTACAAGTTCAACATCGCAGAAAGTGAAAAATGGATAAAGAAGTTGTGGTATTTACTTACAAAGCAATATCACTCAGCAATGAAATCTGTGTCATCAGGCCCTTAGCAGCACAATGAGTGGATTCAGGTATGATGATTCTAACTGAAATAAGTCACACAGAAAAAGAAACATCATAAGATATCAGTAATACACGGAATGGAAACTTGGCTAAACAGGAACTGAATTACAGAACAGAACAGGGTCTCAAATTTAGAAAACCAACTTATGCTTGCTTAAGGGTAAAGGTGAGTTGGGGTGCTGCATAAAACCAGAGATTGAAATGAGCACAGATAAAGTTCCTTAAGCCAAATATGGAATAGACAAGAGCTACTCCTTGCTCAACGAAATGGACTCAACACCGCATATTAAACGCCTAAGAATGTATCTGACTTGTAAGTATCTTAAAACCTATGGATTGCTATGTCTCCGAAAGAGAATCAAGCATGTGTACAGGGGCATAAACGCAGCAGTGATAGGATTGGAGAGGTTCGGTGAGCAAATGAAGACCCTTTGAAGTCATATTGCATGGTACCCATTCCACGGGTTTCAACTACCCAGGTTTAAGGTATTCTTCCTTCAGCTAAAACATGCATATGGAACCTAGAGTATGATCAACCATTTGATCGGGAGACGTGTTCAAATATGTCTCAGTTTTCCTCCCCTGGTACTCGGGTGCAACATTCCAGACGCTTTACTAACACTCTCCCCACTTGGAGAGTCAGCGCCTTTAACCTCCTGTTTGGCCCAGTTTGCAATTTCTGCGGAAGATGAACAGGAATAGCGAGAACCAATGAGAGGCTAGCTGGAGGTGTCTGGACGGGCAAATTTAACTCTCATTTCCCACCAGGAAGAGGAATTAACCAAAGGCTCAGCGTGCCGGGCCGGAACCAGATTAGGGCCTGAAGCCATCCTGCGGTGTTGCGGCCAGGTCACAAGAAAGCGAGTTGAAGAAAGGAGCTCAGGGGCACTGTAACACACAAACCTGCAGAGTTATAAATGACAGCTATCGTCCAAAAATAGACTGAAGTAAGGCTGCCAAGAGGACTTGAAAGCGGGGCAGAATTGCAGGAAACCGATTTCAGGAGGTAGACTGGAATTGCATTGAAAGCATAGGAAAAGAGGCAGAACGTCCACAATGATGCACTTGGCCAAAAAGGGCGTATGCGTTTTCTCCTGAATATATTAAGGAAAAAACGCATACGCCCTTTTTGGCCAACCAAGCAAGCTTGCAAAGGAAATCTGCACTACAATGAAGTCTCACTTCCCCCCGGTCAAAAGGGCCATCTGAAAAAAGTGTAAAATCCAGAAAGGCAGGACAGGCCATGGAGAACTGGGAGCCTTGTTATGCTGATGGGCGGGATGTAAATTGCCAACAGACACTTGGGAGAAGTGTATGGTGTTTCCTGAAACATCTAAAAAACAAAGCAACAGAGCCTAGGGCACTTCCACTTATGGTCCTATAGCTTAGGGAAATTAAAATCAAAAAGACACAGCCACCCCAAAGTTTGGGACGCCTCTGTTTACAAGAACCTCGTTTACAGTACAAGTTCAACATCGCAGAAAGTGAAAAATGGATAAAGAAGATGTGGTATTCACTTACAAAGCAATATCACTCAGCAATGAAATCTATGTCATCAGGCCCTTAGCAGCACAATGAGTGGATTCAGGTATGATGATTCTAACTGAAATAAGTCACACAGAAAAAGAAACATCATAAGATATCAGTAATACACGGAATGGAAACTTGGCTACACAGGAACTGCATTACAGAACAGAACAGGGTCTCAAATTTAGAAAACCAACTTATGCTTGCTTAAGGGTAAAGGTGAGTTGGGGTGCTCCATAAAACCAGAGATCGAAATGAGCACAGATAAAGTTCCTTAAGCCAAATATGGAATAGACAAGAGCTACTCCTTGCTCAACGAAATGGACTCAACACCGCATATGAAACGCCTAAGAATGTACCTGACTAGTAAGTATCGTAAAACCTATAGATTGCTATGTCTCCGAAAGAGAATCAAGCATGTGTACAGGGGCATAAACGCAGCAGTGATAGGATTGGAGAGGTTCGGTGAGCAAATGAAGACCCTTTGAAGTCATATTGCATGGTACCCATTACACGGGTCTCAACTCTCCAGGTTTAAGGTATTCTTCCTTCAGCTAAAACATGCATGTGGAACCCAAGTATGATCAACCATGTGAACGGGAGACGTGTTCAAATATGTCTCAGTTTTCCTCCCCTGGTACTCGGGTGCAACATTCCAGACGCTTTACTAACACTCTCCCCACTTGGAGAGTCAGCGCCTTTAACCTCCTGTTTGGCCCAGTTTGCAATTTCTGCGGAAGATGAACAGGAATAGCGAGAACCAATGAGAGGCTAGCTGGAGGTGTCTGGACGGGCAAATTTAACTCTCATTTCCCACCAGGAAGAGGAAATAACCAAAGGCTCAGCGTGCCGTGCCGGAACCAGATTAGGGCCTGAAGCCATCCTGCGGTGTTGCGGCCAGGTCACAAGAAAGCGAGTTGAAGAAAGGAGCTCAGGGGCACTGTAATTCACAAACCTGCAGAGTTATAAATGACAGCTATCGTCCAAAAATAGACTGAAGTAAGGCTGCCAAGAGGACTTGAAAGCGGGGCAGAATTGCAGGAAACCGATTTCAGGAGGTAGACTGGAATTGCATTGCAAGCATAGGAAAAGAGGCAGAACGTCCACAATGATGCACTTGGCCAAAAAGGGCGTATGCGTTTTTTCCTGAATATATTCAGGAAAAAACGCATACGCCCTTTTTGGCCAACCAAGCAAGCTTGCAAAGGAAATCTGCACTACAATGAAGTCTCACTTCCCCCCGGTCAAAAGGGCCATCTGAAAAAAGTGTAAAATCCAGAAAGGCAGGACAGGCCATGGAGAACTGGGAGCCTTGTTATGCTGATGGGCGGGATGTAAATTGCCAACAACCACTCGGGAGAAGTGTATGGTGTTTCCTGAAACATCTAAAAAACAAAGCAACAGAACCTAGGGCACTTCCACTTATGGTCCTATAGCTTAGGGAAATTAAAATCAAAAAGACACAGCCACCCCAAAGTTTGGAACGGCTCTGTTTACAAGAACCTCGTTTACAGTACAAGTTCAACATCGCAGAAAGTGAAAAATGGATAAAGAAGTTGTGGTATTTACTTACAAAGCAATATCACTCAGCAATGAAATCTGTGTCATCAGGCCCTTAGCAGCACAATGAGTGGATTCAGGTATGATGATTCTAACTGAAGTAAGTCACACAGAAAAAGAAACATCATAAGATATCAGTAATACACGGAATGTAAACTTGGCTACACAGGAACTGAATTACAGAACAGAACAGGGTCTCAAATTTAGAAAACCAACTTATGCTTGCTTAAGGGTAAAGGTGAGTTGGGGTGCTGCATAAAACCAGAGATTGAAATGAGCACAGATAAAGTTCCTTAAGCCAAATATGGAATAGACAAGAGCTACTCCTTGCTCAACGAAATGGACTCAACACCGCATATGAAACGCCTAAGAATGTACCTGACTAGTAAGTATCGTAAAACCTATGGATTGCTATGTCTCCGAAAGAGAATCAAGCATGTGTACAGGGGCATAAACGCAGCAGTGATAGGATTGGAGAGGTTCGGTGAGCAAATGAAGACCCTTTGAAGTCATATTGCATGGTACCCATTACACGGGTCTCAACTCTCCAGGTTTAAGGTATTCTTCCTTCAGCTAAAACATGCATGTGGAACCCAAGTATGATCAACCATGTGAACGGGAGACGTGTTCAAATATGTCTCAGTTTTCCTCCCCTGGTACTCGGGTGCAACATTCCAGACGCTTTACTAACACTCTCCCCACTTGGAGAGTCAGCGCCTTTAACCTCCTGTTTGGCCCAGTTTGCAATTTCTGCGGAAGATGAACAGGAATAGCGAGAACCAATGAGAGGCTAGCTGGAGGTGTCTGGACGGGCAAATTTAACTCTCATTTCCCACCAGGAAGAGGAAATAACCAAAGGCTGAGCGTACCGTACCGGAACGAGATTAGGGCCTGAAGCCATCCTGCGGTGTTGCGGCCAGGTCACAAGAAAGCGAGTTGAAGAAAGGAGCTCAGGGGCACTGTAATTCACAAACCTACAGAGTTATAAATGACAGCTATCGTCCAAAAATAGACTGAAGTAAGGCTGCCAAGAGGACTTGAAAGCGGGGCAGAATTGCAGGAAACCGATTTCAGGAGGTAGACTGGAATTGCATTGAAAGCATAGGAAAAGAGGCAGAACGTCCACAATGATGCACTTGGCCAAAAAGGGCGTATGCGTTTTTTCCTGAATATATTCAGGAAAAAACGCATACGCCCTTTTTGGCCAACCAAGCAAGCTTGCAAAGGAAATCTGCACTACAATGAAGTCTCACTTCCCCCCGGTCAAAAGGGCCATCTGAAAAAAGTGTAAAATCCAGAAAGGCAACAGGCAATTGAGAACTGGGAGCCTTGTTATGCTGATGCGCGGGATGTAAATTGCCAACAACCACTCTGGAGAAGTGTATGGTGTTTCGTGAAACATGTAAAAAACAAAGCAACAGAACCTAGGGCACTTCCACTTATGGTCCTATAGCTTAGGGAAATTAAAATCAAAAAGACACAGCCACCCCAAGGTTTGAAATGGCTCTGTTTACAAGAACCTCGTTTACAGTACAAGTTCAACATCGCAGAAAGTGAAAAATGGATAAAGAAGTTGTGGTATTTACTTACAAAGCAATATCACTCAGCAATGAAATCTGTGTCATCAGGCCCTTAGCAGCACAATGAGTGGATTCAGGTATGATGATTCTAACTGAAGTAAGTCACACAGAAAAAGAAACATCATAAGATATCAGTAATACACGGAATGTAAACTTGGCTACACAGGAACTGAATTACAGAACAGAACAGGGTCTCAAATTTAGAAAAACAACTTATGCTTGCTTAAGGGGAAAGGTGAGTTGGGGTGCTGCATAAAACCAGAGATTGAAATGAGCACAGATAAAGTTCCCTAAGTCAAATATGGAATAGACAAGAGCTACTCCTTGCTCAACGAAATGGACTCAACACCGCATATTAAACGCCTAAGAATGTACCTGACTAGTAAGTATCTTAAAACCTATGGATTGCTATGTCTCCGAAAGAGAATCAAGCATGTGTACAGGGGCATAAACGCAGCAGTGATAGGATTGGAGAGGTTCGGTGAGCAAATGAAGACCCTTTGAAGTCATATTGCATGGTACCCATTACACGGGTCTTAACTCTCCAGGTTTAAGGTATTCTTCCTTCAGCTAAAACATGCATGTGGAACCCAAGTATGATCAACCATGTGAACGGGAGACGTGTTCAAATATGTCTCAGTTTTCCTCCCCTGGTACTCGGGTGCAACATTCCAGACGCTTTACTAACACTCTCCCCACTTGGAGAGTCAGCGCCTTTAACCTCCTGTTTGGCCCAGTTTGCAATTTCTGCGGAAGATGAACAGGAATAGCGAGAACCAATGAGAGACTAGCTGGAGGTGTCTGGACGGGCAAATTTAACTCTCATTTCCCACCAGGAAGAGGAAATAACCAAAGGCTCAGCGTGCCGTGCCGGAACCAGATTAGGGCCTGAAGCCATCCTGCGGTGTTGCGGCCAGGTCACAAGAAAGCGAGTTGAAGAAAGGAGCTCAGGGGCACTGTAATTCACAAACCTGCAGAGTTATAAATGACAGCTATCGTCCAAAAATAGACTGAAGTAAGGCTGCCAAGAGGACTTGAAAGCGGGGCAGAATTGCAGGAAACCGATTTCAGGAGGTAGACTGGAATTGCATTGAAAGCATAGGAAAAGAGGCAGAACGTCCACAATGATGCACTTGGCCAAAAAGGGCGTATGCGTTTTTTCCTGAATATATTCAGGAAAAAACGCATACGCCCTTTTTGGCCAACCAAGCAAGCTTGCAAAGGAAATCTGCACTACAATGAAGTCTCACTTCCCCCCGGTCAAAAGGGCCATCTGAAAAAAGTGTAAAATCCAGAAAGGCAACAGGCAATTGAGAACTGGGAGCCTTGTTATGCTGATGGGCGGGATGTAAATTGCCAACAGACACTTGGGAGAAGTGTATGGTGTTTCCTGAAACATCTAAAAAACAAAGCAACAGAGCCTAGGGCACTTCCACTTATGGTCCTATAGCTTAGGGAAATTAAAATCAAAAAGACACAGCCACCCCAAAGTTTGGGACGCCTCTGTTTACAAGAACCTCGTTTACAGTACAAGTTCAACATCACAGAAAGTGAAAAATGGATAAAGAAGTTGTTGTATTCACTTACAAAGCAATATCACTCAGCAATGAAATCTATGTCATCAGGCCCTTAGCAGCACAATGAGTGGATTCAGGTATGATGATTCTAACTGAAATAAGTCACACAGAAAAAGAAACATCATAAGATATCAGTAATACACGGAATGGAAACTTGGCTAAACAGGAACTGAATTACAGAACAGAACAGGGTCTCAAATTTAGAAAACCAACTTATGCTTGCTTAAGGGTAAAGGTGAGTTGGGGTGCTGCATAAAACCAGAGATTGAAATGAGCACAGATAAAGTTCCTTAAGCCAAATATGGAATAGACAAGAGCTACTCCTTGCTCAACGAAATGGACTCAACACCGCATATTAAACGCCTAAGAATGTATCTGACTTGTAAGTATCTTAAAACCTATGGATTGCTATGTCTCCGAAAGAGAATCAAGCATGTGTACAGGGGCATAAACGCAGCAGTGATAGGATTGGAGAGGTTTGGTGAGCAAATGAAGACCCTTTGAAGTCATATTGCATGGTACCCATTCCACGGGTTTCAACTACCCAGGTTTAAGGTATTCTTCCTTCAGCTAAAACATGCATATGGAACCTAGAGTATGATCAACCATTTGATCGGGAGACGTGTTCAAATATGTCTCAGTTTTCCTCCCCTGGTACTCGGGTGCAACATTCCAGACGCTTTACTAACACTCTCCCCACTTGGAGAGTCAGCGCCTTTAACCTCCTGTTTGGCCCAGTTTGCAATTTCTGCGGAAGATGAACAGGAATAGCGAGAACCAATGAGAGGCTAGCTGGAGGTGTCTGGACGGGCAAATTTAACTCTCATTTCCCACCAGGAAGAGGAATTAACCAAAGGCTCAGCGTGCCGGGCCGGAACCAGATTAGGGCCTGAAGCCATCCTGCGGTGTTGCGGCCAGGTCACAAGAAAGCGAGTTGAAGAAAGGAGCTCAGGGGCACTGTAACACACAAACCTGCAGAGTTATAAATGACAGCTATCGTCCAAAAATAGACTGAAGTAAGGCTGCCAAGAGGACTTGAAAGCGGGGCAGAATTGCAGGAAACCGATTTCAGGAGGTAGACTGGAATTGCATTGAAAGCATAGGAAAAGAGGCAGAACGTCCACAATGATGCACTTGGCCAAAAAGGGCGTATGCGTTTTTTCCTGAATATATTCAGGAAAAAACGCATACGCCCTTTTTGGCCAACCAAGCAAGCTTGCAAAGGAAATCTGCACTACAATGAAGTCTCACTTCCCCCCGGTCAAAAGGGCCATCTGAAAAAAGTGTAAAATCCAGAAAGGCAACAGGCAATTGAGAACTGGGAGCCTTGTTATGCTGATGCGCGGGATGTAAATTGCCAACAACCACTCTGGAGAAGTGTATGGTGTTTCGTGAAACATGTAAAAAACAAAGCAACAGAACCTAGGGCACTTCCACTTATGGTCCTATAGCTTAGGGAAATTAAAATCAAAAAGACACAGCCACCCCAAGGTTTGAAATGGCTCTGTTTACAAGAACCTCGTTTACAGTACAAGTTCAACATCGCAGAAAGTGAAAAATGGATAAAGAAGTTGTGGTATTTACTTACAAAGCAATATCACTCAGCAATGAAATCTGTGTCATCAGGCCCTTAGCAGCACAATGAGTGGATTCAGGTATGATGATTCTAACTGAAATAAGTCACACAGAAAAAGAAACATCATAAGATATCAGTAATACACGGAATGGAAACTTGGCTAAACAGGAACTGAATTACAGAACAGAACAGGGTCTCAAATTTAGAAAACCAACTTATGCTTGCTTAAGGGTAAAGGTGAGTTGGGGTGCTGCATAAAACCAGAGATTGAAATGAGCACAGATAAAGTTCCTTAAGCCAAATATGGAATAGACAAGAGCTACTCCTTGCTCAACGAAATGGACTCAACACCGCATATTAAACGCCTAAGAATGTATCTGACTTGTAAGTATCTTAAAACCTATGGATTGCTATGTCTCCGAAAGAGAATCAAGCATGTGTACAGGGGCATAAACGCAGCAGTGATAGGATTGGAGAGGTTCGGTGAGCAAATGAAGACCCTTTGAAGTCATATTGCATGGTACCCATTCCACGGGTTTCAACTACCCAGGTTTAAGGTATTCTTCCTTCAGCTAAAACATGCATATGGAACCTAGAGTATGATCAACCATTTGATCGGGAGACGTGTTCAAATATGTCTCAGTTTTCCTCCCCTGGTACTCGGGTGCAACATTCCAGACGCTTTACTAACACTCTCCCCACTTGGAGAGTCAGCGCCTTTAACCTCCTGTTTGGCCCAGTTTGCAATTTCTGCGGAAGATGAACAGGAATAGCGAGAACCAATGAGAGGCTAGCTGGAGGTGTCTGGACGGGCAAATTTAACTCTCATTTCCCACCAGGAAGAGGAATTAACCAAAGGCTCAGCGTGCCGGGCCGGAACCAGATTAGGGCCTGAAGCCATCCTGCGGTGTTGCGGCCAGGTCACAAGAAAGCGAGTTGAAGAAAGGAGCTCAGGGGCACTGTAACACACAAACCTGCAGAGTTATAAATGACAGCTATCGTCCAAAAATAGACTGAAGTAAGGCTGCCAAGAGGACTTGAAAGCGGGGCAGAATTGCAGGAAACCGATTTCAGGAGGTAGACTGGAATTGCATTGAAAGCATAGGAAAAGAGGCAGAACGTCCACAATGATGCACTTGGCCAAAAAGGGCGTATGCGTTTTCTCCTGAATATATTAAGGAAAAAACGCATACGCCCTTTTTGGCCAACCAAGCAAGCTTGCAAAGGAAATCTGCACTACAATGAAGTCTCACTTCCCCCCGGTCAAAAGGGCCATCTGAAAAAAGTGTAAAATCCAGAAAGGCAGGACAGGCCATGGAGAACTGGGAGCCTTGTTATGCTGATGGGCGGGATGTAAATTGCCAACAGACACTTGGGAGAAGTGTATGGTGTTTCCTGAAACATCTAAAAAACAAAGCAACAGAGCCTAGGGCACTTCCACTTATGGTCCTATAGCTTAGGGAAATTAAAATCAAAAAGACACAGCCACCCCAAAGTTTGGGACGCCTCTGTTTACAAGAACCTCGTTTACAGTACAAGTTCAACATCGCAGAAAGTGAAAAATGGATAAAGAAGATGTGGTATTCACTTACAAAGCAATATCACTCAGCAATGAAATCTATGTCATCAGGCCCTTAGCAGCACAATGAGTGGATTCAGGTATGATGATTCTAACTGAAATAAGTCACACAGAAAAAGAAACATCATAAGATATCAGTAATACACGGAATGGAAACTTGGCTACACAGGAACTGCATTACAGAACAGAACAGGGTCTCAAATTTAGAAAACCAACTTATGCTTGCTTAAGGGTAAAGGTGAGTTGGGGTGCTCCATAAAACCAGAGATCGAAATGAGCACAGATAAAGTTCCTTAAGCCAAATATGGAATAGACAAGAGCTACTCCTTGCTCAACGAAATGGACTCAACACCGCATATGAAACGCCTAAGAATGTACCTGACTAGTAAGTATCGTAAAACCTATAGATTGCTATGTCTCCGAAAGAGAATCAAGCATGTGTACAGGGGCATAAACGCAGCAGTGATAGGATTGGAGAGGTTCGGTGAGCAAATGAAGACCCTTTGAAGTCATATTGCATGGTACCCATTACACGGGTCTCAACTCTCCAGGTTTAAGGTATTCTTCCTTCAGCTAAAACATGCATGTGGAACCCAAGTATGATCAACCATGTGAACGGGAGACGTGTTCAAATATGTCTCAGTTTTCCTCCCCTGGTACTCGGGTGCAACATTCCAGACGCTTTACTAACACTCTCCCCACTTGGAGAGTCAGCGCCTTTAACCTCCTGTTTGGCCCAGTTTGCAATTTCTGCGGAAGATGAACAGGAATAGCGAGAACCAATGAGAGGCTAGCTGGAGGTGTCTGGACGGGCAAATTTAACTCTCATTTCCCACCAGGAAGAGGAAATAACCAAAGGCTCAGCGTGCCGTGCCGGAACCAGATTAGGGCCTGAAGCCATCCTGCGGTGTTGCGGCCAGGTCACAAGAAAGCGAGTTGAAGAAAGGAGCTCAGGGGCACTGTAATTCACAAACCTGCAGAGTTATAAATGACAGCTATCGTCCAAAAATAGACTGAAGTAAGGCTGCCAAGAGGACTTGAAAGCGGGGCAGAATTGCAGGAAACCGATTTCAGGAGGTAGACTGGAATTGCATTGCAAGCATAGGAAAAGAGGCAGAACGTCCACAATGATGCACTTGGCCAAAAAGGGCGTATGCGTTTTTTCCTGAATATATTCAGGAAAAAACGCATACGCCCTTTTTGGCCAACCAAGCAAGCTTGCAAAGGAAATCTGCACTACAATGAAGTCTCACTTCCCCCCGGTCAAAAGGGCCATCTGAAAAAAGTGTAAAATCCAGAAAGGCAGGACAGGCCATGGAGAACTGGGAGCCTTGTTATGCTGATGGGCGGGATGTAAATTGCCAACAACCACTCGGGAGAAGTGTATGGTGTTTCCTGAAACATCTAAAAAACAAAGCAACAGAACCTAGGGCACTTCCACTTATGGTCCTATAGCTTAGGGAAATTAAAATCAAAAAGACACAGCCACCCCAAAGTTTGGAACGGCTCTGTTTACAAGAACCTCGTTTACAGTACAAGTTCAACATCGCAGAAAGTGAAAAATGGATAAAGAAGTTGTGGTATTTACTTACAAAGCAATATCACTCAGCAATGAAATCTGTGTCATCAGGCCCTTAGCAGCACAATGAGTGGATTCAGGTATGATGATTCTAACTGAAGTAAGTCACACAGAAAAAGAAACATCATAAGATATCAGTAATACACGGAATGTAAACTTGGCTACACAGGAACTGAATTACAGAACAGAACAGGGTCTCAAATTTAGAAAACCAACTTATGCTTGCTTAAGGGTAAAGGTGAGTTGGGGTGCTGCATAAAACCAGAGATTGAAATGAGCACAGATAAAGTTCCTTAAGCCAAATATGGAATAGACAAGAGCTACTCCTTGCTCAACGAAATGGACTCAACACCGCATATGAAACGCCTAAGAATGTACCTGACTAGTAAGTATCGTAAAACCTATGGATTGCTATGTCTCCGAAAGAGAATCAAGCATGTGTACAGGGGCATAAACGCAGCAGTGATAGGATTGGAGAGGTTCGGTGAGCAAATGAAGACCCTTTGAAGTCATATTGCATGGTACCCATTACACGGGTCTCAACTCTCCAGGTTTAAGGTATTCTTCCTTCAGCTAAAACATGCATGTGGAACCCAAGTATGATCAACCATGTGAACGGGAGACGTGTTCAAATATGTCTCAGTTTTCCTCCCCTGGTACTCGGGTGCAACATTCCAGACGCTTTACTAACACTCTCCCCACTTGGAGAGTCAGCGCCTTTAACCTCCTGTTTGGCCCAGTTTGCAATTTCTGCGGAAGATGAACAGGAATAGCGAGAACCAATGAGAGGCTAGCTGGAGGTGTCTGGACGGGCAAATTTAACTCTCATTTCCCACCAGGAAGAGGAAATAACCAAAGGCTGAGCGTACCGTACCGGAACGAGATTAGGGCCTGAAGCCATCCTGCGGTGTTGCGGCCAGGTCACAAGAAAGCGAGTTGAAGAAAGGAGCTCAGGGGCACTGTAATTCACAAACCTACAGAGTTATAAATGACAGCTATCGTCCAAAAATAGACTGAAGTAAGGCTGCCAAGAGGACTTGAAAGCGGGGCAGAATTGCAGGAAACCGATTTCAGGAGGTAGACTGGAATTGCATTGAAAGCATAGGAAAAGAGGCAGAACGTCCACAATGATGCACTTGGCCAAAAAGGGCGTATGCGTTTTTTCCTGAATATATTCAGGAAAAAACGCATACGCCCTTTTTGGCCAACCAAGCAAGCTTGCAAAGGAAATCTGCACTACAATGAAGTCTCACTTCCCCCCGGTCAAAAGGGCCATCTGAAAAAAGTGTAAAATCCAGAAAGGCAACAGGCAATTGAGAACTGGGAGCCTTGTTATGCTGATGCGCGGGATGTAAATTGCCAACAACCACTCTGGAGAAGTGTATGGTGTTTCGTGAAACATGTAAAAAACAAAGCAACAGAACCTAGGGCACTTCCACTTATGGTCCTATAGCTTAGGGAAATTAAAATCAAAAAGACACAGCCACCCCAAGGTTTGAAATGGCTCTGTTTACAAGAACCTCGTTTACAGTACAAGTTCAACATCGCAGAAAGTGAAAAATGGATAAAGAAGTTGTGGTATTTACTTACAAAGCAATATCACTCAGCAATGAAATCTGTGTCATCAGGCCCTTAGCAGCACAATGAGTGGATTCAGGTATGATGATTCTAACTGAAGTAAGTCACACAGAAAAAGAAACATCATAAGATATCAGTAATACACGGAATGTAAACTTGGCTACACAGGAACTGAATTACAGAACAGAACAGGGTCTCAAATTTAGAAAAACAACTTATGCTTGCTTAAGGGGAAAGGTGAGTTGGGGTGCTGCATAAAACCAGAGATTGAAATGAGCACAGATAAAGTTCCCTAAGTCAAATATGGAATAGACAAGAGCTACTCCTTGCTCAACGAAATGGACTCAACACCGCATATTAAACGCCTAAGAATGTACCTGACTAGTAAGTATCTTAAAACCTATGGATTGCTATGTCTCCGAAAGAGAATCAAGCATGTGTACAGGGGCATAAACGCAGCAGTGATAGGATTGGAGAGGTTCGGTGAGCAAATGAAGACCCTTTGAAGTCATATTGCATGGTACCCATTACACGGGTCTTAACTCTCCAGGTTTAAGGTATTCTTCCTTCAGCTAAAACATGCATGTGGAACCCAAGTATGATCAACCATGTGAACGGGAGACGTGTTCAAATATGTCTCAGTTTTCCTCCCCTGGTACTCGGGTGCAACATTCCAGACGCTTTACTAACACTCTCCCCACTTGGAGAGTCAGCGCCTTTAACCTCCTGTTTGGCCCAGTTTGCAATTTCTGCGGAAGATGAACAGGAATAGCGAGAACCAATGAGAGACTAGCTGGAGGTGTCTGGACGGGCAAATTTAACTCTCATTTCCCACCAGGAAGAGGAAATAACCAAAGGCTCAGCGTGCCGTGCCGGAACCAGATTAGGGCCTGAAGCCATCCTGCGGTGTTGCGGCCAGGTCACAAGAAAGCGAGTTGAAGAAAGGAGCTCAGGGGCACTGTAATTCACAAACCTGCAGAGTTATAAATGACAGCTATCGTCCAAAAATAGACTGAAGTAAGGCTGCCAAGAGGACTTGAAAGCGGGGCAGAATTGCAGGAAACCGATTTCAGGAGGTAGACTGGAATTGCATTGAAAGCATAGGAAAAGAGGCAGAACGTCCACAATGATGCACTTGGCCAAAAAGGGCGTATGCGTTTTTTCCTGAATATATTCAGGAAAAAACGCATACGCCCTTTTTGGCCAACCAAGCAAGCTTGCAAAGGAAATCTGCACTACAATGAAGTCTCACTTCCCCCCGGTCAAAAGGGCCATCTGAAAAAAGTGTAAAATCCAGAAAGGCAACAGGCAATTGAGAACTGGGAGCCTTGTTATGCTGATGGGCGGGATGTAAATTGCCAACAGACACTTGGGAGAAGTGTATGGTGTTTCCTGAAACATCTAAAAAACAAAGCAACAGAGCCTAGGGCACTTCCACTTATGGTCCTATAGCTTAGGGAAATTAAAATCAAAAAGACACAGCCACCCCAAAGTTTGGGACGCCTCTGTTTACAAGAACCTCGTTTACAGTACAAGTTCAACATCACAGAAAGTGAAAAATGGATAAAGAAGTTGTTGTATTCACTTACAAAGCAATATCACTCAGCAATGAAATCTATGTCATCAGGCCCTTAGCAGCACAATGAGTGGATTCAGGTATGATGATTCTAACTGAAATAAGTCACACAGAAAAAGAAACATCATAAGATATCAGTAATACACGGAATGGAAACTTGGCTAAACAGGAACTGAATTACAGAACAGAACAGGGTCTCAAATTTAGAAAACCAACTTATGCTTGCTTAAGGGTAAAGGTGAGTTGGGGTGCTGCATAAAACCAGAGATTGAAATGAGCACAGATAAAGTTCCTTAAGCCAAATATGGAATAGACAAGAGCTACTCCTTGCTCAACGAAATGGACTCAACACCGCATATTAAACGCCTAAGAATGTATCTGACTTGTAAGTATCTTAAAACCTATGGATTGCTATGTCTCCGAAAGAGAATCAAGCATGTGTACAGGGGCATAAACGCAGCAGTGATAGGATTGGAGAGGTTTGGTGAGCAAATGAAGACCCTTTGAAGTCATATTGCATGGTACCCATTCCACGGGTTTCAACTACCCAGGTTTAAGGTATTCTTCCTTCAGCTAAAACATGCATATGGAACCTAGAGTATGATCAACCATTTGATCGGGAGACGTGTTCAAATATGTCTCAGTTTTCCTCCCCTGGTACTCGGGTGCAACATTCCAGACGCTTTACTAACACTCTCCCCACTTGGAGAGTCAGCGCCTTTAACCTCCTGTTTGGCCCAGTTTGCAATTTCTGCGGAAGATGAACAGGAATAGCGAGAACCAATGAGAGGCTAGCTGGAGGTGTCTGGACGGGCAAATTTAACTCTCATTTCCCACCAGGAAGAGGAATTAACCAAAGGCTCAGCGTGCCGGGCCGGAACCAGATTAGGGCCTGAAGCCATCCTGCGGTGTTGCGGCCAGGTCACAAGAAAGCGAGTTGAAGAAAGGAGCTCAGGGGCACTGTAACACACAAACCTGCAGAGTTATAAATGACAGCTATCGTCCAAAAATAGACTGAAGTAAGGCTGCCAAGAGGACTTGAAAGCGGGGCAGAATTGCAGGAAACCGATTTCAGGAGGTAGACTGGAATTGCATTGAAAGCATAGGAAAAGAGGCAGAACGTCCACAATGATGCACTTGGCCAAAAAGGGCGTATGCGTTTTTTCCTGAATATATTCAGGAAAAAACGCATACGCCCTTTTTGGCCAACCAAGCAAGCTTGCAAAGGAAATCTGCACTACAATGAAGTCTCACTTCCCCCCGGTCAAAAGGGCCATCTGAAAAAAGTGTAAAATCCAGAAAGGCAGGACAGGCCATGGAGAACTGGGAGCCTTGTTATGCTGATGGGCGGGATGTAAATTGCCAACAACCACTCGGGAGAAGTGTATGGTGTTTCCTGAAACATCTAAAAAACAAAGCAACAGAGCCTAGGGCACTTCCACTTATGGTCCTATAGCTTAGGGAAATTAAAATCAAAAAGACACAGCCACCCCAAAGTTTGGAACGGCTCTGTTTACAAGAACCTCGTTTACAGTACAAGTTCAACATCGCAGAAAGTGAAAAATGGATAAAGAACTTGTGGTACTTACGTACAATGCAGTATCACTCAGCAATGAAATCTATGTCATCAGGCCCGTAGCAGCATAATGAGTAGATTCAGGTACGATGATTCTAACTGAAATAAGTCACACAGAAAAAGAAACATCATAAGATATCAGTAATACACGGAATGGAAACTTGGCTACACAGGAACTGCATTACAGAACAGAACAGGGTCTCAAATTTAGAAAACCAACTTATGCTTGCTTAAGGGTAAAGGTGAGTTGGGGTGCTCCATAAAACCAGAGATCGAAATGAGCACAGATAAAGTTCCTTAAGCCAAATATGGAATAGACAAGAGCTACTCCTTGCTCAACGAAATGGACTCAACACCGCATATGAAACGCCTAAGAATGTACCTGACTAGTAAGTATCGTAAAACCTATAGATTGCTATGTCTCCGAAAGAGAATCAAGCATGTGTACAGGGGCATAAACGCAGCAGTGATAGGATTGGAGAGGTTCGGTGAGCAAATGAAGACCCTTTGAAGTCATATTGCATGGTACCCATTACACGGGTCTCAACTCTCCAGGTTTAAGGTATTCTTCCTTCAGCTAAAACATGCATGTGGAACCCAAGTATGATCAACCATGTGAACGGGAGACGTGTTCAAATATGTCTCAGTTTTCCTCCCCTGGTACTCGGGTGCAACATTCCAGACGCTTTACTAACACTCTCCCCACTTGGAGAGTCAGCGCCTTTAACCTCCTGTTTGGCCCAGTTTGCAATTTCTGCGGAAGATGAACAGGAATAGCGAGAACCAATGAGAGGCTAGCTGGAGGTGTCTGGACGGGCAAATTTAACTCTCATTTCCCACCAGGAAGAGGAAATAACCAAAGGCTCAGCGTGCCGTGCCGGAACCAGATTAGGGCCTGAAGCCATCCTGCGGTGTTGCGGCCAGGTCACAAGAAAGCGAGTTGAAGAAAGGAGCTCAGGGGCACTGTAATTCACAAACCTGCAGAGTTATAAATGACAGCTATCGTCCAAAAATAGACTGAAGTAAGGCTGCCAAGAGGACTTGAAAGCGGGGCAGAATTGCAGGAAACCGATTTCAGGAGGTAGACTGGAATTGCATTGCAAGCATAGGAAAAGAGGCAGAACGTCCACAATGATGCACTTGGCCAAAAAGGGCGTATGCGTTTTTTCCTGAATATATTCAGGAAAAAACGCATACGCACTTTTTGGCCAACCAAGCAAGCTTGCAAAGGAAATCTGCACTACAATGAAGTCTCACTTCCCCCCGGTCAAAAGGGCCATCTGAAAAAAGTGTAAAATCCAGAAAGGCAGGACAGGCCATGGAGAACTGGGAGCCTTGTTATGCTGATGGGCGGGATGTAAATTGCCAACAACCACTCGGGAGAAGTGTATGGTGTTTCCTGAAACATCTAAAAAACAAAGCAACAGAACCTAGGGCACTTCCACTTATGGTCCTATAGCTTAGGGAAATTAAAATCAAAAAGACACAGCCACCCCAAAGTTTGGAACGGCTCTGTTTACAAGAACCTCGTTTACAGTACAAGTTCAACATCGCAGAAAGTGAAAAATGGATAAAGAAGTTGTGGTATTCACTTACAAAGCAATATCACTCAGCAATGAAATCTATGTCATCAGGCCCTTAGCAGCACAATGAGTGGATTCAGGTATGATGATTCTAACTGAAATAAGTCACACAGAAAAAGAAACATCATAAGATATCAGTAATACACGGAATGTAAACTTGGCTACACAGGAACTGAATTACAGAACAGAACAGGGTCTCAAATTTAGAAAACCAACTTATGCTTGCTTAAGGGGAAAGGTGAGTTGGGGTGCTGCATAAAACCAGAGATTGAAATGAGCACAGATAAAGTTCCTTAAGCCAAATACGGAATAGACAAGAGCTACTCCTTGCTCAACGAAATGGACTCAACACCCCATATTAAACGCCTAAGAATGTACCTGACTAGTAAGTATCTTAAAACCTATGGATTGCTATGTCTCCGAAAGAGAATCAAGCATGTGTACAGGGGCATAAACGCAGCAGTGATAGGATTGGAGAGGTTCGGTGAGCAAATGAAGACCCTTTGAAATCATATTGCATGGTACCCATTCCACGGGTTTCAACTACCCAGGTTTTAGGTATTCTTCCTTCAGCTAAAACATGCATGTGGAACCTAGAGTATGATCAAACATGTGATCGGGAGACGTGTTCAAATATGTCTCAGTTTTCGTACCCTGGTACTTGGGTGCAACATTCCAGACGCTTTACTAACACTCTCCCGACTTGGAGAGTCAGTCCCTTTAACCTCCTGTTTGGCCCAGTTTGCAATTTCTGCGGAAGATGAACAGGAATAGCGAGAACCAATGAGAGGCTAGCTGGAGGTGTCTGGACGGGCAAATTTAACTCTCATTTCCCACCAGGAAGAGGAATTAACCAAAGGCTCAGCATGCCGTGCCGGAACCAGATTAGGGCCTGAAGCCATCCTGCGGTGTTGCGGCCAGGTCACAAGAAAGCGAGTTGAAGAAAGGAGCTCAGGGGCACTGTAATTCACAAACCTGCAGAGTTATAAATGACAGCTATCGTCCAAAAATAGACTGAAGTAAGGCTGCCAAGAGGACTTGAAAGCAGGGCAGAATTGCAGGAAACCGATTTCAGGAGGTAGACTGGAATTGCATTGAAAGCATAGGAAAAGAGGCAGAACGTCCACAATGATGCACTTGGCCAAAAAGGGCGTATGCGTTTTTTCCTGAATATATTCAGGAAAAAACGCATACGCCCTTTTTGGCCAACCAAGCAAGCTTGCAAAGGAAATCTGCACTACAATGAAGTCTCACTTCCCCCCGGTCAAAAGGGCCATCTGAAAAAAGTGTAAAATCCAGAAAGGCAGGACAGGCCATGGAGAACTGGGAGCCTTGTTATGCTGATGGGTGGGATGTAAATTGCCAACAACCACTCAGGAGAAGTGTATGGTGTTTCCTGAAACATCTAAAAAACAAAGCAACAGAGCCTAGGGTACTTCCACTTATGGTCCTATAGCTTAGGGAAATTAAAATCAAAAAGACACAGCCACCCCAAAGTTTGGGACGCCTCCGTTTACAAGAACCTCGTTTACCATAGAAGTTCAATATCACAGAAAGTGAAAAATGGATAAAGAACTTGTGGTACTTACGTACAATGCAGTATCACTCAGCAATGAAATCTATGTCATCAGGCCCATAGCAGCATAATGAGTGGATTCAGGTACGATGATTCTAACTGAAATAAGTCACACAGAAAAAGAAACATCATAAGATATCACTAATACACGGAATGTAAACTTGGCTACACAGGAACTGAATTACAGAACAGAACAGGGTCTCAAATTTAGAAAACCAACTTATGCTTGCTTAAGGGGAAAGGTGAGTTGGGGTGCTGCATAAAACCAGAGATTGAAATGAGCACAGATAAAGTTCCTTAAGCCAAATATGGAATAGACAAGAGCTACTCCTTGCTCAACGAAATGGACTCAACACCGCATATTAAACGCCTAAGAATGTACCTGACTTGTAAGTATCTTAAAACCTATGGATTGCTATGTCTCCGAAAGAGAATCAAGCATGTGTACAGGGGCATAAACGCAGCAGTGATAGGATTGGAGAGGTTCGGTGAGCAAATGAAGACCCTTTGAAGTCATATTTCATGGTACCCATTACACGGGTCTCAACTCTCCAGGTTTAAGGTATTCTTCCTTCAGCTAAAACATGCATGTGGAACCCAGAGTATGATCAACCATGTGAACGGGAGACGTGTTCAAATATGTCTCAGTTTTCCTCCCCTGGTACTCGGGTTCAACATTCCAGACGCTTTACTAACACTCTTCCAACTTGGAGAGTCAGTCCCTTTAACCTCCTGTTTGGCCCAGTTTGCAATTTCTGCGGAAGATGAACAGGAATAGCGAGAACCAATGAGAGGCTAGCTGGAGGTGTCTGGACGGGCAAATTTAACTCTCATTTCCCACCAGGAAGAGGAATTAACCAAAGGCTCAGCATGCCGTGCCGGAACCAGATTAGGGCCTGAAGCCATCCTGCGGTGTTGCGGCCAGGTCACAAGAAAGCGAGTTGAAGAAAGGAGCTCAGGGGCACTGTAATTCACAAACCTGCAGAGTTATAAATGACAGCTATCGTCCAAAAATAGACTGAAGTAAGGCTGCCAAGAGGACTTGAAAGCGGGGCAGAATTGCAGGAAACCGATTTCAGGAGGTAGACTGGAATTGCATTGCAAGCATAGGAAAAGAGGCAGAACGTCCACAATGATTCACTTGGCCAAAAAGGGCGTATGCGTTTTTTCCTGAATATATTCAGGAAAAAACGCATACGCCCTTTTTGGCCAACCAAGCAAGCTTGCAAAGGAAATCTGCACTACAATGAAGTCTCACTTCCCCCCGGTCAAAAGGGCCATCTGAAAAAAGTGTAAAATCCAGAAAGGCAGGACAGGCCATGGAGAACTGGGAGCCTTGTTATGCTGATGGGCGGGATGTAAATTGCCAACAACCACTTGGGAGAAGTGTATGGTGTTTCCTGAAACATCTAAAAAACAAAGCAACAGAACCTAGGGCACTTCCACTTATGGTCCTATAGCTTAGGGAAATTAAAATCAAAAAGACACAGCCACCCCAAAGTTTGGGACGCCTCCGTTTACAAGAACCTCGTATACCATACAAGTTCAATATCACAGAAAGTGAAAAATGGATAAAGAACTTGTGGTACTTACGTACAATGCAGTATCACTCAGCAATGAAATCTATGTCATCAGGCCCATAACAGCATAATGAGTGGATTCAGGTACGATGATTCTAACTGAAATAAGTCACACAGAAAAAGAAACATCATAAGATATCAGTAATACACGGAATGTAAACTTGGCTACACAGGAACTGAATTACAGAACAAAACAGGGTCTCAAATTTAGAAAACCAACTTATGCTTGCTTAAGGGGAATGGTGAGTTGGGGTGCTGCATAAAACCAGAGATTGAAATGAGCACAGATAAAGTTCCTTAAGCCAAATATGGAATAGACAAGAGCTACTCCTTGCTCAACGAAATGGACTCAACACCCCATATTAAACGCCTAAGAATGTACCTGACTAGTAAGTATCATAAAACCTATGGATTGCTATGTCTCCAAAAGAGAATCAAGCGTGTGTACAGGGGCATAAACGCAGCAGTGATAGGATTGGAGAGGTTCGGTGAGCAAATGAAGACCCTTTGAAGTCATATTGCATGGTACCCATTCCACGGGTCTCAACTCTCCAGGTTTAAGGTATTCTTCCTTCAGCTAAAACATGCATGTGGAACCCAAGAATGATCAACCATGTGAACGGGAGACGTGCTCAAATATGTCTCAGTTTTCCTCCCCTGATACTCGGGTGCAACATTCCAGACGCTTTACTAACACTCTCCCCACTTGGAGAGTCAGCGCCTTTAACCTCCTGTTTGGCCCAGTTTGCAATTTCTGCGGAAGATGAACAGGAATACCGAGAACCAATGAGAGGCTAGCTGGAGGTGTCTGGACGGGCAAATTTAACTCTCATTTCCCACCAGGAAGAGGAAATAACCAAAGGCTCAGCGTGCCGTACCGGAACCAGATTAGGGCCTGAAGCCATCCTGCGGTGTTGCGGCCACCTCAAAAGAAAGCGAGTTGAAGAAAGGAGCTCAGGGGCACTGTAATTCACAAACCTGCAGAGTTATAAATGACAGCTATCGTCCAAAAATAGACTGAAGTAAGGCTGCCAAGAGGACTTGAAAGCGGGGCAGAATTGCAGGAAACCGATTTCAGGAGGTAGACTGGAATTGCATTGAAAGCATAGGAAAAGAGGCAGAACGTCCACAATGATGCACTTGGCCAAAAAGGGCGTATGCGTTTTTTCCTGAATATATTCAGGAAAAAACGCATACGCCCTTTTTGGCCAACCAAGCAAGCTTGCAAAGGAAATCTGCACTACAATGAAGTCTCACTTCCCCCCGGTCAAAAGGGCCATCTGAAAAAAGTGTAAAATCCAGAAAGGCAGGACAGGCCATGGAGAACTGGGAGCCTTGTTATGCTGATGGGCGGGATGTAAATTGCCAACAACCACTCGGGAGAAGTGTATGGTGTTTCCTGAAACATCTTAAAAACAAAGCAACAGAGCCTAGGGCACTTCCACTTATGGTCCTATAGCTTAGGGAAATTAAAATCAAAAAGACACAGCCACCCCAAAGTTTGGAACGGCTCTGTTTACAAGAACCTCGTTTACAGTACAAGTTCAACATCGCAGAAAGTGAAAAATGGATAAAAAAGTTGTGGTATTTACTTACAAAGCAATAACACTCAGCAATGAAATCTGTGTCATCAGGCCCTTAGCAGCACAATGAGTGGATTCAGGTATGATGATTCTAACTGAAGTAAGTCACACAGAAAAAGAAACATCATAAGATATCAGTAATACACGGAATATAAACTTGGCTACACAGGAACTGAATTACAGAACAGAACAGGGTCTCAAATTTAGAAAACCAACTTATGCTTGCTTAAGGGGAAAGGTGAGTTGGGGTGCTGCATAAAACCAGAGATTGAAATGAGCACAGATAAAGTTCCTTAAGTCAAATATGGAATAGACAAGAGCTACTCCTTGCTCAACGAAATGGACTCAACACCGCATATTAAACGCCTAAGAATGTACCTGACTAGTAAGTATCTTAAAACCTATGGATTGCTATGTCTCTGAAAGAGAATCAAGCATGTGTACAGGGGCATAAACGCAGCAGTGATAGGATTGGAGAGGTTCGGTGAGCAAATGAAGACCCTTTGAAGTCATATTGCATGGTACCCATTACACGGGTCTTAACTCTCCAGGTTTAAGGTATTCTTCCTTCAGCTAAAACATGTATGTGGAACCCAAGTATGATCAACCATGTGAACGGGAGACGTGTTCAAATATGTCTCAGTTTTCCTCCCCTGGTACTCGGGTGCAACATTCCAGACGCTTTACTAACACTCTCCCCACTTGGAGAGTCAGCGCCTTTAACCTCCTGTTTGGCCCAGTTTGCAATTTCTGCGGAAGATGAACAGGAATAGCGAGAACCAATGAGAGACTAGCTGGAGGTGTCTGGACGGGCAAATTTAACTCTCATTTCCCACCAGGAAGAGGAAATAACGAAAGGCTCAGCGTGCCGTGCCGGAACCAGATTAGGGCCTGAAGCCATCCTGCGGTGTTGCGGCCAGGTCACAAGAAAGCGAGTTGAAGAAAGGAGCTCAGGGGCACTGTAATTCACAAACCTGCAGAGTTATAAATGACAGCTATCGTCCAAAAATAGACTGAAGTAAGGCTGCCAAGAGGACTTGAAAGCAGGGCAGAATTGCAGGAAACCAATTTCAGGAGGTAGACTGGAATTGCATTGAAAGCATAGGAAAAGAGGCAGAACGTCCACAATGATGCACTTGGCCAAAAAGGGCGTATGCGTTTTTTCCTGAATATATTCAGGAAAAAACGCATACGCCCTTTTTGGCCAACCAAGCAAGCTTGCAAAGGAAATCTGCACTACAATGAAGTCTCACTTCCCCCCGGTCAAAAGGGCCATCTGAAAAAAGTGTAAAATCCAGAAAGGCAGGACAGGCCATGGAGAACTGGGAGCCTTGTTATGCTGATGGGCGGGATGTAAATTGCCAACAGACACTCGGGAGAAGTGTATGGTGTTTCCTGAAACATCTAAAAAACAAAGCAACAGAACCTAGGGCACTTCCACTTATGGTCCTATAGCTTAGGGAAATTAAAATCAAAAAGACACAGCCACCCCAAAGTTTGGGACGCCTCTGTTTACAAGAACCTCGTTTACAGTACAAGTTCAACATCGCAGAAAGTGAAAAATGGATAAAGAAGTTGTGGTATTTACTTACAAAGCAATATCACTCAGCAATGAAATCTGTGTCATCAGGCCCTTAGCAGCACAATGAGTGGATTCAGGTATGATGATTCTAACTGAAGTAAGTCACACAGAAAAAGAAACATCATAAGATATCAGTAATACACGGAATGTAAACTTGGCTACACAGGAACTGAATTACAGAACAGAACAGGGTCTCAAATTTAGTAAAACAACTTATGCTTGCTTAAGGGGAAAGGTGAGTTGGGGTGCTGCATAAAACCAGAGATTGAAATGAGCACAGATAAAGTTCCTTAAGCCAAATATGGAATAGACAAGAGCTACTCCTTGCTCAACGAAATGGACTCAACACCCCATATTAAACGCCTAAGAATGTACCTGACTAGTAAGTATCTTAAAACCTATGGATTGCTATGTCTCCAAAAGAGAATCAAGCGTGTGTACAGGGACATAAACGCAGCAGTGATAGGATTGGAGAGGTTCGGTGAGCAAATGAAGACCCTTTGAAGTCATATTGCATGGTACCCATTACACGGGTCTCAACTCTCCAGGTTTAAGGTATTCTTCCTTCAGCTAAAACATGCATGTGGAACCCAAGTATGATCAACCATGTGAACGGGAGACGTGTTCAAATATGTCTCAGTTTTCCTCCCCTGGTACTCGGGTGCAACATTCCAGACGCTTTACTAACACTCTCCCCACTTGGAGAGTCAGCGCCTTTAACCTCCTGTTTGGCCCAGTTTGCAATTTCTGCGGAAGATGAACAGGAATAGCGAGACCAATGAGAGGCTAGCTGGAGGTGTCTGGACGGGCAAATTTAACTCTCATTTCCCACCAGGAAGAGGAAATAACCAAAGGCTCAGCGTGCCGTACCGGAACCAGATTAGGGCCTGAAGCCATCCTGCGGTGTTGCGGTCAGCTCAAAAGAAAGCGAGTTGAAGAAAGGAGCTCAGGGGCACTGTAATTCACAAACCTGCAGAGTTATAAATGACAGCTATCGTCCAAAAATAGACTGAAGTAAGGCTGCCAAGAGGACTTGAAAGAGGGGCAGAATTGCAGGAAACCGATTTCAGGAGGTAGACTGGAATTGCATTGAAAGCATAGGAAAAGAGGCAGAACGTCCACAATGATGCACTTGGCCAAAAAGGGCGTATGCGTTTTTTCCTGAATATATTCAGGAAAAAACGCATACGCCCTTTTTGGCCAACCAAGCAAGCTTGCAAAGGAAATCTGCACTACAATGAAGTCTCACTTCCCCCCGGTCAAAAGGGCCATCTGAAAAAAGTGCAAAATCCAGAAAGGCAGGACAGGACATGGAGAACTGGGAGCCTTGTTATGCTGATGGGCGGGATGTAAATTGCCAACAACCACTCGGGAGAAGTGTATGGTGTTTCCTGAAACATCTAAAAAACAAAGCAACAGAACCTAGGGCACTTCCACTTATGGTCCTATAGCTTAGGGAAATTAAAACCAAAAAGACACAGCCACCCCAAACTTTCGAACGGCTCTGTTTACAAGAACCTCATTTACAGTACAAGTTCAACATTGCAGAAAGTGAAAAATGGATAAAGAAGTTGTGGTATTTACTTACAAAGCAATATCACTCAGCAATGAAATCTGTGTCATCAGGCCCGTAGCAGCACAATGAGTGGATTCAGGTATGATGATTCTAACTGAAATAAGTCACACAGAAAATGAAACATCATAAGATATCAGTAATACACGGAATGTAAACTTGGCTACACAGGAACTGAATTACAGAACAGAACAGGGTCTCAAATTTAGAAAACCAACTTATGCTTGCTTAAGGGTAAAGGTGAGTTGGGGTGCTGCATAAAACCAGAGATTGAAATGAGCACAGATAAAGTTCCTTAAGTCAAATATGGAATAGACAAGAGCTACTCCTTGCTCAACGAAATGGACTCAACACCGCATATTAAACGCCTAAGAATGTACCTGACTAGTATCGTAAAACCTATGGATTGCTATGTCTCCGAAAGAGAATCAAGCATGTGTACAGGGGCATAAACGCAGCAGTGATAGGATTGGAGAGGTTCGGTGAGCAAATGAAGACCGTTTGAAGTCATATTGCATGGTACCCATTCCACGGGTCTCAGCTCTCCAGGTTTAAGGTATTCTTCCTTCAGCTAAAACATGCATGTGGAACCCAAGAATGATCAACCATGTGAACGGGAGACGTGCTCAAATATGTCTCAGTTTTCCTCCCCTGATACTCGGGTGCAACATTCCAGACGCTTTACTAACACTCTCCCCACTTGGAGAGTCAGCGCCTTTAACCTCCTGTTTGGCCCAGTTTGCAATTTCTGCGGAAGATGAACAGGAATACCGAGAACCAATGAGAGGCTAGCTGGAGGTGTCTGGACGGGCAAATTTAACTCTCATTTCCCACCAGGAAGAGGAAATAACCAAAGGCTCAGCGTGCCGTACCGGAACCAGATTAGGGCCTGAAGCCATCCTGCGGTGTTGCGGCCAGCTCAAAAGAAAGCGAGTTGAAGAAAGGAGCTCAGGGGCACTGTAATTCACAAACCTGCAGAGTTATAAATGACAGCTATCGTCCAAAAATAGACTGAAGTAAGGCTGCCAAGAGGACTTGAAAGTGGGGCAGAATTGCAGGAAACCGATTTCAGGAGGTAGACTGGAATTGCATTGAAAGCATAGGAAAAGAGGCAGAACGTCCACAATGATGCACTTGGCCAAAAAGGGCGTATGCGTTTTTTCCTGAATATATTCAGGAAAAAACGCATACGCCCTTTTTGGCCAACCAAGCAAGCTTGCAAAGGAAATCTGCACTACAATGAAGTCTCACTTCCCCCCGGTCAAAAGGGCCATCTGAAAAAAGTGTAAAATCCAGAAAGGCAGGACAGGCCATGGAGAACTGGGAGCCTTGTTATGCTGATGGGCGGGATGTAAATTGCCAACAACCACTCGGGAGAAGTGTATGGTGTTTCCTGAAACATCTTAAAAACAAAGCAACAGAGCCTAGGGCACTTCCACTTATGGTCCTATAGCTTAGGGAAATTAAAATCAAAAAGACACAGCCACCCCAAAGTTTGGAACGGCTCTGTTTACAAGAACCTCGTTTACAGTACAAGTTCAACATCGCAGAAAGTGAAAAATGGATAAAAAAGTTGTGGTATTTACTTACAAAGCAATAACACTCAGCAATGAAATCTGTGTCATCAGGCCCTTAGCAGCACAATGAGTGGATTCAGGTATGATGATTCTAACTGAAGTAAGTCACACAGAAAAAGAAACATCATAAGATATCAGTAATACATGGAATATAAACTTGGCTACACAGGAACTGAATTACAGAACAGAACAGGGTCTCAAATTTAGAAAACCAACTTATGCTTGCTTAAGGGGAAAGGTGAGTTGGGGTGCTGCATAAAACCAGAGATTGAAATGAGCACAGATAAAGTTCCTTAAGTCAAATATGGAATAGACAAGAGCTACTCCATGCTCAACGAAATGGACTCAACACCGCATATTAAACGCCTAAGAATGTACCTGACTAGTAAGTATCTTAAAACCTATGGATTGCTATGTCTCTGAAAGAGAATCAAGCATGTGTACAGGGGCATAAACGCAGCAGTGATAGGATTGGAGAGGTTCGGTGAGCAAATGAAGACCCTTTGAAGTCATATTGCATGGTACCCATTACACGGGTCTTAACTCTCCAGGTTTAAGGTATTCTTCCTTCAGCTAAAACATGCATGTGGAACCCAAGTATGATCAACCATGTGAACGGGAGACGTGTTCAAATATGTCTCAGTTTTCCTCCCCTGGTACTCGGGTGCAACATTCCAGACGCTTTACTAACACTCTCCCCACTTGGAGAGTCAGCGCCTTTAATCTCCTGTTTGGCCCAGTTTGCAATTTCTGCGGAAGATGAACAGGAATAGCGAGAACCAATGAGAGACTAGCTGGAGGTGTCTGGACGGGCAAATTTAACTCTCATTTCCCACCAGGAAGAGGAAATAACGAAAGGCTCAGCGTGCCGTGCCGGAACCAGATTAGGGCCTGAAGCCATCCTGCGGTGTTGCGGCCAGGTCACAAGAAAGCGAGTTGAAGAAAGGAGCTCAGGGGCACTGTAATTCACAAACCTGCAGAGTTATAAATGACAGCTATCGTCCAAAAATAGACTGAAGTAAGGCTGCCAAGAGGACTTGAAAGCAGGGCAGAATTGCAGGAAACCAATTTCAGGAGGTAGACTGGAATTGCATTGAAAGCATAGGAAAAGAGGCAGAACGTCCACAATGATGCACTTGGCCAAAAAGGGCGTATGCGTTTTTTCCTGAATATATTCAGGAAAAAACGCATACGCCCTTTTTGGCCAACCAAGCAAGCTTGCAAAGGAAATCTGCACTACAATGAAGTCTCACTTCCCCCCGGTCAAAAGGGCCATCTGAAAAAAGTGTAAAATCCAGAAAGGCAGGACAGGCCATGGAGAACTGGGAGCCTTGTTATGCTGATGGGAGGGATGTAAATTGCCAACAGACACTCGGGAGAAGTGTATGGTGTTTCCTGAAACATCTAAAAAACAAAGCAACAGAACCTAGGGCACTTCCACTTATGGTCCTATAGCTTAGGGAAATTAAAATCAAAAAGACACAGCCACCCCAAAGTTTGGGACGCCTCTGTTTACAAGAACCTCGTTTACAGTACAAGTTCAACATCGCAGAAAGTGAAAAATGGATAAAGAAGTTGTGGTATTTACTTACAAAGCAATATCACTCAGCAATGAAATCTGTGTCATCAGGCCATTAGCAGCACAATGAGTGGATTCAGGTATGATGATTCTAACTGAAGTAAGTCACACAGAAAAAGAAACATCATAAGATATCAGTAATACACGGAATGTAAACTTGGCTACACAGGAACTGAATTACATAACAGAACAGGTTCTCAAATTTAGAAAACCAACTTATGCTTGCTTAAGGGTAAAGGTGAGTTGGGGTGCTGCATAAAACCAGAGATTGAAATGAGCACAGATAAAGTTCCTTAAGCCAAATATGGAATAGACAAGAGCTACTCCTTGCTCAACGAAATGGACTCAACACCCCATATTAAACGCCTAAGAATGTACCTGACTAGTAAGTATCTTAAAACCTATGGATTGCTATGTCTCCAAAAGAGAATCAAGCGTGTGTACAGGGGCATAAACGCAGCAGTGATAGGATTGGAGAGGTTCGGTGAGCAAATGAAGACCCTTTGAAGTCATATTGCATGGTACCCATTCCACGGGTCTCAACTCTCCAGGTTTAAGGTATTCTTCCTTCAGCTAAAACATGCATGTGGAACCCAGAGTATGATCAACCATGTGAACGGGAGACGTGTTCAAATATGTCTCAGTTTTCCTCCCCTGGTACTCGGGTGCAACATTCCAGACGCTTTACTAACACTCTCCCGACTTGGAGAGTCAGTCCCTTTAACCTCCTGTTTGGCCCAGTTTGCAATTTCTGCGGAAGATGAACAGGAATAGCGAGAACCAATGAGAGACTAGCTGGAGGTGTCTGAACGGGCAAATTTAACTCTCAATTCCCACCAGGAAGAGGAATTAACCAAAGGCTCAGCATGCCGGGCCGGAACCAGATTAGGGCCTGAAGCCATCCTGCGGTGTTGCGGCCAGGTCACAAGAAAGCGAGTTGAAGAAAGGAGCTCAGGGGCACTGTAATTCACAAACCTGCAGAGTTATAAATGACAGCTATCGTCCAAAAATAGACTGAAGTAAGGCTGCCAAGAGGACTTGAAAGCGGGGCAGAATTGCAGGAAACCGATTTCAGGAGGTAGACTGGAATTGCATTGAAAGCATAGGAAAAGAGGCAGAACGTCCACAATGATGCACTTGGCCAAAAAGGGCGTATGCGTTTTTTCCTGAATATATTCAGGAAAAAACGCATACGCCCTTTTTGGCCAACCAAGCAAGCTTGCAAAGGAAATCTGCACTACAATGAAGTCTCACTTCCCCCCGGTCAAAAGGGCCATCTGAAAAAAGTGTAAAATCCAGAAAGGCAGGACAGGCCATGGAGAACTGGGAGCCTTGTTATGCTGATGGGCGGGATGTAAATTGCCAACAGACACTTGGGAGAAGTGTATGGTGTTTCCTGAAACATCTAAAAAACAAAGCAACAGAGCCTAGGGCACTGCCACTTATGGTCCAATAGCTTAGGGAAATTAAAATCAAAAAGACACAGCCACCCCAAAGTTTGGGACGCCTCTGTTTACAAGAACCTCGTTTACAGTACAAGTTCAACATCGCAGAAAGTGAAAAATGGATAAAGAAGTTGTGGTATTTACTTACAAAGCAATATCACTCAGCAATGAAATCTATGTCATCAGGCCCTTAGCATCACAATGAGTGGATTCAGGTATGATGATTCTAACTGAAATAAGTCACACAGAAAAAGAAACATCATAAGATATCAGTAATACACGGAATGGAAACTTGGCTACACAGGAACTGAATTACAGAACAGAACAGGGTCTCAAATTTAGAAAACCAACTTATGCTTGCTTAAGGGGAAAGGTGAGTTGGGGTGCTGCATAAAACCAGAGATTGAAATGAGCACAGATAAAGTTCCTTAAGTCAAATATGGAATAGACAAGAGCTACTCCTTGCTCAACGAAATGGACTCAACACCGCATATTAAACGCCTAAGAATGTACCTGACTAGTAAGTATTGTAAAACCTATGGATTGCTATGTCTCCAAAAGAGAATCAAGCATGTGTACAGGGGCATAAACGCAGCAGTGATAGGATTGGAGAGGTTCGGTGAGCAAATGAAGACCCTTTGAAGTCATATTGCATGGTACCCTTTCCACGGGTCTCAACTCTCCAGGTTTAAGGTATTCTTCCTTAAGCTAAAACATGCATGTGGAACCCAAGAATGATCAACCATGTGAACGGGAGACGTGTTCAAATATGTCTCAGTTTTCCTCCCCTGATACTCGGGTGCAACATTCCAGACGCTTTACTAACACTCTCCCCACTTGGAGAGTCAGCGCCTTTAACCTCCTGTTTGGCCCAGTTTGCAATTTCTGCAGAAGATGAACAGGAATACCGAGAACCAATGAGAGGCTAGCTGGAGGTGTCTGGACGGGCAAATTTAACTCTCATTTCCCACCAGGAAGAGGAAATAACCAAAGGCTCAGCGTGCCGTACCGGAAACAGATTAGGGCCTGAAGCCATCCTGCGGTGTTGCGGCCAGCTCAAAAGAAAGCGAGTTGAAGAAAGGAGCTCAGGGGCACTGTAATTCACAAACCTGCAGAGTTATAAATGACAGCTATCGTCCAAAAATAGACTGAAGTAAGGCTGCCAAGAGGACTTGAAAGCGGGGCAGAATTGCAGGAAACCGATTTCAGGAGGTAGACTGGAATTGCATTGAAAGCATAGGAAAAGAGGCAGAATGTCCACAATGATGCACTTGGCCAAAAAGGGCGTATGCGTTTTTTCCTGAATATATTCAGGAAAAAACGCATACGCCCTTTTTGGCCAACCAAGCAAGCTTGCAAAGGAAATCTGCACTACAATGAAGTCTCACTTCCCCCCGGTCAAAAGGGCCATCTGAAAAAAGTGTAAAATCCAGAAAGGCAGGACAGGCCATGGAGAACTGGGAGCCTTGTTATGCTGATGGGCGGGATGTAAATTGCCAACAACCACTCGGGAGAAGTGTATGGTGTTTCCTGAAACATCTAAAAAACAAAGCAACAGAACCTAGGGCACTTCCACTTATGGTCCTATAGCTTAGGGAAATTAAAATCAAAAAGACACAGCCACCCCAAAGTTTGGGACGCCTCTGTTTACAAGAACCTCGTTTACAGTACAAGTTCAACATCGCAGAAAGTGAAAAATGGATAAAGAAGTTGTGGTATTTACTTACAAAGCAATATCACTCAGCAATGAAATCTGTGTCATCAGGCCCTTAGCAGCACAATGAGTGGATTCAGGTATGATGATTCTAACTGAAGTAAGTCACACAGAAAAAGAAACATCATAAGATATCAGTAATACACGGAATGTAAACTTGGCTACACAGGAACTGAATTACAGAACAGAACAGGGTCTCAAATTTAGAAAAACAACTTATGCTTGCTTAAGGGTAAAGGTGAGTTGGGGTGCTGCATAAAACCAGAGATTGAAATGAGCACAGATAAAGTTCCTTAAGCCAAATATGGAATAGACAAGAGCTACTCCTTGCTCAACGAAATGGACTCAACACCGCATATTAAACGCCTAAGAATGTACCTGACTTGTAAGTATCTTAAAACCTATGGATTGCTATGTCTCCAAAAGAGAATCAAGCATGTGTACAGGGGCATAAACGCAGCAGTGATAGGATTGGAGAGGTTCGGTGAGCAAATGAAGACCCTTTCAAGTCATATTGCATGGTACCCATTCCACGGGTTTCAACTACCCAGGTTTAAGGTATTCTTCCTTCAGCTAAAACATGCATGTGGAACCTAGAGTATGATCAACCATGTGATTGGGAGACGTGTTCAAATATGTCTCAGTTTTCCTCCCCTGGTACTCGGGTGCAACATTCCAGACGCTTTACTAACACTCTCCCCACTTGGAGAGTCAGTCCCTTTAACCTTCTGTTTGGCCCAGTTTGCAATTTCTGCGGAAGATGAACAGGAATAGCGAGAACCAATGAGAGACTAGCTGGAGGTGTCTGGACGGGCAAATTTAACTCTCATTTCCCACCAGGAAGAGGAATTAACCAAAGGCTCAGCATGCCGGGCCGGAACCAGATTAGGGCCTAAAGCCATCCTGCGGTGTTGCGGCCAGGTCACAAGAAAGCGAGTTGAAGAAAGGAGCTCAGGGGCACTGTAATTCACAAACCTGTAGAGTTATAAATGACAGCTATCGTCCAAAAATAGACTGAAGTAAGGCTGCCAAGAGGACTTGAAAGCGGGGCAGAATTGCAGGAAACCGATTTCAGGAGGTAGACTTGAATTGCATTGAAAGCATAGGAAAAGAGGCAGAACGTCCACAATGATGCACTTGGCCAAAAAGGGCGTATGCGTTTTTACCTGAATATATTCAGGAAAAAACGCATACGCCCTTTTTGGCCAACCAAGCAAGCTTGCAAAGGAAATCTGCACTACAATGAAGTCTCACTTCCCCCCGGTCAAAAGGGCCATCTGAAAAAAGTGTAAAATCCAGAAAGGCAACAGGCCATGGAGAACTGGGAGCCTTGTTATGCTGATGGGCGGGATGTAAATTGCCAACAACCACTCGGGAGAAGTGTATGGTGTTTCCTGAAACATCTAAAAAACAAAGCAACAGAGCCTAGGGCACTTCCACTTATGGTCCTATAGCTTAGGGAAATTAAAATCAAAAAGACACAGCCACCCCAAAGTTTGGAACGGCTCTGTTTACAAGAACCTCGTTTACAGTACAAGTTCAACATCGCAGAAAGTGAAAAATGGATAAAGAAGTTGTGGTATTCACTTACAAAGCAATATCACTCAGCAATGAAATCTATGTCATCAGGCCCTTAGCAGCACAATGAGTGGATTCAGGTATGATGATTCTAACTGAAATAAGTCACACAGAAAAAGAAACATCATAAGATATCAGTAATACACGGAATGGAAACTTGGCTACACAGGAACTGAATTACAGAACAGAACAGGGTCTCAAATTTAGAAAAACAACTTATGCTTGCTTAAGGGTAAAGGTGAGTTGGGGTGCTGCATAAAACCAGAGATTGAAATGAGCACAGATAAAGTTCCTTAAGCCAAATATGGAATAGACAAGAGCTACTCCTTGCTCAACGAAATGGACTCAACACCGCATATTAAACGCCTAAGAATGTACCTGACTTGTAAGTATCTTAAAACCTATGGATTGCTATGTCTCCAAAAGAGAATCAAGCATGTGTACAGGGGCATAAACGCAGCAGTGATAGGATTGGAGAGGTTCGGTGAGCAAATGAAGACCCTTTCAAGTCATATTGCATGGTACCCATTCCACGGGTTTCAACTACCCAGGTTTAAGGTATTCTTCCTTCAGCTAAAACATGCATGTGGAACCTAGAGTATGATCAACCATGTGATTGGGAGACGTGTTCAAATATGTCTCAGTTTTCCTCCCCTGGTACTCGGGTGCAACATTCCAGACGCTTTACTAACACTCTCCCCACTTGGAGAGTCAGTCCCTTTAACCTTCTGTTTGGCCCAGTTTGCAATTTCTGCGGAAGATGAACAGGAATAGCGAGAACCAATGAGAGACTAGCTGGAGGTGTCTGGACGGGCAAATTTAACTCTCATTTCCCACCAGGAAGAGGAATTAACCAAAGGCTCAGCATGCCGGGCCGGAACCAGATTAGGGCCTGAAGCCATCCTGCGGTGTTGCGGCCAGGTCACAAGAAAGCGAGTTGAAGAAAGGAGCTCAGGGGCACTGTAATTCACAAACCTGTAGAGTTATAAATGACAGCTATCGTCCAAAAATAGACTGAAGTAAGGCTGCCAAGAGGACTTGAAAGCGGGGCAGAATTGCAGGAAACCGATTTCAGGAGGTAGACTGGAATTGCATTGAAAGCATAGGAAAAGAGGCAGAACGTCCACAATGATGCACTTGGCCAAAAAGGGCGTATGCGTTTTTTCCTGAATATATTCAGGAAAAAACGCATACGCCCTTTTTGGCCAACCAAGCAAGCTTGCAAAGGAAATCTGCACTACAATGAAGTCTCACTTCCCCCCGGTCAAAAGGGCCATCTGAAAAAAGTGTAAAATCCAGAAAGGCAGGACAGGCCATGGAGAACTGGGAGCCTTGTTATGCTGATGGGCGGGATGTAAATTGCCAACAGACACTCGGGAGAAGTGTATGGTGTTTCCTGAAACATCTAAAAAACAAAGCAACAGAGCCTAGGGCACTTCCACTTATGGTCCTATAGCTTAGGGAAATTAAAATCAAAAAGACACAGCCACCCCAAAGTTTGGAACGGCTCTGTTTACAAGAACCTCGTTTACAGTACAAGTTCAACATCGCAGAAAGTGAAAAATGGATAAAGAAGTTGTGGTATTTACTTACAAAGCAATATCACTCAGCAATGAAATCTGTGTCATCAGGCCCTTAGCAGCACAATTAGTGGATTCAGGTATGATGATTCTAACTGAAGTAAGTCACACAGAAAAAGAAACATCATAAGATATCAGTAATACACGGAATGTAAACTTGGCTACACAGGAACTGAATTACAGAACAGAACAGGGTCTCAAATTTAGAAAACCAACTTATGCTTGCTTAAGGGGAAAGGTGAGTTGGGGTGCTGCATAAAACCAGAGATTGAAATGAGCACAGATAAAGTTCCTTAAGTCAAATATGGAATAGACAAGAGCTACTCCTTGCTCAACGAAATGGACTCAACACCGCATATTAAACGCCTAAGAATGTACCTGACTAGTTAATATCTTAAAACCTATGGATTGCTATGTCTCCGAAAGAGAATCAAGCATGTGTACAGGGGCATAAACGCAGCAGTGATAGGATTGGAGAGGTTCGGTGAGCAAATGAAGACCCTTTGAAGTCATATTGCATGGTACCCATTACACGGGTCTTAACTCTCCAGGTTTAAGGTATTCTTCCTTCAGCTAAAACATGCATGTGGAACCCAAGTATGATCAACCATGTGAACGGGAGACGTGTTCAAATATGTCTCAGTTTTCCTCCCCTGGTACTCGGGTGCAACATTCCAGACGCTTTACTAACACTCTCCCCACTTGGAGAGTCAGCGCCTTTAACCTCCTGTTTGGCCCAGTTTGCAATTTCTGCGGAAGATGAACAGGAATAGCGAGAACCAATGAGAGACTAGCTGGAGGTGTCTGGACGGGCAAATTTAACTCTCATTTCCCACCAGGAAGAGGAAATAACGAAAGGCTCAGCGTGCCGTGCCGGAACCAGATTAGGGCCTGAAGCCATCCTGCGGTGTTGCGGCCAGGTCACAAGAAAGCGAGTTGAAGAAAGGAGCTCAGGGGCACTGTAATTCACAAACCTGCAGAGTTATAAATGACAGCTATCGTCCAAAAATAGACTGAAGTAAGGCTGCCAAGAGGACTTGAAAGCGGGGCAGAATTGCAGGAAACCGATTTCAGGAGGTAGACTGGAATTGCATTGAAAGCATAGGAAAAGAGGCAGAACGTCCACAATGATGCACTTGGCCAAAAAGGGCGTATGCGTTTTTTCCTGAATATATTCAGGAAAAAACGCATACGCCCTTTTTGGCCAACCAAGCAAGCTTGCAAAGGAAATCTGCACTACAATGAAGTCTCACTTCCCCCGGTCAAAAGGGCCATCTGAAAAAAGTGTAAAATCCAGAAA
The DNA here is from genome assembly GCF_951394435.1 of Stenella coeruleoalba. Taxonomy (NCBI): domain Eukaryota; kingdom Metazoa; phylum Chordata; class Mammalia; order Artiodactyla; family Delphinidae; genus Stenella; species Stenella coeruleoalba. Next base: position 63,009 of record NW_027645978.1, on the reverse strand, counting down.
GGCAACAGGCCATTGAGAACTGGGAACCTTGTTATGCTGATGGGCGGGATGTAAATTGCCAACAGACACTCGGGAGAAGTGTATGGTGTTTCCTGAAACATCTAAAAAACAAAGCAACAGAGCCTAGGGCACTTCCACTTATGGTCCTATAGCTTAGGGAAATTAAAATCAAAAAGACACAGCCACCCCAAAGTTTGGGACGCCTCTGTTTACAAGAACCTCGTTTACAGTACAAGTTCAACATCGCAGAAAGTGAAAAATGGATAAAGAACTTGTGGTACTTACGTACAATGCAGTATCACTCAGCAATGAAATCTATGTCATCAGGCCCTTAGCAGCATAATGAGTAGATTCAGGTACGATGATTCTAACTGAAATAAGTCACACAGAAAAAGAAACATCATAAGATATCAGTAATACACGGAATGTAAACTTGGCTACACAGGAACTGAATTCCAAAACAGAACAGGTTCTCAAATTTAGAAAACCAACTTATGCTTGCTTAAGGGGAAAGGTGAGTTGGGTTGCTGCATAAAGCCAGAGATTGAAATGAGCACAGATAAAGTTCCTTAAGCCAAATATGGAATAGACAAGAGCTACTCCTTGCTCAACGAAATGGACTCAACACCGCATATTAAACGCCTAAGAATGTACCTGACTAGTAAGTATCTTAAAACCTATGGATCGCTATGTCTCCGAAAGAGAATCAAGCATGTGTACAGGGGCATAAACGCAGCAGTGATAGGATTGGAGAGGTTCGGTGAGCAAATGAAGACCCTTTGAAGTCATATTGCATGGTACCCATTCCACGGGTTTCAACTACCCAGGTTTTAGGTATTCTTCCTTCAGCTAAAACATGCATGTGGAACCCAGAGTATGATCAACCATGTGATCGGGAGACGTGTTCAAATATGTCTCAGTTTTCCTCCCCTGGTACTCGGGTGCAACATTGCAGACGCTTTACTAACACTCTCCCCACTTGGAGAGTCAGCGCCTTTAACCTCCTGTTTGGCCCAGTTTGCAATTTCTGCGGAAGATGAACAGGAATAGCGAGAACCAATGAGAGGCTAGCTGGAGGTGTCTGGACGGGCAAATTTAACTCTCATTTCGCAACAGGAAGAGGAAATAACCAAAGGCTCAGCGTTCCATACCGAAACCAGATTAGGGCCTGAAGCCATCCTGCGGTGCTGCGGCCAGCTCAAAAGAAACTGAGTTGAAGAAACGAGCTCAGGGGCACTGTAATTCACAAACCTGCAGTTATAAATGACAGCTATCGTCCAAAAATAGACTGAAGTAAGGCTGCCAAGAGGACTTGAAAGCGGGGCAGAATTGCAGGAAACCGATTTCAGGAGGTAGACTGGAATTGCATTGAAAGCATAGGAAAAGAGGCAGAACGTCCACAATGATGCACTTGGCCAAAAAGGGCGTATGCGTTTTTTCCTGAATATATTCAGGAAAAAACGCATACGCCCTTTTTGGCCAACCAAGCAAGCTTGCAAAGGAAATCTGCACTACAATGAAGTCTCACTTCCCCCCGGTCAAAAGGGCCATCTGAAAAAAGTGTAAAATCCAGAAAGGCAGGACAGGCCATGGAGAACTGGGAGCCTTGTTATGCTGATGTGCGGGATGTAAATTGCCAACAACCACTCGGGAGAAGTGTATGGTGTTTCCTGAAACATCTAAAAAACAAAGCAACAGAACCTAGGGCACTTCCACTTATGGTCCTATAGCTTAGGGAAATTAAAATCAAAAAGACACAGCCACCCCAAACTTTCGAACGGCTCTGTTTACAAGAACCTCGTTTACAGTACAAGTTCAACATCGCAGAAAGTGAAAAATGGATAAAGAAGTTGTGGTATTTACTTACAAAGCAATATCACTCAGCAATGAAATCTGTGTCATCAGGCCCATAGCAGCACAATGGGTGGATTCAGGTATGATGATTCTAACTGAAATAAGTCACACAGAAAAGAAACATCATAAGATATCAGTAATACACGGAATGTAAACTTGGCTACACAGGAACTGAATTACAGAACAGAACAGGGTCTCAAATTTAGAAAAACAACTTATGCTTGCTTAAGGGGAAAGGTGAGTTGGGGTGCTGCATAAAACCAGAGATTGAAATGAGCACAGATAAAGTTCCTTAAGTCAAATATGGAATAGACAAGAGCTACTCCTTGCTCAACGAAATGGACTCAACACCGCATATTAAACGCCTAAGAATGTACCTGACTAGTAAGTATCGTAAAACCTATGGATTGCTATGTCTCCGAAAGAGAATCAAGCATGTGTACAGGGGCATAAACGCAGCAGTGATAGGATTGGAGAGGTTCGGTGAGCAAATGAAGACCCTTTGAAGTCATATTGCATGGTACCCATTCCACGGGTCTCAACTCTCCAGGTTTAAGGTATTCTTCCTTCAGCTAAAACATGCATGTGGAACCCAAGAATGATCAACCATGTGAACGGGAGACGTGTTCAAATATGTCTCAGTTTTCCTCCCCTGATACTCGGGTGCAACATTCCAGACGCTTTACTAACACTCTCCCCACTTGGAGAGTCAGCGCCTTTAACCTCCTGTTTGGCCCAGTTTGCAATTTCTGCAGAAGATGAACAGGAATACCGAGAACCAATGAGAGGCTAGCTGGAGGTGTCTGGACGGACAAATTTAACTCTCATTTCCCACCAGGAAGAGGAAATAACCAAAGGCTCAGCGTGCCGTACCGGAACCAGATTAGGGCCTGAAGCCATCCTGCGGTGTTGCGGCCAGGTCACAAGAAAGCGAGTTGAAGAAAGGAGCTCAGGGGCACTGTAATTCACAAACCTGCAGAGTTATAAATGACAGCTATCGTCCAAAAATAGACTGAAGTAAGGCTGCCAAGAGGACTTGAAAGCGGGGCAGAATTGCAGGAAACCGATTTCAGGAGGTAGACTGGAATTGCATTGAAAGCATAGGAAAAGAGGCAGAACGTCCACAATGATGCACTTGGCCAAAAAGGGCGTATGCGTTTTTTCCTGAATATATTCAGGAAAAAACGCATACGCCCTTTTTGGCCAACCAAGCAAGCTTGCAAAGGAAATCTGCACTACAATGAAGTCTCACTTCCCCCCGGTCAAAAGGGCCATCTGAAAAAAGTGTAAAATCCAGAAAGGCAGGACAGGCCATGGAGAACTGGGAGCCTTGTTATGCTGATGGGCGGGATGTAAATTGCCAACAACCACTCGGGAGAAGTGTATGGTGTTTCCTGAAACATCTAAAAAACAAAGCAACAGAACCTAGGGCACTTCCACTTATGGTCCTATAGCTTAGGGAAATTAAAATCAAAAAGACACAGCCACCCCAAAGTTTGGAACGGCTCTGTTTACAAGAACCTCGTTTACAGTACAAGTTCAACATCGCAGAAAGTGAAAAATGGATAAAGAAGTTGTGGTATTTACTTACAAAGCAATATCACTCAGCAATGAAATCTGTGTCATCAGGCCCTTAGCAGCACCATTAGTGGATTCAGGTATGATGATTCTAAATGAAGTAAGTCACACAGAAAAAGAAACATCATAAGATATCAGTAATACACGGAATGTAAACTTGGCTACACGGGAACTGAATTACAGAACAGAACAGGGTCTCAAATTTAGAAAACCAACTTATGCTTGCTTAAGGGGAAAGGTGAGTTGGGGTGCTGCATAAAACCAGAGATTGAAATGAGCACAGATAAAGTTCCTTAAGTCAAATATGGAATAGACAAGAGCTACTCCTTGCTCAACGAAATGGACTCAACACCGCATATTAAACGCCTAAGAATGTACCTGACTAGTTAATATCTTAAAACCTATGGATTGCTATGTCTCCGAAAGAGAATCAAGCATGTGTACAGGGGCATAAACGCAGCAGTGATAGGATTGGAGAGGTTCGGTGAGCAAATGAAGACCCTTTGAAGTCATATTGCATGGTACCCATTACACGGGTCTTAACTCTCCAGGTTTAAGGTATTCTTCCTTCACCTAAAACATGCATGTGGAACCCAAGTATGATCAACCATGTGAACGGGAGACGTGTTCAAATATGTCTCAGTTTTCCTCCCCTGGTACTCGGGTGCAACATTCCAGACGCTTTACTAACACTCTCCCCACTTGGAGAGTCAGCGCCTTTAACCTCCTGTTTGGCCCAGTTTGCAATTTCTGCGGAAGATGAACAGGAATAGCGAGAACCAATGAGAGACTAGATGGAGGTGTCTGGACGGGCAAATTTAACTCTCATTTCCCACCAGGAAGAGGAAATAACGAAAGGCTCAGCGTGCCGTGCCGGAACCAGATTAGGGCCTGAAGCCATCCTGCGGTGTTGCGGCCAGGTCACAAGAAAGCGAGTTGAAGAAAGGAGCTCAGGGGCACTGTAATTCACAAACCTGCAGAGTTATAAATGACAGCTATCGTCCAAAAATAGACTGAAGTAAGGCTGCCAAGAGGACTTGAAAGCGGGGCAGAATTGCAGGAAACCGATTTCAGGAGGTAGACTGGAATTGCATTGAAAGCATAGGAAAAGAGGCAGAACGTCCACAATGATGCACTTGGCCAAAAAGGGCGTATGCGTTTTTTCCTGAATATATTCAGGAAAAAACGCATACGCCCTTTTTGGCCAACCAAGCAAGCTTGCAAAGGAAATCTGCACTACAATGAAGTCTCACTTCCCCCGGTCAAAAGGGCCATCTGAAAAAAGTGTAAAATCCAGAAAGGCAACAGGCCATTGAGAACTGGGAGCCTTGTTATGCTGATGGGCGGGATGTAAATTGCCAACAGACACTCGGGAGAAGTGTATGGTGTTTCCTGAAACATCTAAAAAACAAAGCAACAGAGCCTAGGGCACTTCCACTTATGGTCCTATAGCTTAGGGAAATTAAAATCAAAAAGACACAGCCACCCCAAAGTTTGGAACGGCTCTGTTTACAAGAACCTCGTTTACAGTACAAGTTCAACATCGCAGAAAGTGAAAAATGGATAAAGAACTTGTGGTACTTACGTACAATGCAGTGTCACTCAGCAATGAAATCTATGTCATCAGGCCCGTAGCAGCATAATGAGTAGATTCAGGTACGATGATTCTAACTGAAATAAGTCACACAGAAAAAGAAACATCATAAGATATCACTAATACACGGAATGTAAACTTGGCTACACAGGAACTGAATTCCAAAACAGAACAGGTTCTCAAATTTAGAAAACCAACTTATGCTTGCTTAAGGCGAAAGGTGAGTTGGGTTGCTGCATAAAACCAGAGATTGAAATGAGCACAGATAAAGTTCCTTAAGCCAAATATGGAATAGACAAGAGCTACTCCTTGCTCAACGAAATGGACTCAACACCGCATATTAAACGCCTAAGAATGTACCTGACTAGTAAGTATCTTAAAACCTATGGATTGCTATGTCTCCGAAAGAGAATCAAGCATGTGTACAGGGGCATAAACGCAGCAGTGATAGGATTGGAGAGATTCGGTGAGCAAATGAAGACCCTTTGAAGTCATATTGCATGGTACCCATTCCACGGGTTTCAACTACCCAGGTTTTAGGTATTCTTCCTTCAGCTAAAACATGCATGTGGAACCCAGAGTATGATCAACCATGTGATCGGGAGACGTGTTCAAATATGTCTCAGTTTTCCTCCCCTGGTACTCGGGTGCAACATTCCAGACGCTTTACTAACACTCTCCCCACTTGGAGAGTCAGCGCCTTTAACCTCCTGTTTGGCACAGTTTGCAATTTCTGCGGAAGATGAACAGGAATAGCGAGAACCAATGAGAGGCTAGCTGGAGGTGTCTGGACGGGCAAATTTAACTCTCATTTCCCAACAGGAAGAGGAAATAACCAAAGGCTCAGCGTGCCGTACCGGAACCAGATTAGGGCCTGAAGCCATCCTGCGGTGTTGCGGCCAGCTCAAAAGAAAGCGAGTTGAAGAAAGGAGCTCAGGGGCACTGTAATTCACAAACCTGCAGAGTTATAAATGACAGCTATCGTCCAAAAATAGACTGAAGTAAGGCTGCCAAGAGGACTTGAAAGCAGGGCAGAATTGCAGGAAACCGATTTCAGGAGGTAGACTGGAATTGCATTGAAAGCATAGGAAAAGAGGCAGAACGTCCACAATGATGCACTTGGCCAAAAAGGGCGTATGCGTTTTTTCCTGAATATATTCAGGAAAAAACGCATACGCCCTTTTTGGCCAACCAAGCAAGCTTGCAAAGGAAATCTGCACTACAATGAAGTCTCACTTCCCCCCGGTCAAAAGGGCCATCTGAAAAAAGTGTAAAATCCAGAAAGGCAGGACAGGCCATGGAGAACTGGGAGCCTTGTTATGCTGATGGGCGGGATGTAAATTGCCAACAGACACTCGGGAGAAGTGTATGGTGTTTCCTGAAACATCTAAAAAACAAAGCAACAGAGCCTAGGGCACTGCCACTTATGGTCCTATAGCTTAGGGAAATTAAAATCAAAAAGACACAGCCACCCCAAAGTTTGGGACGCCTCTGTTTACAAGAACCTCGTTTACAGTACAAGTTCAACATCGCAGAAAGTGAAAAATGGATAAAGAAGTTGTGGTATTTACTTACAAAGCAATATCACTCAGCAATGAAATCTGTGTCATCAGGCCCTTAGCAGCACAATGAGTGGATTCAGGTATGATGATTCTAACTGAAGTAAGTCACACAGAAAAAGAAACATCATAAGATATCAGTAATACACGGAATGTAAACTTGGCTACACAGGAACTGAATTACAGAACAGAACAGGGTCTCAAATTTCGAAAACCAACTTATGCTTGCTTAAGGGGAAAGGTGAGTTGGGGTGCTGCATAAAACCAGAGATTGAAATGAGCACAGATAAAGTTCCTTAAGTCAAATATGGAATAGAAAAGAGCTACTCCTTTCTCAACGAAATGGACTCAACACCGCATATTAAACGCCTAAGAATGTACCTGACTAGTAAGTATCTTAAAACCTATGGATTGCTATGTCTCCGAAAGAGAATCAAGCATGTGTACAGGGGCATAAACGCAGCAGTGATAGGATTGGAGAGGTTCGGTAAGCAAATGAAGACCCTTTGAAGTCATATTGCATGGTACCCATTACACGGGTCTCAACTCTCCAGGTTTAAGGTATTCTTCCTTCAGCTAAAACATGCATGTGGAACCCAAGTATGATCAACCATGTGAATGGGAGACGTGTTCAAATATGTCTCAGTTTTCCTCCCCTGGTACTCGGGTGCAACATTCCAGACGCTTTACTAACACTCTCCCCACTTGGAGAGTCAGCGCCTTTAACCTCCTGTTTGGCCCAGTTTGCAATTTCTGCGGAAGATGAACAGGAATAGCGAGAACCAATGAGAGACTAGCTGGAGGTGTCTGGACGGGCAAATTTAACTCTCATTTCCCACCAGGAAAAGGAAATAACCAAAGGCTCAGCGTTCCGTGCCAGAACCAGATTAGGGCCTGAAGCCATCCTGCGGTGTTGCGGCCAGGTCACAAGAAAGCGAGTTGAAGAAAGGAGCTCAGGGGCACTGTAATTCACAAACCTGCAGAGTTATAAATGACAGCTATCATCCAAAATAGACTGAAGTAAGGCTGCCAAGAGGACTTGAAAGCGGGGCAGAATTGCAGGAAACCAATTTCAGGAGGTAGACTGGAATTGCATTGAAAGCATAGGAAAAGAGGCAGAACGTCCACAATGATGCACTTGGCCAAAAAGGGCGTATGCGTTTTTTCCTGAATATATTCAGGAAAAAACGCATATGCCCTTTTTGGCCAACCAAGCAAGCTTGCAAAGGAAATCTGCACTACAATGAAGTCTCACTTCCCCCCGGTCAAAAGGGCCATCTGAAAAAAGTGTAAAATCCAGAAAGGCAGGACAGGCCATGGAGAACTGGGAGCCTTGTTATGCTGATGGGCGGGATGTAAATTGCCAACAACCACTCGGGAGAAGTGTATGGTGTTTCCTGAAACATCTAAAAAACAAAGCAACAGAGCCTAGGGCACTGCCACTTATGGTCCTATAGCTTAGGGAAATTAAAATCAAAAAGACACAGCCACCCCAAAGTTTGGGACACCTCTGTTTACAAGAACCTCGTTTACAGTACAAGTTCAACATCGCAGAAAGTGAAAAATGGATAAAGAAGTTGTGGTATTTACTTACAAAGCAATATCACTCAGCAATGAAATCTATGTCATCAGGCCCTTAGCATCACAATGAGTGGATTCAGGTATGATGATTGTAACTGAAATAAGTCACACAGAAAAAGAAACATCATAAGATATCAGTAATACACGGAATGTAAACTTGGCTACACAGGAACTGAATTACAGAACAGAACAGGGTCTCAAATTTAGAAAACCAACTTATGCTTGCTTAAGGGTAAAGGTGAGGTGGGGTGCTGCATAAAACCAGAGATTGAAATGAGCACAGATAAAGTTCCTTAAGTCAAATATGGAATAGACAAGAGCTACTCCTTGCTCAACGAAATGGACTCAACACCGCATATTAAACACCTAAGAATGTACCTGACTAGTATCGTAAAACCTATGGATTGCTATGTCTCCGAAAGAGAATCAAGCATGTGTACAGGGGCATAAACGCAGCAGTGATAGGATTGGAGAGGTTTGGTGAGCAAATGAAGACCGTTTGAAGTCATATTGCGTGGTACCCATTCCACGGGTCTCAACTCTCCAGGTTTAAGGTATTCTTCCTTCAGCTAAAACATGCATGTGGAACCCAAGTATGATCAACCATGTGAACGGGAGACGTGTTCAAATATGTCTCAGTTTTCCTCCCCTGGTACTCGGGTGCAACATTCCAGACGCTTTACTAACACTCTCCCCACTTGGAGAGTCAGCGCCTTTAACCTCCTGTTTGGCCCAGTTTGCAATTTCTGCGGAAGATGAACAGGAATAGCGAGAACCAATGAGAGGCTAGCTGGAGGTGTCTGGACGGGCAAATTTAACTCTCATTTCCCACCAGGAAGAGGAAATAACCAAAGGCTCAGCGTGCCGTACCGGAACCAGATTAGGGCCTGAAGCCATCCTGCGGTGTTGCGGCCAGCTCAAAAGAAAGCGAGTTGAACAAAGGAGCTCAGGGGCACTGTAATTCACAAACCTGCAGAGTTATAAATGACAGCTATCGTCCAAAAATAGACTGAAGTAAGGCTGCCAAGAGGACTTGAAAGCGGGGCAGAATTGCAGGAAACCGATTTCAGGAGGTAGACTGGAATTGCATTGAAAGCATAGGAAAAGAGGCAGAACGTCCACAATGATGCACTTGGCCAAAAAGGGCGTATGCGTTTTTTCCTGAATATATTCAGGAAAAAACGCATACGCCCTTTTTGGCCAACCAAGCAAGCTTGCAAAGGAAATCTGCACTACAATGAAGTCTCACTTCCCCCCGGTCAAAAGGGCCATCTGAAAAAAGTGTAAAATCCAGAAAGGCAGGACAGGCCATGGAGAACTGGGAGCCTTGTTATGCTGATGGGCGGGATGTAAATTGCCAACAACCACTCGGGAGAAGTGTATGGTGTTTCCTGAAACATCTAAAAAACAAAGCAACAGAACCTAGGGCACTTCCACTTATGGTCCTATAGCTTAGGGAAATTAAAATCAAAAAGACACAGCCACCCCAAAGTTTGGAACCGCTCTGTTTACAAGAACCTCGTTTACAGTACAAGTTCAACATCGCAGAAAGTGAAAAATGGATAAAGAACTTGTGGTACTTACGTACAATGCAGTATCACTCAGCAATGAAATCTATGTCATCAGGCCCGTAGCAGCATAATGAGTAGATTCAGGTACGATGATTCTAACTGAAATAAGTCACACAGAAAAAGAAACATCATAAGATATCAGTAATACACGGAATGTAAACTTGGCTACACAGGAACTGAATTCCAAAACAGAACAGGTTCTCAAATTTAGAAAACCAACATATGCTTGCTTAAGGGGAAAGGTGAGTTGTGTTGCTGCATAAAACCAGAGATTGAAATGAGCACAGATAATGTTCCTTAAGCCAAATATGGAATAGACAAGAGCTACTCCTTGCTCAACAAAATGGACTCAACACCGCATATTAAACGCCTAAGAATGTACCTGACTAGTAAGTATCTTAAAACCTATGGATTGCTATGTCTCCGAAAGAGAATCAAGCATGTGTACAGGGGCATAAACGCAGCAGTGATAGGATTGGAGAGGTTCGGTGAGCAAATGAAGACCCTTTGAAGTCATATTGCATGGTACCCATTCCACGGGTTTCAACTACCCAGGTTTTAGGTATTCTTCCTTCAGCTAAAACATGCATGTGGAACCCAGAGTATGATCAACCATGTGATCGGGAGACGTGTTCAAATATGTCTCAGTTTTCCTCCCCTGGTACTCGGGTGCAACATTCCAGACGCTTTACTAACACTCTCCCCACTTGGAGAGTCAGCGCCTTTAACCTCCTGTTTGGCACAGTTTGCAATTTCTGCGGAAGATGAACAGGAATAGCGAGAACCAATGAGAGGCTAGCTGGAGGTGTCTGGACGGGCAAATTTAACTCTCATTTCCCAACAGGAAGAGGAAATAACCAAAGGCTCAGCGTGCCGTACCGGAACCAGATTAGGGCCTGAAGCCATCCTGCGGTGTTGCGGCCAGGTCACAAGAAAGCGAGTTGAAGAAAGGAGCTCAGGGGCACTGTAATTCACAAACCTGCAGAGTTATAAATGACAGCTATCGTCCAAAAATAGACTGAAGTAAGGCTGCCAAGAGGACTTGAAAGCGGGGCAGAATTGCAGGAAACCGATTTCAGGAGGTAGACTGGAATTGCATTGAAAGCATAGGAAAAGAGGCAGAACGTCCACAATGATGCACTTGGCCAAAAAGGGCGTATGCGTTTTTTCCTGAATATATTCAGGAAAAAACGCATACGCCCTTTTTGGCCAACCAAGCAAGCTTGCAAAGGAAATCTGCACTACAATGAAGTCTCACTTCCCCCCGGTCAAACGGGCCATCTGAAAAAAGTGTAAAATCCAGAAAGGCAGGACAGGCCATGGAGAACTGGGAGCCTTGTTATGCTGATGGGCGGGATGTAAATTACCAACAACCACTCGGGAGAAGTGTATGGTGTTTCCTGAAACATCTAAAAAACAAAGCAACAGAACCTAGGGCACTTCCACTTATGGTCCTATAGCTTAGGGAAATTAAAATCAAAAAGACACAGCCACCCCAAAGTTTGGAACGGCTCTGTTTACAAGAACCTCGTTTAAAGTACAAGTTCAACATCGCAGAAAGTGAAAAATGGATAAAGAAGTTGTGGTATTTACTTACAAAGCAATATCACTCAGCAATGAAATCTGTGTCATCAGGCCCTTAGCAGCACAATGAGTGGATTCAGGTAGGATGATTCTAACTGAAATAAGTCACACAGAAAAAGAAACATCATAAGATATCAGTAATACACGGAATGTAAACTTGGCTACAGAGGAACTGAATTACAGAACAGAACAGGGTCTCAAATTTAGAAAACCAACTTATGCTTGCTTAAGGGTAAAGGTGAGTTGGGGTGCTGCATAAAACCAGAGATTGAAATGAGCACAGATAAAGTTCCTTAAGCCAAATATGGAATAGACAAGAGCTACTCCTTGCTCAACGAAATGGACTCAACACCGCATATTAATCGCCTAAGAATGTACCTAACTAGTAAGTATCTTAAAACCTATAGATTGCTATGTCTCCGAAAGAGAATCAAGCATGTGTACAGGGGCATAAACGCAGCAGTGATAGGATTGGAGAGGTTCGGTGAGCAAATGAAGACCCTTTGAAGTCATATTGCATGGTACCCATTACACGGGTTTCAATTACCCAGGTTTTAGGTATTCTTCCTTCAGCTAAAACATGCATGTGGAACCCAGAGTATGATCAACCATGTGATCGGGAGACGTGTTCAAATATGTCTCAGTTTTCCTCCCCTGGTACTCGGGTGCAACATTCCAGACGCTTTACTAACACTCTCCCCACTTGGAGAGTCAGCGCCTTTAACCTCCTGTTTGGCCCAGTTTGCAATTTCTGCGGAAGATGAACAGGAATAGCGAGAACCAATGAGAGGCTAGCTGGAGGTGTCTGGACGGGCAAATTTAACTCTCATTTCCCACCAGGAGGAGGAAATAACCAAAGGCTCAGCCTGCCGTGCCAGAACCAGAATAGGGCCAGAAGCCATCCTGCGGTGTTGCGGCCAGGTCACAAGAAAGCGAGTTGAAGAAAGGAGCTCAGGGGCACTGTAATTCACAAACCTGCAGAGTTATAAATGACAGCTATCGTCCAAAAATAGACTGAAGTAAGGCTGCCAAGAGGACTTGAAAGCGGGGCAGAATTGCAGGAAACCGATTTCAGGAGGTAGACTGAAATTGCATTGAAAGCATAAGAAAAGAGGCAGAACGTCCACAATGATGCACTTGGCCAAAAAGGGCGTATGCGTTTTTTCCTGAATATATTCAGGAAAAAACGCATACGCCCTTTTTGGCCAACCAAGCAAGCTTGCAAAGGAAATCTGCACTACAATGAAGTCTCACTTCCCCCCGGTCAAAAGGGCCATCTGAAAAAAGTGTAAAATCCAGAAAGGCAGGACAGGCCATGGAGAACTGGGAGCCTTGTTATGCTGATGGGCGGGATGTAAATTGCCAACAGACACTCGGGAGAAGTGTATGGTGTTTCCTGAAACATCTAAAAAACAAAGCAACAGAGCCTAGGGCACTGCCACTTATGGTCCTATAGCTTAGGGAAATTAAAATCAAAAAGACACAGCCACCCCAAAGTTTGGGACACCTCTGTTTACAAGAACCTCGTTTACAGTACAAGTTCAACATCGCAGAAAGTGAAAAATGGATAAAGAAGTTGTGGTATTTACTTACAAAGCAATATCACTCAGCAATGAAATCTATGTCATCAGGCCCTTAGCATCACAATGAGTGGATTCAGGTATGATGATTGTAACTGAAATAAGTCACACAGAAAAAGAAACATCATAAGATATCAGTAATACACGGAATGTAAACTTGGCTACACAGGAACTGAATTACAGAACAGAACAGGGTCTCAAATTTCGAAAACCAACTTATGCTTGCTTAAGGGTAAAGGTGAGGTGGGGTGCTGCATAAAACCAGAGATTGAAATGAGCACAGATAAAGTTCCTTAAGTCAAATATGGAATAGACAAGAGCTACTCCTTGCTCAACGAAATGGACTCAACACCGCATATTAAACGCCTAAGAATGTACCTGACTAGTATCGTAAAACCTATGGATTGCTATGTCTCCGAAAGAGAATCAAGCATGTGTACAGGGGCATAAACGCAGCAGTGATAGGATTGGAGAGGTTCGGTGAGCAAATGAAGACCGTTTGAAGTCATATTGCATGGTACCCATTCCACGGGTCTCAACTCTCCAGGTTTAAGGTATTCTTCCTTCAGTTAAACATGCATGTGGAACCCAAGTATGATCAACCATGTGAACGGGAGACGTGTTCAAATATGTCTCAGTTTTCCTCCCCTGGTACTCGGGTGCAACATTCCAGACGCTTTACTAACACTCTCCCCACTTGGAGAGTCAGCGCCTTTAACCTCCTGTTTGGCCCAGTTTGCAATTTCTGCGGAAGATGAACAGGAATAGCGAGAACCAATGAGAGGCTAGCTGGAGGTGTCTGGACGGGCAAATTTAACTCTCATTTCCCACCAGGAAGAGGAAATAACCAAAGGCTCATCGTGCCGTACCGGAACCAGATTAGGGCCTGAAGCCATCCTGCGGTGTTGCGGCCAGCTCAAAAGAAAGCGAGTTGAACAAAGGAGCTCAGGGGCACTGTAATTCACAAACCTGCAGAGTTATAAATGACAGCTATCGTCCAAAAATAGACTGAAGTAAGGCTGCCAAGAGGACTTGAAAGCGGGGCAGAATTGCAGGAAACCGATTTCAGGAGGTAGACTGGAATTGCATTGAAAGCATAGGAAAAGAGGCAGAACGTCCACAATGATGCACTTGGCCAAAAAGGGCGTATGCGTTTTTTCCTGAATATATTCAGGAAAAAACGCATACGCCCTTTTTGGCCAACCAAGCAAGCTTGCAAAGGAAATCTGCACTACAATGAAGTCTCACTTCCCCCCGGTCAAACGGGCCATCTGAAAAAAGTGTAAAATCCAGAAAGGCAGGACAGGCCATGGAGAACTGGGAGCCTTGTTATGCTGATGGGCGGGATGTAAATTGCCAACAACCACTCGGGAGAAGTGTATGGTGTTTCCTGAAACATCTAAAAAACAAAGCAACAGAACCTAGGGCACTTCCACTTATGGTCCTATAGCTTAGGGAAATTAAAATCAAAAAGACACAGCCACCCCAAAGTTTGGAACGGCTCTGTTTACAAGAACCTCGTTTACAGTACAAGTTCAACATCGCAGAAAGTGAAAAATGGATAAAGAAGTTGTGGTATTTACTTACAAAGCAATATCACTCAGCAATGAAATCTGTGTCATCAGGCCCTTAGCAGCACAATGAGTGGATTCAGGTATGATGATTCTAACTGAAATAAGTCACACAGAAAAAGAAACATCATAAGATATCAGTAATACACGGAATGTAAACTTGGCTACACAGGAACTGAATTACAGAACAGAACAGGGTCTCAAATTTAGAAAACCAACTTATTCTTGCTTAAGGGTAAAGGTGAGTTGGGGTGCTGCCTAAAACCAGAGATTGCAATGAGCACAGATAAAGTTCCTTAAGCCAAATATGGAATAGACAAGAGCTACTCCTTGCTCAGCGAAATGGACTCAACACCCCATATTAAACGCCTAAGAATGTTCCTGACTAGTAAGTATCTTAAAACCTATGGATTGCTATGTCTCCGAAAGAGAATCAAGCATGTGTACAGGGGCATAAACGCAGCAGTGATAGGATTGGAGAGGTTCGGTGAGCAAATGAAGACCCTTTGAAGTCATATTGCATGGTACCCATTCCACGGGTTTCAACTACCCAGGTTTAAGGTATTCTTCCTTCAGCTAAAACATGCATGTGGAACCTAGAGTATGATCAACCATGTGATCGGGAGACGTGTTCAAATATGTCTCAGTTTTCCTCCCCTGGTAATCGGGTGCAACATTCCAGACGCTTTACTAACACTCTCCCGACTTGGAGAGTCAGTCCCTTTAACCTCCTGTTTGGCCCAGTTTGCAATTTCTGTGGAAGATGAACAGGAATAGCGAGAACCAATGAGAGACTAGCTGGAGGTGTCTGGACGGGCAAATTTAACTCTCATTTCCCACCAGGAAGAGGCATTAACCAAAGGCTCAGCGTGCCGTGCCAGAACCAGATTAGGGCCTGAAGCCATCCTGCGGTGTTGCGGCCAGGTCACAAGAAAGCGAGTTGAAGAAAGGAGCTCAGGGGCACTGTAATTCACAAACCTGCAGAGTTATAAATGACAGCTATCGTCCAAAAATAGACTGAAGTAAGGCTGCCAAGAGGACTTGAAAGCGGGGCAGAATTGCAGGAAACCGATTTCAGGAGGTAGACTGGAATTGCATTGAAAGCATAGGAAAAGAGGCAGAACGTCCACAATGATGCACTTGGCCAAAAAGGGCGTATGCGTTTTTTCCTGAATATATTCAGGAAAAAACGCATACGCCCTTTTTGGCCAACCAAGCAAGCTTGCAAAGGAAATCTGCACTACAATGAAGTCTCACTTCCCCCCGGTCAAAAGGGCCATCTGAAAAAAGTGTAAAATCCAGAAAGGCAACAGACCATGGAGAACTGGGAGCCTTGTTATGCTGATGGGCGGGATGTAAATTGCCAACAGACACTTGGGAGAAGTGTATGGTGTTTCCTGAAACATCTAAAAAACAAAGCAACAAAGCCTAGGGCACTTCCACTTATGGTCCTGTAGCTTAGGGAAATTAAAATCAAAAAGACACAGCCACCCCAAAGTTTGGAACGGCTCTGTTTACAAGAACCTCATTTACAGTACAAGTTCAACATCGCAGAAAGTGAAAAATGGATAAAGAACTTGTGGTACTTACGTACAATGCAATATCACTCAGCAATGAAATCTGTGTCATCAGGCCCTTAGCAGCACAATGAGTGGATTCAGGTAGGATGATTCTAACTGAAATAAGTCACACAGAAAAAGAAACATCATAAGATATCAGTAATACACGGAATGTAAACTTGGCTACACAGGAACTGAATTACAGAACAGAACAGGGTCTCAAATTTAGAAAACCAACTTATGCTTGCTTAAGGGGAAAGGTGAGTTGGGGTGCTGCATAAAACCAGAGATTGAAATGAGCACAGATAAAGTTCCTTAAGCCAAATATGGAATAGACAAGAGCTACTCCTTGCTCAACGAAATGGACTCAACACCTCATATTAAACGCCTAAGAATGTACCTGACTAGTAAGTATCTTAAAACCTATAGATTGCTATGTCTCCGAAAGAGAATCAAGCATGTGTACAGGGGCATAAACGCAGCAGTGATAGGATTGGAGAGGTTCGGTGAGCAAATGAAGACCCTTTGAAGTCATATTGCATGGTACCCATTCCACGGGTTTCAATTACCCAGGTTTTAGGTATTCTTCCTTCAGCTAAAACATGCATGTGGAACCCAGAGTATGATCAACCATGTGATCGGGAGACGTGTTCAAATATGTCTCAGTTTTCCTCCCCTGGTACTCGGGTGCAACATTCCAGACGCTTTACTAACACTCTCCCCACTTGGAGAGTCAGCGCCTTTAACCTCCTGTTTGGCCCAGTTTGCAATTTCTGCGGAAGATGAACAGGAATAGCGAGAACCAATGAGAGGCTAGCTGGAGGTGTCTGGACGGGCAAATTTAACTCTCATTTCCCACCAGGAGGAGGAAATAACCAAAGGCTCAGCCTGCCGTTGCAGAACCAGATTAGGGCCAGAAGCCATCCTGCGGTGTTGCGGCCAGGTCACAAGAAAGCGAGTTGAAGAAAGGAGCTCAGGGGCACTGTAATTCACAAACCTGCAGAGTTATAAATGACAGCTATCGTCCAAAAATAGACTGAAGTAAGGCTGCCAAGAGGACTTGAAAGCGGGGCAGAATTGCAGGAAACCGATTTCAGGAGGTAGACTGAAATTGCATTGAAAGCATAGGAAAAGAGGCAGAACGTCCACAATGATGCACTTGGCCAAAAAGTGCGTATGCGTTTTTTCCTGAATATATTCAGGAAAAAACGCATACGCACTTTTTGGCCAACCAAGCAAGCTTGCAAAGGAAATCTGCACTACAATGAAGTCTCACTTCCCCCCGGTCAAAAGGGCCATCTGAAAAAAGTGTAAAATCCAGAAAGGCAGGACAGGCCATGGAGAACTGGGAGCCTTGTTATGCTGATGGGCGGGATGTAAATTGCCAACAGACACTCGGGAGAAGTGTATGGTGTTTCCTGAAACATCTAAAAAACAAAGCAACAGAGCCTAGGGCACTGCCACTTATGGTCCTATAGCTTAGGGAAATTAAAATCAAAAAGACACAGTCACCCCAAAGTTTGGGACACCTCTGTTTACAAGAACCTCGTTTACAGTACAAGTTCAACATAGCAGAAAGTGAAAAATGGATAAAGAAGTTGTGGTATTTACTTACAAAGCAATATCACTCAGCAATGAAATCTGTGTCACAAGGCCCTTAGCAGCACAATGAGTGGATTCAGGTACGATGATTCTAACTGAAATAAGTCACACAGAAAAAGAAACATCATAAGATATCAGTAATACACGGAATGTAAACTTGGCTACACAGGAACTGAATTACAGAACAGAACAGGGTCTCAAATTTAGAAAACCAACTTACGCTTGCTTAAGGGTAAAGGTGAGTTGGGGTGCTGCATAAAACCAGAGATTGAAATGAGCACAGATAAAGTTCCTTAAGTCAAATATGGAATAGACAAGAGCTACTCCTTGCTCAACGAAATGGACTCAACACCGCATATTAAACGCCTAAGAATGTACCTGACTAGTATCATAAAACCTATGGATTGCTATGTCTCCGAAAGAGAATCAAGCATGTGTACAGGGGCATAAACGCAGCAGTGATAGGATTGGAGAGGTTCGGTGAGCAAATGAAGACCCTTTGAAGTCATATTGCATGGTACCAATTCCACGGGTCTCAACTCTCCAGGTTTAAGGTATTCTTCCTTCAGCTAAAACATGCATGTGGAACCCAAGTATGATCAACCATGTGAACGGGAGACGTGTTCAAATATGTCTCAGTTTTCCTCCCCTGGTACTCGGGTGCAACATTCCAGACGCTTTACTAACACTCTCCCCACTTGGAGAGTCAGCGCCTTTAACCTCCTGTTTGGCCCAGTTTGCAATTTCTGCGGAAGATGAACAGGAATAGCGAGAACCAATGAGAGGCTAGCTGGAGGTGTCTGGACGGGCAAATTTAACTCTCATTTCCCACCAGGAAGAGGAAATAACCAAAGGCTCAGCGTGCCGTACCGGAACCAGATTAGGGCCTGAAGCCATCCTGCGGTGTTGCGGCCAGGTCACAAGAAATCGAGTTGAAGAAAGGAGCTCAGGGGCACTGTAATTCACAAACCTGCAGAGTTATAAATGACAGCTATCGTCCAAAAATAGACTGAAGTAAGGCTGCCAAGAGGACTTGAAAGCGGGGCAGAATTGCAGGAAACCGATTTCAGGAGGTAGACTGGAATTGCATTGAAAGCATAGGAAAAGAGGCAGAACGTCCACAATGATGCACTTGGCCAAAAAGGGCGTATGCGTTTTTTCCTGAATATATTCAGGAAAAAACGCATACGCCCTTTTTGGACAAGCAAGCAAGCTTGCAAAGGAAATCTGCACTACAATGAAGTCTCACTTCCCCCCGGTCAAAAGGGCCATCTGAAAAAAGTGTAAAATCCAGAAAGGCAACAGGCCATTGAGAACTGGGAGCCTTGTTATGCTGATGGGCAGCATGTAAATTGCCAACAGACACTTGGGAGAAGTGTATGGTGTTTCCTGAAACATCTAAAAAACAAAGCAACAGAGCCTAGGGCACTGCCACTTATGGTCCTATAGCTTAGGGAAATTAAATTCAAAAAGACACAGCCACCCCAAAGTTTGGAACGGCTCTGTTTACAAGAACCTCGTTTACAGTACAAGTTCAACATCGCAGAAAGTGAAAAATGGATAAAGAAGTTGTGGTATTTACTTACAAAGCAATATCACTCAGCAATGAAATCTGTGTCATCAGGCCCTTAGCAGCACAATGAGTGGATTCAGGTATGATGATTCTAACTGAAATAAGTCACACAGAAAAAGAAACATCATAAGATATCAGTAATACACGGAATGTAAACTTGGCTACACAGGAACTGAATTACAGAACAGAACAGGGTCTCAAATTTAGAAAACCAACTTATTCTTGCTTAAGGGTAAAGGTGAGTTGGGGTGCTGCATAAAAACAGAGATTGAAATGAGCACAGATAAAGTTCCTTAAGCCAAATATGGAATAGACAAGAGCTACTCCTTGCTCAACGAAATGGACTCAACACCGCATATTAAACGCCTAAGAATGTACCTGACTAGTAAGTATCTTAAAACCTATGGATTGCTATGTCTCCGAAAGAGAATCAAGCATGTGTACAGGGGCATAAACGCAGCAGTGATAGGATTGGAGAGGTTCGGTGAGCAAATGAAGACCCTTTGAAGTCATATTGCATGGTACCCATTCCACGGGTTTCAACTACCCAGGTTTAAGGTATTCTTCCTTCAGCTAAAACATGCATGTGGAACCTAGAGTATGATCAACCATGTGATCGGGAGACGTGTTCAAATATGTCTCAGTTTTCCTCCCCTGGTACTCGGGTGCAACATTCCAGACGCTTTACTAACACTCTCCCCACTTGGAGAGTCAGTCCCTTTAACCTCCTGTTTGGCCCAGTTTGCAATTTCTGCGGAAGATGAACAGGAATAGCGAGAACCAATGAGAGGCTAGCTGGAGGTGTCTGGACTGGCAAATTTAACTCTCATTTCCCACCAGGAAGAGGAATTAACCAAAGGCTCAGCATGCCGGGCCGGAACCTGATTAGGGCCTGAAGCCATCCTGCGGTGTTGCGGCCAGGTTACAAGAAAGCGAGTTGAAGAAAGGAGCTCAGGGGCACTGTAATTCACAAACCTGCAGAGTTATAAATGACAGCTATCGTCCAAAAATAGACTGAAGTAAGGCTGCCAAGAGGACTTGAATGCGGGGCAGAATTGCAGGAAACCGATTTCAGGAGGTAGACTGGAATTGCATTGAAAGCATAGGAAAAGAGGCAGAACGTCCACAATGATGCACTTGGCCAAAAAGGGCGTATGCGTTTTTTCCTGAATATATTCAGGAAAAAATGCATACGCCCTTTTTGGCCAACCAAGCAAGCTTGCAAAGGAAATCTGCACTACAATGAAGTCTCACTTCCCCCCGGTCAAAAGGGCCATCTGAAAAAAGTGTAAAATCCAGAAAGGCAGGACAGGTCATGGAGAACTGGGAGCCTTGTTATGCTGATGGGCGGGATGTAAATTGCCAACAACCACTCGGGAGAAGTGTATGGTGTTTCCTGAAACATCTAAAAAACAAAGCAACAGAACCTAGGGCACTTCCACTTATGGTCCTATAGCTTAGGGAAATTAAAATCAAAAAGACACAGCCACCCCAAAGTTTGGAACGGCTCTGTTTACAAGAACCTCGTTTACAGTACAAGTTCAACATCGCAGAAAGTGAAAAATGGATAAAGAAGTTGTGGTATTTACTTACAAAGCAATATCACTCAGCAATGAAATCTGTGTCATCAGGCCCTTAGCAGCACAATGAGTGGATTCAGGTATGATGATTCTAACTGAAGTAAGTCACACAGAAAAAGAAACATCATAAGATATCAGTAATACACGGAATGTAAACTTGGCTACACAGGAACTGAATTACAGAACAGAACAGGGTCTCAAATTTAGAAAACCAACTATGCTTGCTTAAGGGTAAAGGTGAGTTGGGGTGCTGCATAAAACCAGAGATTGAAATGAGCACAGATAAAGTTCCTTAAGTCAAATATGGAATAGACAAGAGCTACTCCTTGCTCAACGAAATGGACTCAACACCGCATATTAAACGCCTAAGAATATACCTGACTAGTAAGTATCGTAAAACCTATGGATTGCTATGTCTCCGAAAGAGAATCAAGCATGTGTACAGGGGCATAAACGCAGCAGTGATAGGATTGGAGAGGTTCGGTGAGCAAATGAAGACCCTTTGAAGTCATATTGCATGGTACCCATTACACGGGTCTCAACTCTCCAGTTTTAAGGTATTCTTCCTTCAGCTAAAACATGCATGTGGAACCCAAGTATGATCAACCATCTGAACGGGAGACGTGTTCAAATATGTCTCAGTTTTCCTCCCCTGGTACTCGGGTGCAACATTCCAGACGCTTTACTAACACTCTCCCCACTTGGAGAGTCAGCGCCTTTAACCTCCTGTTTGGCCCAGTTTGCAATTTCTGTGGAAGATGAACAGGAATAGCGAGAACCAATGAGAGGCTAGCTGGAGGTGTCTGGACGGGCAAATTTAACTCTCATTTCCCACCAGGAAGAGGAAAAAACCAAAGGCTCAGCGTGCCGTACCGGAACCAGATTAGGGCCTGAAGCCATCCTGCGGTGTTGCGGCCAGCTCAAAAGAAAGCGAGTTGAAGAAAGGAGCTCAGGGGCACTATAATTCACAAACCTGCAGAGTTATAAATGACAGCTATCGTCCAAAAATAGACTGAAGTAAGGCTGCCAAGAGGACTTGAAAGCGGGGCAGAATTGCAGGAAACCGATTTCAGGAGGTAGACTGGAATTGCATTGAAAGCATAGGAAAAGAGGCAGAACGTCCACAATGATGCACTTGGCCAAAAAGGGCGTATGCGTTTTTTCCTGAATATATTCAGGAAAAAACGCATACGCCCTTTTTGGCCAACCAAGCAAGCTTGCAAAGGAAATCTGCACTACAATGAAGTCTCACTTCCCCCCGGTCAAAAGGGCCATCTGAAAAAAGTGTAAAATCCAGAAAGGCAGGACAGGCCATGGAGAACTGGGAGCCTTGTTATGCTGATGTGCGGGATGTAAATTGCCAACAACCACTCGGGAGAAGTGTATGGTGTTTCCTGAAACACCTAAAAAATAAAGCAACAGAACCTAGGGCACTTCCACTTATGGTCCTATAGCTTAGGGAAATTAAAATCAAAAAGACACAGCCACCCCAAAGTTTGGAATGGCTCTGTTTACAAGAACCTCGTTTACAGTACAAGTTCAACATCGCAGAAAGTGAAAAATGGATAAAGAAGTTGTGGTATTTACTTACAAAGCAATATCACTCAGCAATGAAATCTGTGTCATCACGCCCTTAGCAGCACAATGAGTGGATTCAGGTATGATGATTCTAACTGAAATAAGTCACACAGAAAAAGAAACATCATAAGATATCAGTAATACACGGAATGTAAACTTGACTACACAGGAAATGAATTACAGAACAGAACAGGTTCTCAAATTTAGAAAACCAACTTATGCTTGATTAAGGGTAAAGGTGAGTTGGGGTGCTGCATAAAACCAGAGATTGAAATGAGCACAGATAAAGTTCCTTAAGTCAAATATGGAATAGACAAGAGTTACTCCTTGCTCAACGAAATGGACTCAACACCGCATATTAAACGCCTAAGAATGTACCTGACTAGTAAGTATCTTAAAACCTATGGATTGCTATGTCTCCGAAAGAGAATCAAGCATGTGTACAGGGGCATAAACGCAGCAGTGATAGGATTGGAGAGGTTCGGTGAGCAAATGAAGACCCTTTGAAGTCATATTGCATGGTACCCATTCCACGGGTTTCAACTACCCAGGTTTAAGGTATTCTTCCTTCAGCTAAAACATGCATGTGGAACCTAGAGTATGATCAACCATGTGATCGGGAGACGTGTTCAAATATGTCTCAGTTTTCCTCCCCTGGTACTCGGGTGCAACATTCCAGACGCTTTACTAACACTCTCCCCACTTGGAGAGTCAGTCCCTTTAACCTCCTGTTTGGCCCAGTTTGCAATTTCTGCGGAAGATGAACAGGAATAGCGAGAACCAATGAGAGGCTAGCTGGAGGTGTCTGGACGGGCAAATTTAACTCTCATTTCCCACCAGGAAGAGGAATTAACCAAAGGCTCAGCATGCCGGGCCGGAACCTGATTAGGGCCTGAAGCCATCCTGCGGTGTTGCGGCCAGGTCACAAGAAAGCGAGTTGAAGAAAGGAGCTCAGGGGCACTGTAATTCACAAACCTGCAGAGTTATAAATGACAGCTATCGTCCAAAAATAGACTGAAGTAAGGCTGCCAAGAGGACTTGAAAGCGGGGCAGAATTGCAGGAAACCGATTTCAGGAGGTAGACTGGAATTGCATTGAAAGCATAGGAAAAGAGGCAGAACGTCCACAATGATGCACTTGGCCAAAAAGGGCGTATGCGTTTTTTCCTGAATATATTCAGGAAAAAACGCATATGCCCTTTTTGGCCAACCAAGCAAGCTTGCAAAGGAAATCTGCACTACAATGAAGTCTCACTTCCCCCCGGTCAAAAGGGCCATCTGAAAAAAGTGTAAAATCCAGAAAGGCAGGACAGGCCATGGAGAACTGGGAGCCTTGTTATGCTGATGGGCGGGATGTAAATTGCCAACAGACACTCGGGAGAAGTGTATGGTGTTTCCTGAAACATCTAAAAAACAAAGCAACAGAGCCTAGGGCACTGCCACTTATGGTCCTATAGCTTAGGGAAATTAAAATCAAAAAGACACAGCCACCCCAAAGTTTGGGACGCCTCTGTTTACAAGAACCTCGTTTACAGTACAAGTTCAACATCGCAGAAAGTGAAAAATGGATAAAGAAGTTGTGGTATTTACTTACAAAACAATATCACTCAGCAATGAAATCTGTGTCATCAGGCCCTTAGCAGCACAATGAGTGGATTCAGGTATGATGATTCTAACTGAAATAAGTCACACAGAAAAAGAAACATCATAAGATATCAGTAATACACGGAATGTAAACTTGGCTACACAGGAACTGAATTCCAAAACAGAACAGGGTCTCAAATTTAGAAAACCAACTTATGCTTGCTTAAGGGGAAAGGTGAGTTGGGGTGCTGCATAAAACCAGAGATTGAAATGAGCACAGATAAAGTTCCTTAAGCCAAATATGGAATAGACAAGAGCTACTCCTTGCTCAACGAAATGGACTCAACACCGCATATTAAACGCCTAAGAATGTACCTGACTAGTAAGTATCGTAAAACCTATGGATTGCTATGTCTCCAAAAGAGAATCAAGCGTGTGTACAGGGGAATAAACGCAGCAGTGATAGGATTGGAGAGGTTCGGTGAGCAAATGAAGACCCTTTGAAATCATATTGCATGGTACCCATTACACGGGTCTCAACTCTCCAGGTTTAAGGTATTCTTCCTTCAGCTAAAACATGCATGTGGAACCCAAGTATGATCAACCATGTGAACGGGAGACGTGTTCAAATATGTCTCAGTTTTCCTCCCCTGGTACTCGGGTGCAACATTCCAGACGCTTTACTAACAGTCTCCCCACTTGGAGAGTCAGCGCCTTTAACCTCCTGTTTGGCCCAGTTTGCAATTTCTGCGGAAGATGAACAGGAATAGCGAGAACCAATGAGAGGCTAGCTGGAGGTGTCTGGACGGGCAAATTTAACTCTCATTTCCCACCAGGAAGAGGAAATAACCAAAGGCTCAGCGTGCCGTACCGGAACCAGATTAGGGCCTGAAGCCATCCTGCGGTGTTGCGGCCAGCTCAAAAGAAAGCGAGTTGAAGAAAAGAGCTCAGGGGCACTGTAACGCACAAACCTGCAGAGTTATAAATGACAGCTATCGTCCAAAAATAGACTGAAGTAAGGCTGCCAAGAGGACTTGAAAGCGGGGCAGAATTGCAGGATACCGATTTCAGGAGGTAGACTGGAATTGCATTGAAAGCATAGGAAAAGAGGCAGAACGTCCACAATGATGCACTTGGCCAAAAAGTGCGTATGCGTTTTTTCCTGAATATATTCAGGAAAAAACGCATACGCCCTTTTTGGCCAACCAAGCAAGCTTGCAAAGGAAATCTGCACTACAATGAAGTCTCACTTCCCCCCGGTCAAAAGGGCCATCTGAAAAAAGTGTAAAATCCAGAAAGGCAGGACAGGCCATGGAGAACTGGGAGCCTTGTTATGCTGATGGGCGGGATGTAAATTGCCAACAACCACTCGGGAGAAGTGTATGGTGTTTCCTGAAACATCTAAAAAACAAAGCAACAGAACCTAGGGCACTTCCACTTATGGTCCTATAGCTTAGGGAAATTAAAATCAAAAAGACACAGCCACCCCAAAGTTTGGGACAGCTCTGTTTACAAGAACCTCGTTTACAGTACAAGTTCAACATCGCAGAAAGTGAAAAATGGATAAAGAAGTTGTGGTATTTACTTACAAAGCAATATCACTCAGCAATGAAATCTGTGTCATCAGGCCCTTAGCAGCACAATGAGTGGATTCAGGTATGATGATTCTAACTGAAATAAGTCACACAGAAAAAGAAACATCATAAGATATCAGTAATACACGGAATGTAAACTTGGCTACACAGGAACTGAATTACAGAACAGAACAGGGTCTCAAATTTAGAAAACCAACTTATTCTTGCTTAAAGGTAAAGGTGAGTTGGGGTGCTGCATAAAACCAGAGATTGAAATGAGCACAGATAAAGTTCCTTAAGCCAAATATGGAATAGACAAGAGCTACTCCTTGCTCAACGAAATGGAGTCAACACCGCATATTAAACGCCTAAGAATGTACCTGACTAGTAAGTATCTTAAAACCTATGGATTGCTATGTCTCCGAAAGAGAATCAAGCATGTGTACAGGGGCGTAAACGCAGCAGTGATAGGATTGGAGAGGTTCGGTGAGCAAATGAAGACCCTTTGAAGTCATATTGCATGGTACCCATTCCACGGGTTTCAACTACCCAGGTTTAAGGTATTCTTCCTTCAGCTAAAACATGCATGTGGAACCTAGAGTATGATCAACCATGTGATCGGGAGACGTGTCCAAATATGTCTCAGTTTTCCTCCCCTGGTACTCGGCTGCAATATTCCAGACGCTTTACTAACACTCTCCCCACTTGGAGAGTCAGTCCCTTTAACCTCCTGTTTGGCCCAGTTTGCAATTTCTGCGGAAGATGAACAGGAATAGCGAGAACCAATGACAGGCTAGCTGGAGGTGTCTGGACGGGCAAATTTAACTCTCATTTCCCACCAGGAAGAGGAATTAACCAAAGGCTCAGCATGCCGGGCCGGAACCAGATTAGGGCCTGAAGCCATCCTGCGGTGTTGCGGCCAGCTCAAAAGAAAGCGAGTTGAAGAAAGGAGCTCAGGGGCACTGTAATTCACAAACCTGCAGAGTTATAAATGACAGCTATCGTCCAAAAATAGACTGAAGTAAGGCTGCCAAGAGGACTTGAAAGCGGGGCAGAATTGCAGGAAACCGATTTCAGGAGGTAGACTGGAATTGCATTGAAAGCATAGGAAAAGAGGCAGAACGTCCACAATGATGCACTTGGCCAAAAAGGGGGTATGCGTTTTTTCCTGAATATATTCAGGAAAAAACGCATACCCCCTTTTTGGCCAACCAAGCAAGCTTGCAAAGGAAATCTGCACTACAATGAAGTCTCATTTCCCCCCGGTCAAAAGGGCCATCTGAAAAAAGTGTAAAATCCAGAAAGGCAGGACAGGCCATGGAGAACTGGGCGCCTTGTTATGCTGATGGGCGGGATGTAAATTGCCAACAACCACTCGGGAGAAGTGTATGGTGTTTCCTGAAACATCTAAAAAACAAAGCAACAGAGCCTAGGGCACTGCCACTTATGGTCCTATAGCTTAGGGAAATTAAAATCAAAAAGACACAGCCACCCCAAAGTTTGGGACGCCTCTGTTTACAAGAACCTCGTTTACAGTACAAGTTCAACATCGCAGAAAGTGAAAAATGGATAAAGAAGTTGTGGTATTTACTTACAAAGCAATATCACTCAGCAATGAAATCTGTGTCATCACGCCCTTAGCAGCACAATGAGTGGATTCAGGTATGATGATTCTAACTGAAATAAGTCACACAGAAAAAGAAACATCATAAGATATCAGTAATACACGGAATGTAAACTTGGCTACACAGGAACTGAATTATAGAACAGAACAGGGTCTCAAATTTAGAAAAACAACTTATTCTTGCTTAAGGGTAAAGGTGAGTTGGGGTGCTGCAAAAAACCAGAGATTGAAATGAGCACAGATAAAGTTCCTTAAGCCAAATATGGAATAGACAAGAGCTACTCCTTGCTCAACGAAATGGACTCAACACCCTATATTAAACGCCTAAGAATGTACCTGACTGGTAAGTATCGTAATACCTATGGATTGCTATGTCTCCAAAAGAGAATCAAGCGTGTGTACAGGGGCATAAACGCAGCAGTGATAGGATTGGAGAGGTTCGGTGAGCAAATGAAGACCCTTTGAAGTCATATTGCATGGTACCCATTCCACGGGTCTCAACTCTCCAGATTCAGGGTATTCTTCCTTCAGCTAAAACATGCATGTGGAACCCAGAGTATGATCAACCATGTGAACGGGAGACGTGTTCAAATATGTCTCAGTTTTCCTCCCCTGGTACTCGGGTGCAACATTCCAGACGCTTTACTATCACTCTCCCGACTTGGAGAGTCAGTCCCTTTAACCTCCTGTTTGGCCCAGTTTGCAATTTCTGCGGAAGATGAACAGGAATAGCGAGAACCAATGAGAGACTAGCTGGAGGTGTCTGAACGGGCAAATTTAACTCTCATTTCCCACCAGGAAGAGGAATTAACCAAAGGCTCAGCATGCCGGGCCAGAACCAGATTAGGGCCTGAAGCCATGCTGCGCTGTTGCGGCCAGGTCACAAGAAAGCGAGTTGAAGAAAGGAGCTCAGGGGCACTGTAATTCACAAACCTGCAGAGTTATAAATGACAGCTATCGTACAAAAATATACTGAAGTAAGGCTGCCAAGAGGACTTGAAAGCGGGGCAGAATTGCAGGAAACCGATTTCAGGAGGCAGACTGGAATTTCATTGAAAGCATAGGAAAAGAGGCAGAACGTGCACAATGATGCACTTGGCCAAAAAGGGCGTATGCGTTTTTTCCTGAATATATTCAGGAAAAAAAGCATACGCACTTTTTGGCCAACCAAGCAAGCTTGCAAAGGAAATCTGCACTACAATGAAGTCTCACTTCCCCCCGGTAAAAAGGGCCATCTGAAAAAAGTGTAAAATCCAGAAAGGCAACAGGCCATTGAGAACTGGGAGCCTTGTTATGCTGATGGGCGGGATGTGAATTGCCAACAGACACTCGGGAGAAGTGTATGGTGTTTCCTGAAACATCTAAAAAACAAACCAACAGAGCCTAGGGCACTTCCACTTATGGTCCTATAGCTTAGGGAAATTAAAATCAAAAAGACACAGCCACCCCAAAGTTTGGGACGCCTCTGTTTACAAGAACCTCATTTACCGTACAAGTTCAATATCACAGAAAGTGAAAAATGGATAAAGAACTTGTGGTACTTACGTACAATGCAGTATCACTCAGCAATGAAATCTATGTCATCAGGCCCGTAGCAGCATAATGAGTAGATTCAGGTACGATGATTCTAACTGAAATAAGTCACACAGAAAAAGAAACATCATAAGATATCAGTAATACACGGAATGTAAACTTGGCTACACAGGAACTGAATTACAGAACAGAACAGGGTCTCAAATTTAGAAAAACAACTTATTCTTGCTTAAGGGTAAAGGTGAGTTGGGGTGCTGCATAAAACCAGAGATTGAAATGAACACAGATAAAGTTCCTTAAGCCAAATATGGAATAGACAAGAGCTACTCCTTGCTCAACGAAATGGACTCAACACCCCATATTAAACGCCTAAGAATGTACCTGACTAGTAAGTATCTTGAAACCTATGGATTGCTATGTCTCCGAAAGAGAATCAAGCATGTGTACAGGGGCATAAACGCAGCAGTGATAGGATTGGAGAGGTTCGGTGAGCAAATGAAGACCCTTTGAAGTCATATTGCATGGTACCCATTACACGGGTCTCAACTCTCCAGGTTTAAGGTATTCTTCCTTCAGCTAAGACATGCATGTGGAACCCAAGTATGATCAACCATGTGAACGGGAGACGTGTTCAAATATGTCTCAGTTTTCCTCCCCTGGTACTCGGGTGCAACATTCCAGACACTTTACTAACACTCTCCCCACTTGGAGAGTCAGCGCCTTTAACCTCCTGTTTGGCCCAGTTTGCAATTTCTGCGGAAGATGAACAGGAATAGCGAGAATCAACGGAGACTAGCTGGAGGTGTCTGGACGGGCAAATTTAACTCTTATTTCCTACCAGGAAGAGGAATTAACCAAAGGCTCAGCGTGCCATGCCAGAACCAGATTAGGGCCTGAAGCCATCCTGCGGTGTTGCGGCCAGGTCACAAGAAAGCGAGTTGAAGAAAGGAGCTCAGGGGCACTGTAATTCACAAACCTGCAGAGTTATAAATGACAGCTATCGTCCAAAAATAGACTGAAGTAAGGCTGCCAAGAGGACTTGAAAGCGGGGCACAATTGCAGGAAACCGATTTCAGGAGGTAGACTGGAATTGCATTGAAAGCATAGGAAAAGAGGCAGAACGTCCACAATGATGCACTTGGCCAAAAAGGGCGTATGCGTTTTTTCCTGAATATATTCAGGAAAAAACGCATACGCCCTTTTTGGCCAACCAAGCAAGCTTGCAAAGGAAATCTGCACTACAATGAAGTCTCACTTCCCCCCGGTCAAAAGGGCCATCTGAAAAAAGTGTAAAATCCAGAAAGGCAGGACAGGCCATGGAGAACTGGGAGCCTTGTTATGCTGATGGGCGGGATGTAAATTGCCAACAGACACTGGGGAGAAGTGTATGGTGTTTCCTGAAACATCTAAAACACAAAGCAACAGAGCCTAGGGCACTGCCACTTATGGTCCTATAGCTTAGGGAAATTAAAATCAAAAAGACACAGCCACCCCAAAGTTTGGGACGCCTCTGTTTACAAGAACCTCGTTTACAGTACAAGTTCAACATCGCAGAAAGTGAAAAATGGATAAAGAAGTTGTGGTATTTACTTACAAAGCAATATCACTCAGCAATGAAATCTGTGTCATCAGGCCCTTAGCAGCACAATGAGTGGATTCAGGTATGATGATTCTAACTGAAATAAGTCACACAGAAAAAGAAACATCATAAGATATCAGTAATACACGGAATGTAAACTTGGCTACACAGGAACTGAATTACAGAACAGAACAGGGTCTCAAATTTAGAAAACCAACTTATGCTTGCTTAAGGGTAAAGGTGAGTTGGGGTGCTGCATAAAACCAGAGATTGAAATGAGCACAGATAAAGTTCCTTAAGCCAAATATGGAATAGACAAGAGCTACTCCTTGCTCAACGAAATGGACTCAACACCGCATATTAAACGCCTAAGAATGTACCTGACTAGTAAGTATCTTAAAACCTATGGATTGCTATGTCTCCAAAAGAGAATCAAGCATGTGTACAGGGGCATAAACGCAGCAGTGATAGGATTGGAGAGGTTCGGTGAGCAAATTAAGACCCTTTGAAGTCATATTGCATGGTACCCATTACACGGGTCTTAACTCTCCAGGTTTAAGGTATTCTTCCTTCAGCTAAAACATGCATGTGGAACCCAAGTATGATCAACCATGTGAACGGGAGACGTGTTCAAATATGTCTCAGTTTTCCTCCCCTGGTACTCGGGTGCAACATTCCAGACACTTTACTAACACTCTCCCCACTTGGAGAGTCAGCGCCTTTAACCTCCTGTTTGGCCCAGTTTGCAATTTCTGCGGAAGATGAACAGGAATAGCGAGAACCAATGAGAGACTAGCTGGAGGTGTCTGGACGGGCAAATTTAACTCTCATTTCCCACCAGGAAGAGGAAATAACCAAAGGCTCAGCGTGCCGTGCCGGAACCAGATTAGGGCCTGAAGCCATCCTGCGGTGTTGCGGCCAGGTCACAAGAAAGCGAGTTGAAGAAAGGAGCTCAGGGGCACTGTAATTCACAAACCTGCAGAGTTATAAATGACAGCTATCGTCCAAAAATAGACTGAAGTAAGGCTGCCAAGAGGACTTGAAAGCGGGGCAGAATTGCAGGAAACCGATTTCAGGAGGTAGACTGGAATTGCATTGAAAGCATAGGGAAAGAGGCAGAACGTCCACAATGATGCACTTGGCCAAAAAGGGCGTATGCGTTTTTTCCTGAATATATTCAGGAAAAAACGCATACGCCCTTTTTGGCCAACCAAGCAAACTTGCAAAGGAAATCTGCACTACAATGAAGTCTCACTTCCCCCCGGTCAAAAGGACCATCTGAAAAAAGTGTAAAATCCAGAAAGGCAGGACAGGCCATGGAGAACTGGGAGCCTTGTTATGCTGATGGGCGGGATGTAAATTGCCAACAGACACTCGGGAGAAGTGTATGGTGTTTCGTGAAACATCTAAAAAACAAAGCAACAGAGCCTAGGGCACTTCCACTTATGGTCCTATAGCTTAGGGAAATTAAAATCAAAAAGACACAGCCACCCCAAAGTTTGGGACGCCTCCGTTTACAAGAACCTCGTTTACCGTACAAGTTCAATATGACAGAACGTTAAAAATGGATAAAGAACTTGTGTTACTTACGTACAATGCAGTATCACTCAGCAATGAAATCTTTGTCATCAGGCCCGTAGCAGCATCATGAGTGGATTCAGGTACGATGATTCTAACTGAAATAAGTCACACAGAAAAAGAAACATCATAAGATATCACTAATACACGGAATGTAAACTTGGCTACACAGGAACTGCATTCCAAAACAGAACAGGGTCTCAAATTTAGAAAACCAACTTATGCTTGCTTAAGGGGAAAGGTGAGTTGGGGTGCTGCATAAAACCAGAGATTGAAATGAGCACAGATAAAGTTCCTTAAGCCAAATATGGAATAGACAAGAGCTACTCCTTGCTCAACAAAATGGACTCAACACCCCATATTAAACACCTAAGAATGTACCTGACTAGTAAGTATCTTAAAACCTATGGATTGCTATGTCTCCAAAAGAGTATCAAGCGTGTGTACAGGGGCATAAACGCAGCAGTGATAAGATTGGAGAGGTTCGGTGAGCAAATGAAGACCCTTTGAAGTCATATTGCATGGTACCCATTCCACGGGTCTCAACTCTCCAGGTTTAAGGTATTCTTCCTTCAGCTAAAACATGCATGTGGAACCCAGAGTATGATCAACCATGTGAACGGGAGACGTGTTCAAATATGTCTCAGTTTTCCTCCCCTGGTACTCGGGTGCAACATTCCAGACGCTTTACTAACACTCTCCCGACTTGGAGAGTCAGTCCCTTTAACCTCCTGTTTGGCCCAGTTTGCAATTTCTACGGAAGTTGAACAGGAATAGCGAGAACCAATGAGAGGCTAGCTGGAGGTGTCTGGATGGGCAAATTTAACTCTCATTTCCCACCAGGAAGAGGAATTAACCAAAGGCTCAGCATGCCGGGCCGGAACCAAATTAGGGCCTGAAGCCATCCTGCGGTGTTGCGGCCAGCTCAAAAGAAAGCGAGTTGAAGAAAGGAGCTCAGGGGCACTGTAATTCACAAACCTGCAGAGTTATAAATGACAGCTATCGTCCAAAAATAGACTGAAGTAAGGCTGCCAAGAGGACTTGAAAGCGGGGCAGAATTGCAGGAAACCGATTTCAGGAGGTAGACTGGAATTGCATTGAAAGCATAGGAAAAGAGGCAGAACGTCCACAATGATGCACTTGGCCAAAAAGGGCGTATGCGTTTTTTCCTGAATATATTCAGGAAAAAACGCATACGCCCTTTTTGGCCAACCAAGCAAACTTGCAAAGGAAATCTGCACTACAATGAAGTCTCACTTCCCCCCGGTCAAAAGGACCATCTGAAAAAGTGTAAAATCCAGAAAGGCAGGACAGGCCATGGAGAACTGGGAGCCTTGTTATGCTGATGGGCGGGATGTAAATTGCCAACAGACACTCGGGAGAAGTGTATGGTGTTTCCTGAAACATCTAAAAAACAAAGCAACAGAGCCTAGGGCACTTCCACTTATGGTCCTATAGCTTATGCAAATTAAAATCAAAAAGACACAGCCACCCCAAAGTTTGGGACGCCTCCGTTTACAAGAACCTCGTTTACCGTACAAGTTCAATATGACAGAACGTTAAAAATGGATAAAGAACTTGTGTTACTTACGTACAATGCAGTATCACTCAGCAATGAAATCTATGTCATCAGGCCCGTAGCAGCATCATGAGTGGATTCAGGTACGATGATTCTAACTGAAATAAGTCACACAGAAAAAGAAACATCATAAGATATCACTAATACACGGAATGTAAACTTGGCTACACAGGAACTGCATTCCAAAACAGAACAGGGTCTCAAATTTAGAAAATCAACTTATGCTTGCTTAAGGGGAAAGGTGAGTTGGGGTGCTGCATAAAACCAGAGATTGAAATGAGCACAGATAAAGTTCCTTAAGCCAAATATGGAATAGACAAGAGCTACTCCTTGCTCAACAAAATGGACTCAACACCCCATATTAAACGCCTAAGAATGTACCTGACTAGTAAGTATCTTAAAACCTATGGATTGCTATGTCTCCAAAAGAGTATCAAGCGTGTGTACAGGGGCATAAACGCAGCAGTGATAAGATTGGAGAGGTTCGGTGAGCAAATGAAGACCCTTTGAAGTCATATTGCATGGTACCCATTCCACGGGTCTCAACTCTCCAGGTTTAAGGTATTCTTCCTTCAGCTAAAACATGCATGTGGAACCCAGAGTATGATCAACCATGTGAACGGGAGACGTGTTCAAATATGTCTCAGTTTTCCTCCCCTGGTACTCGGGTGCAACATTCCAGACGCTTTACTAACACTCTCCCGACTTGGAGAGTCAGTCCCTTTAACCTCCTGTTTGGCCCAGTTTGCAATTTCTGCGGAAGATGAACAGGAATAGCGAGAACCAATGAGAGGCTAGCTGGAGGTGTCTGGACGGGCAAATTTAACTCTCATTTCCCACCAGGAAGAGGAATTAACCAAAGGCTCAGCGTGCCGTGCCGGAACCAGATTAGGTCCTGAAGCCATCCTGCGGTGTTGCGGCCAGGTCACAAGAAAGCGAGTTGAAGAAAGGAGCTCAGGGGCACTGTAATTCACAAACCTGCAGAGTTATAAATGACAGCTATCGTCCAAAAATAGACTGAAGTAAGGCTGCCAAGAGGACTTGAAAGCGGGGCAGAATTGCAGGAAACCGATTTCAGGAGGTAGACTGGAATTACATTGAAAGCATAGGAAAAGAGGCAGAACGTCCACAATGATGCACTTGGCCAAAAAGGGCGTATGCGTTTTTTCCTGAATATATTCAGGAAAAAACGCATACGCCCTTTTTGGCCAACCAAGCAAGCTTGCAAAGGAAATCTGCACTACAATGAAGTCTCACTTCCCCCCGGTCAAAAGGGCCATCTGAAAAAAGTGTAAAATCCATAAAGGCAGGACAGGCCATGGAGAACTGGGAGCCTTGTTATGCTGATGGGCGGGATGTAAATTGCCAACAACCACTCGGGAGAAGTGTATGGTGTTTCCTGAAACATCTAAAAAACAAAGCAACAGAACCTAGGGCACTTCCACTTATGGTCCTATAGCTTAGGGAAATTAAAATCAAAAAGACACAGCCACCCCAAAGTTTGGAACGGCTCTGTTTACAAGAACCTCGTTTACAGTACAAGTTCAACATCGCAGAAAGTGAAAAATGGATAAAGAACTTGTGGTACTTACGTACAATGCAGTATCACTCAGCAATGAAATCTATGTCATCAGGCCCGTAGCAGCATAATGAGTAGATTCAGGTACGATGATTCTAACTGAAATAAGTCACACAGAAAAAGTAACATCATAAGATATCAGTAATACACGGAATGTAAACTTGGCTACACAGGAACTGAATTCCAAAACAGAACAGGGTCTCAAATTTAGAAAACCAACTTATGCTTGCTTAAGAGGAAAGGTGAGTTGGGTTGCTGCATAAAACCAGAGATTGAAATGAGCACAGATAAAGTTCCTTAAGCCAAATATGGAATAGACAAGAGCTACTCCTTGCTCAACGAAATGGACTCAACACCCCATATTAAACGCCTAAGAATGTACCTGACTAGTAAGTATCTTAAAACCTATGGATTGCTATGTCTCCAAAAGAGAATCAAGCGTGTGTACAGGGGCATAAACGCAGCAGTGATAGGATTGGAGAGGTTCGGTGAGCAAATGAAGACCCTTTGAAGTCATATTGCATGGTACCCATTACACGGGTCTCAACTCTCCAGGTTTAAGGTATTCTTCCTTCAGCTAAAACATGCATGTGGAACCCAAGTATGATCAACCATGTGAACGGGAGACGTGTTCAAATATGTCTCAGTTTTCCTCCCCTGGTACTCGGGTGCAACATTCCAGACGCTTTACTAACACTCTCCCCACTTGGAGAGTCAGCGCCTTTAACCTCCTGTTTGGCCCAGTTTGCAATTTCTGCGGAAGATGAACAGGAATAGCGAGAACCAATGACAGGCTAGCTGGAGGTGTCTGGACGGGCAAATTTAACTCTCATTTCCCACCAGGAAGAGGAAATAACCAAAGGCTCAGCGTGCCGTACCGGAACCAGATTAGGGCCTGAAGCCATCCTGCGGTGTTGCGGCCAGGTCACAAGAAAGCGAGTTGAAGAAAGGAGCTCAGGGGCACTGTAATTCACAAACCTGCAGAGTTATAAATGACAGCTATCGTCCAAAAATAGACTGAAGTAAGGCTGCCAAGAGGACTTGAAAGCGGGGCAGAATTGCAGGAAACCGATTTCAGGAGGTAGACTGGAATTGCATTGAAAGCATAGGAAAAGAGGCAGAACGTCCACAATGATGCACTTGGCCAAAAAGGGCGTATGCGTTTTTTCCTGAATATATTCAGGAAAAAACGCATACGCCCTTTTTGGCCAACCAAGCAAGCTTGCAAAGGAAATCTGCACTACAATGAAGTCTCACTTCCCCCCGGTCAAAAGGGCCATCTGAAAAAAGTGTAAAATCCAGAAAGGCAGCAGGCCATTGAGAACTGGGAACCTTGTTATGCTGATGGGCGGGATGTAAATTGCCAACAGACACTTGGGAGAAGTGTATGGTGTTTCCTGAAACATCTAAAAAACAAAGCAACAGAGCCTAGGGCACTTCCACTTATGGTCCTATAGCTTAGGGAAATTAAAATCAAAAAGACACAGCCACCCCAAAGTTTGGAACGGCTCTGTTTACAAGAACCTCGTTTACAGTACAAGTTCAACATCGCAGAAAGTGAAAAATGGATAAAGAACTTGTGGTACTTACGTACAATGCAGTATCACTCAGCAATGAAATCTATGTCATCACGCCCGTAGCAACATAATGAGTAGATTCAGGTACGATGATTCTAACTGAAATAAGTCACACAGAAAAAGAAACATCATAAGATATCAGTAATACACGGAATGTAAACTTGCCTACACAGGAACTGAATTCCGAAACAGAACAGGGTCTCAAATTTAGAAAACCAACTTATGCTTGCTTAAGGGTAAAGGTGAGTTGGGGTGCTGCATAAAACCAGAGACTGAAATGAGCACAGATAAAGTTCCTTAAGCCAAATATGGAATAGACAAGAGCTACTCCTTGCTCAACGAAATGGACTCAACACCGCATATTAAACGCCTAAGAATGTACCTGACTAGTAAGTATCTTAAAACCTATGGATTGCTATGTCTCCAAAAGAGAATCAAGCATGTGTACAGGGGCATAAACGCAGCAGTGATAGGATTGGAGAGGTTCGGTGAGCAAATGAAGACCCTTTGAAGTCATATTGCATGGTACCCATTCCACGGGTTTCAACTACCCAGGTTTTAGGTATTCTTCCTTCAGCTAAAACATGCATGTGGAACCCAAGTATGATCAACCATGTGAACGGGAGACGTGTTCAAATATGTCTCAGTTTTCCTCCCCTGGTACTCGGGTGCAACATTCCAGACGCTTTACTAACACTCTCCCCACTTGGAGAGTCAGCGCCTTTAACCTCCTGTTTGGCCCAGTTTGCAATTTCTGCGGAAGATGAACAGGAATAGCGAGAACCAATGAGAGGCTAGCTGGAGGTGTCTGGACGGGCAAATTTAACTCTCATTTCCCACCAGGAAGAGGAAATAACCAAAGGCTCAGCGTGCCGTACCGGAACCAGATTAGGGCCTGAAGCCATCCTGCGGTGTTGCGGCCAGCTCAAAAGAAAGCGAGTTGAACAAAGGAGCTCAGGGGCACTGTAATTCACAAACCTGCAGAGTTATAAATGACAGCTATCGTCCAAAAATAGACTGAAGTAAGGCTGCCAAGAGGACTTGAAAGCGGGGCAGAATTGCAGGAAACCGATTTCAGGAGGTAGACTGGAATTGCATTGAAAGCATAGGAAAAGAGGCAGAACGTCCACAATGATGCACTTGGCCAAAAAGGGCGTATGCGTTTTTTCCTGAATATATTCAGGAAAAAACGCATACGCCCTTTTTGGCCAACCAAGCAAGCTTGCAAAGGAAATCTGCACTACAATGAAGTCTCACTTCCCCCCGGTCAAAAGGGCCATCTGAAAAAAGTGTAAAATCCAGAAAGGCAGGACAGGCCATGGAGAACTGGGAGCCTTGTTATGCTGATGGGCGGGATGTAAATTGCCAACAACCACTCGGGAGAAGTGTATGGTGTTTCCTGAAACATCTAAAAAACAAAGCAACAGAACCTAGGGCACTTCCACTTATGGTCCTATAGCTTAGGGAAATTAAAATCAAAAAGACACAGCCACCCCAAAGTTTGGAACGGCTCTGTTTACAAGAACCTCGTTTACAGTACAAGTTCAACATCGCAGAAAGTGAAAAATGGATAAAGAAGTTGTGGTATTTACTTACAAAGCAATATCACTCAGCAATGAAATCTGTGTCATCAGGCCCTTAGCAGCACAATGAGTGGATTCAGGTATGATGATTCTAACTGAAGTAAGTCACACAGAAAAAGAAACATCATAAGATATCAGTAATACACGGAATGTAAACTTGCCTACACAGGAACTGAATTACAGAACAGAACAGGGTCTCAAATTTAGAAAACCAACTTATGCTTGCTTAAGGGTAAAGGTGAGTTGGGGTGCTGCATAAAACCAGATATTGAAATGAGCACAGATAAAGTTCCTTAAGCCAAATATGGAATAGACAAGAGCTACTCCTTGCTCAACGAAATGGACTCAACACCCCATATTAAACGCCTAAGAATGTACCTGACTAGTAAGTATCTTAAAACCTATGGATTGCTATGTCTCCAAAAGAGAATCAAGCGTGTGTACAGGGGCATAAACGCAGCAGTGATAGGATTGGAGAGGTTCGGTGAGCAAATGAAGACCCTTTGAAGTCATATTGCATGGTACCCATTCCACGGGTCTCAACTCTCCAGGTTTAAGGTATTCTTCCTTCAGCTAAAACATGCATGTGGAACCCAAGTATGATCAACCATGTGAACGGGAGACGTGTTCAAATATGTCTCAGTTTTCCTCCCCTGGTACTCGGGTGCAACATTCCAGACGCTTTACTAACACTCTCCCCACTTGGAGAGTCAGCGCCTTTAACCTCCTGTTTGGCCCAGTTTGCAATTTCTGCGGAAGATGAACAGGAATAGCGAGAACCAATGACAGGCTAGCTGGAGGTGTCTGGACGGGCAAATTTAACTCTCATTTCCCACCAGGAAGAGGAAATAACCAAAGGCTCAGCGTGCCGTACCGGAACCAGATTAGGGCCTGAAGCCATCCAGCGGTGTTGCGGCCAGCTCAAAAGAAAGCGAGTTGAAGAAAGGAGCTCAGGGGCACTGTAATTCACAAACCTGCAGAGTTATAAATGACAGCTATCGTCCAAAAATAGACTGAAGTAAGGCTGCCAAGAGGACTTGAAAGCGGGGCAGAATTGCAGGAAACCGATTTCAGGAGGTAGACTGGAATTGCATTGAAAGCATAGGAAAAGAGGCAGAACGTCCACAATGATGCACTTGGCCAAAAAGGGCGTATGCGTTTTTTCCTGAATATATTCAGGAAAAAACGCATACGCCCTTTTTGGCCAACCAAGCAAGCTTGCAAAGGAAATCTGCACTACAATGAAGTCTCACTTCCCCCCGGGCAAAAGGGCCATCTGAAAAAAGTGTAAAATCCAGAAAGGCAGCAGGCCATTGAGAACTGGGAACCTTGTTATGCTGATGGGCGGGATGTAAATTGCCAACAGACACTTGGGAGAAGTGTATGGTGTTTCCTGAAACATCTAAAAAACAAAGCAACAGAGCCTAGGGCACTTCCACTTATGGTCCTATAGCTTAGGGAAATTAAAATCAAAAAGACACAGCCACCCCAAAGTTTGGAACGGCTCTGTTTACAGGAACCTCGTTTACAGTACAAGTTCAACATCACAGAAAGTGAAAAATGGATAAAGAAGTTGTGGTATTCACTTACAAAGCAATATCACTCAGCAATGAAATTTGTGTCATCAGGCCCTTAGCATCACAATGAGTGGATTCAGGTATGATGATTCTAACTGAAATAAGTCACACAGAAAAAGAAACATCATAAGATATCACTAATACACGGAATGTAAACTTGCCTACACAGGAACTGAATTACAGAACAGAACAGGGTCTCAAATTTAGAAAACCAACTTATGCTTGCTTAAGGGGAAAGGTGAGTTGGGGTGCTGCATAAAACCAGAGATTGAAATGAGCACAGATAAAGTTCCTTAAGCCAAATATGGAATAGACAAGAGCTACTCCTTGCTCAACGAAATGGACTCAACACCCCATATTAAACGCCTAAGAATGTTCCTGACTAGTAAGTATCTTAAAACCTATGGATTGCTATGTCTCCGAAAGAGAATCAAGCATGTGTACAGGGGCATAAACGCAGCAGTGATAGGATTGGAGAGGTTCGGTGAGCAAATGAAGACCCTTTGAAGTCATATTGCATGGTACCCATTCCACGGGTTTCAACTACCCAGGTGTAAGGTATTCTTCCTTCAGCTAAAACATGCATGTGGAACCTAGAGTATGATCAACCATGTGATCGGGAGACGTGTTCAAATATGTCTCAGTTTTCGTACCCTGGTACTCGGGTGCAACATTCCAGACGCTTTACTAACACTCTCCCGACTTGGAGAGTCAGTCCCTTTAACCTCCTGTTTGGCCCAGTTTGCAATTTCTGCGGAAGATGAACAGGAATAGCGAGAACCAATGAGAGGCTAGCTGGAGGTGTCTGGACGGGCAAATTTAACTCTCATTTCCCACCAGGAAGAGGAAATAACCAAAGGCTCAGCGTGCCGTGCCGGAACCAGATTAGGGCCTGAAGCCATCCTGCGGTGTTGCGGCCAGGTCACAAGAAAGCGAGTTGAAGAAAGGAGCTCAGGGGCACTGTAATTCACAAACCTGCAGAGTTATAAATGACAGCTATCGTCCAAAAATAGACTGAAGTAAGGCTGCCAAGAGGACTTGAAAGCGGGGCAGAATTGCAGGAAACCGATTTCAGGAGGTAGACTGGAATTGCATTGAAAGCATAGGAAAAGAGGCAGAACGTCCACAATGATGCACTTGGCCAAAAAGGGCGTATGCGTTTTTTCCTGAATATATTCAGGAAAAAACGCATACGCCCTTTTTGGACAACCAAGCAAGCTTGCAAAGGAAATCTGCACTACAATGAAGTCTCACTTCCCCCCGGTCAAAAGGGCCATCTGAAAAAAGTGTAAAATCCAGAAAGGCAGGACAGGCCATGGAGAACTGGGAGCCTTGTTATGCTGATGGGCGGGATGTAAATTGCCAACAACCACTCGGGAGAAGTGTATGGTGTTTCCTGAAACATCTAAAAAACAAAGCAACAGAGCCTAGGGCACTTCCACTTATGGTCCTATAGCTTAGGGAAATTAAAATCAAAAAGACACAGCCACCCCAAAGTTTGGAACGGCTCTGTTTACAAGAACCTCGTTTACAGTACAAGTTCAACATCGCAGAAAGTGAAAAATGGATAAAGAACTTGTGGTACTTACGTACAATGCAGTATCACTCAGCAATGAAATCCATGTCATCAGGCCCGTAGCAGCATAATGAGTAGATTCAGGTACGATGATTCTAACTGAAATAAGTCACACAGAAAAAGAAACATCATAAGATATCAGTAATACACGGAATGTAAACTTGGCTACACAGGAACTGAATTCCGAAACAGAACAGGGTCTCAAATTTAGAAAACCAACTTATGCTTGCTTAAGGGTAAAGGTGAGTTGGGTTGCTGCATAAAACCAGAGATTGAAATGAGCACAGATAAAGTTCCTTAAGCCAAATATGGAATAGACAAGAGCTACTCCTTGCTCAACGAAATGGACTCAACACCGCATATTAAACGCCTAAGAATGTAC
Source organism: Stenella coeruleoalba (assembly GCF_951394435.1). Taxonomy (NCBI): domain Eukaryota; kingdom Metazoa; phylum Chordata; class Mammalia; order Artiodactyla; family Delphinidae; genus Stenella; species Stenella coeruleoalba. The sequence continues at coordinate 21,321 of NW_027645978.1, read as the reverse complement.
CTGACTAGTAAGTATCTTAAAACCTATGGATTGCTATGTCTCCAAAAGAGAATCAACCATGTGTACAGGGGCATAAACGCAGCAGTGATAGGATTGGAGAGGTTCGGTGAGCAAATGAAGACCCTTTGAAGTCATATTGCATGGTACCCATTCCTCGGGTTTCAACTACCCAGGTTTTAGGTATTCTTCCTTCAGCTAAAACATGCATGTGGAACCCAAGTATGATCAACCATGTGAACGGGAGACGTGTTCAAATATGTCTCAGTTTTCCTCCCCTGGTACTCGGGTGCAACATTCCAGACGCTTTACTAACACTCTCCCCACTTGGAGAGTCAGCGCCTTTATCCTCCTGTTTGGCCCAGTTTGCAATTTCTGCGGAAGATGAACAGGAATAGCGAGAACCAATGACAGGCTAGCTGGAGGTGTCTGGACGGGCAAATTTAACTCTCATTTCCCACCAGGAAGAGGAAATAACCAAAGGCTCAGCGTGCCGTACCGGAACCAGGTTAGGGCCTGAAGCCATCCTGCGGTGTTGCGGCCAGCTCAAAAGAAAGCGAGTTGAACAAAGGAGCTCAGGGGCACTGTAATTCACAAACCTGCAGAGTTATAAATGACAGCTATCGTCCAAAAATAGACTGAAGTAAGGCTGCCAAGAGGACTTGAAAGCGGGGCAGAATTGCAGGAAACCGATTTCAGGAGGTAGACTGGAATTGCATTGAAAGCATAGGAAAAGAGGCAGAACGTCCACAATGATGCACTTGGCCAAAAAGGGCGTATGCGTTTTTTCCTGAATATATTCAGGAAAAAACGCATACGCCCTTTTTGGCCAACCAAGCAAGCTTGCAAAGGAAATCTGCACTACAATGAAGTCTCACTTCCCCCCGGTCAAAAGGGCCATCTGAAAAAAGTGTAAAATCCAGAAAGGCAGGACAGGCCATGGAGAACTGGGAGCCTTGTTATGCTGATGGGCGGGATGTAAATTGCCAACAACCACTCGGGAGAAGTGTATGGTGTTTCCTGAAACATGTAAAAAACAAAGCAACAGAACCTAGGGCACTTCCACTTATGGTCCTATAGCTTAGGGAAATTAAAATCAAAAAGACACAGCCACCCCAAAGTTTGGAACGGCTCTGTTTACAAGAACCTCGTTTACAGTACAAGTTCAACATCGCAGAAAGTGAAAAATGGATAAAGAAGTTGTGGTATTTACTTACAAAGCAATATCACTCAGCAATGAAATCTGTGTCATCAGGCCCTTAGCAGCACAATGAGTGGATTCAGGTATGATGATTCTAACTGAAGTAAGTCACACAGAAAAAGAAACATCATAAGATATCAGTAATACACGGAATGTAAACTTGGCTACACAGGAACTGAATTACAGAACAGAACAGGGTCTCAAATTTAGAAAACCAACTTATGCTTGCTTAAGGGGAAAGGTGAGTTGGGGTGCTGCATAAAACCAGAGATTGAAATGAGCACAGATAAAGTTCCTTAAGCCAAATATGGAATAGACAAGAGTTACTCCTTGCTCAAAGAAATGGACTCAACACCCCATATTAAACGCCTAAGAATGTTCCTGACTAGTAAGTATCTTAAAACCTATGGATTGCTATGTCTCCAAAAGAGAATCAAGCATGTGTACAGGGGCATAAACGCAGCAGTGATAAGATTGGAGAGGTTCGGTGAGCAAATGAAGACCCTTTGAAGTCATATTGCATGGTACCCATTCCACGGGTTTCAACTACCCAGGTTTAAGGTATTCTTCCTTCAGCTAAAACATGCATGTGGAACCTAGAGTATGATCAACCATGTGATCGGGAGACGTGTTCAAATATGTCTCAGTTTTCGTACCCTGGTACTTGGGTGCAACATTCCAGACGCTTTACTAACACTCTCCCGACTTGGAGAGTCAGTCCCTTTAACCTCCTGTTTGGCCCAGTTTGCAATTTCTGCGGAAGATGAACAGGAATAGCGAGAACCAATGAGAGGCTAGCTGGAGGTGTCTGGACGGGCAAATTTAACTCTCATTTCCCACCAGGAAGAGGAAATAACCAAAGGCTCAGCGTGCCGTGCCGGAACCAGATTAGGGCCTGAAGCCATCCTGCGGTGTTGCGGCCAGGTCACAAGAAAGCGAGTTGAAGAAAGGAGCTCAGGGGCACTGTAATTCACAAACCTGCAGAGTTATAAATGACAGCTATCGTCCAAAAATAGACTGAAGTAAGGCTGCCAAGAGGACTTGAAAGCGGGGCAGAATTGCAGGAAACCGATTTCAGGAGGTAGACTGGAATTGCATTGAAAGCATAGGAAAAGAGGCAGAACGTCCACAATGATGCACTTGGCCAAAAAGGGCGTATGCGTTTTTTCCTGAATATATTCAGGAAAAAACGCATACGCCCTTTTTGGCCAACCAAGCAAGCTTGCAAAGGAAATCTGCACTACAATGAAGTCTCACTTCCCCCCGGTCAAAAGGGCCATCTGAAAAAAGTGTAAAATCCAGAAAGGCAGGACAGGCCATGGAGAACTGGGAGCCTTGTTATGCTGATGGGCGGGATGTAAATTGCCAACAACCACTCGGGAGAAGTGTATGGTGTTTCCTGAAACATCTAAAAAACAAAGCAACAGAGCCTAGGGCACTGCCACTTATGGTCCTATAGCTTAGGGAAATTAAAATCAAAAAGACACAGCCACCCCAAAGTTTGGAATGGCTCAGTTTACAAGAACCTTGTTTACAGTACAAGTTCAACATCGCAGAAAGTGAAAAATGGATAAAGAAATTGTGGTACTTACGTACAATGCAGTATCACTCAGCAATGAAATCTATGTCATCAGGCCCATAGCAGCATAATGAGTAGATTCAGGTACGATGATTCTAACTGAAATAAGTCACACAGAAAAAGAAACATCATAAGATATCACTAATACACGGAATGTAAACTTGGCTACACAGGAACTGCATTCCAAAACAGAACAGGGTCTCAAATTTAGAAAACCAACTTATGCTTGCTTAAGGGTAAAGGTGAGTTGGGGTGCTGCATAAAACCAGAGATTGAAATGAGCACAGATAAAGTTCCTTAAGCCAAATATGGAATAGACAAGAGCTACTCCTTGCTCAACGAAATGGACTCAACACCGCATATTAAACGCCTAAGAATGTACCTGACTAGTAAGTATCTTAAAACCGATGGATTGCTATGTCTCCAAAAGAGAATCAAGCATGTGTACAGGGGCATAAACGCAGCAGTGATAGGATTGGAGAGGTTCGGTGAGCAAATGAAGACCCTTTGAAGTCATATTGCATGGTACCCATTCCACGGGTTTCAACTACCCAGGTTTTAGGTATTCTTCCTTCAGCTAAAACATGCATGTGGAACCCAAGTATGATCAACCATGTGAACGGGAGACGTGTTCAAATATGTCTCAGTTTTCCTCCCCTGGTACTCGGGTGCAACATTCCAGACGCTTTACTAACACTCTCCCCACTTGGAGAGTCAGCGCCTTTAACCTCCTGTTTGGCCCAGTTTGCAATTTCTGCAGAAGATGAACAGGAATAGCGAGAACCAATGAGAGGCTAGCTGGAGGTGTCTGGACGGGCAAATTTAACTCTCATTTCCCACCAGGAAGAGGAAATAACCAAAGGCTCAGCGTGCCGTACCGGAACCAGATTAGGGCCTGAAGCCATCCTGCGGTGTTGTGGCCAGCTCAAAAGAAAGCGAGTTGAACAAAGGAGCTCAGGGGCACTGTAATTCACAAACCTGCAGAGTTATAAATGACAGCTATCGTCCAAAAATAGACTGAAGTAAGGCTGCCAAGAGGACTTGAAAGCGGGGCAGCATTGCAGGAAACCGATTTCAGGAGGTAGACTGGAATTGCATTGAAAGCATAGGAAAAGAGGCAGAACGTCCACAATGATGCACTTGGCCAAAAAGGGCGTATGCGTTTTTTCCTGAATATATTCAGGAAAAAACGCATACGCCCTTTTTGGCCAACCAAGCAAGCTTGCAAAGGAAATCTGCACTACAATGTAGTCTCACTTCCCCCCGGTCAAAAGGGCCATCTGAAAAAAGTGTAAAATCCAGAAAGGCAGGACAGGCCATGGAGAACTGGGAGCCTTGTTATGCTGATGGGCAGGATGTAAATTGCCAACAACCACTCGGGAGAAGTGTATGGTGTTTCCTGAAACATGTAAAAAACAAAGCAACAGAATCTAGGGCACTTCCACTTATGGTCCTATAGCTTAGGGAAATTAAAATCAAAAAGACACAGCCAACCCAAAGTTTGGAACGGCTCTGTTTACAAGAACCTCGTTTACAGCACAAGTTCAACATCGCAGAAAGTGAAAAATGGATAAAGAAGTTGTGGTATTTACTTACAAAGCAATATCACTCAGCAATGAAATCTGTGTCATCAGGCCCTTAGCAGCACAATGAGTGGATTCAGGTATGATGATTCTAACTGAAGTAAGTCACACAGAAAAAGAAACATCATAAGATATCAGTAATACACGGAATGTAAACTTGGCTACACAGGAACTGAATTACAGAACAGAACAGGGTCTCAAATTTAGAAAACCAACTTATGCTTGCTTAAGGGGAAAGGTGAGTTGGGGTGCTGCATAAAACCAGAGATTGAAATGAGCACAGATAAAGTTCCTTAAGTCAAATATGGAATAGACAAGAGCTACTCCTTGCTCAACGAAATGGACTCAACACCGCATATTAAACGCCTAAGAATGTACCTGACTAGTAAGTATCTTAAAAACCTATGGATTGCTATGTCTCCGAAAGAGAATCAAGCATGTGTACAGGGGCATAAACGCAGCAGTGATAGGATTGGAGAGGTTCGGTGAGCAAATGAAGACCCTTTGAATTCATATTGCATGGTACCCATTACACGGGTCTTAACTCTCCAGGTTTAAGGTATTCTTCCTTCAGCTAAAACATGCATGTGGAACCCAAGTATGATCAACCATGTGAACGGGAGACGTGTTCAAATATGTCTCAGTTTTCCTCCCCTGGTACTCGGGTGCAACATTCCAGACGCTTTACTAACACTCTCCCCACTTGGAGAGTCAGCGCCTTTAACCTCCCCTTTGGCCCAGTTTGCAATTTCTGCGGAAGATGAACAGGAATAGCGAGAACCAATGAGAGGCTAGCTGGAGGTGTCTGGACGGGCAAATTTAACTCTCATTTCCCACCAGGAAGAGGAAATAACCAAAGGCTCAGCGTGCCGTGCCGGAACCAGATTAGGGCCTGAAGCCATCCTGCGGTGTTGCGGCCAGGTCACAAGAAAGCGAGTTGAAGAAAGGAGCTCAGGGGCACTGTAATTCACAAACCTGCAGAGTTATAAATGACAGCTATCGTCCAAAAATAGACTGAAGTAAGGCTGCCAAGAGGACTTGAAAGCGGGGCAGCATTGCAGGAAACCGATTTCAGGAGGTAGACTGGAATTGCATTGAAAGCATAGGAAAAGAGGCAGAACGTCCACAATGATGCACTTGGCCAAAAAGGGCGTATGCGTTTTTTCCTGAATATATTCAGGAAAAAACGCATACGCCCTTTTTGGCCAACCAAGCAAGCTTGCAAAGGAAATCTGCACTACAATGAAGTCTCACTTCCCACCGGTCAAAAGGGCCATCTGAAAAAAGTGTAAAATCCAGAAAGGCAGGACAGGCCATGGAGAACTGGGAGCCTTGTTATGCTGATGGGCGGGATGTAAATTGCCAACAACCACTAGGGAGAAGTGTATGGTGTTTCCTGAAACATCTAAAAAACAAAGCAACAGAACCTAGGGCACTTCCACTTATGGTCCTATAGCTTAGGGAAATTAAAATCAAAAAGACACAGCCACCCCAAAGTTTGGAATGGCTCTGTTTACAAGAACCTCGTTTACAGTACAAGTTCAACATCGCAGAAAGTGAAAAATGGATAAAGAAGTTGTGGTATTTACTTACAAAGCAATATCACTCAGCAATGAAATCTGTGTCATCAGGCCCGTAGCAGCACAATGAGTGGATTCAGGTATGATGATTCTAACTGAAATAAGTCACACAGAAAAAGAAACATCATAAGATATCAGTAATACACGGAATGTAAACTTGGCTACACAGGAACTGAATTACAGAACAGAACAGGGACTCAAATTTAGAAAACCAACTTATGCTTGCTTAAGGGTAAAGGTGAGTTGGGGTGCTGCATAAAACCAGAGATTGAAATGAGCACAGATAAAGTTCCTTATGTCAAATATGGAATAGACAAGAGCTACTCCTTGCTCAACGAAATGGACTCAACACCGCATATTAAACGCCTAAGAATGTACCTGACTAGTAAGTATCTTAAAACCTATGGATTGCTATGTCTCCGAAAGAGAATCAAGCATGTGTACAGGGGCATAAACGCAGCAGTGATAGGATTGGAGAGGTTCGGTGAGCAAATGAAGACCCTTTGAAGTCATATTGCATGGTACCCATTCCATGGGTTTCAACTACCCAGGTTTTAGGTATTCTTCCTTCAGCTAAAACATGCATGTGGAACCTAGAGTATGATCAACCATGTGATCGGGAGACGTGTTCAAATATGTCTCAGTTTTCGTACCCTGGTACTCGGGTGCAACATTCCAGACGCTTTACTAACACTCTCCCGACTTGGAGAGTCTGTCCCTTTAACCTCCTGTTTGGCCCAGTTTGCAATTTCTGCGGAAGATGAACAGGAATAGCGAGAACCAATGAGAGACTAGCTGGAGGTGTCTGGACGGGCAAATTTAACTCTCATTTCCCACCAGGAAGAGGAAATAACCAAAAGCTCAGCATGCCGTACCGGAACCAGATTAGGGCCTGAGGCCATCCTGCAGTGTTGCGGCCAGGTCACAAGAAAGCGAGTTGAAGAAAGGAGCTCAGGGGCACTGTAATTCACAAACCTGCAGAGTTATAAATGACAGCTATCGTCCAAAAATAGACTGAAGTAAGGCTGCCAAGAGGACTTGAAAGCGGGGCAGAATTGCAGGAAACCGATTTCAGGAGGTAGACTGGAATTGCATTGAAAGCATAGGAAAAGAGGCAGAACGTCCACAATGATGCACTTGGCCAAAAAGGGCGTATGCGTTTTTTCCTGAATATATTCAGGAAAAAACGCATACGCCCTTTTTGGACAAGCAAGCAAGCTTGCAAAGGAAATCTGCACTACAATGAAGTCTCACTTCCCCCCGGTCAAAAGGGCCATCTGAAAAAAGTGTAAAATCCAGAAAGGCAGGACAGGCAATGGAGAACTGGGAGCCTTGTTATGCTGATGGGCGGGATGTAAATTGCCAACAACCACTCGGGAGAAGTGTATGGTGTTTCCTGAAACATCTAAAAAACAAAGCAACAGAACCTAGGGCACTTCCACTTATGGTCCTATAGCTTAGGGAAATTAAAATCAAAAAGACACAGCCACCCCAAAGTTTGGAACGGCTCTGTTTACAAGAACCTCGTTTACAGTACAAGTTCAACATCGCAGAAAGTGAAAAATGGATAAAGAAGTTGTGGTATTTACTTACAAAGCAATATCACTCAGCAATGAAATCTGTGTCATCAGGCCCTTAGCAGCACAATGAGTGGATTCAGGTATGATGATTCTAACTGAAGTAAGTCACACAGAAAAAGAAACATCATAAGATATCAGTAGTACACGGAATGTAAACTTGGCTACACAGGAACTGAATTACAGAACAGAACAGGGTCTCAAATTTAGAAAACCAACTTATGCTTCCTTAAGGGTAAAGGTGAGTTGGGGTGCTGCATAAAACCAGAGATTGAAATGAGCACAGATAAAGTTCCTTAAGCCAAATATGGAATAGACAAGAGCTACTCCTTGCTCAACGAAATGGACTCAAAACCCCATATTAAACCCCTAAGAATGTACCTGACTAGTAAGTATCTTAAAACCTATGGATTGCTATGTCTCCAAAAGAGAATCAAGCGTGTGTACAGGGGAATAAACGCAGCAGTGATAGGATTGGAGAGGTTCGGTGAGCAAATGAAGACCCTTTGAAGTCATATTGCATGGTACCCATTACAAGGGTCTCAACTCTCCAGGTTTAAGGTATTCTTCCTTCAGCTAAAACATGCATGTGGAACCCAGAGTATGATCAACCATGTGATCGGGAGACGTGTTCAAATATGTCTCAGTTTTCCTCCCCTGGTACTCGGGTGCAACATTCCAGATGCTTTACTAACACTCTCCCGACTTGGAGAGTCAGTCCCTTTAACCTCCTGTTTGGCCCAGTTTGCAATTTCTGCGGAAGATGAACAGGAATAGCGAGAACCAATGAGAGGCTAGCTGGAGGTGTCTGGACGGGCAAATTTAACTCTCATTTTCCACCAGGAAGAGGAATTAACCAAAGGCTCAGCATGCCGGGCCGGAACCAGATTAGGGCCTGAAGCCATCCTGCGGTGTTGCGGCCAGGTCACAAGAAAGCGAGTTGAAGAAAGGAGCTCAGGGGCACTGTAATTCACAAACCTGCAGAGTTATAAATGACAGCTATCGTCCAAAAATAGACTGAAGTAAGGCTGCCAAGAGGACTTGAAAGCGGGGCAGAATTGCAGGAAACCGATTTCAGGAGGTAGACTGGAATTGCATTGAAAGCATAGGAAAAGAGGCAGAACGTCCACAATGATGCACTTGGCCAAAAAGGGCGTATGCGTTTTTTCCTGAATATATTCAGGAAAAAACGCATACGCCCTTTTTGGCCAACCAAGCAAGCTTGCAAAGGAAATCTGCACTACAATGAAGTCTCACTTCCCCCCGGTCAAAAGGGCCATCTGAAAAAAGTGTAAAATCCAGAAAGGCAACAGGCCATTGAGAACTGGGAGCCTTGTTATGCTGATGGGCGGGATGTAAATTGCCAACAGACACTTGGGAGAAGTGTATGGTGTTTCCTGAAACATCTAAAAAACAAAGCAACAGAGCCTAGGGCACTTCCACTTATGGTCCTATAGCTTAGGGAAATTAAAATCAAAAAGACACAGCCACCCCAAAGTTTGGGACGCCTCTGTTTACAAGAACCTCGTTTACAGTACAAGTTCAACATCACAGAAAGTGAAAAATGGATAAAGAAGTTGTAGTATTCACTTACAAAGCAATATCACTCAGCAATGAAATCTGTGTCGTCAGGCCCTTAGCAGCACAATGAGTGGATTCAGGTATGATGATTCTAACTGAAGTAAGTCACACAGAAAAAGAAACATCATAAGATATCAGTAATACACGGAATGTAAACTTGGCTACACAGGAACTGAATTACAGAACAGAACAGGGTCTCAAATTTAGAAAACCAACTTATGCTTGCTTAAGGGTAAAGGTGAGTTGGGGTGCTGCATAAAACCAGAGATTGAAATGAGCACAGATAAAGTTCCTTAAGTCAAATATGGAATAGACAAGAGCTACTCCTTGCTCAACGAAATGGACTCAACACCGCATATTAAATGCCTAAGAATGTACCTGACTAGTAAGTATCTTAAAAACCTATGGATTGCTATGTCTCCGAAAGAGAATCAAGCATGTGTACAGGGGCATAAACGCAGCAGTGATAGGATTGGAGAGGTTCGGTGAGCAAATGAAGACCCTTTGAAGTCATATTGCATGGTACCCATTACACGGGTCTTAACTCTCCAGGTTTAAGGTATTCTTCCTTCAGCTAAAACATGCATGTGGAACCCAAGTATGATCAACCATGTGAACGGGAGACGTGTTCAAATATGTCTCAGTTTTCCTCCCCTGGTACTCGGGTGCAACATTCCAGACGCTTTACTAACACTCTCCCCACTTGGAGAGTCAGCGCCTTTAACCTCCTGTTTGGCCCAGTTTGCAATTTCTGTGGAAGATGAACAGGAATAGCGAGAACCAATGAGAGACTAGCTGGAGGTGTCAGGACGGGCAAATTTAACTCTCATTTCCCACCAGGAAAAGGAAATAACCAAAGGCTCAGCGTGCCGTGCCGGAACCAGATTAAGGCCTGAAGCCATCCTGCGGTGTTGCGGCCAGGTCACAAGAAAGCGAGTTGAAGAAAGGAGCTCAGGGGCACTGTAATGCACAAACCTGCAGAGTTATAAATGACAGCTATCGTCCAAAAATAGACTGAAGTAAGGCTGCCAAGAGGACTTGAAAGCGGGGCAGAATTGCAGGAAACCGATTTCAGGAGGTAGACTGGAATTGCATTGAAAGCATAGGAAAAGAGGCAGAACGTCCACAATGATGCACTTGGCCAAAAAGGGCGTATGCGTTTTTTCCTGAATATATTCAGGAAAAAACGCATACGCCCTTTTTGGCCAACCAAGCAAGCTTGCAAAGGAAATCTGCACTACAATGAAGTCTCACTTCCCCCCGGTCAAAAGGGCCATCTGAAAAAAGTGTAAAATCCATAAAGGCAGGACAGGTCATGGAGAACTGGGAGCCTTGTTATTCTGATGGGTGGGATGTAAATTGCCAACAACCACTCGGGAGAAGTGTATGGTGTTTCCTGAAACATCTAAAAAACAAAGCAACAGAGCCTAGGGCACTGCCACTTATGGTCCTATAGCTTAGGGAAATTAAAATCAAAAAGACACAGCCACCCCAAAGTTTGGAATGGCTCTGTTTACAAGAACCTCGTTTACAGTACAAGTTCAACATCGCAGAAAGTGAAAAATGGATAAAGAACGTGTGGTACTTACGTACAATGCAGTATCACTCAGCAATGAAATCTATGTCATCAGGCCCGTAGCAGCATAATGAGTAGATTCAGGTACGATGATTCTAACTGAAATAAGTCACACAGAAAAAGAAACATCATAAGATATCCCTAATACACGGAATGTAAACTTGGCTACACAGGAACTGAATTCCAAAACAGAACAGGGTCTCAAATTTAGAAAACCAACTTATGCTTGCTTAAGGGGAAAGGTGAGTTGGGGTGCTGCATAAAACCAGAGATTGAAATGAGCACAGATAAAGTTCCTTAAGCCAAATATGGAATAGACAAGAGCTACTCCTTGCTCAACGAAATGGACTCAACACCGCATATTAAACGCCTAAGAATGTACCTGACTAGTAAGTATCTTAAAACCTATGGATTGCTATGTCTCCGAAAGAGAATCAAGCACGCGTACAGGGGCATAAACGCAGCAGTGATAGGATTGGAGAGGTTCGGTGAGCAAATGAAGACCCTTTGAAGTCATATTGCATGGTACCCATTCCACGGGTCTCAACTACCCAGGTTTTAGGTATTCTTCCTTCAGCTAAAACATGCATGTGGAACCCAAGTATGATCAACCATGTGAAGGGGAGACGTGTTCAAATATGTCTCAGTTTTCCTCCCCTGGTACTCGGGTGCAACATTCCAGACGCTTTACTAACACTCTCCCCACTTGGAGAGTCAGCGCCTTTAACCTCCTGTTTGGCCCAGTTTGCAATTTCTGCGGAAGATGAACGGGAATAGCGAGAACCAATGAGAGGCTAGCTGGAGGTGTCTGGACGGGCAAATTTAACTCTCATTTCCCACCAGGAAGAGGAAATAACCAAAGGCTCAGCGTGCCGTACCGGAACCAGATTAGGGCCTGAAGCCATCCTGCGGTGTTGCGGCCAGCTCAAAAGAAAGCGAGTTGAAGAAAGGAGCTCAGGGGCACTGTAATTCACAAACCTGCAGAGTTATAAATGACAGCTATCGTCCAAAAATAGACTGAAGTAAGGCTGCCAAGAGGACTTGAAAGCGGGGCAGAATTGCAGGGAAACCGATTTCAGGAGGTAGACTGGAATTGCATTGAAAGCATAGGAAAAGAGGCAGAACGTCCACAATGATGCACTTGGCCAAAAAGGGCGTATGCGTTTTTTCCTGAATATATTCAGGAAAAAACGCATACGCCCTTTTTGGCCAACCAAGCAAGCTTGCAAAGGAAATCTGCACTACAATGAAGTCTCACTTCCCCCCGGTCAAAAGGGCCATCTGAAAAAAGTGTAAAATCCAGAAAGGCAGGACAGGCCATGGAGAACTGGGAGCCTTGTTATGCTGATGGGCGGGATGTAAATTGCCAACAACCACTCGGGAGAAGTGTATGGTGTTTCCTGAAACATCTAAAAAACAAAGCAACAGAACCTAGGGCACTTCCACTTATGGTCCTATAGCTTAGGGAAATTAAAATCAAAAAGACACAGCTACCCCAAAGTTTGGAACGGCTCTGTTTACAAGAACCTCGTTTACAGTACAAGTTCAACATCGCAGAAAGTGAAAAATGGATAAAGAAGTTGTGGTATTTACTTACAAAGCAATATCACTCAGCAATGAAATCTGTGTCATCAGGTCCTTAGCAGCACAATGAGTGGATTCAGGTATGATGATTTTAACTGAAGTAAGTCACACAGAAAAGAAACATCATAAGATATCAGTAATACACGGAATGTAAACTTGGCTACACAGGAACTGAATTACAGAACAGAACAGGGTCTCAAATTTAGAAAACCAACTTATGCTTGCTTAAGGGGAAAGGTGAGTTGGGGTGCTGCATAAAACCAGAGATTGAAATGAGCACAGATAAAGTTCCTTAAGCCAAATATGGAATAGACAAGAGCTACTCCTTGCTCAACGAAATGGACTCAACACCGCATATTAAACGCCTAAGAATGTACCTGACTAGTAAGTATCTTAAAACCTATGGATTGCTATGTCTCCAAAAGAGAATCAAGCGTGTGTACAGGGGCATAAACGCAGCAGTGATAGGATTGGAGAGGTTCGGTGAGCAAATGAAGACCCTTTGAAGTCATATTGCATGGTACCCATTCCACGGGTCTCAACTCTCCAGGTTTAAGGTATTCTTCCTTCAGCTAAAACATGCATGTGGATCCCAAGTATGATCAACCATGTGAACGGGAGACGTGTTCAAATATGTCTCAGTTTTCCTCCCCTGGTACTCGGGTGCAACATGCCAGACGCTTTACTAACACTCTCCCCACTTGGAGAGTCAGCGCCTTTAACCTCCTGTTTGGCCCAGTTTGCAATTTCTGCGGAAGATGAACAGGAATAGCGAGAACCAATGAGAGGCTAGCTGGAGGTGTCTGGACAGGCAAATTTAACTCTCATTTCCCACCAGGAAGAGGAATTAACCAAAGGCTCAGCGTGCCGTGCCGGAACCAGATTAGGTCCTGAAGCCATCCTGCAGTGTTGCGGCCAGGTCACAAGAAAGCGAGTTGAAGAAAGGAGCTCAGGGGCACTGTAATTCACAAACCTGCAGAGTTATAAATGACAGCTATCGTCCAAAAATAGACTGAAGTAAGGCTGCCAAGAGGACTTGAAAGCGGGGCAGAATTGCAGGAAACCGATTTCAGGAGGTAGACTGGAATTGCATTGAAAGCATAGGAAAAGAGGCAGAACGTCCACAATGATGCACTTGACCAAAAAGGGCGTATGCGTTTTTTCCTGAATATATTCAGGAAAAAACGCATACGCCCTTTTTGGCCAACCAAGCAAGCTTGCAAAGGAAATCTGCACTACAATGAAGTCTCACTTCCCCCCGGTCAAAAGGGCCATCTGAAAAAAGTGTAAAATCCAGAAAGGCAGGACAGGCCATGGAGAACTGGGAGCCTTGTTATGCTGATGGGCGGGATGTAAATTGCCAACAACCACTCGGGAGAAGTGTATGGTGTTTCCTGAAACATCTAAAAAACAAAGCAACAGAGCCTAGGGCACTTCCACTTATGGTCCGATAGCTTAGGGAAATTAAAATCAAAAAGACACAGCCACCCCAAAGTTTGGAACGGCTCTGTTTACAAGAACCTCGTTTACAGTACAAGTTCAACATCAGAGAAAGTGAAAAATGGATAAAGAACTTGTGGTACTTACGTACAATGCAGTATCACTCAGCAATGAAATCTATGTCATCAGGCCCGTAGCAGCATAATGAGTAGATTCAGGTACGATGATTCTAACTGAAATAAGTCACACAGAAAAAGAAACATCATAAGATATCAGTAATACACGGAATGTAAACTTGGCTACACAGGAACTGAATTCCGAAACAGAACAGGGTCTCAAATTTAGAAAACCAACTTATGCTTGCTTAAGGGGAAAGGTGAGTTGGGGTGCTGCATAAAACCAGAGATTGAAATGAGCACAGATAAAGTTCCTTAAGCCAAATATGGAATAGACAAGAGCTACTCCTTGCTCAACGAAATGGACTCAACACCGCATATTAAACGCCTAAGAATGTACCTGACTAGTAAGTATCTTAAAACCTATGGATTGCTATGTCTCCAAAAGAGAATCAACCATGTGTACAGGGGCATAAACGCAGCAGTGATAGGATTGGAGAGGTTCGGTGAGCAAATGAAGACCCTTTGAAGTCATATTGCATGGTACCCATTCCTCGGGTTTCAACTACCCAGGTTTTAGGTATTCTTCCTTCAGCTAAAACATGCATGTGGAACCCAAGTATGATCAACCATGTGAACGGGAGACGTGTTCAAATATGTCTCAGTTTTCCTCCCCTGGTACTCGGGTGCAACATTCCAGACGCTTTACTAACACTCTCCCCACTTGGAGAGTCAGCGCCTTTAACCTCCTGTTTGGCCCAGTTTGCAATTTCTGCGGAAGATGAACAGGAATAGCGAGAACCAATGAGAGGCTAGCTGGAGGTGTCTGGACGGGCAAATTTAACTCTCATTTCCCACCAGGAAGAGGAAATAACCAAAGGCTCAGCGTGCCGTACCGGAACCAGATTAGGGCCTGAAGCCATCCTGCGGTGTTGCGGCCAGCTCAAAAGAAAGCGAGTTGAACAAAGGAGCTCAGGGGCACTGTAATTCACAAACCTGCAGAGTTATAAATGACAGCTATCGTCCAAAAATAGACTGAAGTAAGGCTGCCAAGAGGACTTGAAAGCGGGGCAGAATTGCAGGAAACCGATTTCAGGAGGTAGACTGGAATTGCATTGAAAGCATAGGAAAAGAGGCAGAACGTCCACAATGATGCACTTGGCCAAAAAGGGCGTATGCGTTTTTTCCTGAATATATTCAGGAAAAAACGCATACGCCCTTTTTGGCCAACCAAGCAAGCTTGCAAAGGAAATCTGCACTACAATGAAGTCTCACTTCCCCCCGGTCAAAAGGGCCATCTGAAAAAAGTGTAAAATCCAGAAAGGCAGGACAGGCCATGGAGAACTGGGAGCCTTGTTATGCTGATGGGCGGGATGTAAATTGCCAACAACCACTCGGGAGAAGTGTATGGTGTTTCCTGAAACATCTAAAAAACAAAGCAACAGAACCTAGGGCACTTCAACTTATGGTCCTATAGCTTAGGGAAATTAAAATCAAAAAGACACAGCCACCCCAAAGTTTGGGACGCCTCTGTTTACAAGAACCTCGTTTACAGTACAAGTTCAACATCGCAGAAAGTGAAAAATGGATAAAGAAGTTGTGGTATTTACTTACAAAGCAATATCACTCAGCAATGAAATCTGTGTCATCAGGCCCTTAGCAGCACAATGAGTGGATTCAGGTATGATGATTCTAACTGAAGTAAGTCACACAGAAAAAGAAACATCATAAGATATCAGTAATACACGGAATGTAAACTTGGCTACACAGGAACTGAATTACAGAACAGAACAGGGTCTCAAATTTAGAAAACCAACTTATGCTTGCTTAAGGGTAAAGGTGAGTTGGGGTGCTGCATAAAACCAGAGATTGAAATGAGCACAGATAAAGTTCCTTAAGCCAAATATGGAATAGACAAGAGCTACTCCTTGCTCAACGAAATGGACTCAACACCCCATATTAAACGCCTAAGAATGTACCTGACTAGTAAGTATCTTAAAACCTATGGATTGCTATGTCTCCAAAAGAGAATCAAGCATGTGTACAGGGGCATAAACGCAGCAGTGATAGGATTGGAGAGGTTCGGTGAGCAAATGAAGACCCTTTGAAGTCATATTGCATGGTACCCATTCCACGGGTCTCAACTCTCCAGGTTTAAGGTATTCTTCCTTCAGCTAAAACATGCATGTGGAACCCAAGTATGATCAACCATGTGAACGGGAGACGTGTTCAAATATGTCTCAGTTTTCCTCCCCTGGTACTCGGGTGCAACATTCCAGACGCTTTACTAACACTTTCCCCACTTGGAGAGTCAGCGCCTTTAACCTCCTGTTTGGCCCAGTTTGCAATTTCTGCGGAAGATGAACAGGAATAGCGAGAACCAATGACAGGCTAGCTGGAGGTGTCTGGACGGGCAAATTTAACTCTCATTTCCCACCAGGAAGAGGAAATAACCAAAGGCTCAGCGTGCCGTACCGGAACCAGATTAGGGCCTGAAGCCATCCTGCGGTGTTGCGGCCAGCTCAAAAGAAAGCGAGTTGAACAAAGGAGCTCAGGGGCACTGTAATTCACAAACCTGCAGAGTTATAAATGACAGCTATCGTCCAAAAATAGACTGAAGTAAGGCTGCCAAGAGGACTTGAAAGCGGGGCAGAATTGCAGGAAACCGATTTCAGGAGGTAGACTGGAATTGCATTGAAAGCATAGGAAAAGAGGCAGAACGTCCACAATGATGCACTTGGCCAAAAAGGGCGTATGCGTTTTTTCCTGAATATATTCAGGAAAAAACACATACGCCCTTTTTGGCCAACCAAGCAAGCTTGCAAAGGAAATCTGCACTACAATGAAGTTTCACTTCCCCCCGCTCAAAATGGCCATCTGAAAAAAGTGTAAAATCCAGAAAGGCAGCAGGCCATTGAGAACTGGGAAACTTGTTATGCTGATGGGCGGATGTAAATTGCCAACAGACACTTGGGAGAAGTGTATGGTGTTTCCTGAAACATCTAAAAAACAAAGCAACAGAGCCTAGGGCACTTCCACTTATGGTCCTATAGCTTAGGGAAATTCAAATCAAAAAGACACAGCCACCCCAAAGTTTGGAACGGCTCTGTTTACAAGAACCTCGTTTACAGTACAAGTTCAACATCGCAGAAAGTGAAAAATGGATAAAGAAGTTGTGGTATTCACTTACAAAGCAATATCACTCAGCAATGAAATTTGTGTAATCAGGCCCTTAGCATCACAATGAGTGGATTCAGGTATGATGATTCTAACTGAAATAAGTCACACAGAAAAAGAAACATCATAAGATATCACTAATACACGGAATGTAAACTTGCCTACACAGGAACTCAATTACAGAACAGAACAGTGTCTCAAATTTAGAAAACCAACTTATGCTTGCTTAAGGGTAAAGGTGAGTTGGGGTGCTGCATAAAACCAGAGATTGAAATGAGCACAGATAAAGTTCCTTAAGCCAAATATGGAATAGACAAGAGCTACTCCTTGCTCAACGAAATGGACTCAACACCCCATATTAAACGCCTAAGAATGTTCCTGACTAGTAAGTATCTTAAAACCTATGGATTGCTATGTCTCCAAAAGAGAATCAAGCATGTGTACAGGGGCATAAACGCAGCAGTGATAGGATTGGAGAGGTTCGGTGAGCAAATGAAGACCCTTTGAAGTCATATTGCATGGTACCCATTCCACGGGTTTCAACTACCCGGGTTTAAGGTATTCTTCCTTCAGCTAAAACATGCATGTGGAACCTAGAGTATGATCAACCATGTGATCGGGAGACGTGTTCAAATATGTCTCAGTTTTCGTACGCTGGTACTCGGGTGCAACATTCCAGACGCTTTACTAACACTCTCCCGACTTGGAGAGTCAGTCCCTTTAACCTTCTGTTTGGCCCAGTTTGCAATTTCTGCGGAAGATGAACAGGAATAGCGAGAACCAATGAGAGACTAGCTGGAGGTGTCTGGACGGGCAAATTTAACTCTCATTTCCCACCAGGAAGAGGAATTAACCAAAGGCTCAGCGTGCCATGCCGGAACCAGATTAGGGCCTGAAGCCATCCTGCGGTGTTGCGGCCAACTCAAAAGAAAGCGAGTTGAAGAAAGGAGCTCAGGGGCACTGTAATTCACAAACCTGCAGAGTTATAAATGACAGTTATCGTCCAAAAATATACTGAAGTAAGGCTGCCAAGAGGACTTGAAAGACGGGCAGAATTGTAGGAAAATGATTTCAGGAGGTAGACTGGAATTGCATTGAAAGCATAGGAAAAGAGGCAGAACGTCCACAATGATGCACTTGGCCAAAAAGGGCGTATGCGTTTTTTCCTGAATATATTCAGGAAAAAACGCATACGCCCTTTTTGGCCAACCAAGCAAGCTTGCAAAAGAAATCTGCACTACAATGAAGTCTCACTTCCCAGCGGTCAAAAGGGCCATCTGAAAAAAGTGTAAAATCCAGAAAGGCAGGACAGGCCATGGAGAACTGGGAGCCTTGTTATGCTGATGGGCGGGATGTAAATTGCCAACAGACACTCGGGAGAAGTGTATGGTGTTTCCTGAAACATCTAAAAAACAAAGCAACAGAGCCTAGGGCAATTCCACTTATGGTCCTATAGCTTAGGGAAATTAAAATCCAAAAGACACAGCCACCCCAAAGTTTGGAACGGCTCTGTTTACAAGAACCTCGTTTACAGTAGAAGTTCAACATCCCAGAAAGTGAAAAATGGATAAAGAAGTTGTGGTATTTACTTACAAAGCAATATCACTCAGCAATGAAATCTATGTCATCAGGCCCTTAGCAGCACAATGAGTGGATTCAGGTATGATGATTCTAACTGAAATAAGTCACACAGAAAAAGAAACATCATAAGATATCACTAATACACGGAATGTAAACTTGGCTACACAGGAACTGAATTCCAAAACAGAACAGGGTCTCAAATTTAGAAAACCAACTTATGCTTGCTTAAGGGGAAAGGTAAGTTGGGGTGCTGCATAAAACCAGAGATTGAAATGAGCACAGATAAAGTTCCTTAAGCCAAATATGGAATAGACAAGAGCTACTCCTTGCTCAACGAAATGGACTCAACACCGCATATTAAACGCCTAAGAATGTACCTGACTAGTAAGTATCTTAAAACCTATGGATTGCTATGTCTCCAAAAGAGAATCAAGCGTGTGTACAGGGACATAAACGCAGCAGTGATAGGATTGGAGAGGTTCGGTGAGCAAATGAAGACCTCTGAAGTCATATTGCATGGTACCCATTCCACGGGTCTCAACTCTCCAGGTTTAAGGTATTCTTCCTTCAGCTAAAACATGCATGTGGAACCCAGAGTATGATCAACCGTGTGAACGGGAGCCGTGTTTAAATATGTCTCAGTTTTCCTCCCCTGGTACTCGGGTGCAACATTCCAGACTCTTTACTAACACTCTCTCCACTTGGAGAGTCAGCGCCTTTAACCTCCTGTTTGGCCCAGTTTGCAATTTCTGCGGAAGATGAACAGGAATAGGGAGAACCAATGAGAGACTAGCTGGAGGTGTCTGGACGGGCAAATTTAACTCTCATTTCCCACCAGGAAGAGGAAATAACCAAAGGCTCAGCGTGCCGTACCGGAACCAGATTAGGGCCTGAAGCCATCCTGCGGTGTTGCGGCCAGCTCAAAAGAAAGCGAGTTGAACAAAGGAGCTCAGGGGCACTGTAATTCACAAACCTGCAGAGTTATAAATGACAGCTATCGTCCAAAAATAGACTGAAGTAAGGCTGCCAAGAGGACTTGAAAGCGGGGC
This sequence comes from Stenella coeruleoalba, assembly GCF_951394435.1. Taxonomy (NCBI): domain Eukaryota; kingdom Metazoa; phylum Chordata; class Mammalia; order Artiodactyla; family Delphinidae; genus Stenella; species Stenella coeruleoalba. The sequence continues at coordinate 1,700 of NW_027645978.1, read as the reverse complement.
AGAATTGCAGGAAACCGATTTCAGGAGGTAGACTGGAATTGCATTGAAAGCATAGGAAAAGAGGCAGAACGTCCACAATGATGCACTTGGCCAAAAAGGGCGTATGCGTTTTTTCCTGAATATATTCAGGAAAAAACGCATACGCCCTTTTTGGCCAACCAAGCAAGCTTGCAAAGGAAATCTGCACTACAATGAAGTCTCACTTCCCCCCGGTCAAAAGGGCCATCTGAAAAAAGTGTAAAATCCAGAAAGGCAGGACAGGCCATGGAGAACTGGGAGCCTTGTTATGCTGATGGGCGGGATGTAAATTGCCAACAACCACTCGGGAGAAGTGTATGGTGTTTCCTGAAACATCTAAAAAACAAAGCAACAGAACCTAGGGCACTTCAACTTATGGTCCTATAGCTTAGGGAAATTAAAATCAAAAAGACACAGCCACCCCAAAGTTTGGGACGCCTCTGTTTACAAGAACCTCGTTTACAGTACAAGTTCAACATCGCAGAAAGTGAAAAATGGATAAAGAAGTTGTGGTATTTACTTACAAAGCAATATCACTCAGCAATGAAATCTGTGTCATCAGGCCCTTAGCAGCACAATGAGTGGATTCAGGTATGATGATTCTAACTGAAGTAAGTCACACAGAAAAAGAAACATCATAAGATATCAGTAATACACGGAATGTAAACTTGGCTACACAGGAACTGAATTACAGAACAGAACATGGTCTCAAATTTAGAAAACCAACTTATGCTTGCTTAAGGGTAAAGGTGAGTTGGGGTGCTGCATAAAACCAGAGATTGAAATGAGCACAGATAAAGTTCCTTAAGCCAAATATGGAATAGACAAGAGCTACTCCTTGCTCAACGAAATGGACTCAACACCCCATATTAAACGCCTAAGAATGTACCTGACTAGTAAGTATCTTAAAACCTATGGATTGCTATGTCTCCAAAAGAGAATCAAGCGTGTGTACAGGGGCATAAACGCAGCAGTGATAGGATTGGAGAGGTTCGGTGAGCAAATGAAGACCCTTTGAAGTCATATTGCATGGTACCCATTCCACGGGTCTCAACTCTCCAGGTTTAAGGTATTCTTCCTTCAGCTAAAACATGCATGTGGAACCCAAGTATGATCAACCATGTGAACGGGAGACGTGTTCAAATATGTCTCAGTTTTCCTCCCCTGGTACTCGGGTGCAACATTCCAGACGCTTTACTAACACTTTCCCCACTTGGAGAGTCAGCGCCTTTAACCTCCTGTTTGGCCCAGTTTGCAATTTCTGCGGAAGATGAACAGGAATAGCGAGAACCAATGACAGGCTAGCTGGAGGTGTCTGGACGGGCAAATTTAACTCTCATTTCCCACCAGGAAGAGGAAATAACCAAAGGCTCAGCGTGCCGTACCGGAACCAGATTAGGGCCTGAAGCCATCCTGCGGTGTTGCGGCCAGCTCAAAAGAAAGCGAGTTGAACAAAGGAGCTCAGGGGCACTGTAATTCACAAACCTGCAGAGTTATAAATGACAGCTATCGTCCAAAAATAGACTGAAGTAAGGCTGCCAAGAGGACTTGAAAGCGGGGCAGAATTGCAGGAAACCGATTTCAGGAGGTAGACTGGAATTGCATTGAAAGCATAGGAAAAGAGGCAGAACGTCCACAATGATGCACTTGGCCAAAAACGGCGTATGCGTTTTTTCCTGAAT